>NC_140506.1:34491666-35105000 GCF_964339955.1 Pipistrellus hanaki
TACAGAGCACACAGTTCAGGAGACTGATCTTGTTACTTATCACAGTTCTGGCCAAATGTTTGCTTCATAAAATAAAAGAGTTAGCTCAAAACATTATCTCTAAAATACAGATTATTGTTGGCTTTTTCCATATCGGGTTTTATTTAATCAACTAGAATGAAACATGCTCTTCAGAGTATGAACTGCTTCCTTTTGTTGGATTTTTGGAAATTTAGTGTTAATTTTTCTGGCATGTGTTGTTTCCTATTTTGTGGAAGGGGACTTGTTATTTAAAGACACTAAGCCTTCAGCCATCCCTGGGCTTCTCCCCTGGCACCCGGCTGTGGCTGTTCCGGCCAGGGAGCCACAGAGATGCACTCTGCTCCGTGAGGCCCTTCAGGGCGGAGCTCAGCAACGTGTGTGTCCTCAGATGGCAGCACGGCACCTGGTGCCACACTCCTGAGAAGGATGGAGCAAGCTCCGTGTACAGCAAACATCGCTGAACTTTCTCTCCATTATAAAATCCTCCAACTTCTTAGTTTGGGTTTGTGATTTCTCATAACACATTTGAGCTAACGCTGATCATCTTGGGGAAGATTTAGGAGGAGTAAATGTAGATGCTTTAATAGTCTTTCATAGTGGACTTTGCAATAACAAAGACCAGATGGAAATTGCTTTCCAGTTACTTGGAGATTTTCACTTCATGTAAAACACTGAGAAAGTTTGTTTATGACATAACGCTGATAAAAGAATGAGTTACAATGGAACGGCCTTTTGTTCCAGGTCTTAGCACTCCTCCTTTCCTTCCTACCCCCAGTGGTGTGGCTGGGTAGTGAGTGGGGAGACCTGGAGGGAGCAAGGCTGAGATTCTCTAGAACATCCAAAGGCATTAATTCTACCCTGCCCACCAAATTTTTTTTATGGGATTATTGAATCTAAATTTTTTTGTGGCACGTACTTCTTACTTGATTAGATCTTAATTTTAAACGTGAGCAGGTGGTAATTGTTATATAGGTTATCTACACCAAAGCTTTACACTTTGGGTAACAAATATGAAATTATGCATTGTTATAAGTTTTCATGCTTTCTTAAGTCTTAGATTTCTAAAAGTCTATTTTTTTTTTATTGATTTTAGAGAGGAATAGAGGGATAGAGACATCTATGAGGACACATCGATCAGCTGCCTCCTGCATGCCCCCCTCCGCTCCCCAGACCAGGGGATCTAGCCTGAAACCCAGGCATGTGTCCTGACTGGCAATCAAACTGGGGACCTCTTGGTTCATGCATTGTTGCTCAACCATTGAGCCACACTGGCCAGGCTAAAAGTCTATATTTATTTATTTATTTATTTATTTATTTATTTATTTATTTTTAATATATTTTATTGATTTTTGTACAGAGAAGAAGGGAGAGAGATAGAGAGTTAGAAACATCAATGAGAGAGAGTCATCGATCAGCTGCCTCTTGCACACCCCCTACTGGGGATATGCCCGCAACCAAGGTACATGCCCTTGACGGGAATCGAACCCGGGGCCCTTCAGTCCCCAAGCCGACGCTCTATCCATTGAGCCAAACCAGTCCCGGCTAAAAGTCTATTTTTATATCTGACTTGATCTGAGGGACTAATTCATCCTTGGTGAACCACAGTATTGCTGAGGAGGCAACTTCAGTCGCAGGGTTTGGGTATTGCACAGTTATCTGCAGCTTCCAGAACAACGGCAAAACCTTGTTGCGGAAATCTGTTTGCTGTGCCACGCCCAAGAGCCATTCTGCTGACCCCACTCAGAGCCACACTTGTTCAGAGTTGTAAAGGATTCGTGTCCACACATCCTATTACAGCTGGCACTGGTGGGCCGGAAATTTGTAATGGATATTAAGCTTTAGACAATGACAGGTTGGTGCTACATATCCAAACTGTGACGGGAAATATTAGAAAATTAAATACTAGGCAAAACCTTAGCTATGTCTTTTAATCCAGTTTTAGTTTTCTCCCTGTTGTGGCATTTTGTCCATCAGAATGCTGAGAAGTGATACACTTAATGTCATGCCAAGGGGTTGCAGACATCTGTGTCTGTTGTAGGGTTGTCTAAGTTTACTTTGGAACATGTGTTGATGCAGTCTTGGGCTGTTTTACCATTAATTCTGTTTTTCTTCACATTTTCACTGGCCATGGGAAATCCATCTTAATAGAAAATACAGAGGGTTCCAAAGAGGGCAGCTTCTCTGTAAGGTTCACAAACTTAGTCTCAGCCAGGGACAACCTGCACCTGTGTGTGTCAGCTTGCAGCCCAAGGCCCATGCTCAGCCTTGTTGTCATGAGGGTTGTGGTCCTCTCCATCATCTGGGCCCTGGAGATCCCTGTGTCTTAGGGTGCGGATGGGGGTTGGTCTAGGTGGGCAGATGTATAAAACAGTGGCCGTTCTTTCTGGTTTCAAGATTTTCTGTTCTCTGTCCCCCTTTTTGGTTCATGCATCACGTTCCTAGAGCCTTATTGTGGCCTGGGGAAGCAGGAGAGGATTAGTTTCAGGGACCATTTTGGCCCTGGTCTCCAGGTTCCCTCTACATATCTCACCGTCTTCCTGGGGTGCTGCCTGTCTCTCTCGACCTCCCAGACCAGGCCTCTGGGCTGTCCCTGCTCTGAGGTCCTTGAATGTGATTTTTATCTCTTAGTTGCAGATTTGAAGCCTCAATTGGTAACCAGTGATTTTTCCCCCTCTTGCTTCCTTAGACTCTTGAAGAGCAAGAAACCAGGCCAGAGGAAAGATCAGATATGCCTTCCAGTGCTGCAGAAACCGAAGAAGGTATGCATGCTCCTTCTCCACCCCCCTCCCCCACCCCGGGGAGCTCAGAAAGTGCACAAGACTAGCCAGCTCCCTGGGCTTGAAGTGCTCAGTGAAGAGGAGCCAGGACCAGGGAGATCAGAGGCAAGGCCAGGGTTGTGAGCTACAATGTGGCCCCGGGTCGTCTGACAGCATCCCATGAAATACACTCTGTTTTCCCACTTTGTTTAACAGTTAGCACTACTGAGTGCTGTTTGCCAGGTCCCGGCCAGGTCCTCCCACACTCCTGACCTTCAGGGCACTCTCCTGACACACCGATGATCCCCCTCACTTTCAAGTTCGGTTTGTTCATCCCATTCGGTCCTTCGTCACTCGCTTGTTTCATATTATGGAGCCTTTACTCTGTGCTGGGTGATGGGTCTTGAAGAAGATGGAGGTCGTGACGGTATCTTTGTTGTCACAAGGGCTGTGGGCAGCACCCCTGGCATGTAGAGGTAAGGGGCGGGGCTGCGGGATGTTGTGAGGGTACGGAGATAGAGACATCTGTGAGAGAGACACATCCTTGGCCCGGGTTGTCCTGCCACATGGTTCACAGTCCTGAGGGACCTTCAGAGACTGAAGCTACAAATCTGCTCGAGGTGCGAGTCTTGGCAGGAGGTATAATTTTGCAACACATTGTCACTCCTCTTCTCCATGTCATAACACATGGGATCATGTTGATGCTGCACTTGTGGGTAGCACCCAGCTCATTTGCCAGGATGTTGTACTTTCTTATTTTCTCCAACTAAGAAGTTTACCTGGGCGAGCAGTCTCTACCTCAATTCAGGATCTTTCCTCTTTACATACACACATATGTCTGATCTTTACTGAGTCCTGGTAATAAACACAAGTTGTGATTCTAGGGAGCATTCTCACCTCTATCATTGAATATTCCCATACTTGTTGTATGGAATGGATTCTGACTTTTTTATTTATATATTTTTTATTTTATTTATTTTTTAATTTTCTAAAACAGTAGTTCCAAAAATCTGACTACATCACTATGTCTTCTAGGGTAGTCAGGGCAAAGGTTTTATAGGTTGAAATACATATTATCTTTTATCAGTTTTCTTTTGCTTTATATATTAGAGTATTGTTTTTATTTTTTGAAATTATATGTGAGATAGGGTTATTATTTGGGCACATTATCTTGTAAATCCAGGATAGTGGAGGGGGCATTGCAAACTATCTGTTCATGTAAAGGGGCAACGCATCGTCACTCCTCTTTTCCACGTCATACACATAGAATCCTACTGATGCCTCTCATGAGAGCCACCAGGCTAGATGCTGGGGTTGGGGAGAGAAAATACGACAAGATCCTTGTCCCTAAGCCACCAATTGTTGACTGATGGTTTATACCTTTGGTTCTTCTTGTAATAAGCAACACAGAATAGTTACATTCCAGGTATTTGTCAGACAGTATAATCTTAAACTCTTTGACCCCATGTTCGGTAAAACTTCATCTTGGAGAAGGAAAGTGTGTGCAGACTGTTGGATGCCTGTGTGGCACCCACATTTGGCACACTCCTGATTAAGCTCACCAGCTGAATTTCCTACCCAGCTGCACCCGTGTGGGCCTCATGGAAGTGCCCCCACTGTTCTCTCCTGTGGGTGAGGTGCTGGTCACGCTAAGGGAGCCATTTGCCTGGCTTGCCCAAGGCGGTGGTGGGTAACTTCACACTTTCTTTGGGAGACCTAGAGGGGAAACCTCTTCTGGTCTCAGGTCAGGAATGCTGGCTTCCTCTGAGCATTTGGCTGGCTTTACTGCTCTAACTGTAACGGATCAGGTTTCTTGCTCCTAGTTGGCTGATAAAAAGTTGGAGCTAAGTTTCTGGCCAGCCAGTTGCAAATGTGTAGGGTACTGCTAAGATGCATTTTCACTTTACTGTTATTTCTTAAGCCCTCACCCTTCTTTTTCCTTTGTGTTTTATTTTTAAGTCAACTTCTGATATTTAATTAATGTCTTTTGTCTTTTTATTCCCCTGTAATACACCATTGAACGAATTGAGAACAAAAATAAGGTTTAAATATGTACTTAAATTCTAAGTTCTTGCCCTTACAGGGTGAACAATTTGGGATTGGGGCAGGAAAACAAGCTGTCCCAGCACATTATGATAAGTGCTACAGGAGTAAAGTGGCTCCAGCACTAGGAGAACTCTGAGGAGTGTGATGGAAAGCTTCCTGGAGGAGGTGGCCCTGGAGCTGTGATCTAATAGAGGGAAGGGAATCTAGACCAGAGAAATATATGCAATACAGAGTCCTGAGCCAGTTTATGCATGATGCATTTGGGGGAGAGGGGGCAGGTGCAGGTCGTTTTGAAGTCCTGGGGTATGGTGTGTGTGTGTGTGTGTGTGTGTGTGTGTGTGTGTGAGAGAGAGAGAGAGAGAGAGAGAGAGAGAGATATGCCAGGAATACAGGCTTGGGATAGAGGCAGGTCAGCAGGACTTGTAAAGGCAAATAACTGGAAATCTACCCTGACAGGGAAGTTGTTTGAAGGAACCAAGATTAGATTATTATTTTAGAAAGGTCACTGTGAGAGTATAGATGGATCAGAGAGGCCAGAGAGCTGCTGAAAGTAATGCAGAAGAAGGTCAGCATCATAGCAGTATAATGAGTTTGAAGATGTGGGGACAGGTGCGTTCTGTCCTGAAGGGTGTCACAGTGAGGGAAAAAAGCAATTCCTGGGTGGATGGGCCTTACAGGAAGCAGCATCATGACAAAAATATACTGTTTTAGGTTGAGTTCGATGGGCTTAGGGAATGGACAAGTTAATACACACCTGGCTGTTAATATATCCCTAGCTGGACTGCAGTCACTCAACCGAAAAGAAAAGTAATTTGGACAGGTACTCAAGTTCTCTGACTTCAAACAATGTGTGCACTTTATAGACTCTTTAGACAATGCTTTTATCTGTATATGCTTGTTGGACATTAGAAACTGTATGCACATCCCAGCAGAGGGCAGTATTCAACTAAAGTGAAAATATTCAATTAGTTTTTTTGTCCATTCATAACCCTGGAAGTGATTCAACTGGAAGAATAAAACATTCTGAGCATAAGAGCTTGCTTTTTACCACCTTTAAACTTCAGAAGCAAACTTTCCCTTTGACATCTACTAAAATATACATTTTAAAAAATATTTTATTGATTTTTTTTACAGAGAGGAAGGGAGAGGGATAGAGAATTAGAAACATTGATCAGCTGCCTCCTGCACACCCCCTACCAGGGATGTGCCTGCAACCAAGGTACATGCCCTTGACTGGCATCGAACCTGGGACCTTTCAGTCCGTAGGCTGACCCTCTATCCACTGAGCCAAACCAGTCAGGGCTAAAATATTCTTAATAGCTTATGTTTTTCTGTTTCTCCTGCCACAGTGGATAGAGAGGGATGCTCTAAGCTTGTAGCTACCATTAATGAAAAGACTATAATAACTAGCCTAGAAATTTACTGCTCTATTCCTGTTAGTGTGATACATGGTTTTATTATTGTCTCTGAACCAATTATGTTCCATAATTTCATGATTGTAACTGTACTTCCAGAATGATGGGAAGCTATTCCAAATGAATTAAATGGCCCAAAGGTCATCTCATTTTAATATGCTGGGATGAATAAGCTAATTATTATTAACACTAAATTTATTAGTATTTATTAATCTTCCAATTGACTCTGTTTTGTCCCTTGCATTTTTTTTGGTCCTTATTTTGTGTTTTACTATCCTACACTAGGATTCCCAAAGAGCATTATACAGAACACCAATCTTGGAAGATGTTCTGAAAAATAAGGATTCTTTGACCAGATAGGTAAAAAATTCTGTATATGAATCCTGTGTTGGAGATTGAGAATACATTTAATGTTTTGTAGGTTCTAGTAAGTCTTGTCGTCAAGAAGGTGGTGTAATCCTGTTTAACCTAGCAGTTCTCTAAATTGGTCATGAAAGAATCTCCTTTTCACAGTTCTCAGTATCTCATGGAAGTGGTCTGGGGAAGGTAGTTTAGGAATGTTGCTTCCTTACCTGTACTGATCCTGTCCTTTCTAGACCTTATTTCCTCCTTTTTTCACTGTCACGTGGGTTCTCTCCATCCATTTGTATAGTGATACTCACACTGACTGGGACCGGGGCAAGGGACTGACGACTCATGGTCATGCTGAGTTCCAGACCCCCCCATGCCTCGCCACACACTTTTCGTGTTGTTTGGGAAGCTATCATGCCTGGAGTCTAAGGGGCCTTAAAACAAAGAGAACCATTGCAATACCAATGACCATCTGTAAATCCATTTCCTTTCTTATTCTTTTGTAGTTTAAAAAACTCCTTGTGTGATTTGCTGTTTTAGCCTTTGTGTCATTAGTTTCACACTTTGTTGGCTTCTCCCCATTAACTATCTTCCACATTCTCATTAACAACAACAGCAACAACAACAACAAACAACACACACACACACACACACACACACACACACACAACCAGAGGGTTAGGGTTGGAATATTAGTTCCAGGCACAAAGGAGAGAAGGTGAGGTCCTTCCTTCAGGGCTGAGGCAGCAGCTGTAGGCAGGCTCGGTGGGATTTCCTCCTCGTGATCCCCTGTGGAAAGTGGGCGAGGCCATGGACCCAGATGTAAGGCACAGACTGGCAGACACATGGGAGTCCTGTAGGCTCCTTTACTTGTCCATTCAATAAACATTCACTGAGTGCCCACATGTGCCAGGCAGTGTTCTAAGCACTGGTGATGTAACAGTAACCAAAACGCAAAGAGGGAAAACCGTGATCTCAAGGAGTTGGCTGCCATTTAATTTCACTCAAGCATCTGTTGTGTGTCAGGCACTGCTCTATGTGCAGGGGCTTTAGCTATGAGCTGAACATAGAACACACATTCCAATATAGAGAGGAATATCTCTGTGGGCCAGGAGCCAGTTTCCCCTATTTTATACATGAGGAGGTGTAGCACAGAGAGGTCACATTACTTGTCTGAGGGCACACAGCTTGCCCAGGCAGTCAGAACTCATTGTGCTGTAGAATACCCACCACCCTTCTAGAACAGAACATTGACCTATTTAGCCTTTGGACTGCCGGCCTAGGGTTCTCGCCAGCATTTGTGTGATGGAAAGGGCAGAGTTAAAATCATCGCCTTGAATGAGCGGTCCCCACAGGGCTGGCCTGTGTCACAAAGCTCTGAGGATGGGAGAGTTGGGATTCACAGGCACAGACATGTCTTGATGACACACACTAGCAGCAGGCGGACTGATAACAACTTCAGCTCTGCCACAGGCTCCCTTCAGAGCTTATGAAGGTGACCTCGTTGTGGTTTCTTTTGTGGAAAATGGTGGCGTGGGAGTGTCAGTTAATACTTCCTTCATAGCAAGACTTAAATGAGAACATAAAGATGGAGCACCTTGACCTATCTCTGACAACTTGTCAACTCCTGATCATTATGAGTTCAAGCTAGACCACATGGCTAGGGTGGACTCAGAGGTATATCCATAAAACAGAATAGTATTTAATGATAAAAAGGAACGAAGTGAAAGAAAAGTGTCACATAATCTCACTCGTATGTGGACTCTAATGAACAAAATAGATCCAGAGACTTAGAAGCATGGAACAGACTGATGAATTTCAAAGGGAAGGTAAGGGGTGGGTGGAGAGAGACTAACTGGGAAACATATATGCCTAGCCCATGGACACAGACATGGTGAAGGCCTGGGAGGGGTGGGTACGGGGTAGAGAGGTCATTGGGGGGAAAAAGGGGGCATCTGTAATACTTTCAATAATAAAGATAAATTTAAGAAAAAGGAACAAAGTACTGATACATCGCAACATGAATGAACCTTGAAAACTTGATGCTACAGGAAAGAGGCCACTTACAAAAGGCTGCATATTGTGTGATTCCATTTACATAAAATATCCATAATAGCCAAACCCCTCAGGATGGAACATAGACTACTGGGTGCCCAAGATTGGGTGAGAGTGGGGAGCTTGAGGATAAATGGGTAGTGAGTGATAATAGGTACCGGGTTTCAAGTTGGGGTGATGAAAATGTTCCAGAATTGATTGTAACGATGATTGCACAACTTTGAATATATCAAATATCACTGAATTATAGCCTTTATGTGGGTGAATAATATGGTATTTAATTATATCTCAATAAAGCTGTGACAACATATATGCCTGGAGAGGAGTATATACTAAAACATTAACAGTGATTTTATTGATTACTTTTTCATAGTTCCTTTCAAAGTTTCTTAGGTTGTGGGTTTTTTTTTTTTTGCTCAAAAGTGTCACAAATTGTTTTTAAAAACTGTATTTCAAAAAAGATGGCTTAAATTCTTTCTGAAAGAACGCAGAGTACAAATATGAAAATGGTATTGTAAAGGAACATGTTTTTGAGTTGCTGAGGAGCAAGAATTTCTTCTCTCACCTGGACACGCTCTCCCCAGCTGCAGATGCTCAGGCAGCGGGGGCCTGGTTCGCTTGTTGACATGGAATGTTGAGGGCTGTGGACTGACAGGGCTCACGTAAATATTTCTATAGATAAACGCCTCAGTGTTTTTCCCAGTCCATGCTTATTCTTATCAGTATTCTCACTTTTAGGGGATAAAACCCCCGTATAATTGGGATACTGAAAGAGAAGGTCAAGGTGTTGTAGTAGCTTCTGAATTAATAGTGGAGGATAGTTTCTCACATTTGTTCCCTTCATCACTTTGAATCTCTGGCAGTTGTGACTAGGCCATGCACACTAGGCTAAAACATTAAAGTGACGCGTGGATGAGAAGTCGTTATAAGTGAAACACAAGTGCATAACAAGAGGAAAGTGTAGACTGGGTCTGACAGAGGTGGAGGGATGGGAGGAAGAAAGGGGAAAAGCACTCATGGGTCTGATCCAGTTTGGAGTTGTATCAGAATAGTGCTAGTATTGGAAGTGTTTGAAGGAATAACTCAAAAAACAAGCAACCTTCTTTTCCCTGGCTCACCCCAGGTTACCTAACGACCTACTACATCTCATTGGCTGCTTTGGGCCACCAGATCCAGGTGGAGGAGGGAAGCACTTATTCAGTCTCTGTAGTGTGCCCTGCAATCTGCTTGGCCCTGGGGATATGGGTTTTGGGCCCAAATCAATTTCAGGGATTCATGGTCTATTGGGAGAAAAGGACTCAGTGAGAGACTATGAACTACCCTAAGGGTTCCTGTGGGCATTTATGGGGCCAGTAGAGCAAGCTGAGAGCAAGGCCCTTGTTTCCAGTTTCGCTTTGATGCTGCCTTGCAAACCTAATCCAGTTGTGCACTTGACCGTGGACAGTTGAACCTGAGGGTAGCGATGAAACAACAGTAGTTGTCTGGCTGGCTCTGATCATGATTCTTCTTGCCTCCTTCCTCGGGGAGGAGTCAGATGGCACAGCAAATGGTAGTTAAAGGAGAATACCGTACATTCTAAATTTTCAATGTAAGCTTTTTCTTTGCTTAAGTCTAGCCTGGCTGGCCCCATTTTTCAAAAGGAGACAGGCTTGTGCATGAAGTTCAGATCTATTAGGCTAATCTGTTTCTTAAGACACTGATATAAATCTTTCCGCTACTGAACCCTGTTTTGAAAACCCTGTTTGCTGGTGCAGTGTCACTGGTAAACACGATTATTAGAGATCATTTCTTGTCCCATTGCAGTTTGGCAATAAAAAGGTATGTTTATGAAGTTGATAAGTCTGATTTACGAGTAGAGGGGGTAATTCTGACTTCTGGGTGGGCCTGGAAAGCAAGATTAATAGGTCTTTAAAACAGAATAGCTTGGAGTTACTGATATCATTATCTGCTGAAGGTTGCTATAGCAATGAGTGGTTTGATTGCACAGTGCAGTTGGTGGTACAGTGGGTGAGTGTAAAAGGATCTGAGTAATTTAGCAGAAACTCTCCTGGAGCAATTTAATTAAACCCCAGTAGAATGAGTGCCAAGTTCTTTGAAAGCGCTAAGATGCAGTCTGTACAGACCTAGATTAATTAATGGAACATTATTATCCTGGATTTACACTGTCACAAATACCTTAATTATTTTAGGATAAAGGTTTTACAACTTTGCAACTTATCTTTTAAATGATGGAATACAAATTTTACAAAGACTTGTCTATTTTAATATAGTTTAAAAAAAATTAAATAAAATTACATTAGACTACAAGGAAAAAAGTATAGGCTGGCTATGAACAAAACCTAGTTTTTTGAGGAGCCTGGGTGTGAACAGTCTACCAGGGTGAACACATTCTTTTTTGTTGCATGCTGAACTACCAGATGACATAGCCTTCTTTATTAGCAATCTTAAATAAAATGTGCACTGTTCTTCTGAATCACTAGTGTTGGTATAGAATTCTTTAGAAGTGCAGAATCATCATAATTTAAGAGCATATGGTCTGAAATGGCTTTAAAGGAAGTCTGTCAAGGACAAAATAAAAACGTGTGTGACTCTTGATATCTGTGCAGATATGTCTGTTGAAATGTTGGTTCTGGTTACCCTCCCCTTAATTTTTAATGCATTGGTGATATCTTTCCCACTTGCCTAATTTTTAAGGTTTGTGTATACATGTCTCAAAAACAAACAAACAAACAAACAAACCCAACTATGCTACTGTAATGTGGTAAACAACATAGTGGGTGCTTCACAACAGCTTTCTGCATCTGTCCAGTGGGATGAAACGCTTTGGACATAGGCCCTTACACAGCAGGCTTTTGAAGTGTGAAGTTGACCCTGTTGACACACATATTGCTGTCCATGTTGCCTTGCCAATGTTACTCTGCTGCCACCTAGAGGCCTGTATGGAGTGTGCATTTAAAGGTAGGCAGGATGCCTGGCAAACAAAAGCTGCCTGGGCTGTGTGTCAACTGCTGCTTTGTCTTTATTCCCTACTGAAGTCAGATGGCATGACCACAAAACATTGAGGCTCTTGCTTTTTCATTTTTCCTCGTAGAGCTGATGTGTACTATGCATTAAAGAACAGTACACTGTTGTGGAGTGTTAATATCTTACAACTTGATTGACAAAAAGCAAATTCAAAGTTTTTGTGATGTCGATGGTTAAAAACCCCACATGCCAGTGAGAAAGTTGTCTGCTCTGCTTCATCCTTGCCTCGAGGTGTAAACGAATCCCTTATACTTTTCTAAGCAGACACACGGTAGAGAACTCACAACATGTTGCCAGGCAGTGAGAAGAGCTCGGAAAAGCCCACTTGGAGGTCTGAGGCCCGCGGTGACTGACATGAATAAGCGTGGCAGAGCCTACTTAATGGGCCTGCTGGGAAAAGCAGTGGCGTTTCTCCAGAATGAGCTCCAAGCAGGGCCATGGGGGCAGGGGAGCTGAGGGGCCCAGAGTAGGGCCTTGGGGCCCACAATGTTGTATATTAATACAAATTCAGAGCAAAGATTCTTAGCCATCTGCCCTTTTATTTCCCCTGGGCCCAAACCGGCTGTCGGTGGTTATTGAGCAACAGTGGCCCTTGTTTACTGGCAACTGAGTTTAGGGAGAGAACCAATCAGTCAAGGCACAGAGAAAAATACCCCCTAAGTGAACGTTCCCGAGCATCCTAGAACATCCTGACCACCGATATTTCCAGGAAAGCCTTTATTCAGAGCGGGGACACCGGCATGCCCTCGGCTTGTCAGTGCCGAGCCTGCCGCCGTCTGAGGCTGAGCCTAAGGGCTGTGCTGGCCTCCACGTCCCCCGTGCCCCAGGGAAGGCCGCATCTAGAATGGACGGTGCTCTTTTGAAACATGAAATCTCTGGTCTTTGAGGAAGTAGATGTACGGGACTTCCTCAGGTGGGTATAAGTCTTGGCGTTAGAATCTGTGCTATTTTGAAGAGCCTTTCGTTAGTGAGCAGCCTTCCTCCTGGATCAAGGGCATTGATTTCCTTAATGACCTTCAGGATTTCCTGTGAGAACTCCTGGACTTGTTTACATCTTGGGCCACACAAATAATCCCAGAGTGTGGCCAGTAAGGTTGTGAGATCCTCTGCTCTGCGGACAGTTGATTTTTAAAAAGCTTAATCTAAAAACCTGGTTTCATGCAGACAGTTCCTGGGCAGTTCATTTATATTTTTTATATAGTTTCTCCTTTCTTCCTTCCTTCCTTCCTTCCTTCCTTCCTTCCTTCCTTCCTTCCTTCCTTTCTTTCTTTCTTTCTTTCTTTCTTTCTTTCTTTCTTTCTAAAAAGAAAACTAAAGGCTTTCCTCAGCAGATCCTGATGAGAATTATTCCTTTTGCAGAAGTTAAGAATTTGGTGTCCAGCAGATCATCACCTGAACAGGAGGATGGAAAGGTAATGACTCCCTGCCCCTCCCCCCTTTTTTTCTCGGTGCTGCTCCCCAAAGTTGAATTAGAAGTGAAGATCTATTGGTAGTAATTTGTTTACAACCCCCAAGAAAAAAAACCAACATACAATAAACACTCAAGGCTGTGCCCCACGCTACATTCAGAATAACTTGAAATTCAGTTTTCTTTATCGAATTTTCCATCTCTACTGTTTATGACTATACCTCGCTATCTTTCTAGTAGAATATGCAAGATGACATAATACCTTTTCCCAAAACAAACTTGTACTTCGATACCCAGCTGTGTGCCGGTAGTGCATCTGCTAGAGTAATCCTGGGAGAGATTCTTGGAGCAAAAGGAACTATGGAGGGCTTGCAGGCAGGTTTCAGCTTGGGACAGGTCCGTCTCGTATTTTTAGCTCTTAAACACTATCAGTTAAGGACAAGACTAGTTTTCTGTTTAGTGTACATGCAACGTGTCTTTACTGGTGTTCTCTAAGGTTGTTTTTCTAGTTTACAAAGACAAAGAAACATTAATATGGCATTAAAAACACACACCTGATTTTATCTCTTCCAGGGCATGAAAAGCCAGGTGGTTCAACTGAGTGAGCGTGAAGACCAGGACAGTCCCGATTTGGGTAGGTTCCAAAATATTGCTTCCCCTTGCACTCACAGTCCCAGGTGTATAGAGACAAGAAGGAACTATGTTTTAAAAAGAGTGTCTTCCTTCCTGAGAACCTTGTCTGTTTCTTGAAACCCACTCAGATACATTTTCTTTGCAGCATTAGTGGTGCAGTGACCTCAGAGGTTGAGTCTCCATTTATAATGTGAAAAGCAAAACAATCAAAACAAAGCAATGAAGGCTTTTCCTGAGCTGTTTTGCTCTGAGTCAGCTGGGGCTGGGGACTTGTCCTCTGTTACCTTGTTAGGCACAGCCCTAAAGTGACTGACTCCCCTCGTGGAGAGTGCCTCGTGGAATTGGGACTGAAAACTTCCTTCCTCCTGGCCCTGGAGTCCCCACGCTGACCACTATTTCATTTTGCTACCTAGTGTGGTCCCTTGGAGCTGAGCTCATAGGGTCTTACCCCTGGCCTCTTTCAAAGGCCCTGGGAGGCCCCTGGGCAAGGTGAAAGTCGTTCTTCCTGTGGGCCTGGAAAGTCTCATCTGCTCACATGCCCACTAGTTCATAATGCCCTGAGGGCTCCTCCGCAAAGCTCTTCCCTAGACATTTTCTAATTTTTCAGGACTAATCCAGGCCCAGCGTCCTCTTTTGAGTTACAGCCTGGTGAACCTGTTGGGTTCGAGGACATATGTAGGCTCGGCAGAGGCCTCGGCTGGCCACCTGGATGGTCTTTGAAGGCCTCTGTGCGAAGTGGAAAGCAGATAAGCACTAGCTTTCCTAGGTGGTGTCTTCAGGCTCAGCACAGCTGAGGCAGTTCACATACCTGGAAAGCACAAGGGCCAGGCAGTTTAGGAGTTGCAGGGATGAGGCGGCGGTGGTGGTGCAATGCTCAGGCTGATGTGAAATCGGGAAAACCAAGACGATGCCCAGGGTGGTCCTGCAGAGCCTAGTGGTCGGGGTGCTCCTTGGAGGCCAATGGGGCGTTATGGGCAGCTACTCGACAAAGCAGTTACAACAGTTGGGAAATCATGAAGAATGAAGCCGGGCGAGGAGGAAGCACCCTCAGGGGTGGTTGGCTGTGCTGCTGGTAGCTTGGCCACGAGCCAGCAGTGGTGTGCTGGATCTCCTTGCCTGTGTAGCTCCTGAAATTGGAACAGACACTTAGACCATCCCCAGCAACCCACACGCCTTTAATATTTCTGCTATATAAGGTAAGAGGAATAATTGACTTCTCGAAGGGGGAAGATGAGAGATGAAAGCCAGCATGTCCGTCGGGGTGGCTGCTGTGGCCACTAACCCCGGGAGCGTGGCCCTCGCTCATGCATACAGGACGTCACATCCACCCAGCCAGTGCATCACACTCCCAGGAATGTTAGCTCCGGAGAATGTTTACCAAAGCACATTGCTGGTGGGGAGGAGTGTTGGCTGGTGAAAGTATGAAATACCAGGGTTATTTTAATTTTAGGTTTTGAAGAATCACTTTGTTCTCAAACGGGCATACTTGCTGGGCTAAGAAGACACGTGTTCAGGACATTGTGGTAGCCTGACCTAATCCGGGTGTTTTGTTAGTAACATCATTGTGTCCGAGGAGGATTGTGGGAAGGATTGGAGAGAGATCCATGTGTGACATTAGCCTGGTGATGTATGAAAGGGTTGTGAATGATTGTTCCTCATGCTTACATTTGCTTTTTGTTAACTTAAACTTTTTTTGGATTAAAGAAAGTTGCCTGACTTTATGCAAAGAAAATGATAATAGATTTTTAAAGAACCTTCTGACTCAGAGAAGGGGGGACAGCCAGCAGTGAGCAATAGTCAGATGCCAAGCTGGCGTCTGCAGCTGAAAACCGCTTTTCCTCAAGGCCATTGCCAGCCTGTTTTGCTGTTTCATACGAGCGTGTGTTCTGCTCAGTCTCTAGGGAAGGGCTGATACATGTGGGGCCGAGGTATGTCTTTGCCGGCTTGTACGATTGAAAATGATGTGAGTTTAGTGTGATCTCATAGACTACATCAGCGCTGCTGTGATAGAACTCTGTGACGATGGACATGTTCTGAGTCTGCACTCTTCAACACGGTCGCCAACAGCCACATCTGTTTCTAGAATGTGTGATGAGTAACTAGTGTGACTGAGGAATTGACTTTTAAACTTTAATTTATGGCTCTGAGGGTTGACTTTGTATTGTTGTTAACTCATCAAAGCATCAGGAATCATATTGGCCATTAGTGTCCACCGAGCATGTTGATCGGAGGGTTAACGTCTGGGGTAGACAGCAGTTAGCAAACTCTCCTGAGCCAGTGCCCTCAGCCACCTCATCGAGAAGTGATGGTAGGATTCCGTTCATGGTGAGCCAGCAGTGACGGCCCGCTCCCTGTGGATGCTGGAAGGGCCTGGTGTTTTGCTCAAAAAAGAGGGCTGGGACCTGATTCCATTGCAGTGGAGAGTGGGATGTCCAGTGGTTCTTTCACATTCTTGGCAGGTGGAATGGGAGGAGAGGGCAGAGCATTTGGGGGAAATGGAAAAAGAGAAGTAGGTGAAATGGATCGATACAGAAATTAAGAAGGAAGGAGGAAGGGTCCAGTTAGTCCCTGACAGAAGTGTAGAAGTATGGGGGGCTCAAAATGATTAAACACTAGAGGCTCAATAGTGGGCAGCAGCAAATGCTGTGCCCAGGAGAAGGGAAGTGAACATCTGGCAGGAACAGGTAGACTGCCTGTGGGAACACAGTAAGATGGCCGAGCTTTGGCTGCCCTATTGGATTCCCAAATGCAAACAGATGCATTAGCTGTAAACAGCTTGATTAGCTGCTCTTTGCAAACTCTACTTTTAAAGGGTTGAATCTGAAACATTAAAACCATGGTTAGAATTCAGATGTCCACGTCATGGTTGAGTTCGTGCCGAGGACTGTGGCACAAGAGCGCGGGTATCTCAGGTGAATTGCAGAAGCTCCTGGTACACTGACACCCCTGCTCTCTCAGCAAGTGATATTCCAGAGTGTGAGTAGGTCGTGTGTGACAGCCAGATTTGGTGACACGCATATCAAAGCTGATTTTCTTGCAATAATTTATCAGCCACGGCTGCATTGGACTAAAGATTATTTGAAACTTACTTGGCTAAAATTGTATATTGTATGACTGTTGGATGGGGGAAAAAGAAAGGATTCGGGGAAACTGACTTACTCAAACAAGAACTATGTGAGCATGTTGTAACTCTCCTGGTGGGGGGATGATGGAAGGCAGTTAGGGAGAGACTAGGGGAGGTGGTGTTGTTTGGCATCATCTGTTTTGCTTGGGCCGTCCCCGTACCTTGAGGCTCTGGGCATGAAGCAGTGCCGTGTCTGCTGTTCCAGGTTTGGCTGGCACACAGTGGGCTTGGCATAAATGCCAGAGAAGATTTTAAATATAACATCTTGCTAAATAGCTTTTGCTGAAAAATTATTGTTTTTTAAAATCATAGTAGAAAAATCAGAAATTTTAGAATGAGTAGAAAAAAAGAAAAACATCCCTATAATGTTCCCACTCCCAAGGAGCTACTCTTAAATGTTGGTATATTTCCTACCAGCATTTTTTTCCTAGGCATCTATTGTTGATATAGTTATGATCATGTAAACAGTAGAACTTTGTGTCCTGCTTTATTTATTAAACAGCATATACCGTAAGTATCCTCCATTTCAGAAGATAGCTTAAACTGATCCTGGGCAGGTATTTTGTAGAATGTCTCTCAATTGGTATTTTTCTGATATTTTTTCATCGTTAAACTGAGGTCTGGGAGGAAGTTCACAGAGGTAAAGCACCATTTTCATTACGTCATATCAGTAGTCTATACCGTCAACATTACTTATCACTGTGAATGATGACCTCGATCACCTGGCACAGGTAGGGTTTGTCAGGTTTCTTCATGGTAAAATTACTCTTTCCCACCACTCTCTCCATACCGAACGCTTTGGAAGGAAGTGATGACGTGCAACTCATATTTCACGAGTAGGAAGTTATCTTTATACTTCCTTGTGGATTAAATATCTACTTAGAATTATTCTGTATGGAAGATTTGCATTCCCCCCACTTATTCATTTATTCAGTTACTATGTCAGTATGGATTCATGGATATTTACTTTATACTTTGGGTAATAATCTTGCCCTAGTACTTTTCCAGAGTGTTCTAGAGTTTGGCCATGGGAACTCTTTCAGTTGACCTCTGTGTCTTATCTACAGATCCCTATCATTGTGGTCTTTTTGTTTAGGGTGATGGAAGTATTCTCTATGATACTGTGATGGTGGATATACCGCACTGCATTTTTCAAAACCCATAGAACATATGGACACAGAGTAAACTCCAATGTGTGCAAATAAAAAAAAATTAAGAACACAGACAATGGGGTGATGAGGGTTGGGTGGGGGGGGGGCACAGGAATGGGCTAGAAGAGGTTAATGGGGTGGGGGAGGACCTATGTAATACTTTCAACAATAAAGATTTTTAAAAAATTAAGAAGTTGGAGAACCCTCTGTTGGAATGCAGAATGTGACAAATGAATCTAACTACTAAACATGTGTGCAATACCTTACAGTAGGGGGTGGGAATGAAGATTTGGAAACCAGTAGAGTCTGTAAGACTGAAGGCAAAAGAAACTACATAAGCACTGTCTTCTGAGATGATAAAGTTGTTTCCTACAGGGTAACAGGTTAACGATTTGGATACCACTATAAATGTGTCCTGGAAATGAGCGATTAAGTGAGGGGAGTATGGATAGTAGGTGCCAGGTTTCTCACTCTTGGAGCGGGAGTTTACAGATAAGCGGGGAGTGGAGGCCAGGATGATTCATGCGCTAATAAATTAGAGTTGTAGACATCAGTATGCACTTGCGATTAGTTAATATGGATATTCATGATTGTATAGAGAAATATTTGTAGATATGTGTATGTGCATAGATTAGGACCTGCACGCACATATATTTCCTTGCCCTGTTCGATGAGGGGACCTAGAAGCAGCAACCTTCCACCCAGTAACATATATAAGATGAGCCACCCGTTACATTTTATGTGAATTTTAGCTTCAGAACTGTGGCATTGATAGTTTAGAGTTCATGTCAAAACTAATTATTTACATTCTTTGCTTTTTTTATACCTCATAACTATTTACATGTGAATACTATACATCTGAAAATCTATAGAAGAGAAAGTTGAACAGTGAATGTTAAAACTAATAAAAATTAGTGTGTGAATAAGTGTGTGGCATGTAAGAAGCATTTTTGGTGTGTGAGAAAATTGAAATTGGAACATTATTAGAATGAACTGAAAATGTAATCATAGATGTTGCTCTCCCTAAGTGTCTTGGCTCTTCCTACTCTAAGGAATTGTTTTCTCCTTAGACTATAATAAGATACATTTCTACCCCTTCAATCCTTTCTCTGTCTAGGCTCATGGCTCGTGTCCTTGCTTCTCCCACTGCCAGGGCCCCTCGCATCCATTATCCACAGCTGCCTCTCTAAGATAAATGCTAAATTCCTCATAGTTTATTGTTCAGGAAAACTTAGCCAACTTGTCCAAATTATTTCCTTTCAGGTTATGCCCTGGCACTTCAGTGTTTAAAAAAATGGTGTTCACCATGGGTCTTTCACCTTAGGAGAATCCTCTAAGTAGAACTGATATCTGTAGCAATACAAAATGCTGGTGGAAGCTTTGACAATATAATTCTTTAATATGTTGCTTCAGGAAGAAAGTCTATTCTTTTCCTGCCCTGAAGTGTTTTAGGTATTTCTTTCTTATACTACATGTGGATATATCATAATACAAATAATGTCCTTTGGTTGGATTTTTAAATCTTAGTCATTTTTCTCCGTAGACAATAGAGTGATATAAAGAGGCATAGCAGAACCTCTGAAGCAGGATGCAGGTTTTTTGGTTGAAATAAATCAAAGTAATAAAGGTAGATGAGAAATTTTTAAAAATCTTATTTTTAAAAGGAAGATGAATGAGGGTTCCATTTTTCCACAACCTCTCCAATTTTTCTTATTGATAATAGTCATTCTAACATGTATTTAATTATAGCTGTGATTTGCATTTTCCTAGTGAAGTTGAACATCTTTTCATATGTCCAGTGGCTGTTTGCATTTCATCTTGGGGTAAGTGTCTGTTCAGGTCCTCTGCCCATTTTTTTTTTTTTTTTTTTTAAATTTGGATTGTTTGTCAGACAGAAAAAGTGAAGAACCATATGATTTCACTCATATGTGAGGTATAAAACTGAAAGCAACTAATGAACAAACACAAAAAAACAGCCCAAAACTCATAGACTTAAACAACAGTATGGTGGTTACCAGAGAGAAGGAGGGTAGGGGTTAATAAAGGGTAAAGTGGTATATGATAAAGGAAGATGATTTGACTTTGGGTGGTTGGCATACAATGTAGTGTACAGATCATGTGGTATAGAAATGTACACTTGAAACCTAAATAATCATATTAACCAATGTCACCCCAATAAGATTAAAAAATTGAACTCATACTAAAACAAAAATAAGATGATATTATAAATGGTAGAATCCTAGAATTGTAATTTATGGCAACAGTGATTGTACTGTGCTTCCATTTCACATGCAGTATATGTGAATTCAATTTTATGGGCTGGTTAAAAATATAAAACAGGATGGGGAGGTGGGGAGAAAAATAATACAATAATTTAAATCTTAGGTGGCTCCACCCATGATTGCACTCCTTGAGTATAATAATGTCCCCGAGAGAGTGTGACTCTGGGGATGTGATTGTGCTGTTCCCACCGTGCATCTCAAATGTGAGCACCTCTTACCACAGGGAGATGAGCTATGCCTTTCAAGACCCTCATGTTCTATATAACATGGCTACTCAATGCAAGCCGACCATGTCCCCCGGCGCCAACCCAAAGTAATGCTGTCCTCCAATGAAAAACTGCTGGGGTTGAACTTAGATGATCTGGTGTCCTTCTAAGAGATTCTGGAGGAAGATTTTGACCATCTCTGATCTTCACCTACTGCTAGAACCGGAGGCTACATGTAATTGTCACGGTACTGGCTGAAGTTATCCAGAATAGGTTTGTCCTGGCGTTAGGGGTCTTGCCTCCTCTTGTCTGTACCTTTTATGACTTTTTCAAGAATGGTGTCAAGCAGTGTTAAACACTGGTCCCTGGTGGTCAAATGAGGGAGCAGAAAAATAATAAATGCTCTGCTTTCTGCCTTGTATGATTTTCTGGAATGTCTTTGCACATTGCCATGTCTTAGTTTCGAAAATCAAACTATTACTTCTGAGGTAGTGCTTATAATGTAGAAGAGAACGATAATGAAAGGGCAACTTCATTATTTTTCTTAAATCTTTATTGTTGAAAGTATTATATATGTCCCCTTTTTTGCTCCCATTGGCCCCTTATTGCCTGCCACTGCTCCCCACCCCAGGCCTCCAGCATGAAAGGGAAACTTTAGACTTAATATTTATGCTAAAAGTTATTGAAAACTTACTTATGTTAAGTTCTTTATTATTATCTCATTTGGTCCTCACAAATCTTCGAAGTGTAGAGGTCATGGTCTTGTTTTGAATGAAACAACTGAGGATCAGAAAGTACGAGTGACTTGATTGGGGCCACTAAGCAAGTCAGTGACAGAGCCAGTGAGCCCAGATGGTTGTGGCTCCGAGAAAGCATGGTTTTTCTCTTTGGCTTGTGGTTCCTTAACAATATAAGTTATGACACAGTTCTTCCCCTCCAGGCACGAGAAGCCCCATGGAAGGCTAAGAAAACTTACAAATGCTATAATTCAAATCAAAATATAAATTCCCCTCTAAGGGGATTTACTTTTATCAAGGTTGAAAGGTAGGTGACCTGTTCTCTGAGGAGGAGAATCGAGGGAAGTTTCCCTTCGATGCTGAAACTTCAAGGCAGCAGCCATCTGCCCTGGATGATTGTAACCGTATGGAGGTCGTTTTCTAAGTAAAGGATTTTCGAATTGAAGGAGGCACAGTAAGGCTGATGAAATCATTCGCACTTGCATCGTAATGGTTGTATACTCTCTGGTGAGAAGTGGCCTTGGGGATATATCACTGAATTCTGCCAACTGCAATTGCAATCAGCCAGAGAAAGCAAAGAAATTAACTGATTGAATATGAATGAGATGTAAATAACATCTTGAAATAATTTAAATATTGGCACAATGGAAAAAAAATAGTCTGTTACTATAGAAAATGGGGATAAATGACCTACAGTCAGGGGAAGTTTTGGGGTGAGCAAGAAAAATAAGAAGGGCTGTATGAACACCATATTTTTACATGTTAACTGAACTGCATATGGCTGGTTAGTAGAAATCATTTCATTCTTTAAAAGATATTGATTAAAAAAATAAAAAAACCTATAGAACAAAAAAATAAAAGATATTGATAAGTAATAAAGCAAATGAGATCAGAACATTTCTTGTTGGGCTTCTCACATGTATTGGTTCAGTGTTTTTGAATTTTTATTGTCAAAATAACTTTCATATCAATAAACCCTCGGGGTTTTGGGAAAAATTATATATATATATATATATATATATATATATATATATATATATATATATATTTTAAATATATTTTATTGATTTTTCACAGAGAGGAGGAGAGAGGGATAGAGAGTTAGAAACATCGATGAGAGAGAATCATCAATTAGCTGCCTCTTGCACACCCCCTACTGGGGATGTGCCCGCAACCACGGTACTGCCCTTGACTGGAATCGAACCCAGGACCTTTCAGTCCGCAGGCCGACGCTCTACCACTGAGCCAAACCGGTCTCGGCGGAAAAATTATATTAATACTAGAAGCCCTGCCTATGAATCTGTGTGCCAGTAGCTCGCTGCTGTGCTCCAGAAGCTCTCCGCCCACTGCCCCGCCCTCCTGTAGCTCTCCCTCCCCCATAGCTTGCTGCCCTGCCTCCTCCTGTAGCTCTCCACCACCTCCTTAGAGCTCGTTGCCCCACCCTCTCTCTGATCCGTGATCCAGTTGTTACACTTCACCGCGTAATGACCATTTGCGTATTATATCTTTATTATATAGGATAGATCTATCTACCTAGAATCTCAACTAATAGAAATGTGTTTTACAGAGTTCTTTCACATCACTCTTTGTCTGCATTGTCCTGAAGTTCTTATCTAGTTAGTACTGATGATCAAGCTCGGAGCAGCCTGCTCCAGTAATTTGCTGACCTGGGATTTATCCTAGTAAGGTGGCTCTAAAACTTCATCTCGCATGAGAATGAAAGACAATACTATCTCCTGGACCAGCACTTTCATTTCAGTTTGGTGACTGTACTGGTTGGTGGAGATTCCCTTTCTTTGGTCTGTGGACATCTCCCAGGCAGCGCAAGGGTGCATGGACCTAGGTCCACCCCAAGCATTGCCGGGAGCCCTAGAGAAAACTGGGTTTTCACCACCCTTAAGTACTGTCTGTTTTCAAATAGAGATACTGTTGTAATGAATAAAATATAAACATACTTAAACACTTTACAAGAGTTCATGTAGCTTTTTATGCCAATGTACATGTTTACAATAAAGAGGATATAAAAATACTATAGCTGTTATATAAAGATTCCATACCCACAAGTTAAGACTAATAAGTGCAAATCATTCATTTATTCAGCACATGCCTACAATGTTTCTGGCACTGTTCTGAGCCCTAAAACAGAATGCATGGAAAGCACTCATCCACAAGATTTTTATCTGTTTTCTTATTAAAGATATATATGGACTAAAACTCTTACTTAATGTAAGGGTTGAGAGCATTTTACCCTTACAGTTGCACCTAGTTGATGAATAAGAATACACAGTTATTCAAATAAAAAGGCACAAAATAGAAATGTACTAGTGTTTATTTTCACTTAGTTATAATGCTTACAATTATCTTCTAGTTGTATTTTGTCTAAGTTATATGTTATAGCAGAACACGGTAGTGATTTATGTAATTCTGATTTGAATTTGAAATTATATGGCTTTTCTCCTTTCTCCACTTCTCTCCATGGAAATCATTTCATTCTTTAAAAGAGATTGATTAAAAAAAAAATAAAAAGAAACCTACAGAACAAAAATAAAAAATAAAATAAAAGATATTGATAAGTAATAAAGCAAATGAGATTAGAAAATTTCTTGTCCGGCTTCTCACATGTATTGGTTCAGTGGTTTTTGAATTTTTATTGTCAAAATAATTTTCATATCCCCTCACCTAGCACCTCCCAACAGATAGGGTTAGCTGTCACAGAGCAGGTTATGCATCTATTTCCTTACACAGCACTGCCTGATAGTGCCAACCATTTGGGAGATAATTGACGTGAAGAGATGAAAGTTAATTAAGACACATATTGTCATGTTCCAAACCTGCAGGATGGAACAGGTCCTCATATTGTTTGGGTGTCCAATGACCTCGCAAAACAAAACACAATACTTCTTGCTCTCACTGCTCCTTAAAGAAATGCATAAGAGAGACTCCCCTATGAAACTTGGGGTACATTTTCCCACCACAGGTCTTGGTTGCTATGCCTGAGCTTTTTGGGGCACGTGAATCCATGTGCTTCGAGGGAGTGGAAGTAGATCTGAGCAGTGCTACGCTTTATGGGGAGGCGGTAATGAGCTTCCACTGAATGCTAATTAGGGGAGAGTTGTTCAGGGAGACCGCCTAAGAACTGCTGGTTTGTGGTAAATTAGTCACTAGCTCTATTGAGGCCCACTGCAGTGTTAGATCAGAGCCATGATGGCGCCCGAATCCTTAGCATCCACAGCCAAACTTGGTGACAATTTGAGAAAACAGCTCCATTGTTCTCCATAGTACTAGGTGACTTTGCCTGAATGTAATGAGGGGAGTTTAATTCTGTATAAAATGTAAAGCTCTCAACCACTTCAGGATTAAAAAGGTGGGGAGACTGGATGTTAAGTGAATTATCAAAGCTGTTTTGGCTCTCAGACCTGAAAAGCTGCCAAACCAGCCAGCGGTATGAAAGGATAGATTGCTCTGGAAAAATCCTTGCCCCAAGTGTGGTGGCCTTCGTTTGCGTGTGCAAGGCGCTTTCTGGCTGTCCACACACATAAATCTCCTCCTTTATCTAACACGGCGCAGGGTGGCTTTTCTGAGAAACGATACCCTAGCTCCAGATCGAAACAATCGCCTGCGTTTGGAAGCTCTGCTTGAATCACAAGCAGCTCTTTCCATCCCCAGTTACCTTTCTTCTTCATTTCCATTTCCAGCCACCAGAAGAGGGGAGTTAATGATTCATTGGCTCCCAATGACCTTTTGAATAACTGGACTGTGATGTGCCAGTGCGACTCAGCTCCATCTCCTTCTCTCCCCCCTTTTTTTCTTCCCTAGTTTGGCTTTAATATTTACAGCCTCCTTCTCGGTCTACATGCCTGAACGCCCGAAGGAAGCAAAACATTTATTGCCTCTCCCTCCCCGTGTTCGCCAGCTTTTCGCTCAGCCCCGTTCCTTCCTTTTACATCACATGGGAGACTCGCCTCCTGGCTGGGACGCCCGGGTTCTTCCTGAGTCTCTACTCAATCTGTTGGATCTGTCGGTCTCACCGACACAAAACGATGGATTCTGACTCAGACTCACCTTTTAACTACTCGTGGCCTGCTTTTCCCAAAATGAAGATCCGACGGAGGGCGTCCAGACAAGGTAGATCACCGGCTCCTTCATTTCCCCCCAGAGCCAAGCCAGGCATCTTCGTATTCTTCTTCTTCTTCTTTGTTTCTTTGCCAAGCTGTTTTCTGACGAAGTACGTGCTTATACATGTCGTTATAAAATTCACTAGGTAAATACTTTACATATAGGCTCCCAAGAGAACCCTACTCCTTCCTATGCTCCTTTCACTATGTGTCTACCTTTCTACCTTTGTGCATGTGTAACTCTCCTTTTAAAAAGAAAAGTGAAGCGAGTTTAGTTCAAGGTGAATGCTTTGGGTTCGCTTAATCAGAGTTACCTTGACAATAGAGTCCTGTGGATTTAAACATGCCTGGCTGTTGTCGGGTATGAAGAGAGCGACACAGGCTCTCAATACCCAGTTTCTGCTTCGTATGTGTTTTGGTTTTTAAGTGTGTATTCACTTTTTATTTTATTTTTATTTTTATTTTTTTTATAAATATCTTGTACTTTAAAAATTGTTCTTTCTTTTTTATACTATTTCATTGATTTTATAGATGCTCTAAGGAAGGGACTTTGTGAAGGTAATTTCAACAAGAAAGCCTGCATATCTCCAGGGGATACAGTCATATAGTAAAAAGTTTAACAACAATTAGCAAGTATGCAAAATCATTTACTGCCAAAGGAACGACAGCCATTTATCTGCAGCGTGATTAATAATGGAGTGGGTTTATACCACCTATTTTCCCTCACCTGCACCCACTCTTGTGGTGTAGGCCTTAGAAACCAAGGGGCAAGTTAGTGTTTGGTAGCGAAGGTGCCCAGAGAATCTGCTGATGGTCCTCGCTGGGCTCAGCAGGTGGAGGTTGCGGCTTTCTGAGATTTACCAGAACAAGAAAGGGAGTCAGTTGGCCCTTTCCGTCTCCTGTCTGGTGCAGGGGCTTGTTTGGTTGTTGTTAATTTAAGGAGAAAGGAACATTTTCATGAGCTTACAAGCAGAAGAGGCGCCTCTGAAAGTGAGACTTCTTTATTCTCCGGAGCAGAATGCCCTCCTGCACCGCCCCATACTTTGCCCCGAGAAAAATGGAGGCTGGCAGTTATTAACACACCTGGTTCTCTTCAAGGATCTTGTTTCCTTCTGCTGAAACAGACGGGTGTGTGTGTTTGTTTGCTCTTTGGCTGGGATCGAGGCCAGCCGCAGGAATAAGATGGCTCGAACATCTGGGGGAGGAGGGTAGAAAGCCTCAGCCGGAACAAACCTCCCGTGCTGCCGGGCTGCCATCCTCGAAACTCTGTCGTGAGGAACTTAAAGAACCTCTACTGTGTTCTATTTTCCTTTTATTCTCTTTTAAAATGTGATGTCTTCTTTGTAGGGATAAAGGACTATGATGTATGCAACTTGCTGTTAATGGTTTTTGGGGGGAGGTGGGGAATACCGATGAGAGAGCATGAGTGTGTGCATGTAAAAGCAAGTTTGAATACAAGTAGAAAATGGGGTGAATTGTTAACAATAGGTAACTCTGGGCAAAGATGATATATTGGTGGTCTCTTTGAATTCTTTCAGCCTTTCTGCAAGCTTGGAATTATTTCTAAATTAGGAAACCTTAAAAAACATTTCAATTACTTCTGAGGAGGAAGCTATATGAAGTCGCTAATACTTTAGAGTGAATATGATTAGTTTGGGTTCATTGAGAACATCTTGAGGGCAGGTACCAGTTCTGTAAGACTGCTATCTCTTTTTGCTAATTCCAGCCCAGTTAATTTTGGGGAAATAATCTGCTTAATATATTTTTGTATTTCTATTACCTGGCTGGCCAACTGGGTGCCTATGGTTTTGGGGACCTGGGTAGCCTAAAAACCCAGAGAGACATGGGGTTAATAATTCGGAAGCCAGTGGAGAACCTGGAGAGTCCAATGGAGTTGGAGGGAATGCATTAATCACGCTCTCCTTTGAAATCCAAAGTTGGAGCCCAGCCACTTGAGCTACAACAGAAAGTCATAACATAGCTATGTGTAAATTAAACTCGATTCAAGTGAAAGCAGGTACCCAGAATATGAGAATGATGAACTGTTTGCTGCTAATAAACAAAAGATAAGTGCAAATAGGTTGGTAGCAGAGAGTTGGGGATCGCCAGACAGTGTCCTATGCTTCCTTTCTTCATTCAGTGGTCACGACCTAGTTGTGAAGATGGGTTTGGTCATCCCATAATGTTAGCTGGACAGGGTCCCAGAACCATAGGTCACAGAGATGACCTGGTCCAGCCACAACAATTTACAGACAAGGGTGATACGGCCCAAATAAGTGAAGTGACAGGGAAATGTTCACATGTTCCACAGGCATCTCCAGAGTGCTGGCTACCGGCATAGAGGGGGGGCAACGTGGGAACTAGACAGATACCGTCCTTATTTACAGGGGTCTTAGCTTTGGGAATGGGTCCCTCATCTCCCATGATCCAGACATGCCACCTACATATGGCAGAAAAACACCATGAAAGCTGATTTTTCCCTTCAGTGCAATGATTGGTTTGTGAAGAGCTATTATCTCTTGTCTCTTAGAGGATGATCCACTTATTTTAGCTTTTAAAACTAATGAGAGTTTAGTTCTGTCTCTTTCTTTTTTTTCCCCTTCTGATCATCACCATCATTCTCAGAATGTAGGTTCCAGTCACCTGGGAAATCACAAAGGAGGTTTTGTGGGCTTGAAATATCTACCTTATTAACAAATTTCTCTCCTGCTTAGTAACAAATATTCTCTTTCATTTTATACTATGCTTTCTCTTCTTGATCCTTCTTGTTATATTATCTTTCTTTTAATACCCTTTCTGTTCTTACTATATCACTGTTCTTTGACAGACACATATACGTACACAAAACTGGCTTATTTAGAGAAATGTGAAAATGTAGAGGATTTGGTAATAAAAGGAAAACTAGATTAGCAGAAACCCATCAATACTTATATATCAACTGAAAAGCATCTAGTACTTACTTATTCTTATGCCTTCAGGAGGAAAAAAAAGGGGGGGGGATATACCTCAGAAGCAGTGCTTTTGGTCATGACCAGTGATGTATACAGAAGGTGGAAACAGTTAGCCAGGCTGTCTCCACTACAGTCCTGGGGTCCTCACGGGTTACCCTTCGTCATTTCACGGGCAGCCCTGGGACAGGCTGTGCTGGGAATCTGGTAGTTAATGACTGGAGTGGGCCAGAAGCCACCACTGTTCTGCTTCAAGGACTCCAGGAATGCCTGGATTTTTGTTTTGTTGGAGATTTTGTTCTCAGTCAGAGATTCAACCAAGAAATGTAATGTGTGTTACGCGAATATTTAAAAATATCAGGATTAGACCTTACCTAAGTTTCCCATAATTATCATTCAGTTTTTAAAATGC
Source organism: Pipistrellus hanaki (assembly GCF_964339955.1). NCBI lineage: Eukaryota > Metazoa > Chordata > Mammalia > Chiroptera > Vespertilionidae > Pipistrellus > Pipistrellus hanaki. The sequence continues at coordinate 34,520,351 of NC_140506.1, forward strand.
GTACTTTCATATACGTAAATCATCAGAACCTGGGGAATGTTGAACTTTGTGCCTCTCATCTCCTTGTATAGCTTCTCTCATTGTCTCCTACTCCGGCTCATATCATATGCCTCTTAATGACACACAGTGTGATAGAGTGCTTTTTAAAACAAGTTTTGTTGGTGCAGCACCAGTCTATGGTTGCCAAAGGAAGGATTGCCTATAGAAAGCTTTACCACCTTGAAGAGCTTAGACAGTGCCAAATTTTTTTGTAGTCATAGCAAAATAACTAATATTTATGTGGTACTTTGTTCATCATAATAAGTAATCACTGTTTATTAAGCTGTGGTAGTTACTTTACATATGTGATATATGATTCTCAAAATAACTCTATAAGATCGATATATCTCTGCTTTACAGGTGAGGAAACAGGCTTAGGGAGTTTTAAAGTTATACCTAAAGCCATACCAGAAATGCATGGTAGAATATGGAAGAAAACGAATGAATGAGTGACATATGTATAAGTAGTTATTCACATGTTATCTTGTAAGAGTCTTGCATGTTAGATGTAGATGTCATCTTCATTTATTATTGGGGGGCTCTAAGGCTCAGAGTAGAGAAATGAGTTGCCCAAGATCAGAGCTAATAAATGGTAGAGCCAGACCTACAACCAGGACTTTGAATTCAGAAGTTTTATTCTTCCTTTACGTTTCACCCCTTCTTAGTAGAGGTAAGGAGGGGAGGGGTAGACTTCAATGGATAGCTACCACCTTATATTCCACAGGTGCCACTGTGTCTCACCATCTTAGATTTCCTTCTCTTGTGAATCTTTGTCTGGGATTAGAGTTGGAAGTGGAAACTCTGGAGATGAAAAATGGGAGTGCTGTTTCTACATCTCGATACACCCAAGCACATACGTATCAAGCACTGACACAGTCATTGGTTGGGGTGGGAAAAGATGGACAGCACTGGCTGGCTGGCTGAAGACAAGTTGAGGAAAGGATGGGATGGGAGTGCTTCCAGTTTGTCCTGAAAAGTTCACAGCTTTGTCTCAGACAAAGAGAGAGAGTTAGAGGATTGATGTGAATTGATGGGAGAGAAGATGAAAATCATGGGGTCACTGTTTTGGCCTATTTCATGAGTTCATTGAGTGTTTGAAGGGCAGGTATGCAGTCCGAAAAATAGTCCCCAACATAGTGGGTATTAAAGGTATGATGGCATTTCAAAAGGTTTAATGATGATTTTTAAAGGTGAGTTACTTTTATCTCATGAATTTATTTGTTTTCTTCTCTTTCCTGCCCTCTCTTCTTTCCTTTCATGAAGTTTCATTGAATACACTCATTGCTTCCACGTATTTATGTGTATTCAATTCAGAAATCCCCCAAAGGATACCTGAGTGCCATAGGAGGAATAAGTCACTACACAAATCCTTATTAAGGAAGAGAAACATTTCATAAAGGTGACCTAACCTGCTAAGATTGCATCGCGCACAATGAAGATAGTGTCCAACCTCACATACAGAGGTTTCAATTTCACTCTCTGCCTGGCGGCCTACCTTTGTCGGCAGAAGGAAGGAGGCCCATTATGAGCCCTTTGCCAAACCACATAGCTATGTATTCTTCATGGCTCACTTTAGTTAAACAAACACTTTGCCAAATATTTGAAACTGTTTTTCCCCCCTTTATTTCGGGCTAGTTCAAATTCTTAGGCAAGGTACATTTCTACATGAATCCCTGTAAGTGGAAGAAAGGGAGGCACTATTCCTATTTAGTACCTCATGTTTGGGAGATTCCCCCCTACCACTCCGGTTTTGGGGGAGGATCAATGGCTGTGTGTTCAGATAGAGCTAGGCAGGAAGTCCCATAGGTCAGGACAGATTACTGTTGAAGTTCAGGGTGAAGAGACCAGTTCAACCTGAGGGCATCATGAAAGGAATGTCATTTCAATAGCTTGTGGTGTCTAGGGAGGTAGTCCCTACAAGCAGAAAGGGGGATGATGCATAGAGTATATCAAAGCCACAGAATATAGCCTGGGCTTGTGTACTGTGGGTCCCTGGTGGTACAGAAACATCGAATGGTGCCAAATGTTGCATTGGTCTGGACCGTTAGTTTTGTCTGGCTAGCGTCCTCCGTCTCTTCACTGCGCAGCACTCTCGTTCTTTAGTGAGCAGCCCTTCACTGCGCTGGCCATGGGTCCACATGCTGCTGTCACTTTCTCATGTGACTTTGCTTTCCTGGAGGCAGTGGGCTCAGCATCCCACCCTGGTGAGCCAGTCACAGCACCTGTGCTGCCTGGCCACAGCTCTTGGTCCAGAGTGAGCACATGACTCAAACTTGGCAATCAGAGCCCTTCCTTGGGATTCTTCCAACTGGAGTTTGGAGAGAGATACCTTCCTTCTCGGGTGGCAGGGGGAGGTCGGAGTTGAAGCCATTAGCTGGGAGAAACCAATGTATAGTAGGAGGAAATACTGCATCGTGGAAAGAGATAACTTCATGAAATACAATCAGTCCTGCTAGATGCCAGGCCCTTGTTCTAGTCTCGGGGGCTCTCTTGCTGCCCAGATGCATCCTTCTCAAGGTTTGGATGTTAAGTTTCTTCGTTTTGTGGACTGCGCTCATGCCTCCAGTGAACCTTTCTCCTCCCATTTCATTTTTGTTTTAGCAAGTTCAGGTGACTATTTCTCCCAGCTAGAAATCTCCAATTTGTCCTTTAAGACATATGTATAAGGAGTTATTCACATGGTTTGAGAGTCCATGGTCTGGAAGTCTTCCCTGAATTCCCTCAGAGTTCATTATTGTATCCTTTGTGCCATGCTGGCTTGTGCTTAATTTTGTAATAGCCCCCTCATTACTGTATTGCAGCTATTATTTAGTGTCTCTCACTCTAAGACATGAACTCCTTGAAGATGAAGACTGGCTGGCCCATTTTCACACCTCCAGTGCCTGGATCATAAGAAGCAGGCAGTAAATATTGAAAATGTATTATGACACAGAGTACTCACACTACACTCAGATATTGCTTATTTTGTCTTTGTTTCTTTATTTTGTCTATAATGGATCTCATTTTTCTTATGAAATCCTACCCTTTAGGCAGCAGGAAGGGAAAAGGGTATATTTTAGTCTAAGAAAATTTGGTCCTATGCAATAATGAAAATAGTCATTATTTTCTGTATTTTTTTTTCTTCCTCCATTCCTTGCTACTCTGGTATTGAATGTGACTTCCTGGAAGTGGGGGGCGAGGGACAGCTGGTGGGAGAAGGAGACAACATGTCTTTGGATGCTCTCTGGGTCCTCCTGGTCTCTGCTGCAGATCTGCTGGCCTGGGCTGTTCCCTCAGCCACGATTGCTTTATTACTGGGTCTTTTGGCACCTGTGACCAAGGTCCTGCAGCTGTATCCTCTCCTTGGTGTTGGTCAGAACCCGGTGATTTTTCTTCACTACAGAAATCTTAGAATCACTGCCTCTGGCCATTGGCTCAGGTGCTTCCCTCTAAACATCTTCTCAAGGATCCTTCCTAGGCACCATGGTGGGTCTTGTGCAGGCTGAGTACCTGACTCAGCCACTTCTTGCTCCTCTCAGAGGCCTGAGGGATCTTAGGGACTCATCCTCACCATATAAGCAGCTAGGAGCAGCCTAGGAAAGCTGGCCCTGGCTGGCCTTGCTGCCTGACCTTGCTCTGCTACCAAGTGTGCTTCGTGGTGGTTGACCTCATGCTAGTGTGGGGCAGCTGCAAGGCGTTCTCCTTTGGAGGAGCCCCAAATGGAAGCGAGGAAAGCCCACCCACCCTCAGAGTAGCCCCTGGCCATCTCTTACAGTTCCCCACAGGCAGGGGAACCGTCTGTCTTATTCCTTTGATCTCATTATTCCTACCAGTGGAAAAGTCTGGTTCTGAATGGTAATGAGTCTCTTATCCGGCTCTCATTCATACTAGCCTACTTTGAGGTGCCCAGAGTTGCTCAGGAGAGTGGAACAAGACTTAGGGATCAAGTAGTTTCCAACCAGGAGAAACCCAGAACCATTCGGAGGAATGCCCGCATTCCTTGGCTTTCATTATTCGAATGAAATAGTGAAATTAGTCATTCATTCATTCAAAATGTTCTTGTTGAGGAAGGACACAAAAAATAAGTGACAGTTATTTGAAAGTTGCTAAGAGAATAGACCTTAAAAATTCTTCACACGGGAAAAAATGTAATTATGTATAGTGATGTTAGCTAGACTTATCGTGATCATTTTGCAATATATACAAATATTAAATCATTATGTTGTACAGTATATCTGCAACTAATATACAAGTGAGAGAACTTACATTTCAATGGAGAGTTCTTTATTTTGCTAGCATGATTTCTTATCTGTAGTAGAACTCAGTTCTGTTTAGGATATTAAGGGGAATTAAAAACACACACATTTCTAGAGAAAGGTACTGGAGAATTGGAGGGCTTTCGACTTTTCAAGTGGACAAAATCATGTTTATGTGCCTAAGTCTTTTCATAAAAGTATGCAGAATTTGTAGGATTTCTTGTAATGATGACATGTAGTTCATTTTTTGTTTTCTTTTGTTTTGTCTGGTGTCACCTAAAGTGGTCTTGTGAAAGTCCTGCCACTTTATTTGGGGTCCTTCACTTCTGTCCTGGTGTTTGTTAAATGGGTTAGTTTTCTTACCCTCAATTTCCTCATTTTCCCTTTCTGTAGATTAATTTGCTTTTGGCCTTAGAGAACTGCATCCAGAAGGAAAGTAACTGCTGATTAAGTGTAATCACACCAAAGTCTACACACCACACATGACTGAACATCTTGATAGTTTGAGGGGAAGCAAGGGCAGGCAAAGGTTGTTATTTACTTATTTAAGATTCTTCTCTCCCAAACATAAACATATGTCCTCTTGAAGGCTACTTCGTGCTACTATAATTAGGAAGGAGAATTTGGGAGAAAACCATTGTTCTTTGAGGAATGTATTTTCTTCCTCCCTCCCTTTCTTCCCACTGCCCACCTCTTTTTCTTCTCCATGCATTATAAGGGGAGAGGCCTGTTTTCTTTTTAAATAATTTTTTTTATTAAAAAATATATTTTATTGATTTTACACAGAGAGGAATTGAGAGGGATAGAGAGTTAGAAACGTCGATGAGAGAGAAACATCGACCAGCTGCCTCCTGCACACCCCCCACTGGGGATGTGCCCTCAACCAATGTACATGCCCTTGACCGGAATCAAACCCGGGACCCTTCAGTCCCCAGGCCGACGCTCTTCCACTGAGCCAAACCAGCTTCGACTCTTTTTAAATAATTTTGATGACTAGACCTTTGGAAACAGCAGGATAGGATCTGATTTTAGAGCACCACATGGTAGCTTGCTATGTAGAATGGGTTTGAACTGCTGTTGCAAGCGGGAGGGCAGGAGGAAGCTGTCATCCCAGCACCTGGGGGTCCCTTCACTCTGTCCTCCACTGTGACTGCTGTTACCAGGAGGCCAGCTCGACCTCATCCCAGACCTCACTCTTCCTTTTACAGGACCTTAGGAGGGTGAGGCAAGGTCTGAGGCTGCATTGCACATTGGATTGATGTTAGAGACTTAGCTCACTTGCAGTGAGGACTGAAATCTTCAGAGGAACCTCAGCTTCTGTGTGACCCACAGGAAATTCCTGGGCTGAGGATTGTTTTGGAATTTGGAAGGATCTGCTCTGTAACCTCAACTCTAATTCAGAAGAGTGAGGCCTAGAGATTTTCCAGGCCATGACCAATATCAGGAAAATCCCAAGAGAACCTTCCAGAAGAATAGACAAGGGATAAATGGCAGTTTATTCCTGAAAATGTTTCCTCTCACCTGTGAGGGTGGGTTTTTTCTTTCTTCTGGGGCACACTCAGATCATTGGTAAAGAGGACAATCTGTGAACTGCCGAATGTGGTAGTTTCCTTTGACTCGGGGGGATTGGAGAGAGTGTGCTCTTGCAAGAGGGGTGTCTGTCAGTGCTCTTGGCATTCTGGTTCTATCACCTAATGGCGTGGGCAGGCTAATCACTCTGCTTGTGCCTCAGCTTTCCTATCTACAAAATGAATGTGATAAGACACGATGTGGTTATGAGGAGTAGGGTTGGCAAATGGGTAAAAATAATACTATGTACTCTCAGATAAAACATTTCCAGTGAATACATTTACATATATCTTATCTGATATGGTGGATTTACCGATAACTTATTTTGCATGAAAATGCTGCAGCTGTTCTTTTACATAGGAGACACATTTTAGACACATGACTTGCTTTCCCCCCTCTTATTTCACATGTAAAAATGTTTATTGTTGGAAATCCAGAAATCACAGAGAGTGAAGAGTTAAAAGTAAAAACCACCTGCAATCCATCATCTAGAGATAGCAGTTAACATCTTGTTTTAACTTTCCAGGCCTTTCTCTTGATTGTTTTGTGTATTGTGTGGTTAAATAAAATGAAATCACACATTTACCATTCTATGAATTTTTCTCAGCAAGATTCACACAGTCATATTCAGGCAGGAAGTCTCCGGTGGTGGTTAACAGGCCCAAGAAGTGAACAAACACATTTAGGCACAAGTCAAACTGTAACACATTAATGAAACTTCCCAATGGGAAAATACCAGACATTGCTCACATACCATTTTCTTTGGCTTAAAATAGGATACTTAGTAACTCCAATTATTAAATAAAATACTTTGCACTACCTAGCAGAGTGTGACCTTGTGAAGTTACTGAAATAGCACCACAGTTCCACAAAATGGAAATAGTAAATAGTATAGCTACACAGGGTTGTTTCAGAGATCAAATGAGTTCGTGTATGTAAATCAGGCAGAATCTGGTTCATAGTGAGTGCTGGATTCACCTGAGCTGCAAGAGTAGTATTACCATTACCCAGCATGGAGCAGGTGTTTAATAGATGCTTACTCTTGGAGTACTTAATATTTTGTTTTTATCCTCTCATTTTAATCCCCCCCCCCCCCCCCTTCCTTCAAGGTCATCTTCCCAGTATCTTTACAAACCTACCTGATCATCCTATTATTCCTTTAGTAAAAGAGTAGTCTAACTGACATTTTAAAGAGATTAAAGAGTTCATTCTTGGGCTGCTACCAGAAGGCATTTCGATGGGCCCCATAGGAAGTGCTAGCATCTGTGGTGTTCTGCACAACGGCAGAATGTGTTCCTAGCTTGGACTCCAACTAAGAAGTTACTTGTCCTACCAGGAGGGGCAAAGTAGAAGATGCGGGACAAAACATAGAGGTGACAGGCAGGTAGGAAGGACTCTGATGAAGACAGCCTGGTGGCTGTTTAGGGACTTCTGAGGGGAAGTCCTGAGGAATAGTTCATAATGACTGTACTGTGCTTTGAGGAGATTTTAAAGAGTCATAGATGGAGGCTGAGGGACCTGGCAGTCAGTAGATACTCAGTACATGTTGATAAAGAGAATGAATGGATGAAAGAAATAAGAAATTGACATTTCTATCACATCTTGGGGTAAAACAAGAATCACTGGGAAATCCACAAGACCACTCCCAAAATGTGAGGAAATTTTACCAGACCAGAGGTCATTGTACCTGGCACAAGGAGATTCTTTTCTCAATGAGAAAGAATTCACTCCTTCAGAAAATATATGTTGGTATCTACTACGTGACATGGCTCTAGGCATTAGGAATACAGTGAACGAAGAGTTCTAGCCACTGTTCTCATGGAGCTTACATTCTAATGGAAGGGAACAAATAATAAACGGTAGATACAATGTACAAGGTGATGATATATATAATAAGGGAAAATAAAGCAGGGCTTAGGGGGTGCTATTACATATATAGTATATATATATATATCTATTATATTACATATATAATGGTCAGGCAGAGACTCTTTGATAAGATGACACTTGAGTAGAGAGCTAAAGAAGGTGAAGAAGGAAGACATCTGGATATAAAGGAGAAGAGCAATCTTGGTAGTGAGAACAGCAAGGACAATTGGCCTGAGACATAGAGCAGCAAAGCCAGAGTGGCTAGAGTAATCAGCAGCTTCAGAGAGGTTGGATGAGCGTGTGTTTAGTGTGATATTGTAATTTATAATGAGAATACATATTTTGTCTTTGTCCCCATTTCTGGCACAGAGCTCCTAAAACCCTTGAAATGTCTTAAGTGATGAGTGTGATAAAGATGTATTTTGTTATGTTAATGAGGTGGCTTTTGGACCATTGCAATGGTCTAGGCCAGCGTTTTTCAACCGCTGTTCCGCGGCACACTAGTGTGCCGCGAGATGTGCCGTAGGTGCAGACAAGACAAGAATTTTATAATTTTTCACTATTTTGTTTACTTAATATTTCATAATAAAGTAATTATAAAATACTTTCTTTGTGTTTATTTGATTCCTATTCAAGAGAATTACTTTATATATAGTCAATATAGGCACAGAGTTAAATTTTTTAACATTTTCTAATGGTGGTGTGCCTCATGATTTTTTTCATGAAACAAGTGTGCCTTTGCCCAAAAAAGGTTGAAAAACACTGGTCTAGGCAAGAGATGGTGGTAGCATGCCTTGGGGTGTCAGTGGAGATGATCAGAAAAGGTCAGATTCTGGATCTGTTTGATTGTGACAGATCAGTCAAGACAACTCCAAGGAAGAACAGAGCTGGCATTTACTGAGAAGAGCAAGTCAGTGTAGGAGGGAAAATCAAGAGTTCTGTTTTGCATCTGTCATGCTTGATGTGGCTGCTGGACCATTCAGTGGAGATTTTGAGGAGATAGTTATAATTCAGGGGAGAGGTCTGGGTTGGAGGTGAAGAGTCATTCTGTAATGGTGTATGATGCCATGTTGTTAGACGAGCCATGGAATGAGTGGAGAGAGAAAGAGAACAAGAGGATTGGTCCTAGAGCGCTGCTACCTGCCCAAATCTAGAAGATGAAGACGACTGAGAAGGAAAGGCCAGGAAGGCAGAGAGTGGTGTCCCAGAGGCAAAGGGGGAAAGGGAGCAATCAAGTGTATCCAATGCTGCTGTAGGTCACAGCAGGCGAGGCCCGACCACTGCATTCTGTGATAGCAAGGTCACTGGTGACTATGATGTAGAGTGCTGGGAACAGAACTCTAAAGTAAGTCTTACTCACAAATACCATAAGATTCCACTTACAGGTAGAATGCAAAGGACAATATAAATGAGAAAAAAAAAAAACAGAAACAGACTCAGTGATACAGAGAACAGACTGATGGTGCCAGAGGAGAAGGGAATTGGGGGACTGGGTGAAAAAGGTGAAGGGATTAAGAAGTACAGATTGGTAGTTACAAAACAGTCATGCAGACGTAAAGTACAGCACAGGAAATATAGTCAATAGTATTGTAATAACTCTGTGTGGTATCAGGTGGGTATTGGCAATATCAGGGGGAATATTTTGTAAAGTATACAATTATCTAACCACTATGCTGCACACCTGAAACTAATACACAATAATATTGAATGTAAATTGCAACTGAAAGAATTAAGAAATAAATAAAATAATAATAAAGACTTAGGCAAAAAAGAAAATAAAAAGTCTTACCTATTTTGTGGTGGGTAAGACTAAATCCTGCTGTGTTCATAAACTTTTAGGTTTAAAGCAAAACTGAATGAATGAATGAAACCAACTGTCCAGCCATTGTTAAGAGATATCTGGACTGAGAGGCCCTCTCTTGAGTTTCGCAGGCCAGAGCTTGGCACCCAGAGTGGGCCAAACCAGGTCAGCAGCAGGTTTGCAGAAGCTGCCTTGGCCGGGTTTGTTGATGTCTGGGTGTGGGTCTCTTACATAACCACGCAAGTAGGCCATATTTTCCTTTCGCTTCAAGGCTCTTTGCTTCTTGAGGGAGAGTTGGATTTCCTTATAAATCGGGTGGCAGAGGCCCTAGGCTGGTCTGTGCCCTTCACTGTTTCCTGCCAGATTTGGGGTAGTTGTAAATGTCAGAGAAAAGGGCGGCATCTGGAGCTGCCTCTCTCTCTCCACACTTACGAGCACTGGTTACCCTTCCTGCTGTGGGTGAAACAGGCCTACGTTCAGTTGTCACCTAGCTGGAGCCTCTGTACAGCAAGCGAGCGCTGATGAAAATGCTGTTGCAGGGAGTCCTAGTACGGTTTCACAGATCACATTACAAAGCCCTGAGAATAGTGGGAGAGGGGCGAGCTGGGGATCCCCTCGGAGTCACTGTTTACCCTCTGGCGCTCGGCAGTGAGAGCCTGGCCCAGGTCCACGTCGTCATGTCAGAACACGGCAGTTTCTGAAATCCTCCCTTTCTTCTTGAGAAATGCTGTCTCTGGTGGTTTGACTTTATATTTTGTTTGTCCTGCTGCTGGACTCTCTCCTGTTTCATGAGATCTCACCCGTGAGTCGTTGCAGGTAACTCTAACTGGGTAGTTTGACTTTGTTTATCAGTTACGGTGTTCAGGATGGGCTTTTCTTAACACCAGCTAAGCCAGAAATGAAAGAGTGACAACTTTTTTTTTAGCTCTTTGTGTAGCAAATGGAATATTTTGTGAGTTCCAATTGCCTTGGGTTGGTTCTAAACATGTAAAGTTATAACCATGGTTGAAACATTTTTTTTAAAGCATTGAAATTACATAAAGTATTAAAACTAGACAACCTCATTTTCTTGTATGGCAATGTCAAGCATTTCCCTAGTGCTTCCTTTGTGTCGGATTATGTTCTAATAATTTAAAGTAAAAATCATTTAATCCTTATGACAATACTAATAAATAGACATGTTATCATTCCTATTTTACACATAGGAAATGGAGACACAGAAAGGTTAAGTAATTTGCCCAAGGTCACACAGCTAATAGATGATTGAGTGGGGCCTTGAATCTGGGCAGGCCAGGGCCCATGCTCTTAACTTCTGCAATGCATTGCTCTTCATCATTTTAAAATTTGCAGCTATATGGACGGGAGTTGAGTTAACTATTTATAAAATATCATTCACTCATTTTTTAAATTCTTATTGAACTTTTTGGAGTAACATTGGTTAGTAGAATTATATAGATTTCAGGTGCATGATTCAGTAATACATCATCTATATATTGTATTGTGTGTTCCTCACCACAAGTAAAAAAAAAAATAGCATTAATTCAAGACAGCTGATTCTTACTGCAAATTACATCTATAGGTTCATTGAAAAAGAACCTGAAGGACTTCTTTTGGCAATAATTTTTCACTTAAATTGCTACTAAAGTGGTTACATATGGAAGCAATAAAATCATATATCTTACAAAGATCAGGTTTCTTAAGAAAACAAAACCATGGTAGCTTTTTCTTTGTAATGGGCTGAAATCGTGCAGCAACGAGCCACTTTAATATAGGTAGCTGATGTTTATTTGAAAGTACCTTTAAAGACTTTTTTCACAATAAATCTTATTCTGCTGGTCTGAAGCTCATTATCTGCAGTGATTATGTTGCAGTTAATAAAAGAGTAGAGGTCTTACACGCCTGTCATCTTCTGATTTGTCAGTGTCTCTTCACTTCCAGATCCTATTATCTGTTGGTGTCCTTTGACAAGCATGAGCCATGGCTGCCCCAGACAGTTATAATGCAAAGGCCTTCTGGGACAATTTTATAAATAGTTGCAATGAGTAATCCAGCAAATCTACATGGTTGTGGGTGACAGATGGAGAGAGGAGACAGATTTCCCCTTGTTACTGTTATATTGTCATGTGCCCCCTCCCCTCAAGCCCCCATAAGACTTAGTGCATCCATACCTAGTGGACAGGATGATGACACTCTCCAGGCCAAGTTTTCCAAAGTGTAAGGTAAGTTCTTCTGGGCTCCATCGGACTTGGAGATGGTATCTTAACCTAACATTAGATGACATCGAATCACATTGTAAGGGAGATATTTCTTTTTCACTTTTCTTTTGACCTTACTGCTCATTCAAGGAGAAAGTGGGTTTGTTGCCACTGCATCTTTAACATTGCTGAATCCTGCAGAACCTCCCTGTGTGACAAAGAGCAGGCACTGGACAAGCTCAGCTCTCATGGGCAATTGTGTTTAGTCAGAATGCAGTTTCACTGTTTTGTTTTTATTATTTTATTATACACTGGCACCAGACCATTTGGGGTAGTATTTCATTTGGTTCTATGTTTTAAAATTAAATATGTCAATTATTTGCATATGGTTTATTAAATATCTAGCACAATTCCCATTTTCAGTAAGGCCAGGAATTTCTTGGAAAATTGGTTTTATTTAAAGAGAAAAAGGAGAGTTAATCTAAAGACAAGTTGTAGAGCATAGAAAAATACAGAATGAGATATAGATATGGAAAATTGTGCACTTGGTAGAGGAATGACAAAAATCTTTGTCTACTATCTGCTATGGTTAATTTTGTGGAGATCACAATTTCTTCTTTGAAACTCTTGGGACCAGGCTTGTTTTGGAATTAGGAATGTTCATATTTTTTGGTGTAGTGCTTGTAATATATGTGCTATGAGTCCTGTTGGAAACACCGGGGCAATGCCATCATCAAGCACGATAATAATTCTGCAGCAGGAGGTATGCCCGTTCACACTGAATAGGGGTAAATGGAGACTTTACATGACCTCGTGTGGATTCAGGTTAGATTTTGCCACCGCGTTTTTGAACCAAACTTGAGGGGAAGGGATAAGTTTTGATTTTTCAGAGATTTTCGGATTTCAGAATTTCAGATAAGAGATTATGGGCCTGTCTTGTAAATAAATCACATCATTTTCCAAAACACTGATTAAGTCAATCATGCAGAAAACAAATTAGATTCCAACTCAGTCAAAGTAACTAAAGTAACTCTTCCACCTTTGAGTTTATTTTTACTGCCTGGGTATGATTTCCTTATAGATTCTGACCTGCCACCGAGGGCCAGGTAGATTTGTTTGTGGAGGAAAAGTTGAATCCGAATGACTTTTACCTGAGTCTGTGTAAACAGAAGTGGTTCCTGGTCCCGCTCATCCTTGAAGTGAGGGTCGGTTGTGAGCACAGAGCTGGCTGTCTTGGTAGTTCAGAGCATGGCTGTTGGACGGCTGGGCAGTACATACACTGGCACCAGACCATTTGGGGTAATATTTCATTTGGTTCTCTGTTTTAAAATTACATCTGTCAATTATTTGCAGATGTTTTATTAAATATCTTGCTAGTTCCTTAGACTAATGATCAATGAAGTTTTGATTCGGCAGTGATGGAAGTGGTTAAAAGGGGCATCACCAGCCTCCCACGTGTGATGGCAGACATGCCAGGTGTGTTACCGTCTGTGAACTTAGGACAGGAGAGCAGTTAAGCTGGATTAATTACCCTTCAGAGGACCATGTTGAGTTATTTATGATTGTTTTTCTAACATGCTGTACAATGACAAATGAGCAAGTATTTTCTTACCTCAGAACACAGTGAAAGGGTTTTGTCAGGTTTTTGATTTATAACCTTTGGAACGTGCTTTTATTTTGTGTAATTAGAATAAAAATGTATAGTAATTGATCATAAAGGTTACTCTTGTGAAGTGTTTGTGGGCTTTGTGTGTTATGTTGCTAGCTATTTAAATAAATTGATAGGAGAAGACATGATAGATATGATGAGATAGTGTTTTACATTTCCATTGTATATTTCCTCAAGGAGCTTAATAAAAATTCTCAGTTGGGTGTTCTGTGGGGAAGAGAGAGATTTAGATGGAGGATCTGAAGCCAGAGCTACTTGGCTCATACAACTCATATATCTTTATAACTTCTGTAATGTCATCTGGGATCTTCTATGAAAGAATAGAATTTTTTTATTCCTACCGTAATACATCAGCCCAACAGTTATTAATATCTAAAATTTTTTTCTGATTCAGTTTCATGGGTTTACTTGGGTTTTATGCTATGACATAGGTAAGACATGTCATATACTATGACATGGAATAAGTGCCATCTCTGATGGAATAAAGGCAACATGATTCCTTTTGTATTCATGCAAGAAAACTCAATGGAATGTCAGTGAGGACGTCATTCGCTATGGATATAACTTTGAATCTATTCTATTAAATTAATTTACAGGTATGGATAATTTATTATAACACCCTATGATTAATATGAATGGCCTTGTACATCACTAATGGCTTTGTACCTCACACTGAACATGGTTAAAACCACTACTAACAAAATATAATGGTAGTGACAATGTTTATTGAGCACTTACTAAGTACGTAAGCATGTGTTAAATGCTTTACATGTCTGAATTAATTTAATCCTCATAACTATACAATGAGGAAGAGCAATAATAATCCACTTTTACAGATGAGGAAGCCCTGTAAAGGTATCTGGAGATTAAGCAATTTAGCCAAAGACACAAGAAATGAAGCATTCTGGCTTCTCTATGTTTTATTGCCTTTAACTTTTGTTCCCTACAAATACAGTAACACCTCAACTTTCTGGAACTCCTCTTGGAGCAACCTCATCTATTTGGAACAAAGCTGAGGACAGACAAGCAAGCAAAAACATTTCTGTAACTGAAACGGAAGCAAAGCTGTGTCTGTGGGAGGATGCATATTCAGCAGGCACTCCAGAGCCAGAACTACGAGGCTGAGCGCCATCTCGGGTCCTTTAGAAAAGGGTCTGGAGCCTGAACACCTCAGTGGCATCTGAGGGTCACAGTGCAATCACTGGTGCTTCCAAGTGATTCATAAAGTGAATTTTAGTTCAATCTGTTAGAAATGGAAAGCAAAAATCTCATTGATTTTATGAAAATCTCTCATGATTAGCAAACTAGTGCTTGAAATGGGCATATACTTATCTAGAATGGCGCATTCTTTAGGACGGTTTTAGATACTGAGAAGGTTTGGATGCAGAAAATAAAATACTTGCAGATAGTTCTGAATAAGTGGAGATAGCAAAGTGCCATCTTTAAAAAATATAACCTTGATTTTTTTCCTTCTAGTTCAATTAGGAAGGAAAAGTTTGACTGTAAAATAAGTTCCTCCACTTTATTTCTCCTGTTTTCACTTTCCCTCTAGATCGCTCCTGTGAGATCCTCAAAAAGTCCAAGCAGCCCTCCTCGTTCCATGCGGCCAGTGGGCTTTCTGACATGCTGAACGGCGGCGATGAAGTCTATGCTAACTGTATGGTGATAGATCAGGTAAGGCGTGACTGGTGTTCCCAGGAGGATCCGCCCTCTTTCCACGCCCGGGCATGTGAGAGACGGATTCAGCATGGCTGTGTTCCTCTGGAAGTTTTAGCCCAAGTGCAGCCCTGGTGAGGCTATAGTGGAGTCTCATCATGTGAGCATTTAACCGAGGTCCTTCCTTGAGTACAGCACACCTTCCCCAAGGCGCACCGCGAGGGAGGGGCTTTTGACACCACCCAGAGAGAGGGGTGTGAGAGCTCTTTTGTGGGGCCAACATAGGAAATGCCAACTGGGAGCCAATTTCTTCTCTGCAGCTTGTCAAAAAAAACAACAACAAGGTGTGTGTGATTTGCTCTAGCAGTATTGGTATTCAAAGCCAGCAAGAGCTGGGTGAGCAAGAGCTTGACGCCAGCCCCATAGGATGCTGTCATATAAATTACTGGTTTAATCCTTAGGACACACCTGTTAACAGGTGGCAGAGCTTTAATATTAAAGCAGAATGGTGTCGTGTTACAGGGAAGCTGGAACCCTTCAGAGCTCCCCGCCCATTCCCTGATAGAGATTTGTGAGTGAACGCTCATGAAGGCAGGTGGTTTGTGCATCTACATATGGATTTATCCTCCATTCTTTTCTGAAGCTCAGTGACTCTTGATTAAAAATTTTTTTTTTAATTTGTCTTTAATGTTAAAAGTATTATTCCCCCCATGGGCCTCCTTCACCCCACTCCCATCCCCCAAAATAGTTATCCATCAGAAGATTTCTGCATACTCTAATTTATGGTAGATTTAAGGGATTCAAGGGTAATTTTGACAACATAATTTCTGTTTTATCCACTAACTTTAAAGCCTAATTCCCATATAAATGCACCGTATATATCCTCGTTGAGCAATATGGTATTTTACCCTTTTTGTTGTTAGTATGTGTAATTATACCTTATTACTTTTAGATGTTTTTTGTGATATAAACATTTTTTTTTCTGTCTACTAGATCTCAATTTCACCTCCTAGTCCAATATCTCTGCTTTTTTGCTTTTTGTGTTATAAAACACTATTACCTCAAATGCATCATAGAAATGCATAGGGTGGGACAATATTCAAAATGACTGAGACATGAGCATGAGGACATGGACATTAGGCTATGAAAACTGGTATATGTTTTGGTATAAAGAAGCTGAATGTGGACCTGTTTATGAAATATAGTATGAAGCACAGAGTTTAGGACAAAGTGGGAGTTCTGGGGACATTTTTTGAAGATACAGGCTAATTGGACAGGGTGTGCTCTAGCCATGTTCTGATTTTACTGCTTTTATTCTGTTGCCTTATTTCCTAAGCATTTGTATGAAATGCTTCTTGAGTTATTTATTTATTTATTTTTTTGGTCTAAACCTCAGTGAACACTAACATTTTCACTTACCTCAAGTAACTAAAATTGTACAACTCTATTAGGAGAGAACTGTGTCTTTATGTGTTCTAAGATACAACAAAAATACATTAAAAAAAACATTAAACAAGGTTCTTACAAGGGTATTTCTTAGATCACAAGATCTCACACATCTAGAGGAAATGATGAACAACATAGACTGATGAACAAAAACAGACTCAGAGAAAAAGAAGCACCGAACAGACTTTCAAACCTCAGAGGGAAAGTAGGGGAGGGTGGGGATAAAGGGGAAGAGATCAACCAAAGGACTTGTGTGCATGCATATGGGCCTGGCCAGTGGCCATGGACAACGCGGGGGGGGGGGGGGGGGATGTGAGGGCATATGTAGGGAGGGGTTTGGGATGGGATTGGGGGGATGAGGACAATTATGTGATACCATAATCAATAAAAAAAAATGGGGAAAAATAAATAAATAAATAAAATCATAGTACTATGAAAAAACAAAACAAAACACTAAACATGGAGTTAGAATGTGATTGTTTGGGAATGTTTCAAGTGAGAGAAGTATCGCTCTAATAATGTGAAGCATACACTTGAAGAGAACTCAAGCAGGCTAAATGGTAAACTGAAACATAGCAGAGGATTGCTAAATTCATGCAATGAAAACAGAAATGAAACTAAAAACCTGGATACAAATCACAAAGTTCTCTATGTCAGTGTGCTATAGTTACCATATCATTTATCTCACTGTCCCTATCCATTTGAAGAGCAAGAACAGAGAGTCCAAATTCTGCATTTTTTAGGCAATTTCTAGCAATATCTACAAAAAATCTTATCTGTTTCCTTGATCCACTCAACTTGGCACAGAAACCTAAAAAGATTGCTAGCTTGTTTGCAATGCTGCTTCCTGTAAATTCTCAAGGTTATCAACCTACTTGATAAGGCAATTCACATGACAAAGCTACTTTGAAAATTACCCTGTCATATTGACTACTTTGAAAACAACAGCATTGTATTTGGACATTATTTCAAGCCTGCTTAATTCAGTAAAAAGAATCTCTGTATCCTCTCTTTTAAAACTCCTCAAATGTTAATATTTTACTTAATTATCCTCTGCATATGTGCTGTGTGTGCGCAAATGTTTAAGACATATACATATTCTTTAACTATCTGAGAGCAAATTGAAAATATGGTATCCCTCAATCTTTGGTGGTGCATCTTCCTAAAAACGCAGGCATTCTCTTACATACGCATGTGTAGTTACCAAAACCAGGGAACCATCATCTCTAAAGTACTATTAGCAGTGCACAGATCTTATTAAATTTTAGCCAGTTGTCTCAAAGTTCTCTGTAGCAAAAATAAATTCAACTACATGGGTTGTAATGAGTTGTCATGTGTTTTTAGTCTCCTTTAATCTGGGACAATTCCTTAGTCAACTTTTATGACATTGATAATTTTACCAGTGATGTTACCTTGGGTCTACCAAATTTTCAATGAAGTCACTATTTAAAAAAAATTAAGTATCTTGTGGGAGACAGTTTTTAGTCATTGCAAATATCCTGTTATTCATTTGACTTGAACCCATCAGTTTGAGCATTGTGGGATTGTTTTTGCCTTAGTAAATTATCATTATGATGGTTGATTTAAGACCCTAAATCTCCCCCTTTTGCTTCATTTCCCCTTCACCACCCTATATGTAAATAGTGTCATATTCTCTCTCTCTCTCTCTCTCTCTCTCTCTCTCTCTCTCTCTTCTCTTTTCTCTTCTCTTCTCTTCTCTTCTCTTCTCTTCTCTTCTCTTCTCTTCTCTTCTCTTCTCTTCTCTTCTCCCCCCCCCCCCCCCCAGAAGTGATGCCTTTTGAGGAGTGACGCCTCAGATCGCCTGTGTTTTTAAGTCCCTTTCTTATACAGGTGCTTTGATCAACTGGAACTCTTGTTTCACATGTGGACTTCCTCTTCCCATGATAATTGTTAGATCAATCTTAGGCCCTGTTCTCTGCCATGCAGATTTTTTCAGACTGTCCTTTCTGCAAATATTGATGGTAAGGGCATGACAGATTGCTTGCTGAGATTCGGTGTTTATTTCACTATTTCCATGTAATTTGAATTTCAGCGCATTTTCTGTCTTCTACCTATGCTAAGTCCATGCATCTTCTGTAGTTTTATTCTCATTTTTGTTTGGTAGTGTTTTATGTGACCACCACTACCTTGTTTACTCAAATTCCTATAAAATGCTTTTTAAATCAAGCTGCCTGCTCCTTAGTTGTTGTTTTTATTTTTATTTTTTCTTGAGTATTTAAAGCATTTCCTCTCATTTTGAGTCAGTGGTTCATAAAATCTTAAAATGCTCAGTTGTTCTTTTTCCTTTTGTGAATTATGGGATAGCAACCAGGTGAACATGATAGAATTATCTGCTTATAGAAAACAAAACAAAAACAAGAGCAAATATGACAAGATAAATATAGTGTAAGGTTCTTAAATTGGGAGAAATTTATTCTTAGCTAAGTGTATCTGTCCTGCTTTTGCTTAGTGAATGCTTTTCTTTCTTTTGTCTTCCAGGTTGGTGATTTGGATATTAACTATATGAACTTAGAGGGAATCACTCCGGACACCTGCCCTGAACCCATGGGCTCTGCTCTGACACCTCAGAGCGGCAAGCATATCCTTCCCACTGAAACCAGCCCTGGTGAGAACAAGGAAGGGACGTCAAGTACGGAAGCCCAACAGTCCTTCACATCGCCATCTGGTCCATGTGCTTCCAACTTAAACCTTCCTTTTGGTCTTCATGGGTTTGAAAAGGAACAGAGTCATCTAAAGAAAAGAAGGTAAGGTACTCTCTTTTAGAGGAAAAATGTAGAAAACCAAAGAACCTTGTAGTGAAAATTGGAAAATTCTATTTTATTTCCTATTGTCCCCACCATTTTGTCTCTACATAAAAATGTGTCCTTTAACGTTTCTATATTCCTTGATTTGAAAGTAAGACAGTTAAGGAAACTGGTTTTGATATGATATGATAGTATATATTTATGTGTGTATACATATGCATGTTTGTATTTTTCACTTGTTTCTTGTCCATCCGTTCATGGTCTGTTTTCTTTAGGAAATAGACCAATTTCTCCTAATGTCATTTTATTCTGCTGTCCACTTTCCCTAGATAATAGCTAATTTTTCTCCTCCAGGTCCAAGGCCTCTGATTATATGCATTTTCTCACATAGAATCTGCATCAGAATGAATGTAGAACACACACACATGCGTGTATATATAATTACTTATCTATGAATGAATATACACATAGGTAAATAAGTATTCAGCAGAGATTCATTGGTCAGAAAGAAGAGTGGGGGAGGGGAAGCAGCAATCTCCAGGTGCCAACCTCTGTGCTGTACTTTTCACGGATATATAAGCACTTGAGGTTGGAACACTTTATAATAGGTGTTGGTACCAAGGGTAATATCCAATACATAAATAACGAAAGATTTTCTTTAGATTTGTATTTTTTGGAATTATAGTTTAAAAGATGCTGAGTAGTCATGGCTATAAGTTAAGATGATGGGTTCTCCACATGTCTGCTTGTGACAAGAGGCAGTCAGTCAAAGACAGAGTCTATACAGTTCTGCCCACACAGGTTGAACTGTGTGTTGTTAGTACATTCTCCTGGGATCCTTGGGATCTTCCCAGTCTGTGATCCAGTCTCTAGAAGTGAATGAGCTCTTTAGGAATGGAGGTTGGAAAAGGTGCACGTGGTCTCTTGTTCTGCTTATGCAAACATTTTCTGATGATGGTCCTGTTCTGGCACATTTAAACATCTCACTGCTGCCGCTAGAATTTTGCCATCTTAAAATATGAGAAAAATTATCCAGTTTGAATAAAGGCAGCTAGGAACCTCGGTAACAATGTCACAGCTGATGGGGGATGGTGGGCGAGGGTGGCAGATAAGGAGAGGAAGATGTACTGAGAGAAAAACCTTCCAGCTAGGGTTGCGGCCACTGTCTCCTGCACATTCTGTCTCCTCTGAGAAATGTAGGAATGAGAAAAAAGGACTTGTGATCCCCAGACAGACCCATTTTGACCCTGGGGGGGCCATGGGACCCCCCCTCACTGGGTGTCATGGTGGGAATGTGTAATACAAATGATAATGAACTTGAAGTGAACTATACCCCTTTTTTAAAAATAAGCAAATCATAGGCTGCCGCCTCCTGCACACCCCCTACTGGGGATGTGCCTGCAACCAATGCACATACCCTTAACCGTAATTGAACCGGGGACCTTTCAATCCGCAGGCCGACGCTCTATCCACTGAGCCAAACCGGTTTCGGCTTTCTAAAGTTTAAAACAATATTTTGGTGAAAGTAAAACTGTATGCATGATATGTAACCATTAGGTTATTTAAAACTAGAGGCCCGATGTACGAAATTCATGCAAGGGCCTTGGCCACCGCCCCAGCCCCCACCTGCCGCTGCCATGGCAACCTCTGTTGCCTCTGCCTCGGCCCCCACCAGCCACAGCTTTGTCTGAAAGGAAGGACATCTGGAAGGACATCCAGTCTAATTAGCATATTATGATTTTATTATAGATTAATAGATATTTTAAGAAGTTACAAGGAGAAAATAAGCAATGCAACACTTACCTTAACAAACTTTACAGCAAGAGAATTAGTTGATAGAAGACAAGTTTTGTTCTGTTCTAAAGTATATCTTTAAAACCATTTTTGTTTTGTTTTTTCCACAGTAAGAAATGCTTGTCACACCATGAGGTCCCCCTTGCTTCTCCCATTCACATAAAATTTAAATTTTTTATGAAATAACATGTGGAATGTATCCTGGTGATTTTTACTCTATATTATTTTAAAAGAAGGGTCTCAATGTGTTCTTTTTTTTTAACTTTAAAAAAATATATATTTTATTGATTTTTTTTTTTTTTTTTTTTTTTTACAGAGAGGAAGGGAAAGAGATAGTTAGAAATATTGATGAGAGAAAAACACTGATCAGCTGCCTCCTGCACACCTCCTCCTGGGGATGTGCCTGTAACCAAGGTACATGCCCTTGACTGGAATTGAACCTGGGACCTTTCAGTCCGCAGGCTGACGCTCTATCCACTGAGCCAAACCAATTAGAGCTCAATGTGTTCTTTAAGGAGAAAATTCCACTTTAGAAACCTCAGTGGTGACAGGCCTGACCTTTACTTACTGCCAGGTTTGCCGGTGCCCAGTGGGGCCCATGAAAAAGTTCAAGGACCAGAGACACATATAGGACCCTGTGTCATGTAATTTATTAAGTTGATATTAGGTGGCTATTAAATAGCCTATGTGTTTGTTTGTTTTTTAAGGAAAAATAACCCAAATGAGTTATTCAAAGTTTTATTTTCTAGTTGTATTTCATAATCAAGATGGTTTTGTTATATTGTGCTTAAATTTTAACTTCAGAACTGTAACAACCAAAGAAAAATACATTAAAAAATGCAGTTTGTTTTTTTTCATTTGTTGCTTCTTGTTTTATAAACAGACAACAGAATAGTAGTTACCAGAGGGGATAGGGCTCAGGGGAGGACAAAGAGGGTAAAGGAGATCAAATGTATGGTGACGGAAGGAGATGAGGCTTTGAGCAAGCAATGGCATTTACAGATGTTTTATAAACTGCACACCTGAAATTTATATGATGTTATTAACCAATGTTACTCTAATAAATTTAATTTTAAAAATTCACTGTGCAGTGAACATGCCGGTAAAAGCGGTTGGCCTCAGAGTTTGAGTGGCTTAGAATGTGAATGTTCAGGAATGAGCCAGGAATGTGGAAGGTCACATTCTTTCCTTTAAATTTCATGGTTAATCACAGTTAAATGAGGAAAGAAAAGCATTATAGTTGAGCAGAGTTGCTACCTGCCTGTGGGATGGATTTTTCATGGGATAATTTTTAAACATTTCTAAAGTGATAATTTGACACCTTTGGGACCTCACTGAGTTCCTGCCTGACCTGGGTGGTGACAGCAACTTCGGGTGAGACATTTGCACACCTTGCCTTCCCGATGCTCTGCCCCCTGAGCTCTCTGGCCAGGGACACGGAGAGAACTCCACTCAGCATATGCTCATATGCAGATCCCCCAGAACTGCTCCCAAACAGCCCTGTGGCTCTGTTTTGTCTGCATTTTTTTTTTTTAATATTTGAAGCATAACTATTTGGGGCTTGCCACAATCACATTTACACAACAGAAATCGGATAACACTAACTTGAACCAGCTTTTGTTTCGTAGAGTACCCGAAATGGCTTTAGCTAGGTAGAAATGTTCACGGGGGAAACAAAATTGTTGAAAATGAGGATATCTGGGGGAAGAAAAACAGTGAAAACTACTTCAGTATAAATTTTATTAGAAATTGGCCCTAGCCGGGTAGCTCAGTTGGCTGGAGCATTGTCCCAATATGTCAAGGTTGTGGACTGGATCCCTGGTCAGGACAGATACAAGAATTAATCAAGAACGCATAACTAAGTGGAACAACAAATCAGTCTCTCTCTCTCTCTCTCTCTCTCTCTCTCTCTCTCTCTCTCTCTCAAATCAATAAATAAAAGTTAAGAAAAAGAAATTAAATGCATAACCATTACACTCCATACCAATGAAGAATTGGAATTCAGAGAAATAGAAACCAACTCTGTTGGCTTCCTTGGTTTTTTATTTATTGGCTCACTTTGTGCTCCAGTTCCAGCCTCGATGCCCTGGACGCAGACAGTGAGGGGGAAGGGCCTGCGGAGCAGGCACGCCTGTGCCACACGCCCGTGTCGCAGAGCTCCTCCAGAAGCGGCATTCCCAGCGGGGATGAATTAGACGCTTTTGAGACCAACACTGAACCGGATTTTAATATTTCCAGGACCGAGTCACTTTCTTTATCAAGTAATCTTCAGTCAAAGGTATTCTGATTGGTATTCATGTGGCTTATTCTAAGCGGGGATGGAAATGTGTTGTCTAAATCTATCCATCTCTGAAAGACAAATGATGTTTTATTCACCTGTATAAACTTTTTTTTTTTTTTTGAGACCTCATGCGCTGGCTGATCGAGCCTTTCTTTTTCATCTTTCCCACTCTAATCTGTATAGTCCTTACTTACAAGGGACGGTTTTCATTAGTTCAACACTAGTACATGTAACCTTTCACATACTTGGAATATTTTACCATTTTACATAATAATTTCTACTGTCATCTCTTAAGCAAAGGGAAGAAAAACTGGTAGTATTCAGTGGGTTTCTGATCAAACTTGTTTTGCTCACATAACATTTTGCTTTGCCTGGGGGGTGAGGTACATCATGTTACTAAGGCAGATGATGTTTGTTTAGCATTCCTGGCTACAAGAGCTACTCTGGAACCCCATAAACTGTCCGTTTTTCCATAGGAGACAGATTTTCTCTCATTGGCACTTTCACATGGGATTTCATTTGTTGTAGTTGGTTTTTTTTATTTATTTTTATTTTTTATTTTTTTAAAATTGATGTTATTGGATAGCATTAATTAAATTATACAGGTGTCAGGTATACAATTCTATAATACATCATTTGTATTGTATACCCTTCCTGTCTTGTAGTGAAAGCCTTTTTGTATTTGGATATGCTTTCTTCCTTTTTGGTTTGTATTATTATCCACTTTTTTCTTCTTAAATTGAGTTTTCTACTATGCCCAAACAGAACTTTACCATGAACACATACTGTTATGCAACACTTTATGTTTGTAGTAGAGTATATTATATACAAACATATTTTATGTATGTACTACATCTAGTTTTATCACAACTCTTCTCGGACATAAGAGGTTTACTGAATACTGAAATTGTTGAGCAGATGAGGTTCTGCAGAGATGAAGATGTCTTGTCTTGGTTACCCATGATAGTGAACAGTCAGAACTCAAATCCAGGCCTGAGTCCTCTCCCTCATCTCTGAAGAACTGTCATAATCTTTTGAATTCAAAGATCATGTGATAATTCTGGATAGTCAGAAATGAGTATGCTTGTCGATGTAGATCCTTCTTGGTTTTGCATTTTGGATGGAACTGTGAAACACTCACCATTACGTGGGATGAAAGGTAATTTCATCTTTGTGAAGCACTTCAGTGTTGTCCACTTTGAAGAAGAATGTGTCCTTTAAAGCAGCGGTTGCCAACGGCTGGTCCGTGGACCACTGATGGCCCGTGAGGTCCAAAAGGTTGGTGACTGCTGCTTTAAAGTATAGCCTGCTGGTCGAACTCCTGGTTGAGGGGACATTTTGCATATTAGCCTTATATTATATAGGATATACACTGAGTGGCCAGATTATTATGCATTCAGAGATCATAATAATCTGGCCACTCAGTATATATTAATATGGAATTTTGATTAAATGCTACAGTGTAAAAGAAAAATAACTGATAATTCAGGTGAAAAAAAGTCAAACTCATTAAATATACAGAGAAAAGTCATTTGACTTAATTTTTCACTTTTAACTAACTTGATTGGAATGTCATAATTGCATCCTAAAGTATATAAAAGGAACTATTCCCCAAAGTTTCAAAAAGACAATAAATATTTAAAAGTTATGAGAGTCAAACATAAATAATAAGATTACAAAAACAGATCCAGAGACAGAGAAGCATCGATCAGACTGTCAAACCTCAGAGGGAAGGTAGTGGAGGGAGTGGGTAAGTGGGAGAGATCAACCAAAGGACTTGTATGCAGGCATATAAGCATAACCAATGGACACAGACACCGGGGGTGGGGTTGGGGGGCGGTGAGGCCATGAGGGATAAGAACACATATGTAATACCTTAATCATTAAAGAAAAAAATAAAAATAAAACTTAAATTGAAAAAATAAAGATTACAACAGAAATGTTCAGGTTGAAACCTTTACAAAGATGCTGATTTAGTAACACTCATGGTGAACACATAATACTTTCAAGACTTATGTAGCATTTTTTAAAAACTTTATTATGCTCTCTTTTAGGAATCACTACTTTCTGGAGTCCGCTCACGTTCTTATTCCTGCTCATCACCCAAAATTTCTCTAGGAAAGTCTCGGTTGGTGCGTGACTTCACTGTGTGCAATTCAAGTGAAGGTGAGTATTGTTTATCATGCATCTTCGCGAGCATTCTATCCCAGGGCAGAGTTTTAGTAAAAGTACATAAAATATACAAGGACAGCAGGCAGGAGTTTTCCATTTTATTTTCACAATTGATTTTTCTAAGTTTAGCAAAAATCTTTTTCTCATTAGATATCAGACAAGTTAAAGATCCGATTTTGATGAAATGACAAATTAGTATACATATCTCTGTTGATTTATTCTTTGAATAAAATGTATTCCTCAAATTGTATAAGCTATAATTTATTCTAGGTTCATTATTGTGAGAGCTTTAAATAAAGTATAAAAATTATTCTTCCCCTATATATAAATTGCTAAAATAATCTAACTCCTCAGAGGCAAAGCATTTCAAAATTGATTTTCTTTCTTTCTTTAGCAAGGGATTTTAGGGAGTTGAAATAAGAGAACATATTTGAAACATAAGTAAATGTATCCCAAGGTTTTATGTGCCAATGTAAGCATTTAGAAATCTAACTTTTATGCAATGACATTTTAATTTAAATATAGTATATCTGCAGAAAAGGGTATAAATGATAAGCATATAGTTAGATGAATTTTTAAAAGTGAATTCAGATAAAGAAATAGGACAATTACAGGTAACTCAGAGCTGCCCCTCTCAGTTTTCAACTTGATTTTGAAATGTAATTATTTCATACTTTCTGCACATAATATATTATGTAAAATTGCATTTCAAAACATATTCGGAAGTGTTCATGCTACTCTGTAATATATAGCATTATAATAAAATTTTTGACAATGTATTAGATAATGCTTTTTTTGGGTAATCCTTAAAAGTTTTAAAAGATTCAGAAAATAAGAGATGTGCTTAAGTACTCTCGACATCTCAGTGTAGAATATTTAAAATAGGATTTGTTTTACACCTTTTCTTTCCTTTTTAAAAGTCTTTATTACATTGCTGTTTTGCATTTTCTGCTATGTAGAATAGTATTGTAAGCATAATCTTTGTGCTTGGAGCTCCCATCCTAAACAGGGCCTTAGGTATGGAAGATATTCAATAAATATTTGTTGAACAAATACAGTAGTCAAGATACTTCAAATACAAAACAAGTGTTACTAGGTGTGCCCCCTGCTTCCCCACCACCGCCGCCCACCCTCCAACTGCTGTCACCCTTTCTGGGAAGTCTTTTGGAAGAGGAGAAAGCAAGACTACTCATATGTTGTCCATGTTAATTTTTGGAAAAGAAGATAGAGAAAAGGACTAAAAGAAGAAAAGGGTACAATTATTCTTTAGAGGACAGGAAAAAAATGGATTGAATTTGCCCTGGATTTTTAAATTTTATTTTAATAACATGAGTATTTCTAAGATCTCCCATTACCTAATCATAGTTTAGGTTGGGAGTCCTCTTAATGGCGGCTTGATACCTTTCTACTCAGAGTCCTAGGTAACGGATTCACTTTATACCATAACTATTTGGAAAACACCTTGAAGTCTTCTATTAAATGTGCACAATGGCGGCCTCGCCTTTATACCTGAAATAGCCCTGATTTTCCAAGTCATATCCTTCAAGTTTGAAATTACTGAGCAGATGACTAAGAGCAAATTGATTGTTTATAAGGGAAAAGAGCCCTTCCTTGTTAATTCTTTAATGAATAAGGAAGGGTATCGCTGCCTAACATACAATCTTTAACTCCTAGCAATTGAATTAGACAGAATAAAAACTGACATCCTTTGGTTTCTCTGTGAATAAAAGCTTATCTTTAGACTGTATATTTTAAAGCAAGACTATTTGAATGAAGTTTGATATTCTCCAAAAGGTAAGAATTACAAACAGGTAATTTAGATTAAAGCTACACACTAAATGTATAGATTCCAACAGATACTCCTGTGTGGTGGCCAATGTTTGGATTGACACCATTTATCTTAGTCAAAACTATTGGATTATGAAGAACAAGTTAAGTCTTAAGGAAGAAGGAGTACTTTTAACTGTGATCAAAGCACAGGTGTGAAAACGTGACCGGTTCAAAAGTGTATTCCAAAAATTTCAGTGTTTAGTTTACTTAATCAGGGGTAAATGGATATTTGTGGGGTTAGAAATCTTCTCTCAATGAGTTTTGAATAGTTCTAAATATTTTCTCTATTTCAATAGACTCTCATTCTCCTTTTGCCCCAGTGAAAACTCCCATATATGAGCTATAATACAGTTATATGAAGATAGGATGGTCTTTTTGCCCTTTTTATTTTTACTTGTGATCTCTCTCCCTTGTCACTTCCAAAGGGCTACTATTGTTATGTCACATCCTTTTTTTGAGCCAAGAGTACAATGGCAGCAATTTAATCACTTAATGCTTATATACATAAAACAAAATCCAACCCTATACATCATAGGGTTGTATGATGTATACATTCCCTTTGGTACATCATAGGTTTAGATAGAAAGGGATATTGTCAATATTTTGATGATAATTATAACCTTACCAAAATGGACAAAAGTGTTCTACATTTAGGAATCTGAGGAGTGAACTAAATGTACTTTTGGAGATTACTGTGCACTAATGGATGGAATCTTTTTAAACTTTGTCCAGTTGGCTGAGTCTGGTTCTGTTACCTTATTAGCTCGATTATTTTGGACAAGAAGCTTTATTCTCTTGGTACCTCTTGTACCTCAGCCTATTTACAATAAAGATACTGATTTCTGCCCAGAAATTAACTTGTGGGACATTTAATAGCAATAAAATAAAGCCTTCAAATTTTTCAAAGTAGATTTTATGTTACCTACAAGATAGAATAAGTTTCAACATCGATATTTACACATTTCAGTGATATGTATTTATTAGTGTTCCTTCTTATATACCTGGCCCATCTTCTTTGCAATTTAGTTTTGCCTCTTCAAGCTTCTGGACTGTAATGGTAAAGAATTTGTCCCTGCTCTGTAGATGGTGTGCTCCACAGTGGCTGCTCCCTCCGTCAGTCTCTCTCCCTGTCTAAATCAGTGGCTCTGCTCCACCCCTGTAGTAAGTACTTCAGTTCCTTCCGAAAACCAGATGGCTCTGAGCTTCTTGCATGAGCCTGTCCTTCTACCCCCGAGAAGTCCAATAGGACAGGTGGTCTTCCCTTTCCCATGAGCCACAAGGCACATCTCTGAACTGGCTGCTGCTAGGATTTTGTAAAGGCATTGCAGTTCTATTCAAATGGGCTCTTCCGTAGACTGGCCTTCAAGACTTCTTTTTAGCTTTGCTTAAAAAGTAGCTAAGGCATCTATTGATTCTGTATTTTGGGAAATTAGTGTTATAAAAAGAGATGAAGCTCTGGTGAGAAATATTAAAAAAAAATAGAACTAGTTTTCTGCAATTCTGAAAACATTGGCTGCCCTTGCTGATGCTAATTTTGTTCATAGAACCATTAAATGTTGCCATGTTTTGGCCTCTTCCCCAAACTAGGGAAAGTGGTAAAGATACCCAGAGCACTGACCTACTTATATAAAGTGACGTGTTTTCTCGTAACTGGTGGTGTACGTAATGACAAAATAGGGTGGAGTGTGTGCATTTCAGACTAATATGTGACTGCTAGTTTGTCTGCCTTGGTTTTCATTTTATTTTCTGTGTCTTGTAGAGCAAAGAGCTTACAGTTTACCAGAGCCGCCGGAAGAAAAAAGGTATTTTAACTGTTCCAAATTTCCAGAGGCACTGCTTGATCCACTTTTGGAAATGTGTGCACATTAACAGTTTGTGAAGTTTTTATGCAATGGGCCTGCTTAAATCTTTGGCTTCCTTTGTGATCTGTATAGGTGGCTAGCTAGCTGCTCCTTTCCCTCCCCAGACTGGGGACAGAGTATTCTATTGGGTTATTGTCAAAGCCAAGCACTTATAACATATGGGACCATGGGGAACAGTGTGAAGTCCATCTGCTTTAGAAAGGCATCAGGCTGTGGTCTGCTCGTTTACTTGATTAGAGCATCATCCTGATAGCCAAGGTTGCAGGTTCAATCCTTAGTCGGGGCATATACAAAAAGCAACCAATGAGTGCATAAATGAATGGAACAACAAATCTATGTTTCTTTCTCCTTTCCTCTCTCTCTCTGAAATTAATTTTTTTTTAAAAAAAGGAAATAAAATAAAAAGGCATCAGGATTTGGCTAGGTAGGCCTGCCATGACAAGAAGTTTTATTTACTATGACAACAGATAGTGGGCAGTTATAGAAAGTGCCTAAACATCTGTTACCTGTAGTGAGTAGTGTGTAGGAGTGTTAAGTTTGAAACAAAGAATGCATAATGTTCAAAGTGCTATAACCATCATCAGTTTTCTAATTGATATGCAGATTTGAAAGCTGTGTGCCTAAGCACCTCTCCTCCTCCTCCCCCAAATTACTGTTAACTGGAGTTTGGGAAGTTGACTAGGGAGCAGGCAAGACTTTCAATTCTTTTGGTCTCAAGTAACTAACCATGCATGAGTCCCACTGTGACATAGCAGAAATGTTTGGCATTAAGAGAATATATAAAAAAGAGAAAATGGTTTTAATTTTGGTGATATTAATGCTGAAACTCAGAAACCTTTTAATATACAGATCAAGATAGACTATTGTAATTTAAGTCTTAGAATAAAAGTACTAATAAGAAAAAGCCTCCTTTTGTTTATTCTTATATTTTGAGACCAGAATAGAAACTTGGAACTGAGAAAACCAGAGGAAGACTAAGAATGTCCTTTAAGAATAGGATGCTGATGAAGATGGCAGGATAACAGTGATGATGATGATGGCATTTATTGAGTGTGTGTTTTTTGTTTTTGTTTTTTTGATTTGTGCTGTTTGGAGCTGCTTACAGTTATAACTCCTTTTGACCATTTTACTAATTCTGGAATTTGTTCATGATCTTGGTTGTCATTTTGATTAGCAATCTTCTCTCTGCCATCTTTCTCACAATTGAAAAAGTAATGGACTGTCAAGATTTTAAAAATAAAACACATTTATTTTCCATTAGGAGAGGGAAGTAATGCTAGAAAAACCAATGTCACAATTGGTTAAATATTAGCCAATAAAATGCTTTAACTTGGATGTGATGTGTAAGGAGTTTTCTTTTCTCTCTTGATTCCACATTTTCTGTCATTCTGTTTCCCTCCCACCCCCCTTTCTATTCTTTATTGCCCATTAATCCACATCCTGAAAGCATCTGACTTTCTCAGTCATATGCCTTAGTGAAGCGATTTTCAACCTCTTCCAACTCATGGCACACAAACCGATTGCTTAACTCCTGTGGCACATGAAAAAATATATTTTTGCCAATCTGGGAAAATTTTGATTCATTCACACTGGATGGCTATTGTGTTGGCTGGTGCCATTTTTTTTTTTTTTTTTTTTTTTAATTTGGTAGTCCAAGGGAAAAGAGGTCAGTGTCCCTGACTAAACAATCAAGCATTGCATGTTTTAGAAATTTTGGTGGCACACTGGTTGAAAATTGCTGCCCTGATGTATCTAGTAGAGTAGACCTTCTATCTCACCTGTTCTGTTCCTGATATCTTATTGGCTGTGCCAGGAAGAGCCCTGGCCATACCTATGGTTTGCTTTTCTCATAATATACATATTTACTTGAGGGTCCTCCTACATTGCCATTTTTATGTGTAGTAATCACTTCATTTCTGGAAAAGGATGCAGCCAGGTAAAAGGGGAACTCTCTCCAGACCTTGCAGGCTCATTTCTGCAGAGCTGACACTCTACCTATCCTAACTTCTTAAATGCTGTATGGCATGACTCACTTATCTTATTGCCACCATCTGTCTTAAATTTACTACATCTGTTACTTTCTATTTAAAAAAAAATTTTTTTTTTTGAGCAGCTGAGTGTTCAAAGAAGTCACACTGTGTCAACTTTCCATTTGGATAGTGGGAACTTTTTAACATTTAAATGCCCAGTTTTCATTTAAAAAATAGGTTATAGATATAATAAATTAAGGATTAAGATGTTCTTTAGATTTTAAATATCTACTTACCAATTAAAAAAGGCAATACCAAGACAGACTCTGAAGAATGGGGCTTGTAGAATTTTATTGTGGGTGATTCCACTGGGCATCAAATTGATAATGGAGCTTAGCCATTCTTGTTCTGGGATGTTGAAAGAGTTTAAAATATTTCCCTTTAGATTCTTATAAAGTAAAGCTACTTAAATTCTGTTATGAAATCAGTTGAAGACCTTGCCCTTCTCAGTTCTTTACCACAGTAACTACTTGTTATATAGATTATTATTGTTTACATGATCATGTCTCAGGCCTTACCAGCCTTTGAGCTTTTAAGTTAAGAGGTATAATTTTACATAATTTTGTACAAGTATGTAGAATACATGGTAAATTGTGGTGCATGTGAACGTTTTAAATCAAAATTGAAATGTTGTTCTTGATATTCTATTCTGTAGCTTGGTGATTTGGAATATAGTTGGGTACATAATTTTCTTTTATTTGAGAGAGTTTACTTGTGTTCCTGCTGGGAGGTAGGAGAGAGGACTTCTTGATCTCAAATCCACATTGACCTCACCATTCTTTAATTCTGAGGCTTAGTCTACTCAGCTTACTACTGTCCTCTTAAGTATTGGGTGGCACCTTTTGTGACTCAAATGTGTTTTTCTCCCACTCTCAACGTGAGCCTGTTGCATATTATACCATGTGTTTTGAAAATTAGGGTGCTTAAGACATAAGAGATATGAAATTTTATAGGTTATATTAATCAGTTATCTAAGGAGGTGGCAGTGAAGTAGAAAGGAAATAATAGAGTCTGAGTTCTTTTTTGTTACTTTGAGTAGTTATAGGATACATTCACTTCTATTTACCCTCTTTCCTTTCTGACTTTTTCAACTGTCTTAAATAGCAAACCCAGTTTCACTTACTGTGCAGGATTTGAAAAGCAGGGCACTGTCCTAACTATGCCTTTGGATCTGTGTGACCAAGAGGCAGCCCTGAAGCCATTTATTTATTTAAAAAACAACAACACATTCATAGGTTTGAACTCTCCATTATCTAGTATAGAGATTAAATAACTTAAAGTTTTGTTTCATATGTACCAGATAACTACATTTTATATTTAAGTGTGAGAAGGGCCCTTAGAAATAATTTGGTTTAAGCCTGTCATTGATCAGATGAGAAAACTGAAGTCCTAGATTGCTTTTGAAAGTATTTCCCAGAGTTGAATGTGTTAGCCACTAATCTTCACAAATGAGGTTTTTTTTTTTTTTTTTTTTTTTTTTTTTTTTTTTTTGCAGGGGTGGGGAGGGGGGTAGAAAAGACTTTGCTTATGAAATCTTCATTTTGGGAATATTCAGTCTACAGAAGTGTTACCTGGTTTGACATGATACATACTTAGGTTGATTTTAACATATTCTCTCTTTCTCTGTTATAATATTAGCAATATAAGACTATCAGAGAAAGTTCCAGGGGAAATACCTTTTTTTATAGCTGGAACTTATTTTTTTTCATAAAGAATGATATATGGATTAGAGGTAAATAAATGATGTTCAGTGTGTTCATGGATTGGGTACAATTGCCTCTAGTTTGACTCTTATTTGGGGGGAGTATCTACAGTTTTCTCTCCTTTGTAACCTAAAGAGTTTCAGGTTGCAAATAGCTTGACCAAGTAGGAGAGACAGAACCAGGTGGCAGACAGCCTGTTTCTCAGGCCATATTGACAAAGGAAATATCTGTCTGCTGAGTATTATCTCTGTGTTCCAAACAGAAAATACACTTCTTATTGTTGGTTTTTTGGCTTCTCTGTGCCAGAGGAAAATTCTATTAGTATAATAAACAGAGAGATGAATATTTTCAGAGTAAAATTATAAGTCTGAGTTATTCTTTATTTCTCCAATATTTCATTATGAAAAAAATGTAAAGTATACAGAAAAATTAAAAGAATTATATACTGAATACCTACCTCTACTACTTATATTCTCTAATTGTTAGTTGTTATCTATCAACTAGTTGCTTTATCTATCTACCTACCCATCTATAAGATATATTTTAATAGTTTGTATCTTTACCTTTAGAATAATAATTAAAACTGAACAAATCTATATGTATAAATATATATATTTACACATTATATATATATATATATATATATATATATATATATATATAATGTGTAAATATATATGTGTAAAAGCATATGCTGTATTTTGCTCCCTCTTTAAATTCTATAAACCATGAATGAATACAGATTATTTTTTGTAGAATTCCTGAAGAAGAATGGGATAAATACATCATACCTGCCAAATCGGATTCTGAAAAGTACAAAGTGAGCCGAACTTTCAGCTTCATCATGAATCGGATGACTAGCCCTCGGAATAAATCTAAGGTAGTTAAGATTTGGTGCCTATTATGCATAAACACAGATGGCTCAGTTTCTCAGCAATTAACATAATTTCCCCTCCCCCTTTAAAATCATTTATGTCAGATTTTACACATATTTGAAAACCTGTATGTTTTATATGGAGTATTGCCTAAGTCATCAGAAATGCTAAGACAACTACATCTGAGTTATAGTACATGTTGGCATCATGGTACCCATGGATTACAGTCCTTGTAGTCTGATAGAAATCTAGGGACTTTGTATGACTTCTCAAAGATGTTGGCTCTCATTTCTCTTTTCTCATTTCTCCCCATTTTCCTGCTGCTGCTGCTCTATATGAAGACAAAAAGCAAGGATGCCAAAGACAAAGAGAAGCTGAGTCGACATCAATTTGTCCCTGGAACTTTCTCTGGGGTTCTGCAGTGTTTGGTTTGTGATAAAACACTCCTGGGGAAAGAATCGTTTCAGTGTTCTAGTAAGTTCTTGGGGTTTGTACGCGGGGTTTTTGTGCTTTGCATCCCCAGACAGTAAAACCCATGAGGCCAGAGTCATTGCTAAGCATATTCACGTGGACATTTGTCTTAGTACTGC
Organism: Pipistrellus hanaki; assembly: GCF_964339955.1. Taxonomy (NCBI): domain Eukaryota; kingdom Metazoa; phylum Chordata; class Mammalia; order Chiroptera; family Vespertilionidae; genus Pipistrellus; species Pipistrellus hanaki. The sequence continues at coordinate 34,554,732 of NC_140506.1, forward strand.
ACGTACGATTTAACAGCTTACCAAGAATGAATGACCCATGATGGTTCGAGTCAGTACTTTTTATCCACAACCTCCCAGAGCCCAGACTACATAGCTCACTGCCAACTTAAATGTCTCCATTTGGGTGTCTAGAAACTTCTCAAATGCTACATGTCCAAAACGGAGCTCTGTTCTGCCATTCCCCCGTGCCCACCTTCAAGCTGACTCTCTTCGTTAATGGCACCCACAGTGCCCAGAACCAATGCCTTGTGAATAGCGGCTTAGTAAATACTTGTGGAGTGAAATAATTATTCAGAGCCAAAGAATTCAGGCCCATGCAGGTGAAATGTATTTTATAATATTTGTTGGTGGCCGAAGTTAGAGGGTGGCATTGGAGATGGGATGGGAGCATAAAGGAAAGAGAAGATCAGGGGAACGTTTCCATGTAAGTCTCTTTAAATTCCTAGGAAATGACTCAATTAAGAATCGAACTGTGTTGATAGTTGTACATATCAGAATAATGCGATCCACACATGGCTTTAAAGGTGGCTTGCCTCTTCTCACCGTTGTCAGTATTTGATGACACCAGCTCTGCACGTGCTTGAGCTTTGCTTTCCTTGGCAAATACTTGATTTCTTTCTTCTATGGGATCTGAAATAGTATCAAGCAGTTCAGATTTGATTTAGGTTGCTGATTTTTTAGAAATTTGCTGTAAGTATTGCTGCGGATTGTTTCCGGCTTGCCTGCCTGTCAGCAGGCGGTTATAATCGGGTGCCATGGTACCCATTCCCCAGGGTGTCAGTCCACCCTGTTCGCCAGGCTGATCCCCCTGATGGCTCCACCAGCCACATCACCATCGTTCTCTCCCCTCATTTTAAGGTAAACTCTTCAAGGGGGAGATCGGCACTCCCCGCTCTGATGTCTGGCCCTGGCACTTCTTCCTCTGCCACCTGCATGTTGGCCTCTGTCTGTAGCATGTAACAGAAGTCCTGCTTTTGACGGAAACTTGGCATCGCTTTCTAGTCAGGTCTGAGAGGCTGTGCTCCTGTCGATTGCCCCTCCACTTAGGTAAACGTTCTCTTTTCCATGGCCCACTTCTCTCCTGTTTACCACGGGTGTTGTCTCCTTTTTCCTGAGGCCCTCCAAGCTCAGTTCTTCTGCATTTGTTCACTCCCCCTTTATTGTTTCTTTGTTAATAGTCATGCAATCATTTGTTCTAAAATACTATAATTAGGCCTATCTTCCCAGATTAATGTCTTTATCCCCCATGTTCTACTGCCATATTTCCAGCTGCCTAGAGAGGCTGAGCAATCAGGTAATGTGTGGCCACTTTGGAGAGTATGGAAGAACTACAGGGATAATAAACCAAGACTGTCCCAGTTACACAGGCTCAGGGTGACCCTCACTGTGGGCATCACCACCCACATGTTTTATGTGAAAGGTCCTCCTTCTTGCTACATTAATGGTACAAGCTCAGACCTTGGCCACCTTGACGACTCTTCCTTTTTGTCTCCTCCCCTCACCCAAGTCCCCACACTCTTTCCTTCCCTGCCTCCCTGGGACCAGTCCCTGCACCACTGTTTCCTTTCCTATCTCCCTGGGACCATTCTCATCACCCTCTTGAAGACTGCTGAGAGCAAACTGCACTAGTTTCCCTCTCCAAATATTTTCACTTCCAGTTTATTCTGAATACACTTACCACATCAGTCTTTGTAAAACGCCACTTTCATCAGCCCGCATGCACAAAAGAGCTTCTCTCCTGTTTGTTTCCTGGACAAGCCCAAGCTCTTCTGCTGCCTGTGGTTCCTGGTCTGCCTCCTGCTGGCCAGTCCCCGGCTAGTTCCCCTTTCAGCCTCACAGCCAGGGGCTGAGCCAGGGCCTGCTGTCCTCTTCTCCCCTCCTGTGGGGTTTCCTGCCTCTGTTCCTTCACTTGTGATTATAATCTCCCTTTTCTCAGTTTCCCCTTCTCTATGTCAATCCACATTTCCCACCTCGTTTTGGGAGATCTTCCCCGACTGCTGTGGCCTAAATTCTTACACATCACGTTTATGACCTATTTATTCTGTTTAATACCGGGTTATGTACAACCTCTTTTGATTTTAACTACTAAAATGGACATTAAGTTATTTAAGGACTATAATCATACAATTCTTTTGTATCCCCTTCAGCAGCCATCACTAAGCTGGGCCCTTAGACAGTCATATGCAGTTAATATATAATTAATAATATGTAGTTAGATCCTCGGATGTATTGTAATTAATGCAGCTTAGGGAGCCAGGGCTTGCTGAAAAGTAAACTTTGGTAGTATAGAATATGTTGGTTCATACTGAGTTGCCATGGAAGTCTTATTGGAAGATGGAGATTGCTGAAAGTACATAGGCTGTGTTCAGCTTTTAAAGTAGTCTTTTTAATCTAATAAAATTCATATAAGATATATGGTTTAAGGAGAAGCTTGGTGTTATCCAAAATTTACCACCTAGAGAACATGCTACTTAATATTTTGATGGAGTCCCTTTTAATAAAAAAGTCAGCTTGTTATGCTCATGTTTTATTTGAGGATGCTATCACATGTGTCTAGTTAAGTTTTTCCCAGCATAATGTTGCACTGAGAATTCGTTTGCACATGTAACTGTACACATCTTTGATTATTGCCTTAGATTAAATTCTAGAATCAGTATGAATATGACATGTCCAATCTCTGCTGTTTTTGACAAATAATCCTATTTCATTGGTTTAGTTTTGTTTTTAATCATGAAATTTAGTATTTCTAACCTTAAAAATATGATGTGAAACAAAATATGATATAAATATTGAAAATCCTGGTGGCCCTAGCTGGTTTGGCTAACTGGATAGAGCGCCAGCCTGCAGACTGAAGGGTCCCAGGTTTGATTCTGGTCCAGGACACCTGCCTGGATTGCAGGCTCCATCCCCAATAGAGGATGTACAGAACGCAGCCAATCAATGATTCTCTCTCATCATTGATGTTTCTATCTCTCTCTCTCTCCATTCTTCTCTAAAATCAATAAAAATACATTTTAAAAAATCCTGGTGTCCATAATTTTTTTTTGTTATAGCCTGAGTTGTTATCATAGTTTTTCATGAAAATTGTATTTTTATAAGTTTTTTCTTGTTTATAAGTAGATTGTATTGCTTATATTTTGAAGTTACAGTTCATTGCAGATTTCACTTTCATCAACATAAAATTAATTTCTAATGCCATTAAATGCCTTTTGCATCAAATTTTACTTTGTTTAAAATTAATATTCCTCTTGCTTTCCTTTCCTTTGTATTTCCCTTACCTAACTCTGTGGTCTTGATTTGGGGTGTGCGTCTTTATTTTGGGCTTAGGTGCTCTGTAATGTAAGGGAGAGGCCTTGTTTTATAACATCTTTTTTCTAATTTGCATTTGCAGCTATCAACTATCCTTTATAGTTCTATGCTATTTTCCTTGATGTCTGGTTTAGTTATTTGCTTTTATCTTTTTCATAGATTTGGCAAGGAGATATGCTGTTTTATTATCTATTAATACTAACTTTAGGGCTATGAAAGGCTTATAATTACATACTCTTTTATTTCCCTTCTATTTACCCTTTTTACTTCTAGCCTCTGTTAGTATACCAATTCATCATTAAATTATTGTTTTTATAGTACGGGCATAATCTTTCAGAAATAGTTTTCTATTTCAAGACGAATTTGCTATTTGTGTTCAGCTCTGTGTCTCTACTTACAACAATTTTTTAGCTGTAGTTCTTTGTTTAGCTCACTTTGCTCCTTAAAAAATAAAATTGGATTTATTTCTGAACTCCTAGTTTTGATTCTGCTCTTAATACCTTTTGAAGAAGGTTATTTGTCTGTTTTCTGAAATCTTGTACATCTAAGGGTATATCTTTGCTTCTTTCACACACAAAAAGCAATTTATCTGGCCAAGTTCTTAGGCTAAATGTTTCTACCTCAATTCTCTGTCAACACTGGTCCATTCTATCTGAGCATTTAAAATTGTAGCAGAAAAGTCTGGAACCTGCTTGACCTTATTCCGTTGTGGGTGACCTGCTTTGTCTACTTGAGGACTTTTCAATTTTTAATCATACAGATATCGTCAGAATGTATCTATAGAATAGGTTTCATTTAATTATTTTTCCTAGGAAACAGAGCTTTTGATCTAACTTTTTTGCGGGGGTGGGGTGGGTGGGTTGTTAGCTTTAAAAGAAGTTTTTGTCAGTTGTCGCTTAGACTATTGCTTCTGATCTAGCTTTTCATATTTTTTTCTTTGGAGAGGTGTGATCTCTGTTATCTGTCTTTTTTTGTACGACACCTTCTATTTTATGATTATATCCTTCTTTTTCTCCACATTCTGGAGGAAATCTTTCAAGTTTAATTTCAAAGTGCTGCTTTGATGTTTCTGTCGCATTGATTCTTCACACCCAGTTCACGGTTCACATTCTGCTCTCCACCTTCTCCCTCCTCGCAGTCCTGTTTCATCTCTCAGAGCTCCGCTTCCTCTCCTGCTGCCAGTGGCCCTCACATCTTCCTCCTTCATGGCCGGTGGGGCCTATTTCATGTCTCTTCGGGAGAATACATTCAAATATCTAAAAATTTCTCTCTTTCTGAATTCAGTAATACTCTGTGGCTCACTCTGCCTGCTTGTTTTCAGTATAATTTTGTGCTAGGGTAGCTCACAGCTTCTTTTTTTCTTTATTGTTTTTTTATTTGCTTATTCTGGAATGAAGAGAGGGCCTCTGGTTTCCATGTTTGCCAGCAGGACCAGCTTGCGGGTCAGCCTGGGCCCTGCTTACTGGCCACTGTGATGTTGGCTGAAATGCCTCTGTAGACCCACAGGAGGGAGGGTGGTTGGGTCCAACCTCCTACACAGTGTGGCTTTGGTGGACCTAAATGGTGGGAGAATCCTTTCTCATGGAGCTTCTGATAAGCCACAGGTTCCTGCATCTACACAGGGCATGGGGGTGGGTGGGACAGGGTGGCCCTGGCGTGTGGGAGGAGACGGAGGGCACGGAGACAGCAGCCTGGCAGAAAGCAGTCCCCACGCTGGGGCAGTTTTAGGTGAGGACAGCTTGGGTCTCTGAGCCAGTGGGCAGAAAAGGACAGGCAAGGTGTTCCCTGACATCTTTCAGGGAGATGAGGCCACGTTATTTCTTGGAGAAAAACTCAGGCAGGCCACTAACTTTCCTCTTTTAGTTTGGCTACCTCTAGTTCATAAGCATTCCTGTCGGAGCCGATGATATTTTTTTTTTTTTCTCAGTGGTGGTGTGAGTTTTTCTTTCCACTTCCATCGGCATTCTACCTGGTGTGGGAGTGGGCAGTTGCTACCAGCCAGATGTCTGAAATCGCTTACAATACAGGCCGATAATAGCAAGCGAGTTCTCAGGCAGACACAGACATGTATGTCCTGTGAAACTCCAGGTGTCAGAATGGATGAGTCCCTCTGCAAAAGGAGAGCGGTATCTCCAGGGAAATCAGACAATGGGCAGTGTGGTAGGGCTCCACATCAGTTAGTATTTTTTTCCTTATGTTTCCTAAATATATTTTAATGTGAATGTGCTATTTTATATGACCAGTAAAACCACGATGTTCTCATTAACTTAAATATGACACTTTTTTTTTAATCTCTTCCCTTTGTTACAGACTGTACTGCAAGTGTACATAAAGGTTGTAAAGATGCCGCACCTCCATGTCCCAAGGTAACCGCTGTCACCTGTGCATGTGCATGTTTCTCTCTGGCTCATATGCTTCATATGATCCATTTAGGTTGTGACTCCTCAGTTATCATCTAGATTTATTCCTAGAACAATCACTGCAATGACAAAATCACACACGCTCAAAGTGTAGGGCTAGTCCCTTCTCTGTGTGCTCCCAGAGCTGGAGGGAAAGTGCGGTCTGGCCACCAGAGTTAGGCAGTGGGGGGGCGGGGGGTCTGCCTTCCTGCGGGAACCTGCTTGGTTTACCAGTGTGAACCCTGCTTATATGTAAATGAAGCCTAAGCAGTAATTCTCAGACATCAAACCCCATCAGCACCTGTAGGACTTGTTAAAACACAGATTTCTGGGCGTTCCTTCCAGAATTTCTGACCCAGTAGGTCTGGGTTGGGCCTGAGAATTTGCATTTCTAACAAGTTCCCCAGAGATGCTGCCGGTCCCGGGACTATGCTGAGGCTCGCGGGACTAGAAGAATGTGCTCAGTGTTTGGGGGTGGGCTTGAGTAGATGGGCACCTATCATCCTACTCCCTTCTTTCCACTTTGAAGACATGTCAGGAACGCATGTAAGAAAGCACGAGGAACTTTCAGAGGGAAACTCAGAGTCACAATCTCCATGTTAACTGCATTACATGCTGTGTCAGGCCACAGAGATGAGGGCGATGTTCTATTGTGCAGAGTTGTGTCCTGTAGGCAGGAGGAATAGCCAGGATGGAAAGCAACAAGTGGGAGAAAGGCATAGCTGATAGAAACTCCCCTTTCAATGAGAGCCTCTAGGCTTTTAACAAAGCTGGGATATTCATGAGATTCATGTTCATGCAGCACACATTCATTATAACTTAGCATCTCATTACCATAACATTTTTCTTTGTTGTCTTTAATGTCTTTTGCCTTGAATTCCTCTTTGAAATAATGAAAATGATGTGATAAGAATCCTATCTTGTGTACTAACTGTGTGGACATTCTTGTAGTTTGTTGGTGCTTTGATCTTATTTTATGTGTTTCTGATGTTCTTTACCAGAAACTCCAAGAGAAATTTAACAAGAACAAACCACAGACCATCCTTGGAAGTAAGTGATGTGGAAAACTAGAACTTTCCCTATTTCGTACATTCCATACATTTTTTTCCAATGTAAAATACCCCCAACTTTTGTTTTCTCATTTGCCCAATTATTTCTTCTTTCAGAACAAATGCTTGGCATAATTTTTAGTTACCAGTATACAAAGAGATCAAGAATGGTGTAAACTTCAATGGCAACCTACAAGCCTTTGTACGACATTACTGCATGATTAAAAAAAAAAAAATCAATTACAGTTTACATTCGATGTTATTCTGTATTAGTTTCAGGTGGATAGCATGGAGGTCATATTCTTTTATATTATGGAGGACTATATGGAAGAGGTATTATGATTTTGCCTCAATTCTAAGATGCAATCTGGCATAACATGCACTGACTCGAACCATCATTATTAATAACCTTTTAAGGGAAAATAAACACATTAAATGCACATGATTTATGTTTTCCTAGCAGTAGCACATTTTTATCTACACAAGCACACACCACACACTTCTTCAGAATCACAAAGTTAGGGGAGAAATCTTCAAGTTTGGAATTTATAGATTCTTATCGTTCTCTCTTTATTACCATAACAACCTGGTGTTTTTCTTAGTTGTGCTTGAGGCTGGAATCTCCTTAGCTCCTCTAGGATGGCTGTGAAATGTCAAGGTCTATCCAAGTTTTGTTTGCATATTGTTAGATTTGGTGGTCCTATTTCTCATTGAATTATATATGAAATTTAAACAATTCCTCCTGAATGTAACTGCAGCCTTTGACAGTTCCTTACGTTGCATGCAAGAACCAGCCATACCATCATCTCCTATGTTTGAAATCTTTTGATGTGTTGTGAGAGATTAGCAATTCTTCTGCCTCACGTGGCCTTGTTTGCCATGTGACCTGCATTTGAAGTTTGTGATCCCTTTTCATTTCAAGGCTGTAATGAAGTGTGAACTGGGTTTTTTAAAACCTCTTGAATTAGGGGATAAGGAGGTATGCATCTTCATGGTGACATGCGATTGGGAGGTGATGTTACACAGGTTGAGCTAATGCAGTCAGTACAGCTGTGACATAAATAACTGGCTCTTCTGACACCGGAGTTCCTTTGACCTGAGCTTAAGGTACTTCTCATTTTCATAAGGTTAAGCGTGAAAATAAAAAAAAAATCTTATAATTAATAAAATACCATCCATTCCCTTTCTTTACTTGGGAGTCACAAGAATAACATTAAATCATGCATGTGTCAAATTCCTTGTAATAGCCCTCTTTTGCTTGAGAAGGTGCCTGTGACAGCTATGCTATTATAGGACTAAAATATTTTCTGGGAGTTATAGATAGAATCTAGCAAATGTAAATGCACCTATGGCCACAGCATTTCAGAAATGGCCAGAAAGGCATTGAAGCACCACTTAGTTTTCAGTATGTGAGAGACCCAGAGAAGCAGGTTTCATTCCAATGAGCTTTTACAGCCCATGGGCTCAGCGTGGCTTTTATTTGCCTGAAATTCACAGACCATAAAGACACAGACTCCCCAACATCATTCCAATCCATTGACAGGCTCTGTGTGTGCGTGTGCTTGCTTATACACACACTATGCATTCTAGTCATAGTGCTAATGACACGTTGCACCTCTTCGAAGCTGGCTCTGGGGAGAACAAGCAGTGGTTTATGAGAAACTGCCCCAGCATTTCCCTGTCCCATTTTCCTGTTTGTTTGTCTAATCCCAGCCACCCATAGTCTCCAAGTGGATATTGTCACCTGCTGTCAGGAGGGTGTGACATGGAAGGGACATTCGGAAGCAGGTGTTGGGATGTGGAGGGAACTGGCTTCAAGGCTGAGCATGTGAAACGCTAGAAGAGGCCACTGAGTGTTTCTCCTTCTGGCTTTTAAAGCGACTACCTGTACTTCTTGTAATTACTGCCCTCTATGAAAACACATGAAGCATCCATTCTGATTTCCAGATTCTTCATTTAGAGACGTCCCCCTGGCCGGTCTCTCCTTACATCCTTCTTCCTCCATGCCCATCGGCTTGCCGGCTGGGAGGAAAGACACTGCGGGGCCGGCCCATCCATTGTCCAGAAGTGTTCCCGGCACCACCGTGGACAGGTGAGTCTGTGTGGTTTTACGTCTTCTCACCGCAGAGCTACTGCTGGGCTAACTCTTCTTCCTCCCTCCACCGCAGGAGGCCAGGGCCATCCTTGGAATCTGAGAGTGAAGCGAACGCCTGGAGAAGCAGGTCTCATTCCGATGAGCTCTTACAGTCCATGGGCTCATCCCCCTCCACGGATTCTTTCTTAATGGAAGGTGAGAAAAAGATGTTTGCATGTACTGGTGTTTCTGTGAGCATTTGCCAAAAGGAATATTTTCTGAAGGATATAAGATTAAAAAAATATTCTTTGTTCTTTTTAATTCTGTTTCATGGTGTATCCTTGGTATAGGTTTTTCCATAAATAAATAAATAAATAAATAAATAAATAAATAAATAAATAAAAAGAAAGAAAGAGAGAGAGAAAGAAAAAAATAAAGGAAAAAAGAAAATTTAGACCCAAAGAAGATTTCCATAGAGTGACCAAGGAAACATGATTTATTTTTTAGTGGACATATGTCATAAATATAATGATGAGAATGGCATGCCTTGTATGTTGGTTATTCTTTAAAAAAGTTTTATAGCTATTAATGGAACTGAAATAGGATTATACATTAAAAAGATATATTTCAGTTAGTTAAGAAAGGACTTGCTTGGAACTCTGGGATATTTATTGTCATATGTTGCCTCCCACTTCTAGGGGAATAAAAACATTTTTTTAAAGAGCATATTTTGTAGGGTATGACTTAATGTGGGGAATTACTTATCATATCCAAGTTGTATCAATAAATGAAAGAAAACCGAATGAAAGGAGAGTAGTGACAAGAGAAAGGTGTAGACTCTGCCCCAGGAATCTACACCTGTTTTGTTTTAGTTTTTAATTTTAAACTTAAGACTTTAAGTTCATTGCCATGTCATGTTTATTGCTCTGAGCTGGAATCACTTCTAGGAGTGCTATTTGGACAAAACAGCTCTTCATTTTCCTGAAGGGTGTGTATGTGTGTTGTCAAATTCTGTCAGAAAACTGTTGTGCTCACGTGGCTTGCGTCCTGACACCATGTGCCATGTTTATAGTAAGGACAGCAAACCAAGAAAAGATAAAATAAAGTGGACAAATACAAAATTCAAATCTGAGTAAATAGTGTGAAACAGCCCAGGGCAAAAGATTCTGTGTTCAAGCACACGTGGACTCTGAAGGTTACCAAAAGAAAAACTGAAACAGAGCAAGCCAAAACAAACAGAAGAATCTTCAAATGTCTTTTTTTTTTTTAAAGTATAAACATAACCATTGTGTTAATATCTGATTCTTCTTTGCCTTCATGAGTGCAGTCTTGGTTTTCAGATGTTTCAACTCCATAACAACAGTATTTTGGCTTAGTTGTTTCTGTTTATAGCACGTTTATTGTGTGACGAATCCATAAACATGGGTACTTGTGAAAGTCTGTTTGTGTTTCACATGTTACTCCACTTCTGACTTTCCCAAAACCACATTAGATGTCGTGGATTCTTCTCTGTGGAGCGACCTCAGCAGTGATGCCCAGGAGTTTGAAGCAGAATCTTGGAGTCTTGTGGTGGACCCCTCATTTTGTAGTAGACAGGAGAAGGATGTCATCAAAAGACAGGATGTCATTTTTGGTAAGCTTTTCAGATATGCTCCTTGGGATGAAGCAGTGTCATGTAGAGGAAAAAACCTGGACTTTGAAACCATTCAGACCTGAGTTCAATTTAAATTCTACCATTTTCTTTCTTTCTTTCTTTCTTTCTTTCTTTCTTTCTTTCTTTCTTTCTTTCTTTCTTTCTTTCTTTCTTTAAAAAGCAACTTTCTTAATGTGATTTTTATTTTTATATTTATTTATTTTAAAAAATACATTTTTATTGATTTTAGAGGGAAATGGAGAGGGGGAGAAAGATAGGAACATCAATGATGAGAAAGTATCATTGATTGGTTACCTCCTACACGCTCCCTACCGGGGATTGAGCCCGCAACCAGAGCATGTGCCCTTGACCAGAATCGAACCCGGGACCTTCCAGTTTGCAGTCCAGTGCTCTATCCAGTGAGCCAAACCAGCTAGAGCCAAATGCTCCCATTTTCTAGTTATTTGATCTCTGATAAATTGTTTAATTCACCTGGATCTCAGTGTCTCCATCTGTAAAATGAGAATAACGATACTCAGGTTTAAAACGTTGTGAGGATTAAATAAGGCATTGTGTGTACGTGATACAAAGCAGAATTTATTTCTTACACCCTTTTAAAGTTTATTTAAGCATGGCTTATATACATTTACCTCTGCTATTATAAGAATCACAGAAAAATTTCACATATATTGATGTAGGGTGGACAGGGCATGCACCAGCGGTTGCCAATCAGGTAGACAGCAATGGGAGGGGCAGCACCTGGATTTAGGGCAGTGTGTGACGGTGTGATGCCGTCCTGCCTATGAAGTTACACTCTGCTGACATTTACTATTTCATGCCATGTGAGGTGGAGGCAGTCTGAGTCAGGGGAAGTTCAATTATGCACTAGTTTGGAAAAAATGAGGCTTAAAAATTTCTCAAGTACAAAGTAGATGCTAAATAGCAGTTTCGAGAAGACACCTTATTTTGAAAGATAAGACTAGCTCTTAGCTTTCATTGATCCCATGTACATGCAGACCTCGGAGATATTTCAGGTTCAGTGTCAGACCACTGCAATAAAGCAAATGTTGCAATAAAGTGAGTAACAATTGCTTTGCTGGTGAAGGCAAAAACTTATTTTATTGTAATAAAGGCACAATAAAGCAAAGCACGACAAAACAAGGTGTGCCTGTGTGCATGTGTGGCCCACAGAGTCCATGGGCAAGTGAGGACCCTCCTCACCTGGGTGGGCATGCAGGCCAGGTGAAGTGCTATGCGAACGTGCTTCAAGTCTATCCAGAGCTGCATCAGTGGGAGTTCCTATGGAAAGGAAATGCTGCCAGTATTTCTCATGCAATTTATATCATACTGTAATTCTTCTTCATTTTTCTCTTGATTTCATATATTATAAAAAAGAACCTAACCCATTTTGAATGAATTTACCATGTAGGGTAGTTCATAATGTGGCCTTTGTGTCAGAAAGACTTGGATTAGGGAAAATTCTTTCAATTTTCTTCTTTATTGTCTTCTAAAGATGAGGGAAATAATTTTTATTTTGGAGTCATGCTAGATAAATGGACTAGAGGATTAAATGAAATGATATGGTTATGTGTTTAGCATTGAAACTTGGTAGAAAATAATGTAAAGTTAGTGGGTTTTCAATTAAAGAGATTTTTGTTTATGATAAAATAATAAAGCTACATTTAGATTTGTTTACCCTCCATGGCTAATTTTTTTAATTTAATTAATTAATTTATTTTTATTGTTGACATTTTAGATTCTTTCTTAAAGCATATAAGTTTGGAAAAACTAATCTAGGACTTCTGGTGCTTCTACAAATTGTGAATTATTATTTTTTCTCATGTTGCATTCTTAAAGTTGAGATTTAATTTATATACCATAAAATTCACCCCTTTACAATGAACCTAATGGTTTTTAGTATGCAACCATCAATTGCTGTCTAATTCCATGGGATTTTCACGGCTCCAAAAGGAAAAAGCCTGTACCCATTAGCAATCATTCTCCACTTTCCCCTCCCGCTTAGCCCCTGGAAACCACTACTCTACTTTGTGTGTCTAGGGATTTTCGTGTCCTGGACATTTCACATAAATGGAATTATACAGTATATGATCTTTTGTGACTGACTTCTTTCACTTAGCATTATGTTTTCAAGATTCATTCATATTGTAGTATCAGTCTCCATTCCTTTTTATGCCTGAATAATATTCCATTGTGTAAATATACTACATTCTGTTCATCTAATTATCAGTTGATGGGTATTTTGGGTTGTTTCCACTTTTGGGGTCAGGTGGTAACTTTATGTTTAACCTTTTAAGGAACCTCCAGGCTATTTTCCCAAGCAACTGCACCATTTTCCATTCCCATTGACAAAGTATGAGGTTTCTGATTTTCCACATCCTCACCTCACCAACACTTCTTTATTGTCCATCTTTTTTATCACCGTTATTCTAGTATGTGTGTAGTCGTGTCTCACTTTGGTTTTGATTTGCATTTCCTTGATAGCTACTAGTAATGATGTAATTATTGGCCACTTGTATATCTTTGAAGAAATATCTGTTTAAATATTTTGCCTATGTTTAAAGTGGGTTTATTGTTGTTATTGTGAGAGTTATTTATATATTCTGGACACAAGTCTCTTATCAGGTATATGATTTATAAATATTTTCTCTCTCTCTCTCTCTCTCTCTCTCTCTCTCTATATATATATATATATATATATATATATATATATATATATATATATATATAACAAAACAAAACAGAAAAACTGAGGCATACTAAGTTATATTTCAGAGAACATTCAGGGAAGAATAAGACCAGTTCCTAGCTAAAGGTACCTAAAGACACTAGCTAGTTATGTTATGAGAGTTTCAGATACATTGGATTCTTATGTATTGGACTTGAATTTATCTTCTTCTATCTGGAAAAACAGAAAATGTTGATTAATTTAAGCTTGCATGAATGTTTAATTGATGCTGACTTTTATAGTGGAAGAAGATTATTTTTAGACATTTCCTCTTTTTAATTTGTGTGACGTATAGTGTTTAGCAACTAACTTAGGTCAGTAGGGATTCTTGTTTAAAAGAACCCTGTTTCTGCTTACGTGTTTCAGAGCTAATGCAAACGGAAATGCATCACATCCAGACCCTCTTCATCATGTCTGAGATCTTCAGGAAAGGGATGAAGGAGGAGCTGCAGCTGGACCACAGCACGGTGGATAAAATCTTCCCCTGCTTGGATGAATTACTTGAAATTCATAGGCATTTCTTCTACAGCATGAAGGAGCGGAGGCAGGAATCCTGTGCTGACAATGACAGGAATTTCGTCATTAACCGAATTGGAGATATTCTAGTCCAACAGGTAAGAGAGGTTTAAAGGTCCTAACCTCAAAAACTGAAAGGTTTGCAGATTCTCTATGGCATTAAACACGTATGGAGAACTGGAATTAACTTCATTTTGACTGAGAGATGATTTTGGTTGACTTTCTTTTGTTTGATGTTAGTTTATATGACTGATGCCTGACAGTTTCCAAAAACCAGTGACTGGCCCTATCACTACTTCCACCAAGAGTCACGGCCACAATAAATCCCTTTATGGAAATTCTATTTAAACTTCTTATTGTGATGGCTTTCCAATAATGTGGCTCCCCCAGTGGGCTGTGATAGTCTTACCAGCATCTTCAAGGCAAGCACTAGCTCGTTTTAGGAGGAGGCAGCTCTGTACCATGAAAGCCCCAGAGTTCATGCCTCGGAGACAGCGATTGATCTAGAAGTCAAGCTTATTGAAATATCTAGCCCACATCTCTGCTTCTCTCCATCAGCTAATTAACTGGCACCATAGTTACTCATCTTTCTCTTTTATCTTGCCAAATGATCAATTACCTGCCTCTTGATCTATTTGTGATGTGCTGACAGAAATCAAATTTCCGACTGAGGACTGAGTCCATGGACATGGACCCTTAGTGAGAGGTCCCCAGATGTTGCCACATAATCCTTTCTTCAATCTTCAAAAATATTCAAACTATAAGTTGAAATCACAAAGATTACAAAAAGAGTAAATTATATCAAATGTTTTTTATTTGGCTATTTGATAATTGAATTAGTTTAGTATAATATAATCACATTAGATTACTGTCTTCCCTTTATCTCTTGACCACTTTCTTTTAATTGAAAAAGGTAAGTGATTGTGTTCAGAAGTTCCATGATTTTTTTTTAAACAGAATATGCCAACATTATTGTCTATTTGTAGATTACTAATAGACAATTATTTTAACATATGCTCATAGCATTGAGCTCTGGAAACCAGGATCTTTATTTGCAAAGTATGTATTGAAATATATGAAAATTGCATTTTCCCTTTAGTGTTCAGAACTGACTCGATTTATAAATCATCACTGACATGTTATTCTCAGTTTTCAGAAGAAAACGCAAATACGATGAAGAAAATATATGGAGAATTCTGTAGCCATCACAAAGAAGCTGTCAGCCTATTTAAAGAACTCCAGCAGAATAAAAAGTTTCAGAATTTTATTAAGGCAAGTATTTTAAAATTCAATTTGAGAAAACTGTTCATGCTTATTCCTTACATAACCTCACTAAGTTTCACATCTAGGTGCTGTTTTAGAAGGAGTGCTAATAAGTTTGTGGTCAAGATGGAAAGTCTTTTTTTTTTTTTTTTTTTTTTTTCTGTGTTAGTAAAATATTTCTTCTAAATCATTTTCTTTTGTAGCTTGTATTTGTGAAGTCATGTCCTCCAAGCTTATGAGCACCTTTGTAATATCCTGTGAAGCTCTTTCATGCCTTGACAAGTTAAAAATCAGAAGAATCATAGTAAAAACAAGGACAGAATCCTTCTACTCCCACTGAATTAGCTTGAAGCAAATCCATGACTCATCATCATTTTATATGTATCTCTAAACAATACAACCTTTTTAAAAATTACAGCGACATTATCTCGCTTAGATAAATGAACAGTAATTCTTTAATATTTTTCAACAGCTGGCCAGTATTTGGATTTCCTGATTATTTCATAAAATTGAGTTGCTTAAATAAAGGTCTGTCCAAGGCTTACAATTATATATGAGGGTTATTTCTTTAAAAAAAAATTTTTTTTTAATTTGAATGTTTCTCTTTCCTTTTTTTTGCACCTAATTTTTTTTTTGTTAAAGAAATTTGTCCTTTAGCATTTAATGGATCCAAAAATTTTACCTAACATTTAAAAAATTCTATCAGATTCTCCTCCTTTTGTTTGTGTATGTGTATATTGAGAATTTGAAAACTTAAAGAATACTCTGAAATTTTTAGAAAAAGTTGCCCTGATTAGAGGGAACTTTAAGTTGAATAACAACACATAAAGAGGATGCCCTGTTGGAAAAATATAGTTATCGGCAAACTCATACTCAAACTCTAACTTTGATTTCTGGGTATTTTTCAACACTTTTTTTATTCATGAATCTTAAGTCTTATATGTATTTGAATTTACTCACATTGGGAATTAACTACAAATACATCAGAGCAGATTTAAAACTTCTTGAAATCTTGGAGAGCTGGGTTATTGAAATTAATGACAAAGTGTACGAGTTAATGACAATGCATCAATTTTCAATTAGTAATAATGTGTATTGTATTGTGTCTGTATTGTGTATGCTGTTGCAGATTCTCTGTATTATTAAATTCACTTCTATTAAGAAAATACGAATAGAGTTTGTGAATATAAAAATATATCTATCCTTTTTTAAGCTCCGAAATAGTAATCTTTTGGCTCGACGCCGAGGAATTCCAGAATGCATCCTGCTAGTCACTCAGCGCATCACAAAGTACCCCGTCTTAGTGGAGAGGATATTGCAGTACACAAAGGGTGAGTGATGGCTTCTGGGACAAACATTTGCCTCTTTCATTACGTTGAAGCATGCCTGCGGTGTTGTAAAGACCTATACCGGTAAATGCTTGTGGCCTCTGATTCATAAAGATTACCATTATGGAAAAACTGTTAAAGCCTTAGGATTTGGATTTGTTTTGAAAGGTTACCTTTTATAATGTGGCTTGGCCAATAGTTTAAAGTCCTCCAACCAGCCCAAACCAAGCGGGCTTCTTCATACTTTGACCCCGCCTTTCTCTTCTGCAGTCTTTCTATATCCAGATCTTCTTCATACCTCTTCATCCTCATCTTCCTGCTATCTTCCTGCTATTTGTTGAAACATATGCAATTGATCCCAGCAACACATGTCAATTCTCCTAACCAATGAATTATTAAATTGAGAATGATTTATGAAGGAGCTATTTTTGACCCTGTCAATTTGTTAAATTCCAGGGAGTAACATCTGGGTGTCCTTTGAGGAGCTATAGCTATGAATGCACATGACTGGACTGTAAGCTCCTGGAGGGATCTAGAAGACCTGTGTCTGTCTGGTTCACAACTGGATCTTCAATGCCTTGTGCAGTGGCTTGTCAAGAATAGCCTATCAATAAACAAACACATCAGTGCAATAAGTGAATAAATAAAATTTCCAGTTCCAAAAGTTAGCTTATCAATTTTGAATTTATTTTTATTGGGGTTTAGTGTGTTGTATTAACATGGATTGGGTTTGGAGTTATGTAAACTTGCATTGCTATTGCATATTCTTGGTTCTGCGGCTCATTAGTTGGGCAAGTTAATTAAGTGAGCCTCTGTTGTCTCCACTACCAAGTGAGAATAATAATCCTCATCTTACGGAATTGTGAGGATCAAGTGAGATTATCTCAGAAAGTGCCCAGTGCAGAGCCTTGTGTAAACAAGGTGCTCAATAAATGGGAGCTGTTTTCATTCTCTTTATTATGGTTAGTTGACTTAGAGTTAATGAAAATGGTGTCCTAAGATACTGTGTGAGATCAATGAGATTTTATATGCCAACTCTAAAAAAGTTAACTCTGACATTTATTTTTGGGAAGGGGTCTAGGTGAGTAGGGATCTAGGTGAGTAGCATCTATTCCTTGTTCCCATTTTTATTTATCCTTATAATATAAAATAGAAGCACAATATACAGAGAAAAACCTCATAAATATTGTTTTCAGCAAAAGAATGAAAACAAAATCAGGACTTTCATTGTGTATTATGTTCATACTAGTAGCCCTGCCACAGATCCATGTGCCAGTAGGTCGCTGCCACCCTCCTGTAGCTCCCCCACCTCCCTCCCTTCTCATAGCTTACCGCCCTGCCCCCTCCTATCACACTCAGCTGCCTGTTCATAGTTCGCTGCCCCACCTTCCTGCAGATCTGTGATCTCGTGGCTATGCAGTTGGTTGTTAAGCCTCAGGGTATATCAGATAACTAGCATATTCCTTTCTTATTATATAGGATATACAATACCTCACGGATTAACATTTGTCAGATTGTATTAGGTCCGCTCCAACAATCATCCCATGCCACATCCCTGGAAGAATGAATAATAGTGATTCCCTAGTGTGTGTCAACCATGATAATTATGACATAGGGCTCCTCACACACAGCTGTCTGACCTCCTTAGGTCATTGCTTCCCAATGGTCTGTCTCTTTCTCTGGCTACTGAGAACATGGTTCACATGACTCTATTATGGCAATGCTTCTCAAACTTCATTAGGAGTTACCCTTCACCTGGGGATTGTTTACATGTTGATTCTGATTCAGTTAGCGCCTGAAATAGAACCCAACATATGCATTTCTAACAATACTCCCAGGTGAGTCTGATGCTGCTATACGTTGAGTAGCAAGCTATTGTAAGATAGTAATTTGTCCCTGAAGGTCAAGACTTGGAGCCTTTTCTTGGCCTTACCACAAGTCACCTTGTAACTCAAGACTGACTTTCTCTACTCCATTATCCTACTATGAAATATGCTCTTTAGAAAGAACCTTGGTGGGGGCGGGGTGTATGCTGCTTATTGGGCAATAGGCGTAGTAAAATAGTGAGGTGTGTCCTCTCACGGGCCATGAGAATGACTCTTCTTTGTTGAAGATGAGTGTCTGCATCTATCCCTTGAGGTTTTCTGACAGATCCTTGTGTATCTAACACATTTAGGCCTTTGGAGGACTTGTTCTCATCCCACTTGACTGCTATTCCTTCGTATTTATTTCTGCTGCTCTAGGGTCTGGAGAATCTTTTATTTTTCTCTGCCATTTTTTAAAACATCTTTTAGCAACTTCTAACCTCCTGAAACTTTCCCCTTCAATTCCTTTTGCCTCAATAAACATCAACTAGTTGGTTTTTAAAATCCTCAACTATAGAAAATAGCTACACTCGGTTTTATCTGGAGTTTCAGGATGCTGTTCCAGAAATCCTCCAGAGTTTTTGCTTAAGATAATCCATAGATAGGAGCAGGTGGCCAATGTTTTAGACTCGGTGATCATCTACTCTGTTGGCATGAGCCACTAGGCACAGTGCCATGGTCCAGTTTTTTAGTTCAAAAAATGTTTAATATGTATTATTGATATATTTTTCTTCCTGCTAATGCACTTGTAAAATGTAGTTTTGAGTATTATTTTTACGGAGGAAGGGATCCAAGAAAGCAATTGAGTCTGAGGCCCATTCAAGGCACCCTGAAGCTCTAATTTATGAAAGGACTTCAACCTGGGCCTGTGGCTTGATTAAATTCTGAGAAGCTTGGTGCGGGGATTACTTGATTACCTGTGTCTGGGAAGGTAGAAGGAAGGCCTAACTTAGTATACACAGTGGGGCAAAAGTAGGTCTACAGTTATTCAGATGGAAAATAATTAATAAATAATAATCCAAGAATAAACGCTGTGTTTTGCGTACTCACAACTGTGGCTACTTTTGCCCCACCTTGTATATAAGACATTCCCTCCTCTAGGAGGAAGGTCAAACCAGTCTCTAGAAATCAGACATGCTGTTTTCATAGTGTTTCAGCGGAGGCACATCTGATAAGCAAATCTTTTATAATTAAATATTTTAGCGGTTCTTTTGGGAGGAGGGGTGCACAGTGATAATGTGGTATTTGAATTGAATCCAGCATTTTTGTTCAGAGACTTTTCCTGTTTGGATGATACATTTAGCTGTATTTAAAAGTATAGGGGGGGGGGGGAAAACTGTCTCCCTTAGCTCTCTGGCTTACTGTATTATGTTTCTTTCTTTTTCCCATGCAGAAAACACGGAAGAACATAAAGACTTATGCAAAGCTCTTTGCCTAATAAGAGACATGATTGCCGCTGTGGATTTAAAAGTCAGTGAATATGAGAAAAACCAAAAATGGCTTGAGATCCTAAGTAAGATCGAAAACAAAACATACACCAAGCTCAAAAACGGTGACGTGTTTAGGAAGCAGGCGCTGATAAGCAAAGAAAGGACTCTGTTACATGAAGGCCTTGTTTTTTGGAAAACTGCCACGGGCCGCTTCAAAGGTACTGTGGCACTCCCAGCCCAATTTCTCCTTTTTCCACACATGGTATTCCTTTAGCAAAGGACAGGTTTTCAAAAGACAAATGGTTCAGAAATGGGTCAGCGGGAAAATTCCTGTAGGATCGAGTTGTGAACACCCATAGGTAATGTGGCCAATGCCACAAACCTTTTTTAAAAAAAATATATTTTATTGATTTTTTTTACAGAGAGGAAGGGAGAGAGATAGAGAGCTAGAAACGTCGATGAGAGAGAAACATCGACCAGTTGCCTCTTGCACACCCCCTACCGGGGATGTGCCCACAACCAAGGTACATGCCCTTGACCGGAATCGAACCCGCGACCTTTCAGTCCACAGACCGACGCTCTACCACTGAGCCAAACCGGTTTCGGCCACAAACCTTTTTAGTGGCAGTTTGCAGCTCTAAGCAAAAGCCCTTATATCGATATATGTCTTATGAACGTCCAAGTTTGTGATGTTTGAGTCAAAGGAACTGAGAATTCTTCTAACTGTTGGCACAGAAATGTTAATCTGGAAAATGTGATTTAAAGTGGGGTGGTACACCTGCACACCCAGCTCAGGACTAGCCAGCCATGGAGGGGAGGAGTGAATTCTGAATGTCACGCTCAGTACTGAGTAACAAACTGCAAAAATAGACACGCTTACATTGGTGTAGATGCTTCCTCAGTACTAACAGCATTAACGTGACTCCACTAATCTGGTCCAAGTCCGAACCAGTTTATTCAGATTCTTAGGGGCTGATTCTATAGCTTGACCTAGGCTTGATTCTTGCTTGACCTAGTCTTTCTCAACCCTGGCCACACTCTAGAATCGCCTCTGGAGCTTAAACAATTTACTACTGCTTATCCCCTCCCAGAAATTCTGAGCTTATTGGTCTGGGGATGAAGGTCTGGGGATGATGGGGGTTTTTAAAAGCTTGCAGGTGAGTCTGCTGCGCAGCCAGGTTAAGAACCTCTGGTCTGCTCTCCTTGTTTTTACGCATCCTAACATCCTCAGGTAAACACTGAGAGGTTGTTAATCCTACTGGAGGATTGTCCAGTTTCACTGGTGATTGCCACTAATGACTGAAATGGGATTTGTTGGTCAGCAACTTGCCATGTGGCATCTAAACATTAACCACAATGAGAACATTAACCAAACTAAAATATTAAGCACTGTCTATAGATCCTGTGTGTCTGATTATTATCTCTTGATCCATTTTTGCAGAATCATTAGTTTGGTAGCTCTGTCAGAAAGGCCAGTGGAATAGAAAAGATGGGTTCTTGTGAACAATTTGTAGGAGAACTATAGGACTTAGATGGAACAAAATAGCATATTTTTATATATAATTTGAGGCAGAAGCTGTCCTATAACATTTTTAATTAGCTCTCATTTTTCCTCATAAAGGTAACAGCTTGGTCCATTCTATTAAAACTTTTTGTTTACTTGGATATTTTTCTTCCTTTTTAAAAGTTACAACATTAAATTTGCTGGATATTTAGCAATACTTATAGTGACACACATAACCATGCATACCTAGACGTGGCTTGTCTGTTATCTATAAAATATCTTTGGCTATCATAATTCAGTCTTTTTATCAAAGTTTCAAAATTAGATGAAGTCTTTTTACTTTAAAAATATTTAATATCGGCATTTGAACTGTGGTTTGCTTCATTGATACTAACAAAGCTTTTTTCTTTAAAGATATCCTAGCGTTACTTCTAACTGATGTGCTGCTCTTTTTACAAGAAAAAGACCAGAAATACATCTTTGCAGCTGTTGTAAGTATATGGCCACATGATGCATGTTTAATCCCACATCTCCTTGAAAAATTCCTGACATTCCTGGTGACATTATATAGTCATGGGTGAGAATATGCCCCTGTTATATTCCCATTGTAATTAATGACTACAGTGTTTAGTAACAAACATCTAAATGGACTTAAGTAGCATGATGAGCACTGAATTATCACAACCAGGATAGGTAGTTAGCTGGCTCAACATAATCATCCAATTATGATACACACACACACACACACACACACACACACACACACACAACCACACACGCGCGCGCGCACACACACACACACACACACATTATATATATATATAATCTTTATTATTGCAAGTATTACATAGGTTCTCCTCCCACTCACCCTATTAACCTCTTCAATTATGAAAGGATTGCAGTAGTTTGGAGTTTGGTACTGGCTGGTGAACAGGCACTGCCATAACTCCCCCCCCCCCCCCTGCTGTGACCCTCTGCCATCTGGTTCTCTAGGTCTTTCCTCCAAATACCCACCCCCTTGGCTTTCCAGAAACTCACATGTTAATGTTGGTCACTTCTGGCACCTTGCTGCCTGTCTTCTGTAGCTGTTGCTAACCCAGTAGGACTCAAATATATAAAATGAATAGGAAAAAGCAGGTGTTTTTTACTAAATCCTGGAACACTGAGTGTAGGAGGTCGTCTCACCATGTAGATGTGCAAGTTGAAACGAGGAGGTGACCTTAAGGTCTTGTTATCACAGTGGAATCACAAATAGAATTGCTCAACGATAGAACCCGCCACCTTGTAGAATCTCAGTGGGTATATTGTCACCATGGGGCTAAAGGTGGCGGCTCCTGTTCTTCCTCTTCTGTGGCAGAGCCTTCCGTGCCTACAGCGATGTGTGCCTGCACACACCCTCAGATGTGGTAGGGCTGTGGGTGCTGGGAGAGAAAAGCCGGCACTAGAGTCAGCAGTGAGGCAATGAGCGGCATGTTCTGTAAAGGTGTCACTCCGTCCACGAGGGAGAATCAAAACCACACACTGCAACTTACACTGTAAACGGGTGAAAGCCACAAACCAAGGAAAAGTCTTCATATTTACCCCCAAAACTTCAGCAGGCATTCCTTTGGCTGTTCTTCCATGTACGGCTGCCTCGCTACCTTACTATGTTCAGTGTCTCACTCATCTCTGAAGCCCCCAGACTTAGAGGGAACAGTGGTCACAGGAAATGTTGGGAGGAGAGGTGACTTAATTGTGGATTGGATGCCAAGTTGTAGACTTCCTTCCTATTCCCCTCCAATAGAATTAAGCTAAATCTAGTTCTACAGACATTTATTGAGGGTCTGCTCATGCAAAGCACTGTGTCAGACACGAAGAGGAATTAGACGTATTCCTACCTACCAAGAGGTCCCCTGGTCGGTAGCAGTTAGAGAAATTTGCGGGTAGAACTGTGGAAGTTGTGTTGCTGCTCCTCTGATAGCAGGAGACACTGGTTATGCCGGGGGAGTCTGAAGCCTGGCCACCTCATTCCTGCCTGTCATTTCCACATTCCACTCCTTGGTACTTGGGGTTCTGTATCTGTCCCCTTATTGAAACAGTGTTGTTAACTGCCAACTCCAAGGGACCTTTTAGGTCTTCCATCTCTCTCAATTTCTCCGTAGTATTTGATATACTATTTCCTATCCCATGCCTTTCTAGAAAAATTCCTCCACCCCTGACTATGACATTTTGATGTTTGTTTGTTTTTCAGTGCTCTGATTATTCCCTCTCTCTCTCTCTCTCTCTCTCTCTCTCTCTCTCTCTCTCTCTCTTAAAGTTGTCCTTCATTTATTTTTTTGTTGCAAGGTAGATTTATTTACTTGCAGCAATTAAAGAAGTTGGGATTTATGTCCGAAGCTCTGCCTCCCCACAGGGTGGCTTAGCAATTGCGTATGCACATTCTTTGGTCAGTTGTGTGTTAGTTTCTTTAAAAGGTGTCCTTTTAAAACACCAATTCTTGAGGACAAACACTTTCCTGTATCTTTTCTTCCCACCCTGTCTTCACCATAACTGTTCTATGGAGCTCTTGCCAACTTCCTCAGCTCTTGGGAAAAGACTGAAATGATATTAAGGCTTCCGTAACACGGTTGCTATTCTTCGCTAACGTGCTCTGCCAGCCCTCCCCTGGGATGGGATGCTGTTTCACCTGCACGCCCTCCTATTTTATTTACGTAGGATCAGAAGCCATCCGTTATCTCCCTTCAGAAGCTTATCGCACGAGAAGTTGCTAATGAGGAGAGAGGAATGTTTCTGATCAGCGCCTCTTCTGCTGGCCCTGAGATGTATGAGATTCACACCAATTCCAAGGAGGAGCGGAATAACTGGATGAGACGGATCCAGCAGGCAGTGGAGAGGTAGCGTTTCCTTCTGCCCACAGGCTAGGAGATGGGCTGGTTCGATGGGAGCATGCTCTAACGGTGTCTCCCTCGCACGAAAACTTTGCCTCAGCCTGAGCGGTCTGCTCCCCTGCACCTGCCTGTATAGGCCCTCACCTGCAGCCTTGTCCTCCCGTCCTCCCTGCCTGCAACCCCATCCTCCCCTCTGCCTGCGATAACCCTACCCATCTTGACGCAGCTCATGTTCCTCTCCTTTGCGAACACCTCTTTGTTTCCATTGGCTCTTTCTTATCTGAAATTCTTTAACATGCTCTCTAAAGCATTTATTTGGTGCCCGTCATACACTGCCTTGTGGCTGTAATCATTTCCCATGTATATATGTTTATTTATTAGATTGGAAGCTCCTTGAGGCCAGGGGCCATGTCTTATGTTTCTCTGTGGGCTGCATCATGAAGAATCATTCAATAAATATTTTTAGATTAGTGGATTTACATGCTCTAGGTCAATTTACTCCTCCTTACTGTGCACAAGCAGTTTTTTGTTTTAAATAGATATTTTTTATTGATTTAAAAATAAATAAATAAAAATATTAATTTTTTTTTTTAATGAGGAAGGGAGAGGGAAAGAGAGAAACATTGATGAGAGAGAAACATCGATCAGCTGCCTCCTGCACATCCCCTACTGAAGATGTGTCCGCCACCAAGGTACATGCCCTTGATTGGAATTGAACCTGGGACCCTTGAGTCCACAGGCCGACACTCTATTCATTGAGCCAAACTGGTTAGGGCACAAGCAGTTTTTGTAAATGGGGGTGGGAGAGTAAGGTGATCATTTTTAATGGTCCTTGGATTCATTAGATCTTGAATGATGTTACATAAAATTCCTCATCGCCACTGTACCCCACCCAACCTGGCACCCTACTTCCATTCCCTCTGCTGCTGGCTTTGAGGGCTGTTACATTAGGCGAGGTCCTTTATATGCTCAAGAAAGCCAAATGTCTTGGCCAGGGGGCATGTCAAATTCTCTTTATGCCGACTTTTTCTTTGAATGATTCTGCTGCTTCTCCAGTGTCTTTCTAATGACCCCAAAGGTACTTGGACTTGGTTTGAGTTGTCTCTCTTGATTGTTGTCTTTTCAAGATGCCCAGAAGAAGAAGGGGGGAGGACAAGTGAGTCTGATGAAGAGAGGCGGAAAGCTGAAGCAAGAGTGGCCAAAATTCAGCAATGTCAAGGTACAGTGCTGGCACCTGTGGTTCTCTGGTTGTTTGTTGCATGTGTCCGTGGACGTTGAGAAAGCCATGAATGGGAAGCTATGGCTGACTGATTAATCTAATTCTGTGCATGCAAGGCCTATTCCAGTGGTTGGCAAACTCATTATTCAGCAGAGCCAAATATCAACAGTATAATGATTGAAATTTCTTTTGAGAGCCAAATTTTTTAAATTTAAACTTTTTCTAATACCACTTCTTCATAATAGATTCACCCAGGCCATGGTATTTTGTGGAAGAGCCACACTCAAGAGGCCAAAAAGCCGCATGTGGCTCATGAGCTGCAGTTTGCCGACCACTGGCCTATTCTAACCCCCTAAAAAAATAAAAAATACTGGTACTAGGAGTGCTTAAATAAGGTGTCTCTCTCCCTGCTTCCTCCTTTGTGATGAAGAACATAGCATTTTTAAAAGCTGTGGTACATATATAAAATGGAATATAAGTTGGCCATGAAATCTTACCATTTTCAACAGCATGGCTGTACCAGAAAGGCATTGTACTAAGTGGGATGAGTCAGAAAAAGACAAATACCATATGCTTTCACTTATATGTGTAATATAAAGGAAAATATAAATGAATGAGCAAAAGAGAAACAGATTTATAGATACAGGGAACATTTTGATGGTTGCCAGAGGGGAGGGAGGTGGGGGACTGGGTGAAAAAGGTGAAGGGATTAAAAATTACAGATTGGTAGCAGTTATTGAATAGTTCCTGGGATGTAAAGTACAACATAGGGAATGTAGTCAATAATATTGTAATAACTCTGCCGAAACCAGTTTGGCTCAGTGGATAGAGTGTCGGCCTGTGGACTGAAAGGTCCCAGGATTCTGGTCAAGGGCATGTACATTAGTTGCGGGTACATCCCCAGTAGGGGGTGTGCAGGAGGCAGCTGGTCAATGTTTCTCTCTCATTGATGTTTTTAGCTCTCTATCCCTTTCCCTTCCTCTCTGTAAAAAATCAATAAAATATATTTTAAAAAAAGTGACTTGCCTTTAAAAAAATAATAATATTGTAATAACTCTGTATGGTGCAAGGTGGGTACTGGAAATATCAGAGAAACACTTCGTAAAGTATATGATTGCATAACCACTATACTGTACTCATGAAACTAATGCAAAATAATATTGAATGTAAAAAATAATATATTTTGTAAATTTGACACATATGAAACAGTAACCGTGAGGGGTGTGGCACCAGTGGTTCTAAGAACTGCTGTCCAGTGGTTTCATTTTAAGGCCCAGCACTGTCAGGGCACAGCTGTATGACTGTGATTAAGGAACACAAGAGCCCTGGTCCTCAGTGTCCAAGTCCGTGAAATTCGGAAATTAGGTCAACTTGGTGATTCTCGACTCTGGCTGGACGTTAGAATCACTTGGGGTAGGTTGTTCAAAATTCTGGTGCCTGGGCCCCACCCTCAACCGATTCGGGGAGAATCTGTCGGAGATGGGGTGCAGACATTAGTATTTTAAAGTCTCCCAGGTGATTCTGAGGCAGAGAGATGGAGAATTCCCGGATTAGGTGCTGGTTTGGTCCTTTTAAGCATGAAGCATCCTGTGACATGTTGAAATCAGAGGGAAATGATGCATGCGAAGTTGGTCAAAGAAATGGGATGTTCAGGAATAGAAACACGAACCGCTGTGCTTGGTTTTGACCAAGGCTGGCTGGAGCCTGGGCAGTTCCAGCCTTTGCACTGCTTTCCCTCGTGGGTCTCACTCATTACGGATGAGCCACCTCAGTGTCATTCCCGAGCTTTATGTTTAGTCGTGATAGAAAACAGCCCCAGCAAAGAATAGCTTTGCCAGTTTTCCTGGAACTAGGGGACTGAGAAAGGATTTATTGAGTACCCCGTTTATAGGAAATACATGGGAAGCCCAGAGAATTAGGTCCTTTGCTGGAGGCTGCAGTCACTGAATGGAACAGTGAGGGTTTGAACATGGATCTGTCCCACCCAACAAGGTAATCTTACCTGTTAGGTCACTCTGCTAGCTAATTGGCAACTTCTTTGTTTTGTAACATGGATTTTCATAGTTGTTAAGTTCCTGTGATAACCTTCTACGGTAAATGCTATTTCGTAGAAATACTCTGTAATCAAGACCAGCAAATCTGCACGTATTTGGAGGAGAAGCTGAATATCTATGCGGAGCTTGGAGAACTGAGTGGATTTGAGGATGTCCACCTGGAGCCCCACCTCCTCATCAAACCCGACCCCGGTGAGCCTCCCCAGGCAGCCTCCTTACTGGCAGCGGCACTGAAAGAAGGTAAGTTGCTTCCAAAGGGGTGTGGTTTGACCAATTCAGAAAATGTTTACTGTGTCCCTACCATCAGCCATGTGCTGTGGTCTTGGTGCTGAGGATATCTATCTATATATAAAAGCCTAATATGCAAATTGTGCCTGTGGGAGTTTGACTAGGATAGTGGTGGGCAAACTCATTAGTCAACAGAGCCAAATATCAACAGTACGATTGAAATTTCTTTTGAGAGCCAAATTTTTTAAGCTTAAACTATATAGGTAGGTACATTGTTATTAACTTAATTAGGGTATGTGGTATTTTGTGGAAGAGCCACACTCAAGGAACCAAAGAGCCACAGTTTGCCAACCACAGGACTAGGAGACTGATCGCTCGCTATGATGTGCACTGACCACCAGGGGGCAGCATGGAATGAAGGAAGGCCCTGGCCAGCAGCTGAAGAAGGGAGGCCCCAGCTGGCAGTCGGAAGGCTCCAATGGGCCCTGATCGCTGGCCAGGCCTAGGTACCCTCCCTGTGCACAAATTTCATGCACCGTGCCTATAGTAGTACAATAAGACAAAGTCCTGCCTCTCTTGAAACAGCAAAATGTAAGGAAATAAACATGTCAGGTTATGTCAAGTGCTCTGAAGAAAAATGAGCAGGGTATGGGGGTTAGGGAGTAATGGGGTTGGGGAGGTTTTATTTTGGAGAGGGCAGACCGTGGAGGCCTCCTTTGATATAGTGCTATATGAGCAGACACAAGGAACTGAAAAATCCAAGTAGAATCTGGGAAAAGAGTGTTCCACACCCAGGAACAGCGGGCGCGAAGGCCCTGAGGCAGGTGAGTGCCAGGTGTGTCTGGGGAGCAGCACAGAGGACAGCGCAGGTGCAGTGAAGTGCGTGCTGGGAAGTGGCAGGGGAAGTCGGCGTGAACTAGGACCAGGCTCCCTGGATGGAGCTGAGGACTTTGAATTGCATCCTACGTGACTAGGAGACACTGGGAAGCATCGCCGAGTTTTGAGTTGAAGAGTGATTTCCGTTGTGTTTTAAAGCAAGCCCTCTGACTGCTGAGTGGAGAAGGACAGTGTCCAGGGTGTAAACGTGGCAGTTGGTGGCTGAGGCAGGGCAGACGACAAGGCCAGGGAACGCCAGGGCATTGGAAGTTCTGTGTTCGTGGAATTGGAGTCACCGAACGTTTGGATAGGAGTGGATTGTGGGGAGGCGGTAAATTGTACCAGGTGCTTAAATTGTTCAAGGAGTCTGCTGGTGAATGGCACCAAGGAGCAGTGAGGGGTGTAAGGGAAACTTTAAGGTAAAAAGGGACTTAGGGGGAGAAATGGGGCTGGAAGTGGCAGTAGGGACAAAGAGCTTGGAAGATAAAACAGCCACCACCTGAGAGATGGCTACTGTGCAGCACAAGGGCTGGTAACGTACAGGCCACAGACTGAATGTGGCCACCGCCTGTCTTTGTAAATAGAGTTTAGTTGGGACACAGCCACACCCACTGTGTACATATCATCTACAGCTGCTCTCTTGCTGCAGTGGCAAGGACGAATAGTTACAACAGAGACAGTATGGCCCATGAAGCCTATAGTATTTACAATCTGGTTCTTTGCAGAAAATGTTTGCCAAGCTCTGCCTTAGCATCTCAACGTTAGCGGGAGGAGAGCTTAGGGTCCATGGGATCTAAGACCGGTTGAGGGCCCGGGTCTGCAGAGCAGCACAAAGGTGGTGTGACGTGAGGTCTGCTGACGGACTTATGCATTCATTCATCAAATGTTTATTGAGCATCTGCAGTGTGCACGGTGGTTGGGGCTCAGGAAACAGTGATGCTTTCATAAAAACTCCGAGTGATTATCTTCCCCACGCGGTACTTTACCTCCCTGTGACTATTCTGATAACTGGCGATTTGTACCTTTTAATTCCTTCCTCTTTTTCACCCAGCTTCCCAACCCCCCTCCTATCTGACAGTCATAACAATGTGCTCTGTGTCCATGAGTTTGTATCATTTTGTAATGCTCGAATACCTGGCTGATAGAACCTAGCATTGAACATGTGCTACCTTGTGGAGCCTTCAGTTATCTGACTCTCTTCTCCAATCTGCAAACTCTCCTTACTAGTTATCAGATGCCCTGTAGTCCACGGAACAGGGAAGGTTATCAATTTGCTAAATTAAAGCATCGGACACAGTGTTTTGGAAATATTTATAGAGTTCTCAAAATAATACTGTTCCACATGCCAGTTGAAAATCTTTTATTGTAAATAGAAAAACTTCACTTAAAATTTTAGGAGCTTGTTTAAAGTGCAAATCCCCTTTTTTTCTCCCCTGAGAATCTGATCCAAAAGGTCTACCATGAGGAATGGGAATCTTTTTAAAGGCATGTTTGGAGAAATACTTTTTAAAAAAAAAATGATGAGAGAGAGAGAGAGAGAGAGAGAGAGAGAGAATCATAGATGTGAGAAAGAACATTGAACCTGTAATATGGTCTAACCAGGAATTGAACCGGCAACCCTTCAGTGCACAGGATGACACTTAACCAACAAGCCACACCAGCCAGGGCTGGAGACATACTCTTTTTGAAGAATAACTAACATTTCAGAGTAGCAAGTCTTAAAATCCTATCATATTTAAATTAATTGAATATTTTTCAATACACTCATTTACTGAAAGTGATATATTTTTATACAAGTTTTTTTTAAATTGAATTCTCTATCAAAAAATGATGCTTAAAGTATTGCTTTAGATTGCAGGTTGGCAAGCTTTTTCTGTGAAGGGCTGGATAGTAAATACTTTAGGCTTTGCAGGCTACATAAACTTTCTGGAACACATTTTTCTGTGTCTGTGCATGTGTATGTATTTTGACTCTTTAAAAATGTAAAAACCATTTTTTTAATGCTCCTGGGACATATAAAAACAGACACAGGTCAAATATAGTTTGCCAGCTTCTGGTCTAATTGTTAAAATACACACACACACAGGGTGGGTTTGTGGTTGTGAGTATGCAACACACAGAGTTTATTCTTGTATTATTATTTGTGAATTATTGTATTGTCTTCCACGTGAGCAGCTGTAAGTGTACCGGTAGGTTCATGCACTTACTTTTAAATTGACTTTCACTTTCCTGTTTTTTAGCTGAGAGCCTGCAGGTGGCAGTGAAGGCCTCCCAGGCAGGCGATGCCGGTCAGTCCCCCGAGGAGGGGGGTGGAGAAGCCGCCCTGCCGGAGGTGCCCAGCGGTGATGCGCCAGGACCACCTACTGCTTGTAAGTGAGCCGCAGGCGTTTGCTGTGAGCCTGCACACAACCCCGTGTGTGAGATGGTTGCATAACACCAGGGCGACGCCTGTATTCCTATTTGAAGGGGGCGTAATGCATTTCTTAAAATTTGAAAACCCCCCTAGAATAAGTCCACTAGCCTTCCTTACGTGTAATAATGACTCTGTTGTTAAAGGATAAGGACAGAAGCAATAGGCAGCTGGTGGGTTGTATTGCTGTTGCCCAGGCAAGCTTTCTGCCTCCCCCTAAACTTACTAGTTTTTGATATAACTTATTGAATACAGTTTTAAAAGTTATTTTCAACCTTTAGTTTTTGAGAAAACAAGACCTTTCAGTTAATCTCCTCTGCATCAGTGGAGAAAACAGAACTGAGCAGAGTAGGAACACACACACACACACACACACACACACACACACACACACGTGTGGTGGTGGGGTTAAAAGCAGTGGATAGATAAGAAGAATATTATGCTCAGTGAATAAGCCAGTCAGAGAAGGACAAGTACCATATGATTTCACTTATATGTGGAATCTAATAAAATAAACTAACAAACAAAACAGAAAAAGACTCATAGATACAGAGAACAGACAGCTGTCAGAGGTGAGGGGTAGGGGCTGGGTGAGAAAGGTGAAGGGATTAAGCAAAAACAAAAACAAAAACAAAAACAAAAAACAACATCTCATAGCCACATACAACAGCATGATTGCCAGAGGAAAAGGGGGTGAGAGGAGGTGGGAGAGGATAAAGGAAGGATAAATGGTGATGGAAGGAGAATTGACTTTCGGTGGTGAACACACAATACAGGTTATAGATGATGTATTAGAGAATTGTACACCTGGAACCTATATAGTTTTATTAACCAATGGCACACCAATAAATTCAATTAAAACAATCTTCAAAAGAAAACTAAAAAAAAACAACAACAATCAAACATAGCAGAAGTGCCAAAAGATTCTTGATTAATGTTGTCATACACTTCAGGTTAGAATTTATTTATTAAAATACTGTTTAAATAATTTTTAAATACAGAAAAATAGATTGTAGAGAATTGATTTAGATAATTTCTCTAAACCTATTTATACTGTTATATGTATAGTGGTAAGCTAAATATTTAATTTTCCAAAGGTTACTGATATAAGAGCATGCAAAGATATTTACAACTATAATTTTTATTATGTCCGGGTGATAAAAAACCTTACTCCCACCAGGTCTATGTCTTTTAGTAGCTAGAAATTGGAGGATTAAATTGTCTCAGAATTTCTCTACAAATATCCATTGGTTAAATAAGATGAATGGAAGCGGTACCGTTTTAAAATTCTATACATTTTTTTTAGTAGCGTCCGTAATTATTTTCCCCTCTTAAATTCTGCTTTATCTAATCCTGGGTTTCTATTTTCAGAATGTGCACATATGTTTTTCATTTCGACACAGCCCAGATTCATCAGGGGAGTTGTACTGCCCTGGGTGATTTCCTCTCTAAAGAAGAACCTCATTATGCCATTAAGGAAGTTCTATCTAAAAATACGTGTAGGGATCTGCTGCTCTCATCCCGGGACAGCTGGGAGGGGCCGTGCTCGGCTGCACAGCTGCTCGGAGAACAGGGCCGCGCCCTCCCTCCCGCAGAGCAGGCAGCCAGGGCTCTCCCTGTCCGTATCCACCTCCCCCAGGACATCTGCCACAGCCACCGAGAGGCTGGTTCTGATATCAGGCTTCCCGGAGAGGAGCGGCAGGGGCACGTGGGCGGGGTCCTGTACCGCCAAACACCTCTTCAGCTCCGGGCTGGACTGGAACGTGGTGCTGCTAGAGTCTGATTCTCTTTGTAACGTGGATGAGGATAAAGTACAACCCCTACATGAGGGCCTGTACCTGAAGGCTCAGCCCGGCTTTGACTTTGAGGACCGTGTCCTGCAAGGTCAGGCCCAGGTCCCTTTGAGGATGTCGGCCACGCAAGGCCCTCTGTTTCAGGCCTCAGTAGAGCCAATCAGGTCGGGGAGTACAGTCTGCTCCCTACAAAGTTCTGCACACCCTCTCGTCCCCTCAGAACTCACCACAGGAACAGAGATTCCCTTCTGCCTTCATGTACCCCACCATCAGCTGCCTTCCCCAGCGGAGGGTCCTCCTTCCTACGAGGGGGAAGAGAGAGAATGGCTAATGCTTTTGTTTATGCTTTTGGCATCTCCCTAAGCGTTAAGAACAGTGCCCAAGAGGGGAACCACGTTTTAGGGACAGAAAAAGTCTTTATAAAAATGCCCCTTCACTATATACATGAACAAGTGTTACCTGTCGTGGGCAAAATGAACTTACTTTTTAGCTGATATAATTTGGAGTCATTCATACTTAAACAAAAACTCCTTTGTATTAGAGGACTCTCTTCGAAACAAGGAGAGAACAGTATTTCCTCTCTCAGAAATAAAGTCTCAGGATGGCCCTGAGGTAAAAAACAGAAGTCCAGGGAACTTCTGCGTGTGAGAGGGCGAGAGAAGGTTTGTTTAATCCGTGTACGGCGAGCCTGTCATCCCACCAACAGAGATTTAATGAAAGGAGTGACATCTGTAGGTGGTACTTAAAGTATTTCTGGACTAGAAATACTACAGTTTTTATAGGTTAAACATACAGTAGTAGCAGTGTTATAAATTTAGAGCATCAGCAAGAGTTGTGAGAAAAAAAATCCATTTGAAAATTGTTTTTGAAAACCAGTTCCCCTTCTGCTGGGGGATGAGTCCTCCCTGCTCAGCCCTGTGTCTGGCCCGCTGCTCTCCTACGGCCCCCGGGGAGCCTGCCCAGACCCCTGTGCCTGGCTCTGGGCCTGCC
This sequence comes from Pipistrellus hanaki, assembly GCF_964339955.1. Taxonomy (NCBI): domain Eukaryota; kingdom Metazoa; phylum Chordata; class Mammalia; order Chiroptera; family Vespertilionidae; genus Pipistrellus; species Pipistrellus hanaki. The sequence continues at coordinate 34,588,285 of NC_140506.1, forward strand.
AGCCTGGCTCTGCCCCGCGCTGCCTGTTTTCAACACCACCCCTCCCCAGGCGGCTTGCTCCTATTCAGTGCGAGTGAGATGGAGAGTCTGCCTTCTCGGTGCCACCACCATCACACGAACACCTCTCTGCAAGACAAGAAGAAAAAACAAAACGATGGATGATAACTGATGCCCTTTGTCAGCGTGGTACCCGTTAGCCTGTAAGCTCCCTGAGGGCAGGGTCCCTGCGTTGCTCTGAGCTATTTTAGTGGTTCTAGCCCCTGGTGTGAGAATATTCCATACGTGTGATCTCATGGTGTGTGTTCATGGGAAAATGTGGGTCAGCTGTGTACAAGAGAGCCCAGTCCGCTGGCTGATGTGTGACGATGTCCTTTTTGTTTCTGTCTCAACGGCACCCTTCCAGCACTAGTCACAGAAGGGACAGGAGGAAGAGGCTGTTGGGATGTGGAACCCGGGACCCAGGGTGTGGGAGCCGACTTGGCGGCCTCTGATGCGGGGGAGAAGGTATTGTGAACTGATTTGCTAGTAAATGGTACCGGTTACTTTGTGTAATAAAACAACCTCAGGCCCCGGGCTGTCCGTGGCCCCAAGTGGTATGAACATGTTTTCCCGAATTGTTCTCAAGTTCAGTATTTATATTTAAACTTTCTAACTTATTTCTCCTAAAAATGTTCTTGCTCTTCCTATACCATGGAGGTGTAAACAAAGAAACACTTGAAAACTTTTAAAAAAGTTATTAAAAAGATTGAAAACTCCAGTGTTTATTTGTGTGTCTTCTGGTCTCACTTTCACTTTCTGCGCTGAAGCCTCTAGCTTTTCACCACTACATTCAGCAGCTCTTGACCAAGGGATGTTTCCAGGCATCGGGCCTTTATGCCACCAGGTGGCACTAAAGTGGCACAAATAATTTTGATTTCAGAACCCTTCCTTCCTTCCTTCCTTCCTTCCTTCCTTCCTTCTGTCCTTCCTTCCTTCCTTCCTTCCTTCCTTCCTTCCTTCCTTCTGTCCTTCCTTCCTTCCTTCCTTCCTTCCTTCCTTCCTTCCTTCCTTCCTTCCTTCCTTCCTTCCTTCTGTCCTTCCTTCCTTCCTCCCTTTTCTTTTTCTGCCTGGGGCTTCTTCTTCTTCTTCTTTTTTTTTTTTTTTTGACATCATATCCACATAAGTTATAAAAATTAAATGTGGGAAACTTCCTATTAACTTCAAGTGAAACTGAGATGTCAGAAATAGAGAGGGACCAAGACTATGACTGTCAGAGGTGGCTAGTGGGCCTCCCCAGGATTGGCTTGGCCTGAGAGTTTAGCTTTATCTAAAATCGAGCGAGGTGCACTGCCAGACAGCAATATGTATCAGTGTGGGGAAATGACATGCCAGATCTTTATATATGTAACATTTTATATGGCATATATATATTTTGTAAAAATACACACATGACTGAGAACCCAAATCAGAAGGTATTTTTAAAGATGGCCGTGGCTGTTTAAAACTTCACAGGCCAACATGAAAATAGGAATGCAGTATTTTACCCCTCTCGCTCTGCCTGCATACTCTCTAACCTTTCTTTTTTAAATGTTCTGCGTTCCATCCTTTTCAGTGGGGACTTCCCTTTTAAGTCTGTAGCTCCCAACTGGTTTTGCGTTGTTAGAGAAAGGAAGGGGAGGGTTTGAGCACTGATAGTTTTCTCGTGATGGAAAGCTGTGGTGGCTGGATCCCACCCTTAAAGTCTTTTCCTTCCATGTTTCAGTAACAGGTAAGTGAGATGAAGGGTCTAGATTCCTTTTTGCATAAACTTATCTGGAAAATTTGCCATTAATAAGGTATTTTGATAAACTAAATGAGCTGACAGGGATGGATTACTTAAAATCAAACTTGAAAAAATGTACAATGTCTATTTTATAATTAGAGACCTTAATTAGGTAAGGTTTAAAATTTTTTTTTTTTTTCCTGAAAGAATTTTTAAACATTACAAAATATCTTGTAAATCACCACCTGCAGCTCTGCAGGTTGATCAGAAGGTGGCGCACCAACTCCATTAAAAAGATTATGTTACACATTCCCATCTTGTAATCTTGTATCAAACCTCGCGTGGTTCTTGGAAATAAGTAACCACAAGTTGCATAACTCATTCCTATGTTTCTAATTTTTATAGAATATAAAAACTGTATATTGAGCCATCCTTTCATTACAAAAACCATGGAGCGTGGAGCAAGGACAGAACCAGGAATGCAGAGAGAATTCCAAAACTCGCTACAGAAGGGCAGTTCTTAGCCTGTTATCTCCTAGAGGGTTGGGAACAGATCTCCTGACTAAGCTTCAGCCCCTTCTCCATCCTTCGGCCTCCCCCTGTCAGAGGTGCTAGTGAATGATGACATCTTTAACTGGCTGTGGGGGAAGAGGTCGGGCTAGGTCATCAGGGCATCACCTGCCTGAACTATTGAATTTAACAAGCTCAACCTTACCTGAGCACCAACAGCTGACTGTTTCTTGTAGTTTCAGCTTAAAGCTGCTCCGACAAGAGCAATGGGAGACTGTAGGCTCTTGGCCAGCAGGAATCTGATGACCTTTCATAACATAAAGTGTGACTACCTACTGGGTGTCCAAATCTATTTATAGAATGGAGTGAGTGTCCTTTTCCTACCAGGCAGGTATGTGGATATAGCCTTGAATACACAGGTGAAACCTTGCTTTTCATTGCCTGACCTTCTAGTGAGAAAAGACAGACAATAAACGAATAGACAAATGTTCCATTCAACTCTGGAAACCAGAAACCCTCCTTACCCACGTGTGCCCCTCCTGTGTGGGTAGAGAGACCCCATCCCCCAGGGCAGATGGTCCCCCGTTGTGCCATGTATGGCTTCTGCTGTAGTGGTTCTATTGAGGCCAGCATGGAGGGCCCAGGGAACTCGGGGAGGTAGGATCTGGAGCAGGTCAGCTAACGGCTCTCCCTTGAGCCATCTCCGGGTCTGGTTCCTTCTGCCCACTCCTGGCTGTTGGGCTCTGTGAATCTCAGACATTGAGACAGGCAGCCAGAGACCAGGCCATGATGCTCTCCAGCTTCTACATCTGGATCCGGGATGCTAGGGGCCAGTTTGGTCTGGGAGACAGCTTCCCTCGGGCACAGGAGAGCTCGATCCACAGTGGTGTGTGCAGGCACAGCTTGTCTCTTACCTGGCCTGTGCAGTGTTTCCTGGCCATCAGCCCTCATAGTCTTAGGGAATGGTTGGGCGGAAGGATGGTTTGCCTCTCATAGACCAAGCTTGCGCAGAGGGGGCTTTCATGACGCGATCGTTAGTTTCTAGGCTTTGATTTCTGAGGGGAGATGGAGTCACCACAGTAGAGCTCAGAGAGAGTGGAGTGATTTACCCGCGGCCATACATTTGGGAACACTGCAGAGCGGCTTTTCCAAAGCGGAGTGATTATTCATTTTCTTATGCTTTTGTATATTTTAGGAGGAATATAGAAGTTTTCCAGGTTCCTCCCAGTCCGAGGTGAGTTGTGCTTACCTTAAACACACCGCCATCCTCTCTTCTTTTGTGGGTATCAATGCCTTTTCCAGAATTTGACACTTGGGATCTTATTTTTCAGATTATACAAGCGATACAGAATTTAACCCGTCTCTTGTACAGCCTGCAGGTAACTACGCTCCTCTAATGTTTGACCCTGTGAATGTTTCTATCCATGCACGCCGCTTTATTTGATGACTCCCAGGCGTTAAAAACCAGAGCATTTGTGAGGTAGTGAGTGATCTTACAGGAGTGCCAACCCCCGAGGTAACTCAGCGAGGTGTGCTGGACTTCACCTGGTTTTGTCATCACGGGGCAGCACCACTGCTACATTTTTATATCATTCTCTTCTGAAACCATAAAACAGTTCATATCTTTAAAAAAAAAATACGGATGAATATGACCCGGCTTGAAGTCTACAGTGGAACTCTTAGGTGAGTGTAGCAGGCTTCCCATTTTCTGCTGAAAACTTAAATTCACACCTAAACGTTTTTCACTTCCACATGTTGGCCTTAGGCCTTGAGAGCAGTTAAATAATCCACATGCTGCTCGTTCTTTGATTTGTTCATCCACCCAACACGCTCAGAGTGCTCTCACTGTGCTGGCACACGAAGGCAGAAGGACCACTGAGCCTGCTGTCCAGTGATGTGTCGTCTGACCAGGAAGGACAGACATAGCATCCTGCTGCATTTAGGATTATAGGTTTGGATGGTCTCTTAGGGCACACACAAGAAAGGCTGAATGCATCTCATTGCTTAATTTGTGAATTAAAAATATTTTAGAATGACATAAAAGCAATGGTTGTATTGTACATAAATTTGTAGAATAATTTGGAGAATACAAATAAGATAACTTGTGATTCTACAGGGAGAATTACTAATGTCATGCTGGTGTATCTCTCTCCTGTTTCTTAGAATCATTTCACACAGAGTCTTGCGACATGTACTTTTCTGTGTCAACAGCGGTTATTCTATAGCAGTTTTTATGGTTACATAATGTTCTCAATCTGTTAAAGCTATTTTCCCCGTTCCTTATAATTAATACTTTTGTATTATTAACACTCAGATATTTGTATTATTAACACTCAGATAATGATGTAGCATTATCCTTACACACCAATTTTTTTTTTGTGAAGATATCTGAGTGTTTCCTTAGGGAAATTACGGGAACATTTTTTTTAGTTCTTTAATAGACTTTGTCAACGTAATTAATTGATACCCCTCTCTACTTCTCGATTTGAAAATTGGTCAACGTATCAGATTATTTTAATTTAACTTGTTTGGATGACTCTTAAGATTAAACATTTTTCCTACTGATTTTATTACCAGTCATACTTCCTATCTTATAGCTGTTGAATATGAAAATAAAATAAAATTGTCTGATTTTAAGTTTTCACCAGAAAACAAAAATAAAGTTATGCTACCTTTGACTTTTTCTTATTTGTACTTCAACTGCATCAAGACTTTTTTTTCTCTCATGTTCCATTGATCATCTACCGATTCTTACTCTGTGCCACTGTCTTAATTATTCAAGTTTTGGATTACATTTACATACATGACAGTGCCAGTTTCCTCCTATTTCTTTCTATGCTTATCTGTATGTTTTTTCATAAAGAGTTTTTGAATGACTAACAAGTTTTTTCCTTTCTACTGAGACTGTTTAATTAAAATCTCATTATACAGGGTGGGGCAAAAGTAGGTTGGTTTACCGTTCTGAGTACTCAAAACAGAGTTTATTCTTGTATTATTATTTATTCATTCTTGGATTATTTTCCATACAAACCTACCTTTGTCCCACCCTGTATTTATGAATTCAGTTGTGGAGAATTAGCAATTTTGCAATGATTAGTCCTCATGTCTTTGAACATGTTAGTCATCTCTTATAATATTTCATGCTCTGCTTGGAAGCTTTGAGATTATCTTCATGTAGGTATTGTTTGTTTGTTTTTCTGCTAAGTTGATTTCTAGATGTTTGCCTCATTGTCCCTATTGTAAAAGGAATATACATATATATATATATATATATATATATATATATATATATATATACATATATATTATGCTTCCTCAGTGGTGGTTGCTGATAAGAAGGGTCTTGATTTTTATATTTTTATTTTGCAACTGGCCACTCATTGAATCTTATATTTTAATAGTTTTTCTGTTTATTCTTTGTAATATTCCAGATAGAAAGTAAAAATTTGAAAGTAATGTTATTATGGCTATTTTCAATAATTATATCAGTTTTTACTTTCCTGGCTTGCTGCTTTGGCTAGATTGAACTTCTGAAACTGTATGAAGTAATAGTGGTAATAGTCAGCATCCTCGTCTTGTTTCAGATTTAGTGGAACTGCCTTTACTGTCTTACATTAGATAGGTTGGTTTGGCGTAGATGTTCTTAGAGATTGCATTTATCATGTAAAACAAATATTCTTTCTTCTCCATATTAACTGAGAGGGGATATAGTCAGAGTATATATCCTCATTAACTTTGGGGAGATAGGAACATTGAGTATCCTGGTGTGTGTTGCCTGATGAAAACACAAAGTCGTATCTCTTCTCTTCAACTTTGAATGCAGCCAGCCCTCTGTGGGTTCAAGGTTCAGAAGAGCCAGGTGACCTAAATGGCCTAATCTTTGCCACTCATTAGGTTGAAGCCACATGGGATTCTCCTAACCAAAGCTGTTGAGCTCGTCTCAGGATATGGGCTCTTGAGAGATTTCTCTTCGTGGCACAGACATCTCTTGTGAAGTTGAGTTTCTTTTGCATGCTTGAAGTTTTTACATAAACATTTTTGGATCGCATGAGAATGAAGTTTGGTGCTTGTATTAGGAGAGCGGAGTTAGATGACGTATTGGCAAAGCAGGAAAGAAAGGCCACAGAATCACTCCAGGAAAAAGAAGTTAGGAGAAGCAAACTGGGAATTTTCCCAAAGTTGAAAAGCAAGTGCGATTCTCTGTCCTAATTATCAATGTCAACGTTAAGTGTGAAAATGAATGCAATCCAATCTTCAAATTCTACCTCTCTGCTAAGAAGAAAACGTTCCTATCTGAAATGTAAGTAGATGTGAGGAATACTTCATGGTAGGTAGCACTTAGTCTAATTGCAGCCCTTACATGAGAGTTATCTTTGCTTATGGTTGTTTTGACATGCAAAATATTGGATTTTTGTTTGTTTCACTATACCAATGCCTGAGATTTGTTAGAATTAAATGGTGATGTACAGGCTACAGTTTTTGCAACAGGTCCTCAGAGTCCTGAGTGGCTCATTACCTCATACTTAATGATCAGAGTAACCAGTACCTATTCTCAGTGATCGCTGTTCTCTTGGTAATAACTTCTAAAGAACATGAATCAAAGATTTGTGTGAATTTAAAATTTTAAGAATTCTTTTCAAATGTAAAACCATGAATTTTACTTCAAAAGATCCCAGTGAATACATTTTTTGAATCTTATTCCAAGATAAGTACCAATTTAAAATCTACCTTACTCCTTTAACCTTCAAAAGTATGGGAAACTGCTGATCTAACAAAGAACTAATGGGCAAATCCCCATCTTCCCAGCATCTGTTACATGGACAGTTTTAAAAATTCTTGGGAAAGAAAAATGTGAACGTATCCCTAAAAGAGTAATAATTTCTCATAACGAGTCAAAACACACACACCTACCCAGTATGTGGCCATTTCCAATTAGTCCCCTCTGTGCCTCTTTGCACTTTAAGTGGGAACTTTTAAAATTAAAAGCTTCCAAGGGTATTCACGGATATTTTTTTTCTCCCGTGGAATCCTTCCAAATCTCGGCAGTTACTTCCTGTGATGTGGCCAAAGTTTTCACAAGCAGATACTGTAACTCAAGATGTTTTTTTAATCTAGTTGGTAATATCCTCTGGGCTTTAGAGTATCTATGTTTCCTTAACCATTCCAGCTTCCTGTTAGCAACTGCTAACAAATGAATTTCAGCTTAATGCATGGCCTTCCTGTTATCATATAAAGAAATAACAGTAATGAGACTATCTTTACCACCTACATACTCTATCAACTGCTATTCCTGGGCATCCTATGTAATAAAAGAGTGATATGCAAATGACCAATACTCCAACACACAAGATGGCCCCCCCCCCGTGTGGTCAAAGATGGCCAGCAAGGTAGGGCAGTTGTGGGCAATCAGGCCTGCAGGGGAGGGCAGATAGGGCTAACCAAGCTGGCAGAGAAGGGCAGTTGGGGGTGACTAGGCCTGCAAGGGAGGGAATTTGGGGGGGGGGGGGAAGCACACCTGTAGGGGAGGGCAGTTAAGGGTGACCAGGTCAGCAGGGGAGGGCAGTTAGGGGCAATTGGCTGGCAGGGAAGCAGTTAGGCATTGATCAAACTGGCAGGGGAGTGGTTATGGGGTGATTAAGCTGGCAGGCAGAAGTGGTTAGGGGCAATCAGGCAGGCATGCAGGCAAGCGGTTGGGACCCAGCAGTCCTAGATTGTGAGAGGGGTCCTAGATGGGAGAGGGTGCAGGCTGGCCTGAGGGACCCCCTCCCCGTGCATGAATTTCGTGCACCGGGCCTCTAGTTATACTATAAAAAGGTTATTTACTGAAAGTCTACAAGTGGTCGAGTTTTATTTTTATGTCTTCATTTTTATGTAGCTTAAGTAACTCCTGGCTTGAGACTCAAGTAAAAGATACTACCGGGTTTATATAGATTCTTAACTTCTCATGAATTCTGAGAGCGTGTGAGATTCAGAACAGGAATGCGGAGTCGTGTAAATTTATGCACTGAGTTCTTATTCAGAAATATTATTCCAAGAGCCAGCAACAAAGCCCACTTCCAAAGCAGGGGGTGCCTGTTGCTTCTATGCTCTGTTCTTCGGTGTGTAAAGTCCCAGGTCCTGCCCCTGGCAAGTGTAGACGAGCCCATCTGAGTGCCAAGGCTGAACTCTGGAGGCCACCGAGCCAAGGGACAGAGGTAGCAAGAGAGCATAATTGGGTCCGGCCTTTTGTGTTGGGAGGTAGTTCCAACCCAAGAGCAGACACCATGGCAGCCCTCCCTCTCCCTCTCTGCCCACAGGCTGCCTTGACCATCCAGGACAGCCACATCGAGATCCACAGGCTGCTCCTCCAGCCGCAGGACAGCCCGTCCCCGGGCCCCCCTTTCCGAGGCAGCCCCTTCCAGGACCCGGACAAGCAGCGCGGCCTGGAGAAGCGGCGGGAGGAGCTGGCGGACATCCCCAAGCTCCAGCGCCAGTTCCAGCAGGACCAGCGGCGCTGGCAGCGCAGGTGCGACCAGCAGCGGCGCGAGCAGGAGGCCCGGGAGAGCTGGCTGCAGGAGCGCGAGCGTGAGTGCCAGTCGCAGGAGGAGCAGCTGCGTAGGAGCCGCGGGGAGCTGGACCTGCAGCTGCAGGAGTACCTGCAGAACCTGGAGCAGCTGAGGGCGGGCCAGCGCCTGGTGGAGCGGGAGAGGGGCCGGATGCGCGCCCAGCAGAGCCTGCTGTGCGGCTGGAAGCACAGCCGGCAGAGCAGCCTGCCTGCGGCCTTTTCTCCTCCGGGAAACGCGGAGGTAAGGATGGATCTTAAGGATGGATCTTCAGGGCTTGCCAAGGCGGTGTGGAGGGCAGCCGGTCAGGGGCAGGCTCACTCGCCCTCCTGTCTCTTTGCTTCTTGTGTGAGCGCTCATGGGAGTGATTCCACATGCAGGAGCTGGGCACTTCCCCAGACAGTGCACATGCGTCTTGGTGTGACATATGGGAATAGGAAAGAAAGGCCTTGGTCCTGTGGGCTCATGGGCTCATTGCAGATGGAGACGCCCTTTCCCAAGGGAATGAACGCAGAACCGCGCTGTCCCAGCAGGAGGAGTTTGTCCTGGAGGCACCCCACCTTGAGCATGCTGATCTCCGTAGCGGGAGGCCGCTCTTCATAGGGTCTGGTCTTAGCCCTGTATGCAGGCTTACCTGTTAGTGGAGCAGTTAGCTGTTAATGTGCAGTAGAGGTCCTGAATTTAGCAAGGATGACACTATCCTGTGATCCCATGCTTCTGCGCTTTTGTCATGTTGACCTAGTCAACTCAAAACCCCTTTCACTCATGATGCTTAACAGGAGTCTACTGGGCAGAATACAGCCTTCCCGAAGATTCTGTGTTCCACTTGCACCCTCTCTAACCATGCTTGGCAGTTCCATTTGTCCCAGGAGTTTGCTTTTCTGTGCTATGTGCAAATCTATGCTTTTTTTTTTTTTTTTTTTTTTTTTTTAACTGATAGTATGCAATGCTGTAAAAGTTGATACGCTTATGAGAGAGATCTGCTGTATCTGACCTTCCTTTCAAGTAGGCTAAATTACATTTATTGCAAATACATGTGTGCATGAATATGTTTTCAGCTTTTTTTATTTAACAAGAGTTAAATAAAATGCTGCTCTCTCTTAAAATGGAGTGGAAACATTTGAATGGCAGAGAGCTCTACTGCTTGTGTGTGTGTTTTTAAAGCCCCATCTTACTGATTTGAGAGAGAGAGGGAAGAGGAAGAGAGAGAAACATTGATGTGAGAGAGAAACAACAAGCTGTTGCCCCCCATGTGCAGCCTGATTGGAGATGGAACCCACAACCCAGGTATATGCCCTGACCTGGAATCAAACCCGGCAACCTTTTGGTGTACAGAATGATGCTCCAACCAACGAAGCCAGCAGGCCTGGGCTGGGTTTTGTTGTTGTTGTTGTTGTTGTTGTTGTCGTCTGTTTTGTTTTTTTAAAGATATGCTAGGCCTGTTTTTGGTACTAGCTCATTAAGGAAGGGCTGGAAGGAAGGAGCCAAGAGTAATGTTCTTCTTGATTCCCTCTTATTAAAATGTTGACTGCTAAATTCTATTAGGAATAAATACTTTATAAAACGTGTTCAAATTATTGGTTGCCTGGAGAAATTATTGGTTGTTTTTCTCTTTATTTCCTTACACAGGTAATGGAGCTTAATCGATCTGAGAGTTTACATGATGAAAATTCACTCTTCATCAACGACGCTTTAGGTCAAATGTCATTTAACACTTCCGACCAACCGACTCCACCAGCCACCCACCAGGACGCCGCTTACCCCCCCAGTATATCTAACTCTGACTCGGAAAGGACTAGTGAAAGTCAGATAGACCTCCAGACGGATGTTTCTCAGCCCACAGGAGAAAACCATGAACCATGGACAGCCGCTGAGGCCTGTCATCCGCCAGCCCCGCTCCACCAAAGCAGCGAGGATGCTTGTCAAAATGGTAATTAACCCTTTAAGCATCATCTGTGTAGTTTCAACAAGAAGCTGTGCCTCTTGATGGTTGGCTCTTTTTTTTTTAGAGCAAATGAAAGGGGGGCCCTAGAATGGGGATGAATCGGTGCGGATGAGCTGGAGTTTGCGGCATAAACTTCTTTTTGGGGAAGTCTGGGGACTGCCACCCCTTGTGAGTGACAAGACCAGCTAGACCATGTGTAGAGGGCTTACAGGAAGCCAGCAAGATGCTAGGACCAGGCAGGGTTTTCAGGCCTGTGGGTTAAATGACAGCTTTCTCTTTCTCTTAAAAGTGAAGCAACTTGATATCTATTCCTCACTGTAGATCCTATTGCATACAGATACACACACTTATTGACTCTCAGAAATAAAAGATATGGACAGGGTTTGTGGTAGGACTTTATTGTCTATCAGGGCAATTTCCTGTAATGTTAATGAAACCTGTATTGCTATTAAACGTCCAACATGAAACTGGTAACATCATTTGTCATTGTAAAAAAAAAGGTGGTGTGTCTCCATAAGTACCTCGTAATAACACAATTTGCTAATCCCATTAAAGCCTTTGCCAAATATCAGTGAAAGGCAGCTCAAGTTACCAGCTCCACATGAATCCGAAAGATTTAAATCTAAGTGTGTTATAAATTGTTTTCCGTGGGGTATGAGGTAGGGAATGAGAAGAACTTGAAACCTCTCTACCAAAAAACAGATGGCACGCACTAGCATAAACAAATGGCTGGCCACATGGATGGGAACGAAATCACTGACAGCAAAATGTTTCAGAAACATAAAACAAGCAGTGGTGTAGAGATCTTCAGAACGGGGCACAGGCTTGTTTCCATGCTTGATACAGACTCTTAGTTTGTCAGTAGGATAGCTTCTTAAGCACTGGGAAGTTTTAAAGCTTCTTCGAATTATTATTACTAATCCAAAGGTGGTTGATTTGTAGTAGTGGATCATTTTTATAGTCGCTGCTAAAGACATTCTTATTTCTTGCCAGCATCTAGGAGAGAGTTAAATATTGCTTTAAAACGTCACTTCAAATATTTTTTAAATAAAAAAACATACAATGGAATATTCATCGGGACTAAATAAAATGAAGAGTCAGGAAGAATTTATAAAACGTAACCACTTTAATATATTGCTTTGCAATGTGAGGAGGATGGTGACCATACTGCAGAAGGCCTTTTCTAGGTTCCTGTTGCTTTGCTGCTTTGACTCATTAACTTGCTAGTTCCGGTGCCCCCGAAGTTTTTGGCGGTGGGGTTTTGCATACTGGCTGTGGCAGAATTAAAAAACTCGGTTTGAGTTAAACCACATTCAGCTTTTGTTTAAAAGAGGACTTTCTCTCATGCTTTGTGTGTATCTCCTATCTTTTTTCTCTGGCTTGTGCTGCTTCAAACTAGAAAGCTTTAAACATTTGGCAGCACACTTGCAGGAGATAGAAAATGTACTAAGGAAATAAACAGTGATTATGTACAAAACCAGGCCTCCACAGGCTCGGAATCAGACATAGCCGAGGGAAATGCTGAGAAAAAGCACTTATGCTTCAGATATTGTGTGTCCCAGTGTTAGGGCCAAGGACACTCGGGCCATTGACAGAGGAGAAGAATCAACTTTGGCCTAAATCTCTCTTGGGGAAATCCTGGTGTGTGTAAGCAGGGATTAGATCAGAAATGCAGGGTGTGCTGTTAAGTGCCCGGAGTTTTGCAACTAGTTGAAAAACCCCTATTTATGTTTGTTTACTTAAGCGTGATAAGCAGTTCCTGGAGCAGAGAAAAGAAAGTCAGAGATAAGGAGGTGATAGGGAAGTGGAATAAAAATTGGATATATATTCTTCAGAGGCTTGTCAGGGCCAGATAAAATTGTTCGAACCTCACCAGAGCCTTCACAGCTCATATAATTGAAAGTAGCACAAAATAATCCCCTGATGTTGGTCTCTCGCCACCCTGCAGTGCTCTCCCAGCATTGTCCTGGGGGGGGGGGGGGGGGGGAAGGGAGGTGAAGGGGGGGAGAAGCAGGTGCTGGGCGGGAGAAGCGGGCCAGGGTTTTCCAGTGGAGGGGACAGTCCTGTGCCGGCATCAAGGACAGGGCAGTGCCACCGTCCCTGTTCTCACCCCTGGCTGCTGAGTCTTTGGGGTGAGCGGTCCCCACTGGTGAGGGCCCGGAGCTCACCGTGTTCAGGCTAACAAAATCCGTCTCTCATGTTCCTGCCAGTGTTTTGTGACGTGTGCATTTAAGCGTGATCCGATTAACGCCGGACTAAGGAGCTCACCTGTAGGCCGGCCCTGCGGTCAGCTAAGCCAGATGGAAAAGTTTGTCTGTACATAAAATTCTCTTTTTTTTTTTTTAAAAATATATTTTATTGATTTTTTTTTGACCCCCTCCCTCCCTCCCACACATCCCCTCCCTCCCCAGAGTTTTGTGTCCATTGGTTGCACTTATATGCATGTATACAAGTCCTTCGATTCATCTATTATCTCCCCCAGATCTTCCTCCCCTCCCCGCTGTAATTTGACATAAAATTCTCAAGTGTGTTTAGCTGTCACCTAGACCGGAATTTTCATCGGTTTGTTCAACCCCAGCCTCGCCAGGCATTTCACTCAGCTCCGCGCGCTCTGGTTGTGATTGGCTTCCGAATTGCTGTCACCGTCACAACCAACAGGTGACACCAACCTTCAAGCACTGCACTAAGGTGTCCCATGGAGAGACTCCTTTACCACAGCAGTCCTCTGAGATGGTTCTGGGATGATCTCCATTTGGGAGGGGAAACTGAGGTACAGAGAGGGTCGGTGACTTGTCCAAGGTCACCTAGCTAGTAAGTAGCAGAGCCAGAGATGAATCTGGGGAAGACGGGCTCTGGAGTCCATGCTCTTAACCATTCCCCTGTAAGCTGTTGATTTCTAGAAGGCTGTTAGACGTATTAGAGAAGTTGGAGTAGAAATAAAATCCATCGGGTTGTAATGTCTAGCAGGATGTTCAAGATTAAGAGCTAGGGGTGGTTGTTTTCTTTCTCTCCCTCCCTTTAATATCAGCATTTGGAAAATCTTTCAAGTCTTTGGGATTGCCGTAGGCGATGCTCACATGGGTTCTGAGCACCTTCAGACCCGTTAGCTTTCCTCTGCCTGCAAGTCACCTTCTAGTAAGGATAGTTTCTCTAAGGATGCGTAATGATAGCTCCATGCTACTTGTGTATATTTTTTGAGGTAGCACTTGGGAGAACTTTACTCTGCAGTTTTGGAAGCTGTTTCATGAACAAAATTCTTGGATGTTTGAATATGATACCCAAACTGGAATTTGGTTTAATTTATAGAGGAAGGGATGGTTAGTTTAAGAACTTAATCTGCACTCCTCTGAGGGACACTAGCCAAGAGTACAGAAAATGTGAAATTTTTGAACAACGTAGTCCCTGTGGGACAATTGCTATGTAATTGGCCCCATGAAATGCTCAACTGTATTACTCTTCTTAAAGGCAAAACAAACAAAGAAACACTTTATTCCTATGAGGTGTTGTTCCTCCCCGCCCTCTTCTAGCTTTAGAATTCTAGAACTAATTTACTCAATGCATCTATTAGTTTATGGTGTTTGCCTTTTTCATTGATCAACAGAGAAAACACTCCATGGTATGAAAATTAATCTGAAATCTTCTTATTCCCCATTTTCAATTATATTTTTATCTGTACCTCAATTTTTGCAGGCAACCTGAAATGTTTCTCTTCAATGTAAAGCATTATGGTTTCACCATGCATATAATACAATTTAAATTAAGAGCCAACTTTTATGAGTTAGTCATGTAGATTTTGGAAAAAGATAATAACTTTATGTTTGAATTCCAAAAGAGTGTTTCCCTTTGCTACATATTAGAATTTATTGCCCATCAAAATATTTTCAAAATTCAATGAATTTTATTCAGAATATTTCATCTTGGCAATGATTTTTTAAAAAATACAGACAGCTGTGTTGAACTCTAAAGGACTTTTTTAATTTATTTTTTACATACGGAAAGAAAATAGAAAATTTCCCAATAAAAAGCAATGTTGTAGTTAGCATGTAAATAAGTCTTTAAGAAATGAGTATATGATAATTTCTAATGTTTTGCAACTATTCCATAATTCAGAAATGGCACTGTATTTATGTAGAAAGGAGCTTTGCCAAAGACCTTTAGGCCATTTCCCATAAAACTGAAACTGGCATGAGGCACTGTCAGCCTCAGTGACAAAGGTGTGTTTGACAAGAAGGCTGTATGAGTGTGCTGGGCCTGCCATGATAATGTACCAAAGACCGGGAAGCTTAAACAATGGAAATGCATTTTCTCACAGCTCTGGAGGTTGGAAGTCTGAGATGGAGGTTTTCTTCTCTCTGACTTCAATGGTATTTCCCATGCATGTCAGTGTCCTAATTGCATCTTCTTCTAAGAATACCAGACCTGTTGGATTAGGGCCTTCCCTAATGACTTTAATGAGCTCTTTGAAGTCTCTATCTCCAAATTCATTTTGAGGTCATGAGGGTTAGGATTTTAATATATGAATTGGGGAGTGGGGGCATACTTTAAACCAGGGGTCCTCAAACTTTTTAAAGTGGGGGCCAGATCACGGTCCCTCAGAGAGCTGGAGGGCCGGACTATATGAACTACTAATTCCTACTGTAACACCTCGGCTGTGCTCACTGCCCAAAAAACCTGGCGGGCCGGATCAGACTCCTCTGCGGGCCGCATGTGGCCCGCGGGCCGTATTTGAAGACCCCTGCTTTAAACCCTTACCATATGAGAAAATGACTATACATTTTTTTCATTGCAATGTTTTTAGGTGTCATGAAGGCTTTGATTATTTACAAATTTACCAAAGTTGAACTATAATTTACTTATATTGTGAGCTTTTTTGACGTGGTTAGAAAAGTGAGTTGAACTTCATTTTTTAAAAACAGTATAACAGTGAAATTATAATAAACAAAATTATAGATATAGGTGTCTGTTATCAAGCCTATGTCAACTCCTATGAATTAGGGCAGCAAGTATTGAGTCTGTAGATTCATTAGGCTGCATTTCCAAACCAAGACCTTAATTAGGAGCTTTGGGAATTTTGAGCTCTCTTTATGATCAGGAAGGATATTAGATGCCTTTATATTGGATTGCTTAAATGAAACCAGAGCTGAAGGGTTGGAAACATTCATTTTGACAACAAATTATTATTTAGATATATTTATGGGAGTTTGTAGAAGTCAAAATTGGGAAATCATTGGGCAGCTCTTTATCTTCTACAGTCTTGACTAAAACTTTGGGTAGCATTTTAAAGGAAATTGTAATATTGCTTGCTTTCAGTAAGCTACGTCTTGACAAGAGTATAAAGGATTGGGCTCAAAGGCTTACTTTTAATCTTTCTCACTGACTAGTGTAGATGACTGGCTTTCTCCTTTTGCAGATTTTGTACCAGGAAAGGGAAACATGCCATTTGCTTGTAGAGCCTGGTGAGCCACTGGTGCTGCCTGCCAACTTCCTGATTGCATAGTTCTCTGGGGGCAGATTGACTGTGTGAGCCAACTGGGCCAGGGCCATCCCGCCCAGCGCACAGAGCCCAGGACACAGCAGGAGAGCAAACAGCAGGTGGGTGGATTCAGAGGCAGCCAGCCAGCCATGTGGCTGCCTGTCCCTCCCCACCCTGGGCTCCAGTTTGGTTTGAACAAGCTGCTGAAGTGGGAGTCCACTGAGTACAAAAGATTCCAGAGGTTAGTGGTCTGGCCGTGAGTTTATCCTTAGCTTAAAACATGAAATATATATAAACACATATATGATGGCATATATGTGTGTATATGTACAAGTGTGTGTGCTTTATTTTATTTATATATATATATATATATATATATATATATATATATATATATATATATCACACACTTGTACATATACACACTTATATGCCATCTATGGGCCACCAATTGGACTGCTGTACTACAGTGTGGCTTTTATTCTTTAAGTGATTAAGTCAAAGTGATTAAGGGTTGGGTCTGGAAGGGAGGTTTGTAACTATTTACATACCAAACATACCTAAAGGATGAGGCATGCTCCTGTCAGTCTCAATGACTTGTGGGCTAGTGATTCAAAACTGGTAAAGGAAGCATCACCCTGTCCATGGATCAAAACCTGGGGACTGTCTCCTTCCTCACCCTTTGCCCATCCAACCATGGAGATTTTATTGTGAGGGCCTGATGTGGAGTGTTCAGCTGAGGACTGTAATTTTACATTTCTCTATGAAGAATGTGACCATCTGGTTCAGACAGTGGCAAACTTTTTCTTAAAGGACCACACGGTGAATATCTTAGTCTTTTTGGGCCATGAAGTCTTTCTTGTATAGTCGACACTGCCATGTAGCTCGAAAGCAACCATGGCCAATGTGTAAAGAATGCGATTGGCTGTGTTCTGGTAAAACTTTATGAATTAAAACAGGTGGTCTAACTTTGTTTTTCTCCGCTTAAATTGAGGTTATAGTCCTCCTGGTTTGGGAAGCATTTCTTATTAGCACTTATCGTAATTGGAATTAATTGCATGTGTAATAATTTACGTAATGTCTGTCTGCCCCACAATAGAATCAACTATGAGAGTAGAAAACTCCCTGTGTCTTCTTTAATTGCTCCGTTAGAAGCACCAAGCACAGTGTTTGGCATGTAATGAGCATTTGATAAATATTTAGGACATGAATGAAGAATAAGGTTTGCACACTTTGGCAGAAATGAAAGCAACTATGAGCTTGTGCCACACAGCTTGACTTCCCTGAGGCATGGGAGAGGTCAAGCACAGCTAGTAGAGCTATGGGGTGTGATGGCTGTTCACCTGGGCCGGCTAGACAAGTGCCTCAGGCAGGCTAGCTCCCTGAATCAATTGAGTTTCAAACTTTTGTGAGACGAGTGTCTGTTAGATGGAGTTCTTTGTTTATTTTTTATATTCTGTATTATTTTATATTAGTTTCAGTGATCCCCCTGATAATTCTAATACCCCCCTGACACCATACGTAGTATTCCCTATGCCGTGCTTTACATCCCATGACTATTCTGTAGCTACCAATTTGTATTTCTTAATCCCTTCACCTTTTTCACCCAGTCCTCCAACCTCTCCCCTCTGGAATCCCTCAGTTTATTCTCTCTCTCTCGATGAGTTTATTTCTGTTTTATTTGTTTATTTTGTTTTTTAAGTCCCACATATCAGTGAAATCATATGGTATTTGTCTTTCTCTGTGTGACTTATTATTTTACTTAGCCTAACACTAGATGGCATTCTTAAAATGCCAGGGTAACTGCAAGATTTCTTGCCTTTAATATCTTAGTGGATTCTAGGTAGCAGACTTTAACAATTACCAGCTCTTCCTCATTCATGTGGAAATAACTTTGTTTACTGAGGTCCAGTCCTGTTGATCAGTTTGGGATTGGCACTCTGTACTGCTCTAGAGAACATCTTTTTATATGAGTTATTTTTTAAAATTTAGACCATCATATGTATAGTCCCATATGGCCATGTGTAGCAAATAAAAATGTAGTGTTCTCCACAAAATGCTTTAATTTATTCTAAGCAAATAGAAATGCATCCATTGCTGTCATTTTAGGAGGATGGCACATAAATAATTTAGCATTTAATTATTGCATTAATAACTATTAGTCAACTTATCTGTTCACTGTGGTATTTCTCTTTTAACAATAAAGTAGCTCCAACACCAGTAAATTAAACATGCGTCGCTAGCTCAGCATCAACGAAACACTTTTGTAAACCCTTTCTCTTCTGATAAATCCCATTTAACAGTCCAGTGTATCTCCCCAGGCAAAGACAATTAGTATTTGTTTAGTATTTGTTTAGGTAAATACACCCCTATAATGGGAACCAGTTTCCCTGGCAGACCTTCTACTTGTCAGCTTTGAAATATGGCCTGAAATAGCACACCTTTTTTATAGCAATCTGAAAATTAAGTCTAGAGGCATCTTAAGAACTAGATCCCTTTGCTTCACCCCAGATGAACTGAAAGGCACCTGTGTTCTCTCGGCTGGTCCATTCCCAGACACAGCTGGCCGAGGGGAGAAGTCTCGTCCTGTTCTTCTGCTCAGATGTCGAGCCAGATAATAATGAAGCTTGGGCCTGAGTTTTGACGTGAAGTTGCCATGATCAATCGCTGCTGAGTTTCCTTGGATAGGGGGCCTGGGTATCCATTCTCTATCTGGATGAGATAATTAATCCAATTTAATTTGACGTGTTAATGTTCGGTGTGAAAATTTACCTAAGGAACAAGGTAGTCTTACGAGGTTTCCTGTTAGGCTGATAGGACTCTGGGCCTTTTGCTGAGCAATTTCACAGTGAGGCTGTGCAACGTTATTTTCACGGGGACTCCCTCCCACAGTTCTCTTTGTGCAGCTTTCATTACACTGCAGCCCTTTCTCCCTGCAGCCGAACATGCAGCATGTTTGCTTTAAGTATGCAGTGTTTGGATCCTCCTCCAGAAACACAGGAGACGCTGCTCCTCTGGGGAGGTGAGGCCATTTTGGAAGGAACGGTGCTCTGAGGCTTTGGAGGCAACATTTACAAGCAAAACATTGGCAGAGCTCCTTTTTATTTAATGACCTGCTTCCTACCAGTGATCTTGGCATCCTGTGCAGTGATTTGCAATCAATTAATCATACAGAATGTTGTAACACCGCAAGAAGGGCATTGCACTCTGAGACTCATAAATCCACCAGCAACGAAAACAGGAATTGCATGCTCAAAGCCCTCTTCGTATGAAACCCAGAATAAGAAGGTTGTTTTTAACATGAAGGTATCTCCGGGAAGCCTTGGTACGTTCTTGTAAATTCTGAATTTTGAAGTTCCTCTTTCTCAAGGATGGGGTGGCCTCTTCACGGGCTCTCAGAACTGTAGTCTGTACATGTCTGCCTCAATCACATTAGACCCTGGTCAAGTAGATGAGAGAATTCTGGATTTTTTGGGTTACTGAGAGAAGGCTATGGTTTTGGTTCCGCCCTACCCCAAACTCAGGACAGTCATCCTCAACAGTGGTAGGCTATGTTTTTGGATATCTTTGTAAGGATGATTCAGAAAGGAAGCATGTTCCTCTCCAGGAAATACACTGACATCTGCTAGAGGCAGATGGCAGAAGATGGGCTGGTGTGACATTAGCAGTCAAAGAGGTTTCTCATACTTGGTTTTGCCAAAAGCTTCTGGAATCTGCATGTTTAGGATTGTAGGCTTGTATTCTTGTCATTTCAGATGTGCCCTTAAAGTTAACTGTTAAGCTATGCTGGATGTTTTTTCTCTTATTTTAGCATAGTAAGTATGGGGCTATTACATATTCTTAAAATTATATAAGCTTAAGTATATGTATATTGTGTTGTCTTTACTCACTTCCTTATGGTTCTATTTGGAGGATGTTCTTATAACAAGAATATGGAAGCTTGATGTACATTCCATTTGATTACAATGGAGCCTTCTTTTAAGAAACGGAAGGTTTTCAAAGCTAGTATTATTTCCAATGAATAGGCTAAACGTCTGACTTTTTTTAAAAAAATATATTTTATTGATTTTTTACAGAGAGGAAGGGAGAGGGATAGAGAGCTAGAAACATCAATGAGAGAGAAACATCAATCAGCTGTCTCCTACACATCCCCTACTGGGGATGTGCCCACAACCAAGATACATGCCCTTGACCGGAATCTAACCTGGGACCTTTTGGTCTGCAGGCCGACGCTCTATCCACCGAGTCAAACTGGTTTTGGCATAAACGTCTGACTTTTGATGAATTTATTCCTACTAAAGTTGTGCTATTTTTGATTACTTGTTCACTTATCCAGATTTGCATGACATTATACACAAGTAGAACTCATCCTATATTTTTAGATGCTTGATGCTTCTGTACAGCATGAGCTCTAAAATACATTTACCAAGTTTTGCATATGCAGACCACTTTTCATGGGCACATCGGTGGGTAGGAGAAAGCACAAAGAACAATTTTGGCCAATAGATGATGGTCTGTTGGCCTGTGTGTAGTCATGAGATCATATTTTGCATTCAGGCTCCAGTGTGAAGAAGTGCAGTTGCACACGAGTATCTCCCTGGGGACCATGCACTGGATCATACCCCATTGGAAGGAGACTCAGCAACACTGCAGGGAGTCAGGTGTTTAGCTTTTTCTTAAAGTACTCAACTACCTACATAGACTTAAAAGATTTTAAAGTTATTTTATGCTGAACAAGCAGCCTGAGGTAAAGTATTAGGAAGGATCAAATACTAAATTCATCTTTTATGAGCTCCCTCTGCTCTGAGAGGCCTTAACGAACATGGAGGGTAGGGGGAAGAGGCTGAATCTGAACTGTAAGCCAAGAAGCAAAGAAAGTATTAGGGAAAAATCACATTCAAATTATCCTTCTCAAAGAAGTTATCATTGCTCCTGGTAAGAATATGGAAGCATATTTGCAAATGCTGCTGTCAGTAAATTAAAATATTTCCTCTTTGTATTCATCAGATAAGAGACTTAGATATATTGATATACAGAGATATAGCAGATGCGTTTGTCAGATTAAATTTCTTGCCTACCGCAGTACTTAAGATGTTCAGTTACTCACCCACACACACCTAGACACACCCTTTTACCCACATAGAGACAGAATTAAATGTTTATTTTTATGAATCAAAGGGGGCTTAAAGGGAAAATGTTTATTTTCTAAAAAAATGTATAGTATTTCCATAAACATGTAGTTCTGCAAATTTATAGAACTTATGGTAATGGTTATTGGTTATGATTTTCATTTTTTTAAAAGAGATGATTATTTTCAGGGTGTGTTTTTTTAAGAGACCATTGGCTTTGAGAACATGATTCAAGAAAATTCAAAAAATATATTTCATGAAAGGCTTGATTAAGTAATCAATCAAGCCTTTCATGAAATCAATACTATCCCAGGGAATCAATACTATCCCAGAAAATCCACTAGAGTTGAAACCTCCTTGGCAAATATTATTTTTGACCAAAATGACCAAGACCAGACATGTTTCTGTGAGGAAAGTAGGTAATGTGATATTTCCTTGTCATTCAAAGGTGAGTGAATCTACCTTCTCCCACCTCCTCAACCAAGTTTCATAAAAAATAGACTAAAAACATACTTTTCCAGTATAATGAACTTGAATTATCAGTACTTCACTTTTCAATGAAGTATTTGAATGAATGAGTACGTGAATGGATGAACAAATGAATGCATGAAAGAATGCAGTTGATTAATAGAACAATGGAGATGGTTGACTGGCACAGTGATTAATACAGAGGGCTTGGAAATTATGTCTGGGTTCATATCCAGCTCTGCCATTTGCTACTTGTGAAATTTCAAACAAGTGTTTATACTTACTTAGTGTGTCTGTTTTTTTATCTACAAAATTGGATTTCTGGTAGTGCCTACTCTGTAGGTGGTAGGAGAATTACATAATATAAAACATAAAATACTTAGAATTTTGGGAGTACTCAGTAGACATGGTTGTTATCAATGTTACTTCTATACTTTGTATTAAGAAAAGGTGTAATTCAGTAGGAGGTGCACTGGGTTACTTGAGCCACTGGACTGCTCCCCACATGGTTGCCATGGTGACCTGAAAGACTTACTCTGTCTTATTCGGATATTTTCTAAGAAGGCATGTTTCAAAAAATGTTCCATAACTCTACTAGCTCTTACTATGTTTTACATCTTAAAAGGTTCCATAGTCAGGTAATAGTGAGAAATGCTGGTTTGGGGACTGCACAACTTTTTCAGAACCTTTTTTGAGCTTGTGTGTACTGTGAATCTCCAGAAGTGGCACTTCCCAATCCCATTTAACCACAGCAGTCTCTTCTCCAGCCCAACACCTTGCAGGGTGACTATTTCTTGAAATACACCGGGAAAAACATTGACGTAAATATATGTTGAAATAAATTCATTGCTGGTGACACACCCTTCAAATATATTTGTTTTCTCCCTTGGAAACAGTTGAAATCTAAATGACATATCCCAACACGATTTACCGCATGGGTTGTCTTATGAAAACTAAATTTAACATGATGAATTTAAGATAGAGCTTTGTTTGCCTGTCCAGTGTGGCTCAGTGGTTGAGCATTGACCTATGACCCAAGAGGTTTGATTCCCAATCAGGGCACATGCTCAGGTTGCTGGTTCGATCCCCAGTGGGGAGCATGCTGGAGGCAGCAGGTCAATATTTCTCTCTCATCAATGTTTCTATCTCCCTATCCCTCTCCTTCCCCCTCTCTCTAAAATCAATAAAAAACTTTTTTAAAAGACAGAAGAAAAAAAAAAAAGATTGAGCTTTGTTTGGCCCCCAGGCTAGCAGTTGGGCCTATGGATAGGGGTTCATGGGCAGTCTTCATAGGGCTTGTCTGGGTCAGCTTTCTTGGGATTATCCAAACGTGCCATGTGCTAAAGTTAGCCATCCCTGATGCAGCACAGGGGGTTATGTTTTGGGCCTACAGGACTGATCTGGCCTCCAATCTCTCAGCCTTAGTCTCACACTCTTCTGCCCATTCTTACCTGTGGCCCAGCCTTGGAAGTTCTCTCACTCATCCAAAAGGGCAGCCCCCCCTACCTTTTGTATAATACATATATTTCCTCTGTTGAAATGTCCTATCCTCCATTCTTTATTCCCCACCTGGTTAACTCTTACTCATCTTTCAAGACTTAGCTCCGGACTCTCTCAGAGCCTCTCAGTCTGGGAAGGAGCCTCTCCTGTGTGATCCTGAAGTACCAAAGACCCTTTATTACTTTCTACCATATTTTGTTACTTTTCCACCTATAGACTCCAAGATGTTTTTTTTTTAATAATTTGATTGAGATAAAATTTGCATACAGTGAAGTGCTCAACTATTAACACTATTTTTTGATCAGTTTTTTGGAAAGAGTATCAGGGCACAGAATGTTTCCATCACTCCCGAAAGCTCCCTTATATCTCCCTCCAACCAATCCCCACCCCAGAAGCAAATACCCATCTGCTTTCCATCACCACAGGTTAATTTTGCTTATTCTCAAGTGGCATGGAATCAGCACTATGTACCTTTTGTGTCTAGCCCCCCCCCCCCCAACCCACCTCTGCCAGCATATTATTTTTGTGATTCATCCATACTAATGCATAAATCCAGAGTTGGTTCCCTTTTTTCGCTGAATAATCTTGCATTAATAAATTTACCACTTACTTATACATTCTTCTTTTGATGGACAACTGACTTATATCTATTTTTTTTTTTTTTTTTTTTTTGCTATTGTGGATAAAGCTACTGTGATCATTCTTGTACAAGGATTTTTGTGTATTATGTTTTCATTTCTCTTAGGTAAATACCTAGGAATAAAATAGCTTCTAGAATAGGTGCCTGTTTAACTTTTAAGAAACTGAAACAGTTTTTGAAGTGATTAGACAGACTATAAACTTCCTGGGTGCTGAGACCAGATCGTGTTCGACTCAGTTCCCCAGTGTCCAGCCCAGTGCAGGGCTCACACTAGGCTCTCAGTGCTTATTGAAGAATGAATGGATGAGAGGCTCAAACCAGTTTTTATTTTCACATGTCCTCTACTAATCAACAAAGAATGAATGCTTTATCACCAAAGGAATAAATAAATATGGACTCACGCTAGGCAGGGAAAAGTCAGGGGCATTGTGGCTCCCTTCCCCCTGCTCCTGGAGCTCAATTTCTTGTTTCAGGGCAGCCATACGTGCAGGTGAAGCCAAGTATGTGGACTTTACAGGGAACCCCAAGAGGGCCCTGATCACCAGTAGCTGCCAAGTTTACTCCTAGAGTTAAAACTCCCAACACTCCCATCCAGGATCCTCTATAGCCTACTCTTCCCCCACCCATCCCTTTATTCATCTTCATAAGCTCATATTGCAGCCAAACTTGACAAATCTCTTATTTTTCCCTACAGCATCAGACTCCACCTGAAACACCTCCACAGGAGGCATCTCTTCCTTAAATAACCTGGCCAGCCTTTCAGGCTCAGGTCAGATGCTGTCTCTCTGAAGTCTGTGCTGGTCACCACATCTGGAAACGCTCCCTCCGGAGGGCCTCTGCCGTGGTGTCCCGCTGTGGGCAGGATTCATTAGCCAGTGAGCAGGATGTAGTTATCTGGGTTTGCATCTTCCTACTTTATGAGGGAAAGGCTTTTTCAGGGCATTGAGCTTTGTGGCCCTCAGCAGTCTGGAAGGGTGTGAAAACCGCTGGTCAGTAAGGAAGTAGCTAAGATTACTCTTCATGATCTTTTCTTTTGCTGGCCAACCACTAAGGTAGAGGTGGGGACCCTTTTTGCTGCCAAGGGCCATTTGGATATTTAGGACATCATTCCAAGGCCATACAAAATTATTTTGGGTCCAACATTTAAGTAGCTCACTTCTAATGCCTTGGCAGGTGCAGAGCAAATGATTGATCAGGCCTTATCTGGCCCGCGAGCTGAATGTTCCTCACCCCTGCACTAAAGAAAGGTTAAGTTATATGGTAATGCTATGGCTCCTTGAAAAGAGGAGGAGGATAGTGTGCCAACTGGGGATTTGTATCTGCTGGTAGATAATTAAAGGGGAATTAGCAAGTTGCTTTAGGCTCAAGTGTTAGTCACAGGTCACATGTCAGAAAGCACAGATACTAACAAGTAGAGGAGCTTCATGTGACATCTGTGTGCGTAAGTCAATTTAAAGTTGGGAGAGATGGCTCTAAGGAGTAGAGCAGTTTAGCGTGTGATGCATGCTCTCTTTTAATTGTTCTTTTGGTAAAGTCCCAATTTTGCCTCTGCTCTGCAAACTGCCTCTTCTTTAATTGTATAATTTATAAAAATACTTATTTTAAATGTAATTTTCAGAAATATACTCTGATAACAAATATTAATGTGAAAAGAAGGCCAAGGGTGTGAAAACCTGCACTGAAGAAAAACATTTTCTATACTAAAGACCCAGTGTACGAAAATCGCGCATGCGGAGTCGGGAGAGTGGGGCTGGGCAGGGTGGGGGTGGGGGGGGGGTGGGGGGCCTCAGCCAAGCCTGCACCCTCATCAATCCAGGACATCCCTCTCACAATCCGGGATCACTGGATCCTAACTGCTCACCTGCCTGCCTGCCTGATCATCCCTAAATGCTCCTCCTGATAGCCTGGTCATCCCCAACTGCCCGCCCCCCCTACCAGCCTGGTCACCTTTCATTGCCCCCCTCTGGCGGCCTGGTCACCCCACACAGTCTGCTACTCAGTCATTTGGTTATCCCTGACTAACCCCTCTGCCGGCCTGGTCACCCCTTGCAGCTTGTTTGGTTATCCATTCAGTTGTTTTGGTTGTGAAGGTCGCTTAGGTTTTTATATATATATATATATAGATATGTTGTACTTTTAAAATTGCCATCATTTTTGAGTGGCATAAACTCAAGACTTTAGTTGGAAATGATAGTTGAGGATTTGGCTTCTTGGCAAATGTTATTTCACAAATAAGAATTATAAGCCCTACCCAGTTTGGCTCAGTGGATAGAGTGCTGGCCCTTGGAGAAGGCTCCTGGATTTGATTCCGGTTAAGGGCATGTACCTAGGTTGCAGGCTCGATCCTAGGCCCTGGTTAAGGCGTGTGCAGGAGGTAACCAATCTATGTCTCTCTCTCACATCCATGTTTTTCTCTCTGTCTCTCCCCCTTCCTTCTATTCTCTCTCTCAAAAAAAGAAAAAATATTCTCGAATGAGGATTAACAACAAAAAAAGAATTACGAAACTGTTTCACATTTTTGAAAAAGAATTTTATGTTGTTCTGAAAACAAAGTTCTTTGACATCTCATAGTTCTATGGTTGATCAAGAGAAAAATACCCTCATTTACAGACCTTTCAAACATTGGATGCCTTCTTTTCTTGGCCTGGTAATAACATAATTATTAAAAAGTACGTAGAGCTAATTATCTTGGGTGTGTTGGGTGTAATTGCTTGCCTTCTTCTGATTGTGAGAAAAACACTGGATTTTGTATGCGTAGGAATTTGAACAGCTGCTTTTCCCTCTACTGGAGCAGTAAGAAGTAAATGCAGCATTAACATTCCTGGGTTGATTTCCTGCATTATTCAGCTGGCAGAGAAGTGAATTCAATTTTTCTTCTCTCCGCAAAATGAGAGGCATAACTCTTTCAGTGTGGGTAGGCCGGGTCCTGCAGCAGGCAGTTTCCAGGAAGTCCACTTGACCGGCATGGTGCTTAGCCATTCCTGGTCGCTACGTCCTGCAGAGGAATTCAGAGCCCTGTCCTCAGAGGAAATACTGCCCTGTCCTTGTAGCCGGAGGCCTGCACGTTGTTTCATTTGGCGCACTTAAAAAAAAAATTGTCTCTGCTTTTTAGCAGAGACTCCAGGATTTGAACATCTTAATTTGTTTTGATTTAAAAGTTGAACTTGACATATTTTTTGTCTACTTGAATGTATTATGGACAATTTCAGACATGTTTAAAACTAAACAGAGAGGTAAAACAACCACTCAACTTCAAACATTTAGGTACTTATGGCCGGTTATGTTTAATAAGCGAGACTCATACCCACCCCCCCCAAAAAATAAAACCACACACGCCTCTATTATTTTGTAGCAATGCTCTAAAAATCATGTGTAAATGCTTACTGATCCATAGCATTTCAGTATACATCTCTAAAAGATAAGGCTCTATTTTTTAAGCTATTATCACACCAAGAAAAAATTAACAGAAATTCCATAATAACAACATATAGGCAGTATTTAAATTTCCAGTTGTTTTGCAAATGTGTGTGTACTTTTTCTAGTGTTTTTTTTTTTTTTTAACTCAAGATACAAATAAAGACTATAGATTGGCTGTGCATTTTAATCTACTTTTAATATAAAGCTTTTAATTATGAACAGTTTCAAATTTACAGAAAAGTATAGGAAATATGTATCAGGCATGCGTTTAATAAATGTTAATATTTTGCCATATTTGCTTTAGATATCTCTTTGCCTTTTTCAAAGAAAAGTTATAGATATGAAGTTCCTTTGCCTTATCTTTTTTTTTCCTTCTATTTAGAATTGGCCAATATTCTGTACTTGGTGTATATCATGTCCACAGTATGTTTTTATGTGATCACTACATATATATACAGCATTCTATATTTCTTTTTAAAAATTTATTTATTGATTTGAGAGAGAGAGAGAAAGATAGAAATATGCATGTGTTGCTCCACTTATATATGCATTCATTGGTTTTCTCCTGTTGTGTGCCCTGACAAGGGATTGAACCCACAATCCTGGTGTATTGGAATGACTCTCTAACCAACTGAGCTACCCAGGCAGGACCATAAATAGTATAATTTTTGTTTTTAAAACTTAAATAGCCTATTCTTCTTCTCCTGACTCCTCTCCCTGTCCCCTTCTTTCCCTCTCCACCTGTTCTCTCCACTCTCCTTCCCTTTCTCCCTCCATATATATGTATGTATACATGCGTATGTGTATGTCTTATTTTTTTTACTCAATGTCCATATTCATAAAAGTAGCACCATTTTAAACTGTTGTACACTATTCCATTATATGAATAAAAGAGCATTTTCATTACTCTACAAATGAGCAATAAAGATGTTTTCTGTTTTTTTTTTTTTCTATTACAAACTATTCTCAGTAAACATCCTTTTATACACATCTTTTTGTGTATTGAGAGTTTGTTTCGATTCTAATGCCTAGAAGTGGTAAGGATGACTTTGCTTTTTGGCGGATATTACTGATTTCTCTGTAAAGTTGTGTAGTAGCACTTTCAGCAGCTGTATAGGAGAGTTCACTTTCCTTGGCTACTCCCCAACACGTAGGACTATTAGGCTTCTAAATGTTTGCCAGGATCATGAGTAGGAACTAGTAGCTCATTCTTGCAACTCATACTTCCCTAATGACCAGTGAGACTTGGTACCTTCTTTCCTACCTCTCCATAACTGATCAACAGTATTTGCACACACTGAGCTCATCGAATTCCTATCAGCTTCATTTTTCTTCTTGGAAATTTCCCTTTCACGATCCTCTGTCCTTCTGTTCCTATATGTCCTTGTTGCTCCCTCTGCCTGCTAGGTGGCTGCTTCTACCCTCTCCCCCCGGGCTTCTCTGCACATCTCTCCTGTGTTGGATCCTACGTCCTCCGTCCTACTCTCTTTCTGTAATGGCATATTTCTTTATTTGGTAGAGCATATCTCCAAATTCCCTAAGAAAAGGTGTAATGAAAGCAACTTTTTTTCCAAATTAGTCGAAATGTCTTTTGCATTTCATTTGTTTATTTTTTGCTACTTTTACACTTGGTTTTAATAATATATCTGGCTTAGAATTCTAGATGAAAATTATTATCCTTTAGAATTTTGAAAGAGTTGATTTATCACTTCCACGGTTGCTGTTAAGAAGTCTGATGCCATTCTGATTGCTAACCCTTTGTTTGTAACTTGTTCTCACTTTTTGGAAGCCTTTAGAATTATGTTTTTATTCCTTTCTGGATGAATTTTATTGTATGCCTTAGTGTAGTCTTTTGTTAAAATCATTTTTGCTGGTTATGCATTAGGCTTTTTCAATCTAAAGATATAATTTGTCTTGATTATGGGAAATTTTTCTTAAAAAATTGCTTCTCTTTAGGTTTATCTTACTGGAACTGTTTCTGGTTATAAGTTTGGCCTCTTGAATCCTCTGATTGTTCTGTTATTATTTTCCTTCTATTTGCATTTCTTTGTGTTTTTGTTCTACTTTCTGGGAGATTTTCTTATCTTCTAATATTGCATTAATTTTAAAAAAATCAACATATTTTTAATTTCCAAGAGATATTTCTTGCTCTCTTATAGTTCCTATTTTATGGACTCCTATTTTATGGACTCTTGTTTTGTTTAAAAATATCTTTTAAATAACTCTTCAAATATATTAATTGTTTGTTTGGGTTTTTTTTGGAAGTTTTCATCAACTTCCTGGGTTTTGAGGTTATGTCTGTCTCTGTGCTGGTTCTAGGCTTTCTTTCATATTTCATTGTAGATTGGTATGAACATTGACTTGAATGTTTGACTCAAGGGCAACTAATGTTAGTGTCTTAAATATAGAAGCCCTATAAAGCAAAACCATCTTGATTTTCCATTTAATTCTCAGAAGACAGGGTTTAGACTAAATAAAATTGTAAGGTATTTTCTAAACATGAGAATTTCTAATTGTCAATTCCCATGACTCTAATTAGATTAGGTAGAAATTTTGAATCAGGTATCCACTATTCCATTCATCTTTTTGGCAGTGCATGTTAACACCTACTATTATAAACTGAAATTTACATTGATATTATTGGACTAGACATGCTACTTTTACTTCCTGTTTCTTTAATGTTATATTTTCGTTTTAAGTAAACTCAGAAGACTAAAGAATAAAAATCCAAATTCTAAGAGAACCTTAATAATTCACTGCCACAGTCAAATGCACCAGGGTATGAGGTCTCATCTGAATTATATTTCGCATAGGAGATATTAGATTTTTTAGGCAAGAGCAAATACCATACCTGAATTTGTATCATTTTTATCTATGTAGCTATAAACTCAAATGAACCCCATCTATTTTATGTATCTGCACACATAGATATAAATCCTTACATGGCATTTGCCAATGCCTTGTCATATAGTTGCATTAAAAGTGATCTAAGCACACTCAGCATCCAGAGGAGGCCTCTAATTTATTGCTACAGTGTTCCATTTACATCAGATATGTAGAAGCTATGCTGTTGTAATAACAGAGAACTCTTATAATTTTATAGTCCAACTATGGACTTTAAAAAATGTATCATGGAACATTTCACACATTGGGTTATCTTAAAGTAAATCTAGGGAGTCCTGTCATTTCATCCAAAAATACTCTAGTATCTAGACATGGACTCTTTAAAAAAAAAACAACAAACAAAAAAACAACAACAATACAAAACAAAACATCAACACAATATCATTGTTACACCTAAAAATTTAGTAATTTTTACTTAAAATCATACTGTTAGTACTTGAATTTCTCTGATTGTCTCAATGTCTCCTTTGGTTTATTTGAATTTGGTTCCAAATAATTTCATATATTGTGTTTGGTTTGTTTATGTCTTAAGTCTCTTTTGATGTTCTCCTGTCCTTTTTTTTTTTTTTTTTTTTTTTTTTTTTTTTTTTTTTTAAATCTTAGGTATCTTAGTTTTTTTGGTGCGATGGTAAAAGGGATTGCTTTTTTAGTCTGTTTCTGTACGTTCACTGTTGGCGTATAGAAATGCCAAAGCGCTGCTGAAACCCGGGATTTGTTGAAAAGACTGGGTCGTTTATTTAAAAGACTTTTATTTGGGGGAAAACTATTTTCTGAAAAACCTAATATATTCTGGATTTTGCTGATTGTATCCCTGTGGTGTCATTTAACATATTCTTTTGCCCCTATGTTCCTTGTCAACAGGTGAACCTGTTGAAACAGGTGAACCTGTTGAAATTCTGAGGACTCTGTAGTTTGAACTATGTTTGATGTTTGACTAGATACATGGCTTATTTTTTGGCATGAAAAAAATCTTCATACATAGTGTTGTGTATTTACTGTGTTGTATATGCTGTCTATTCCCTATTTGCATTCATTAGGAGGCTTACCATGTCTGTTTCTCTTTTTGTGTTATTAAGGTTGATCTGTGGGTTCAGATGTTCTTAGCTTGATACATTCCATTATAAAGTTTTCCATCAGCTTTTCTCCTAATGATTTCAGCAGCCATTGCTGATTATTACCAGGGTCCCCTATCCTATCTAATAAAGAAACATGCAAGTTTACTGTCACACCGTCACAAAGATGGCTGCACCCACAGTGGAGGCTGAGTTCCTGTAGCAAACCTTAAGGAGCGATCAGCAGGGACCTGAGGCTGCTAGGCACCGGGCCGGGGTAGGGGACCTGAGCCTGTGCACTCCACCCTGTGGGGCTTGATGGGGGCCCTGAGGCTGTGCCCCCCACCTGATGGGGCTTGATGGGTGTGCGGTTGACCGGGTCTGGGTCTCACATGTTTTGAAGTGCCGTGGGTGGGTGGGGACTTGACTCTGGGTTCCATGGTGTGTCCCAGACTCTGACAGGAGGAAGATTTTCATATACATTTTACTAATTTTCTTTCAACTCTGACATTTCTATTATAGAGATAGGGAAAATAGCAATATTAAAATATTTCCTCTAACTAATCCCCTTTTAATGTACATGAATTTCATGCACCCGGCCACTAATAGACATTATAAACAGAGTTAAGAGTTTCTGAGTTTGGGAACCCTCAGCTATTTTCAGTTTCTCACCCCTGATTTATTCTTGCATATTGGTCATTG
The DNA here is from genome assembly GCF_964339955.1 of Pipistrellus hanaki. Lineage (NCBI taxonomy): Eukaryota > Metazoa > Chordata > Mammalia > Chiroptera > Vespertilionidae > Pipistrellus > Pipistrellus hanaki. The sequence continues at coordinate 34,620,308 of NC_140506.1, forward strand.
ATTGTCTCTTTTTTAGGCTATAGTGGGTTTATCATTCTCTAATGCAGTATTCCCCAAAGTGTGCTACATGAAACACAACACTGCAAAGTACATTGTGAGAACATTCTGCTGAGTTTGGGGAATGTCACATTCTGTTTTTTAAAATATATTTTTATTGATTTCAGATAGGAAGGGAGAGAGAATCATTGATTGGTTGCCTCTTGCACGCCCCACAATGGGGATTTAGCCCACAACTCGGGCATGTGCCTTGACCGGGGATCAAACTGTGACCTGGTTCATAGGTCCACACTCATCCACTGAGCCATACCAGCCGGGCCCACGTTCTGTTTTTCCCTCTGAGATTTATAACACAGGTGAACCTGTTAAAATTCTGAGGACTCTGTCAATAACCTTAATTTATCCAGCATTTCATCAACTTACTTGACCACTCTATTCTTTTATTATTAATGCCTATTAAGAATCCTGGTTAGAGAAGCATACCTTTCTGAAATAAAAAGAAAGAGTGTGAAATGTATCTCAGGGAAGAGGGGGAGGTAGAAGCATTGCCCCACCCTCCCACGGAGTTTGCTGATGCGAAGGTCCTGATTCCTTAGCACTGGCACCCTCCGGGGAGAGAGAAGAGTGTGATTCAGATAGCAGAGAGAGAATTGGCTCTTCATAACATGACTTGTGTTAATATAATCACATCTTCATTGAACTGGTTGCTTCAATTGCTGTGTTTCTTGTCAGCATCACCTATATAAACAACTTGGGTTATTCCAAATACGTTAAATACTGATAAGGTACTAAAGCCCAATTCTAATAGTCACAAAAACAAAAAAAAGTCATTTGCTTTCTTACATTATAAACTTAACCATACACATGCAAACCACATACACACACACACAGTCTCCAGAGCTCATGCTGATTATTTTATTTCAGGTGCAGTATTGGGACACAAGGAATAGTAGAGGGAATCATAACACCGGTGGAGAGCTTTGGTTTCAGATAGCAGTTCCAGCGTGGTTTTCATGCCAGAGGCTCACATCCTGTCTGTGGCTCACTACGGAAAATGGCGTTGAGCAAAATGAGGGACAGAGACCAATTTTCCTTTGTTCCAAAGACACCTCACGCTTTGTACAATAAGTATTTTCCATTAGAAGGAAAATGCTGCGCTTTAGTGCTCCTGAGAAAAAATAGTGATTGCCAGTAATGCCATCAGGAAACGATTTTTTAAATGTTTCACAGTATAAGCACGAATTAATCATTAAGTAGGGGAAACAACTTACTTTGCAGACTTGGAACATTAATGACAACATTTTTTGGAGGTAGAGTTATTTTAGGGGAGTGTAAATTTTGATTTTAGGAACATGCACAAGGGATAGAGGAATAAGTATAAGTCAGAATGATTCATTAAAATAAACAAGAACAGAGCCAAGACCCAGAAGACGTGAACCTCTGTCCTGTGAGTTTCATTGGGGAGAGTGGAACAGGATGAGACGTGGCTGAACGAGGCATCACCAGTAATCTCAAGAGTAGACTCAGCATCCTTTCTGTCGTGCTGGGCTGCTGGTGCCTGGTCATGGGGTGCCCTGTGGAGCTACGCTCAGACCTTGGGAGTTGATCTTCATCATGAAAAGTATGCTGGTGCTTTCAATAAGCTTTTGTTTAAAAATGATCATGATTTAAGATGCTTTTCAGAAAGTGCAGACAACAGCAAAGACTGTTAATTAAATATTTTTAAATGGTAGACAACCCTTTCTGACTTGTCACAAACCTGTTCTTTATGACAAGTTACCCTATGTTGGCTGTTCATAAAGGGAAAGGTCCAGTACAGGTCTCCCCTGTGGTCATTACCTCCTACTTATTCGGTAGCTTCCCAAATCCTACCCTGAGGAATGTACGAGGGCAGGAGGTTTCCGAAGACTCCATAATGGGTCTAAGGAAATTTCCCATGAAGGATGGAGTTCTAGGCTCAGAATAAAAGTTGAGTTAACTAGAAAAAATCCTGCACCAAGGTTCAACTGCTCCACTTGGTTTAAGGGGGCATTTGGGCTTTTATGTCTTTCCTCTTATGTGTCCTTATTTTAAGGACAACAATGCTCACTCTGTTTAATTTCCAGAGGAATGAGAAGGTAGTTCTTTTATGTCAACTAAGGGGGAAAGTTGTGTTGAGACACTAGATTGAAAAGTTCTTTGTAGTTTCAAGTTTGTTTCATTATAGTAGCGTTTGGCTTTTAGTCGCCCAAATAATGACTGTATTACTCTTTCTTTGCTCATTTGAAAAATGAGGTATTCTATTTTTATGTCCAGCAATGTACAGGCATTTTGGTCACAAATCAAATAGGATGATTAATTTTACTCCCTAAGAATTCTGCTTTCTGAATCAGTGAGGATTTATTTAACAAATGTTTTTTGAGTTTGAAGTTCTATCTGATGATTACACTTTCTAAGGAAAAAGTGTGGAAAAAGGTGACTGACCTTGAGAAATATACAACTGCTGTGTTGGAGTTCTCTCAGGGTTGAAGTGGAATCATAAAACCAGAAATCACAGAACGGTTTTCAATTTCAAAGACAGGCTGTCTGACCTTGCCTAAATAGTCCAGGTAGAAACCAAGAAGGAACACGCAGAAGGAAATTGAGTTCCCCTCCAGGTGACACACACCACAGCCACCTCCATTAATACATCTGGGATTACAGCATGGGCCATTCACTTTAGGGTCCAGTAAGTTCTTGCCTAGAAGTGTATTTTTATTCTTATTTGAAAAAACTCTGATTAAACTTCTATACCCCCTTACATTCACAGGCACACATTAATTCCCCCTCTTCCCCCAATCATTCTTGTTTTTCTGTCTCCCCGAACTAGGGATATGGCAGATGAAAGAATTCTTTCTGATATATATTTGGCTCTTTTTGAACGAGTTTTCTCTTGAAACCATTAAGGGGACTTACCAGATACCTAAGACTCACCAGCATTTTAGATTCCTTGCTAAAGTGTTCACACTCGGAGGAAGGAAACTACATGGATTACCAGCTTCCATTGTGCCTGGTATTGTCCCATTTGTCAGTAATCACCTCCTGACCGCCTCATTCAATGGGTGATGGTTCGTTCTCTATGTCATATTCTTGTGCCCTGGCTGCCTGTCTGCTGGCTAAGAGGAAGCACTGCAGTGTCTCAGTGAGCTGTGCCACATCTGCTGGATGGGAGTGTTGGAATTTGTGTGTGCGTGTGTGTGTGTTTAGTGTGGTTTTTTTTTAGATTGTGTAATATTAAACATCAGGAGTTCAACCGGGAATATTTGTTTTTAGAGGTGAAATGACCTTCGTTCAACGGCTGGGAAAACCAGTTGAAATCGTGCAAGTGTGTTGTGACCACACAGGCACAGTTTGTCTCCTAATGCGGTGAGCTAGGACATAGGACATTCTAGGTTGATTTATATTGCTCTGACAATGAGATCTTCGCCTGAGGGTGTGTGTGTGTTCACTGGTTAAATGAGGGACGTCAGACCTGGGACAGTCTCAGACGAGGCCCTCTAGACTCGGTGGATGGACGTCAGAGGCATCCTCAGTGGGTGTGTTTTCAGTAGTTTAGAGAGTTCAGTGTTCGAGGCACAGGATCTGGATTCGAGGTCAGTAAAATCAAGTCACTTCAATGTAAATGGGTTGCTTTTTCTTTGGGCTGCAGTGGCATCTAGAGTCATGGATGGCCTAAACCTTTGAGCCGAGTGTGGAGTGCAGACTCTCCTCCCCACCTCCTCTTCCCCTCCCTCTCCCAGGAGCCTTGTGAGGACACTTTGCTCTTCATTCCTGCCAGGCCTTGCTTCCGCTTTCTCTAACAACCGAAGATCCTTGTCAGGAGGGCAAAAGTCACAAGCATTTTTGTCCTTAGGATGCCAGCAGTTATGTGTATCCATCTAAATAATAGAGGCTTTGAGTAAATGTGGCAAGGATTATAATGGCTTCTTGTTAATGTCTGGAGAAAAAGCAGGAGGGCCCCGGGCTACACATCTTCCCCACCTGTGTTTCCATGCACACTCTGCTGTCTGCTCCAACTGGAGCTGGTTATTTGTCATTTTGCCACATAGCTGAGCCCCGGGGAGGATGGCCAATGGAACAAGTGCAAAGAAAATGGTTTGCAGCAAGAGCCTTTCTTTTCTTCAAATCAAAACCACTCTTTGCCTCCCTTTTAAAGCCATTTATTAGAGGGTTTTACCAGGAAAAAAAAAAAAAAAGGAAAATAGACTGTGCCCTGCTGTTGCTAGGTAACAGAAAAAAACCATTGCGATATTGGGACGATGTTCCCTAGGAACCTGGCTACTCTTGCTAAGTGATTTGTGTAATGTTAACAGATTTGCATAATGGTGAGGCTAAAGGGTTTTCATCCTTCAACTCCTTTCTCCACATCCCTTACCCACATCAACAAAATCCCAGATACGTTATTTGTCTTGAGGTTAATTCTTGATTTTGAGATACTTGGAGGAAGGTGCTATGCAGATAAAAATATAGTTAATTGTGTGCAGCTAGAGTATGCACTGTATTTCTAAGATTTTGAACCTATTTTTAAAAAATAAATGGGCACCAACCTGACTGGGGAGGCTCAGTTGGTTGAGTATTGCGTTTTGATTCCCAGTTAGGGCACATGCCCAGATTGGAGGTTCTGTCTCCGGTTGGGGTTTGTCCAGCAGGCAACTGATCTCTCTCTCTCTCTTCCCCCTTTCTTTTTCTCTCTCTATTCCCCCTTCCTCTCTCTCTAAAATATAAACATATTTTGCTGAAACCGGTTTGGCTCAGTGATAGAGCGTCAGTCTGCAGACTGAAAGGTCCCAGGTTCGATTCCTGTCAAGGGCATGTACATCGGTTGCGGGCATAACCCCGGTGGGGGTGTGCAAGAGGCAACTGGTCGATGTTTCTCTCTCATCGACGTTTCTAGCTCTCTATCTCTCTCCCTTCCTCTCTGTAAAAAATCAATAAAACATATTTAAAATAAAAAAATATATAAACATTTTAAAAATAAGTAAGTAAATAAATACAAAATAGGTATTACCCTTTTGCAGCAATAACAGTGTTTTCCCAGCCCACAAATGGTGACAAGTCTGTTTATTTGACGCGTCCCTAGGAGTATTTTATGAAGGTTATGTTTAGCCACAGGAGACATTTGTACACACAAGTAAGTATATCTTAATCATACTAATTAGATCATTAGATGCCTGTTTTGTTTCTTTCTCACTGGATTCCACCCTTCTCCTTGTGGCTGGCTGAGTCAGAGTTCACCTGCCTCGTGGGTCTCATGGTGACTCCCCTGTGACCTGTGCTGTCTGTCTGTTGCAGATTTGGACATCTCAGAGGCTGAGTTTCCAACCCCCCCTGACTCAAACCCACCCGGCCCTGAGCTGCAGACGTGTATAGCAGAAGCAAAGCTAAATCTACAAACACTGACCAGGCAAGATGGGGAAAGTGGAGATGGAGCCGAAGAAAATATTGTTTACCTCTAATTGTGTTGTCATTATTTTTTCCCTATAAAACAGAACACTGGCATTTTGGGGAGAATTTTTATTTTCCTTTCCTGATATGTGTGTGACTGTGTCCAAATTACTTTAAGAGTAATCGTTAATATTTCATGCAGACTCCCTTTGGGGGGGTATGAGTCTAATAATTAAATTATTGAAAGCAGCTCTGTTTGTATAATCGTTAACTCACCATACCTAATTTCAGAGTTCTGGAGGAGACATTAACTTGGATAAGCAGAAATATTTTCAAAGTTCTGACTCTGGACTAAAATTGCATATTGCATTTTCTACTGAATCATCTGGTTTTTGAAATGCCTTTTAAGACCCAGATGAAGCAATTTGAATGGAAAGAATGATATTCACGATGGGCAAACTTTCACAATCACAGAAGTTGGTTACAGAGAGTGGCCTCACTGCCCCAGAGACCCGGGAGGCAGTGGGGAAGGCCTTTTCTTGGTTACTTTTCACATGCTGATCGCTCTTTGGAACATCACAGGGATTGCTCCTGGAGGTGACCTGCCACAGTCACGGTATAGCCCATGTGAGCTATTTGGACACTGTGCTGAGCGGAAGGCCACTCTGCGATGGACACAATCTGGACTCTTATGACCTGGGCCACATGCTTTGCAGATGCACTTTCTCAGACCCAGTGCTGGTTGTTTTTCAAGCCACATCTTTCAAGAGAGCCCAGAGGCAAAGCTCCAGCGCGGTCCGTTTTGCTGTAAATAGTGAAACTCCAGTCATGCCCTCACTCCCCTCATCTGGTCCTGTCCTGCCAGGCCTGGGAGCACCAACTGCCGCTCGCTAGCAGCATCCCTCCCTGCAGTTCTTTAAGGACAAGAACTGCTCTCTCAGCAAAGCTTACTGCCTGTTTGTGATTTTCCACAAAGGAAAGCTGTTATGTTCTGTCCTCGGAGTAATATGGGTCTCTGTGTGAAAAAAATAAACCAGAAAATGTTTTCAGCTTGTTCTTCAGAAATATTTGTACATGTTGCGGTCAGTGTCAATAAATGTCTTCTACCTGTCTATTTTACTCTGAAATTTTAATACCATGTAGGACCATAGTACAATATACACATCACACACAAATACAATCTCCCCTGATGAAAATGAGATAAAGGAGGAGTATCAATTCACCTAGAATTGTAGCACTTACCAGGAGGGAGCTATGATAGGATGGGGAAAAATCCACCTAGATTCCATTGTTAGCTTGTTTTTTTCCTACTGAGAGTTGCCAGTTGACTATCTATTGGATATTTTCCACTTAGGCAAATTAAGTCTTAGTGGTTTTTTTTTTTTTTTTTTTTTTTGCCTTTTGGGAGGCACTCCTTTTCTGACTCTTTGCTTTTGGCCATTTTGGTCACAATCATATTGTATTAAATTCGGAGACTAATCTTCACAGAATACATACAGCATATTAAAATTTTAGTCAATCACTTTGCCTCCAAGCTGAAACTCCTACTAAATTATAAGATGCATCTCCCATTCTTAAAGACATTTAGAGAAAAACAAACCTGTCTTTCCTCTCTTGCCAGCAAAGTCTATTCCAGAATCTGTCCCTGGAACAAAACCCATATAGATATTTCAGTCTCTATCCTTGCTCCAATAACTATAAATAACTTCTTTTTTCCCTAACAGTGGATATGGAAATAACCACACATGAAAATATATAAAAATATTCACAATCTCCATGGCATTCTTTAAAAAATATGTGTGCTCAATTGGTCTTTAAGCTCTGTAAAATTGGTATTCATTGTCATCGCCCTGGGAAGCCCTAGAACCTTTTCAGGTACCTCTACTGTATTCATAGTTTCCTCTTCAATTTTATGATTTTTCAACTAAATATACTGAGTTTCAAAGCTTGCTTGATAAGTTCTTCCTTTGGCCTCACTGTGTAATGAGCTCAGATCTGCAACAGAGATCACCATGTGGCTCCAACAGAAATTTCAGCTAACCTGTAGAGTAGAGTAGACCACCCTATTTCCAAGCATAATAGGTTCCCCCCCCCCGCCCAAAGGATCTACTTTTCCCATGAACCAAAGAGCTGAAAAGAGACAGTCAGCTCTTTAGAGATTTGTTGTGGGGGAAAAGCAATGTTTTTGCTCCGTCCCAGGCTGCATGAGTTAATGTACCATCTCATTTACAGTCCAAGCTACTCTGCATTTCATCAGGACTGCATAATTACTGCACTCATGCAGCACCTACAACTGGAACCCTGCTCATTCAGAAAAGGGTAAAATAACAATACTTGTTGCAGAGGTATGGTGGCTTGGTGTATGCATGTAAGAGTTATTATGTACAGTAAAGGCGAGCCTAATGAAATCATGGGATGACAGACAAAGAAGAAGAAAGGAGTATGTACTCCTTCCTGTGACCTACGTCCACCTTTCAGTCAGAAGCCACCTGATGTTATGAAGGTTCAACCCTCTGTCCACATTGAGAAGCAAAGCAGTTGAGAGTTGGATGCTGGAGCCAGATCTCCTCTTCACCTCTCTAGGTCTCAGTTTCCTCATCTACAAAACAGGGATGATTACCTTATAGAATCGTTGTGAGAATTAAATGATTAATATATGCAGTGTTATTAGAATGGAGCCAGGGACATAGAAATAACTGATATATGCTAGCTTGTATTATCATATCATTAAAAAAAATACCTTAATAATCGCCCAGTCTTGTCCCAGCCCTTAGGCAGATGGCACCTGCAGCCAGAAACAGTGAATAGAGAAGTCAAATGCCTGGAGAAGGCTTATCAGAAGACTGGACTAGAGTTTCACAAGATTAGCTTTCAACTTATTTGCATCTCTAAACCTCCACTCAGCTTATTTATTCAATAAACATTTATTGACTGACTGCTAAAGGCCAGACAATCTGTTAGGAATGAAGTTGAGAAGAATAAGCCTGCGAGTTGTTGGAAAAGACAAACACATGATCAGGTATAAAGAAGTACAGTTGCTATGGGAGCTCATGGGGAGAGCGTGTTGGGGCCAGGAACACACGGAATGGAGGGAGTTGTCTTAAGCAGCAGATGCCTGAGGCTTGACAGATAAGTAGAGAGTCAGAGAGAGGAGAAAAGACATTCTGAGCAAGGAGAGCAACACAAACAAAAGTCTAAAACACAAAAGGAAAGTCGTGAGAGAGACGGGAGCACACACACATTTGGAGGGACTGCAGGGCGAGTTCCTCCCCTGTATTAAGGTGTCCAGTGAGAAGCGCCATCCGCCTTTGCCTCTCTCGTACAGTCCTGTACTAGGGAGGAGCACAGACATTTCTCTCAACTTGGTAACTGCTCCGGTTCCAAGGCGAGCCAGGCTATCAGGAACGTGTCCTCTCCTTATCCCCTCACCCTTCCACACCCACCTCCACCACACAGGGTTGTGGTCCGATGGCCAACTGGATAGCTGCTCCTGGACCCCAAGCCACAAGAAACCAAGAATAAAGGGAACCCTGGGACTACATGAAGATGCTATTAGAACAGAGGGGTCCAGAGGGTGCCTTGGGGTGCTTCTGAGACAAACTGCTGAATTATATGAGTCCAAGCACAGGTATAAGTGAAGGGGGGAAAAGAGGGGGGGAAAAGTACATACTTTAGCCCTAGCTGGTTTGACTCAGTGGATAGAGCGTTAGTCTGTGGACTCAAGGGTCCTGGGTTCCTTCAATTCCATTCAAGAGCACATGCCCAAGCACATGTGGGCTCAATCCCAGTAGGGGGTGTGCAGGAGGCAGCCAATTAATGATTCCCTCTCATCAATGATGTTTTTATCTCTCTCTTCCTCTCCCTTCCTCTCTGAAATCAATAAAAAATATGGTTGTTTTTTGTTTTTGTTTTTTAGAGTACACACTTTGCTCTTCTGATTTCTTTTCTCATCTCCGTTTTAGTAAGGTGTTTTTTTAGGGGGCATGTGTGTAGAGGAACATATTCCTTTATTTCTTCATCTTGCTTGACTCTGTGTTGGTTTCTATGTATTAGACGAGGCAGCCACCTCTCCCAGACTTGAAGGAGTGGCCTCATCTAAGAGATGGACCTTCCTGTCACCCCTGCCCTGGCTCCTGATGTCTCTGGAACCATTTGGCTGTCCGAGCAGCCTGTTTTCTTTCATGGTGGCTGCTGGAGTGGCTGCAGTAGTACGTGTGTGCAAAGACCTGCCCTGCTGATGTCCCCTCTAGATTTAGGCTGGGAAGCCTGACCCTCAGGCAGCAGCTTTCAACACAAGCCTACGTCCTATGGCCATCAGACCAGGAGATCTGGAGGTCTCTCTTGCGCGACGATCACAAAAATAGGGGCTCTAGACGAGTCTGTCAATTCCTTTCTCACCACACCTAGGCCGAGAGAGAGGAGCAAGAGGGAATCCCTGTGTATTCCGCAGGGCCCTGCATGGGTCCCAGGGTGGCCACAGGCCAAAGCTCCCGGACAAGCAAACAGGCCAATGATTCAAAAAAGATTGGGGTGTAATTCAGCCTGTCTGTGCAGCACCCTGTCTACCCATAGGACCTAGAGGGAGAGAGGGAGAGAGAAGATGGTGCCTTCTGAGGGGGGAATGGCGCCTGGGGCTTCAGAAAGGAAGAGAGCACGCAATGGTGGCTCCTAAGTCCTAGGGGTACAGACGACACCCTCCAGCACCTCTGGAGAGTTTCTCTACACACCGTGGCCCTCCGGCGGGCCAGCGCTCTGGCAGCAAATTCTGTCCGGTGCTTTGCAGGCCGCGCCTCTGCGCTGGCCAGGCAGTGGCCGCGGGCCCTTTAAGCGCCGTGGCGCCTCCCTGCCTCGGGGGCTCCTGGGCGCCCCTGCGCCCCTGCCCGCTGCTCTCCAGCCAGGTGTTCGGGGCGCCTCTCGCAGGTGCAGCCGGAAGAGTTGAGGTGCCCCACGTGGGAAGAACTTCGAATTTCTCACTCCTGAGGGGGGACTGCAGGTTGGTGAAGCCCCCTCGTCCTCCTGTGAGTCCGTGGGCGCCAGGGCTGGGGTCTCAGCCTCTCCCACCTCGGAGGTGAGGCCCAGGCCTCTTCCCTTCTTCCCTGAAATGGTTCTGTGCGGTGCAGGTGCAGGGCGGTGCCACCTGGGTCGCCTCTGCTTCATCTTCTGACCCCCCATGCGCTCCTTTCCCCTCCCAGCCTGCATGCAGGGCTCTAGCCCAGTGGTCGGCAAACTCATTAGTCCGCAGAGCCAAATATCAACAGAATAACGATCGAAATTTCTTTGGAGAGCCAAAATTTTTAAACTTAAATTTCTTCTAACACCACTTACTCAAAATAGACTCGCTCAGGCCGTGGTATTTTGTGGAAGAGCCATACTCAAGGGGCCAAAAAGCTGCATGTGGCTCAAGAGCCGCAGTTTGCCGACCAAGGAACTAGGAGAATGGAACACAAAGAAACCACAATGAAAAGAGAGTAGAGGAGACACACTAAGGGAGATTCCAGAATAACCTGAGGATTATCACCAGACTTCTCCATGTTCTTATCTAACTACCTCCCCTAAACCAAGTGTGAGAGAGGCAGTGAAAAGATCATTGAAAAAGGCTAGACAGCCTGAGCTTTGCTTGCTGACCCCTCCTTCCGGCCGCAAGGCTGCGCAGGCAGGTGAACATGGGTGGAAGGGACCACAGGCACCACTTGGGGTAAGTAGAATGGCTTGGACTTGTACGATCCTGCAACCTTGCTTCGGACCTAAGTTTACTTATCTGTGAAATGGGGTAATCATAACGGCCATGCCTGGCGGGGTGAGAACTCAGTGCCTTAAGCCCCATACAGTAAATGCTAACCCCTCTAGAAATGACAGCAGCAGTTATGTGCTGGTGGTGGGGGTAGGAAGCAGGTGAGCTGGGGCATGACTTGAGTGTTTCACAGCCCATTGTCCTTGCCCTGGGAGACGCCCACGATCCAAGCCTGCTCTGTTGCTGTGCTCAGGGTAAGCGCGTCATGACAGGGACTGAAGGAGGGGATGAGTGGACGAGAGCGAGTCTGGAAATTTGAGACCACAGAGGCTGCAGAACTAGACCTAGAACCCTGATCCCGTTTCCATGGCATTCTTGGCCTCGGGCTTGTGAATTCAAAGCAATCCCTTCAAGTCGATGATTGAATTTCATTTCGGGTGAAGTGACTTGAAGGGGGACCATGGATCAATAGTTTTGTAGAGGCTTCATGGCTGAGAAACTTCAACATGCCCTTAATTGAATCCTACTTGTGGGCCTACCATAAAACGCTTTGGAAAGCAGAAAGTCAGGAGCTGTAGACGCTGCCTGCAGCCAAGAGTCTCATGCAGACAACTGCCTGGGGCAAAGAATGAACGTGGTGAGAAAATAGGATTATACTTCCTTTGCTAATTTCACTGGATGCTATAGTTCTATTAGAGAACTGGCCCTCGTTTCTGCAAGAACTCTCAGCCCCCACCTCTAGTGACCCCTCTTTTATTCATAAGCCTGTACTCCCCTACAGGTTCCTGGCTTACTTGGCTCTGTCCCTGGGCCCTCCTAGGATAAGTTGTCCAGTGTTCTCAGGCTCCACGGAATGAATTCCAGTCACTGAGGAAGGTTAGGGAAAGTCCTCTCATTCAGAGACACTGAGTGTCCTATTTTACATCATAAAAGGGTTCTACTTTTTCTATTAAAATATGTTTTTTACTTACTCAAGAGTTTGTCTAAGTTCTTTCCCTCTCCCTTCTCAGCTGGTTTTGGGTCTTTTGCCTATTCAAAAGGAAAGAAGCAGTGAAGGGGAAGGGAGTTAGAACTCTGATGAGTCGTTTACTTCTTGTTACCAACCTAAGTTAAACATTTAGTGACAGAATCCAGTATGGACTGAGTTGCCATTTGGGAGCAAATGCCTGGCTTCATTTTTCTATGCTTTCTTGACCACGACTCCCCCCAACCACCCCGATGCCATGTACAATGTCTGAGCAGGTTTTCTGGATCGATGTCAGTGCTTATTTTTATAACCTCTTATATAACAGCTTCAGATATAAACATAAACATGGCTCGCATCAAGGAGAGCATCTATGTAGGCCGCAGAGCTAAAGGAGGCCCTCAGAAATGTGCTTGACATTTCCTTTGGCAGCAGTCACGGGCTCCTTGGAAAGCGTTGGTCCTCCTCTCTGCGGCTGGCAAAGTCTCATTTGGGTAAGACGGTGGCAGGTGCCAGCAAAGGACAATAGGCCTTTAATTAAGGGCTGGAGAGAGCCAGAAGTCAGGAAACGACCTCCTAATGAGTTTCTTTTTCCTCCTGGCATTTCTCCTAACTTCCCTACAAACAATCATGGCATGCTCCATCAAGGTAACTGTGGTCATTAATCTTTTGTAGCACAAGAATTTCTTGTAACATAAAGGTAGTAATAGCATTTCTTTGTGTGTGTAATACCTTGAAAAATCAGTGTTAATGCGTATTCCTGGTTTGAGCAGTGGATTTCACTAGGGTGATGCTGAATGTGATCCTACAATTTGTTCCCTCCATGCAGATACCCTCTGTGCAAAGTTCTCATTATTTCTGACATTAGAATTAATGTCAACGTATTTTGGTAATGGCCGTAGTTTCAGTCACTTCCTTTGAGGGAGATTTCGAATGCAAGAGACTGAGCCTGCTAAGCATCGTTGCTATGGAGGCTGTATGAGCGTTGGATTAATTAAGGCTTTAGCAGATGTTGTGAAGTGTGCAGAATGCACTGTTTTCTCCGAGTCATGAAAGAGAGTCCGTGTATATGTGTGAGAGAGAAAAATATTGAGACAATCAGAGACAAAGAAGTCAGACAGATGTGCTTGGCACTGGACATGTAATATTTCCCCCAGTAAGAATAACTGCTGATCACTCTCTAACACTTCTCCATTTTCTCCTCCACCCATGGCCGACAGAATGATTGCTAGAAATGCCCAAGCAATCCATCCATTCTGCCCTTTTTGTCTGATTTATAAGAGGCAAAGGGATATGCAAAAGCATGCTCTTGGATCAGTGGGTTGTCTGAACACTCTAAAACAAAACTGAACTGTGTGAGTGTTTTTTAAACTACCTGGCAAGGAGACCAAGTTTGCAGAGTGGAGCTATATTTGTTGTCCAACCTGCCGGGGTTATTGTCATCACTGACTTGGTAGCCAAGATAGAAATTGGATTTGGGTTGTTTTTCCACTGTCCAATGCCGTGGAGAAATTATCATAGGAATACTTTCAGGATTAGAAAATAAATGACATAGCAATCTAGATCAGATTTTATTTGGAGAACATGTCATTGTTTTAGTTAGAAATAAATTTGTTGGTTTTTAGCACACTGCATTTCTCTTTTCACCTGAATGATATTAATATTAGGTTTAGGTCTAAGTTCAGCAAATTAGTTTCCATTTGACTCCTGCTTAGTGGCCACAGTGAGGAGTGTCCCCATGTTGCCTCTTCCTGATAGACAGGAAGGAGTTAATGGGATGAAATCATCCGAAGACTTTTCTGCTGGACTGGCAGCAGTTTGACACTTAGAACTAGTAGCCTTTGAAACATGATCCTTTTTTATTTGTCTCACATCTGTGGAAGCAGTGTTGTCTGAAAATGGGAATCAGAAAGCATCACAGAGGTACTTTGTTTACTGGGGACAGTCCCTTGTGGCCTAAGTCAGCCTCTTCCCACCCTTAGACCCCGGAGGTGAGTCAGAATAGAAGGATGTAATGAGGAATTGCATAGCCTGAGAGGGAGAGAGATGAGCTAGAGCTAGAGCTAGAGCTAGAGGTAGAGATATAGATACAGATACAGAAACAGACACAGAGCTATCAACCAAAGCTTGTTAATTGATTGTATGCCCCTAAGAAGTAAGACATCTTCCCCCATTCCCCAAAAATGTCTTCCCAGTCTTACCATGCCACTGTTTACAGCCTGGCTCAGGTATGAATGGGGCTTCCCCTCCCCCCACCCCTTCCTTTTACTGGTATATCTGGGAGGTCAGTCAGACACCTTGCACATGTGTGCTACTGGGAGCTATAGAGATAGGGGAAGCGGGACAAATTGGATCAGTGTGAATTTATCACCACCTGGGGGAAAACTCAAGTTAGAATCTTCATTTCTGCATTGTTTTCTCCAGATGTGACCTGTATTTCACTCATCCTCAAGCTTGATTGTTAAATCTGTTGTATTTTCCACTCTTCTTTCAATTTGAGGATAATCTCTATTTATCTCATGGTAGAAAGCACTTACTGAGGCCACAGAAATAGAAAGGATTAGTATTTGCCCTTTGAATCGATGGTTTATTTCTATCTCTCTGGTCACTAATAAGAAAAATGACCTTTTAAAAATATTTTTTTCTTTTCCCCAAGACATATAAGTAAAGGGGAAATTATATTCTGGGTCATTTGTTTACTGAAGAAGATATTGGGATGAGAGAGAAAAAAAAAACCCCAGAGTGGCTTGATGCCATTCGAGGGACATCTGTTAAGTGTCTTAATAAAAGAGCAACAGTGGAAACCAGGAAACAAATGAATAAAAATAGAGCCACTTTAGGAATTAATTCAAGGGGAAAATCTACTTTTCCTCTAAATCGGCAAATTTTGAGTAAGTATTTTATTCTTTTTAAGTGTTAGTATGTCTTCTTTCTTTGTGTGTGTCTGCATATGTTTGTGTACACACACGCTATTTGTGGTCATTTTAATACAGGGTGGAGCAAAAGTAGGTATCAGTTGTTCATATGGAAAATAACACAATACTTAATGAGAATTCAAGAATAAACTCTCAAAAAAAAAAAAAAAAAAAAAAAAAAAAAAAAAGCAGCCGAAACCGGTTTGGCTCAGTGGTAGAGAGGTCTGCGGATGAAAGGTCCCAGGTTCGATTCCGGTCAGGGGCATGTACGTTAGTTGCGGGCACATCCCCGGTAGAGGGTGTGCAAGAGGCAGCTGGTCGACGTTTCTAGCTCTATCTCTCTCCCTTCCTCTCTGTAAAAAATTAATAAAATATATTAAAAAGAAAAAGAATAAACTGTTTCATATACTAGTATTATAAACCTACTTTTGCCCCACCCTTTATACTTGCTGCTCCAGCAAAAAACTTTACTACTTCCCTTCTATTGTGTCTTTCCAGGTGTTAATATAACGCCAAAAGAACCCAATTGTTACCATGCTAAAGACACAACCCACAACCCCAGCAAGCCATGAAGACAAGTAGGAAGCATAGAGACAGTGTGTACTGTTTTTCCTACTGGGCCACTCACTAGTGAATTTAGGTCCTCTCTATTCATCCAACCATGAACCATGCATCACTATAAAGTCAGTGAATATTTGCTGTGTCCAGGACTCTGTTTGATTTGGGGGCCTAAGATATCACTCCTAAGACACCTACCCTCCAGAAGGTCACCATTTTTTTGAGTCAGTCAAGACCACCATCAGCAGTGAAAGAGCTATATAGTTCAAGCAGCATCACCAAGTAGTAAAGCCCAACAATGAAATGAGAAGGCAAGCATACAGTGTTAGGAGTTAAAATTAGTGGGGAAAACTCTGAGAGTGAGGACAGACTTTGTGGCTGGCAAGTAATTTGGATTGTTTTTCGTCCAGTATGAAGATTTTAAAATTTTTGTTTTAATCCTTGTATCAACAGGGGCAGACCAGGCCTCAGGAGATGTTTGGAAATGTGTGTAGGGTTTCTGTTGTTGTTGTCATGATAACTGAGAAGAATTGCTGGCATTCAGTGGAGAGGAGGAGCAGGGAAGCTAAAGAACCTGCAATGGGTGGGATAGTCTCATCTGAAACAGTTGTCACACTCCAAAGCTCACTGAGAAACACTGATCAAATTCCAGCTTTTAGAGTATATTATTTATTCACTACATGAATTCAGAGGTTGGAAAGCATCTATAAACCTTTCATACATTTTGAAAAGTGACTATTTATAGATACTAATAATTTGGTGTCTTGCTCTTTAACTATAGTTCAGATTTCTAAGAAGACTTTCATAAAAATTCAAAGAGGAGTCTTAATGCATGCATTCTTAGAGAAACAATTTCCATAACATTGTCAACCAAAAAAATGATAGACCAACACAAAACCGCAGTTAATGAGGCTCTGACATTTTTATAAAACACGTTCTAACTTTAGCTGATTTAAATTAAAAAGCCCAGCAGTGTAGCAGAGAGCTGATTGATTTGGAAGGCATGGGAATGAGATAATGAGGGCTCTGCTGTGCTCTGCATGGTGAGGGGTAATAAATGATCTATTCCTGGCCAAAAGCAAAGAAGACAAGGCACTTTCTATATTTGAACTACAAAAATTTGCATTGCATTGAGACTAAAAGGTATTCAAATACTGTCTTTCTTCTGCTCATATTTTCATATTAGTCTTGATAATGAACAGGAAAAGGACCCTGGTAGGCATTTCATGTGCCAAAGCCAGTAATGGTTGCTTTCTTAAATTTCCTAATATGCGTTAGACATACAAGCCTTATAGACCGACAAGCAAAAATTGATTCTATAAGTGGGTTGGTCCTGCCTTGACCTGTCAAATGTGGGAGGTTTGAAAAACTCAGGTCAGAAAGTTAAACCTATCTGCCTTCATTTTGAAATGTATCATCCGTTTTGGGAGGAGTGTTGACTTTGCATTGTCATGAGGGGCAACATAATAAGAAAACTGTGAGTAGGAAGACACAATGACTGATAACAGGGCCTGAGCCCTCTTCATTGAACAAAACTCTCATTCTTCAGTTTTCCCCATCCACAAAATGGTCCAATTGTAAAGTTCACCCTCTCCGTGGACAATTAATGAAGTAAGATGTAATGGACTTTAACTCAAGGATCAACCCCAAGATACTTTTAAATGCTTGGAATGAAACCACTCCAGGGACATTTATCTGGAAGTTAGTTTGACAGAAGCCTTCTGGTAGCCCAGTTAGAATTAACCAGGCAAGAGAACCCTTAATTTTCTTTCAGAAAAACTAGATGCTCATTTTCTATGTTAAATGGAGATAAAAGCACAAAAGGGCTCTTCTAAGAGTCACATCAATAGATACAAAATTTGGTCACAATGAGGTCTATCCTTTTTACCAGTTTCCATTTGTATCTATCACATCAATAGATACAAAATTTAACCCACAATGAGGTCTATCCTTTTTACCAATTTCCATTCATTGGTCCAAAATAACTTCAATTTTGACTCTTGTTTAGAACTCATTGCCTCTCAAAATCAGAGTGGGAACAAAATATTGGGCCCCCAAATATACTTCCTGGTGCTTCTCTTGAGAGGATATACTGCTCCTGAACATGTAAAAAATTATCTTCCCATTAAAAACTGCAGTATTGATAATGGCAAAAATGAGTGAAGCAAAATAGTCCCTTTGGTTCTTGAAATGTGATGCATATTATCCTAATTAGACATTATTTATTTTTTAAAATTAATTGATTTTAGAGAGGAAGGGAGAGGGAGAGAGAGGTAAAAACATCAACGCTAAGAGAGACTCATAGTTTGGCTGTCTCCTGCATGCACCATGTGCCCTGACTGGGAATAAAACCATGACCTCTGGTTCATAGGTTGATGCTCTACTTCTGAGCCACACTGGCCAGACCTAATTAGACATTTTTAAACAGTTTAATGTGGAGTAAATCTTGGAGTATTTATATTAATTTGTTCCATGTAGAAATACTTAGTTATCATTTTTTTAAAGGTATTTCTTAAGTTGGTTGTAGTAAAACTGTGTCTGAAAATAAACTCTCCTTGATTTTCTCTGTGGGATTCATCAGGAGATAGACTTTCCGGCAGTTTAATGAAAGACAAGGGTCCATCAACATTGTTTAAGGAACTGTAGGACCTGTGCTAATTGCCAGAGGCTCTGCATGCTGGTTGGCAGCCTTGTGAAGCCCACCTTGGCACAACTGTCCCACCCTTTGCTCCAACCCTGCTTATAAAAGGAGAAAGGGCTTTGGAGGGGAAGGGGTGGAGGGATGGAGGATAGGGGTGAACTGTGAAATTTTAACAACTGTGAGGCACAGGCCTGCTAATGGAATCATCTGGGCAACATCAGGTTACATATTAGCATCTAGGAATGGCTGATATAATTCCAGTTTACAGAGCACTTCATTGCTGGCCCTAGTCATATAGAGTGTTAAGGTTTATGCTACCAGTGGAGGCATTTCACCTCCAATACATTCAGCTGAGTTTATATTGAAGTTCCAAAGTACTCCTCCAGGGGAAGCAATCTGAAGTTATAACTAAGCATTAGGAATGCAGAGAAATAATTTATGGTTAACTCATCCCAAAGTCATTAGATCAGTGGGGATGTGCCAGAGAGAGTCCTAGTCTTGTAGAAAAAAATTTAACTACATCATTTTCTCTACTTCATAGACATAGCTCAAATAGGATACAATAGCAACAGGGGCCTTAACAGATCTCAGGCGAATTTGCAAAATGCAATATGGAGTAGTGGTTTTGAGCCTGGGCTACTGATTATTACTGTTAAGACCTTAAGTGTTTTACTAATCTTTCTGTGTCTCAGTTTTTTATTTGTTAGTTAGGGATAATAACATTGTGTACCTCATAAGGTTATTTTGTGGCATATATAAAGCTCTTAGAGAAATTTACCTGATACATAGAAAACCCTCAGTAAACCTCAATAACTATATTAATAGCTATTGTTAGAGCTTACTTTCAGATACTACATTTGTATGATAGCATTTACTAATCACACTACTCCTTTGAAATAAATATCTGATTCACTTCTAGAGGTCCTTTTAGCTGAGAGTTGAGAAGTGGATTGCAGACCATTTATTAATTCTCACATCGTTAAGAAATCATAAGAGTACAATATTTCTAAGAAACTACCAGCATTCTGCACTAGTATAAGCCACTTTCCCACAGTGGAAAAGAAAAGAGGTTCTTCTAAAAGCAACACTGTTAGAGATGGGGAAATATACTGGATCATCATTAGCTGGCTAGTTCTCTGGGCTTTCATGGTTCTTTTTCAGCTTGTTTCATGAACTTAGTGACTTCATCTGGGAAGTGCTGATGACTAATTTACCACCCCCAATAAGGGAGGATAAAGCAATGACAGTAATGAGTTACTTAAATACAGTAGTCCCACCTTATCCACAGGGCATACATTCCAAGATCCCCAGTGGGTGCCTGAAACTGAGGATAGTACTGAACATACACACACACACACACACACACACACACACACACACACATGCGCCCACATGCGTGCACACATTATGTTTTCTCCTATACATAGGTCTCTTGGTAAAACTTAATTTAACCATGGTAAATGACAACAATAAAATAGAACAATTATAACAATATATTGTAAAAAATTATGTGAATGTGGCTTCTCCCTCTAAAAATATCCTGTTGTGATACACACACCTTTTTATTTAAATGAAGCACTTTATGGACTCTCTTCGGCATCCAAATTGTCAGCATCATTAGTCTTGCACTTTTGGGTCATTATTAAGTAAAATAAAGATTCTAGAACACAAACACTGCAATATCAAGACGGTTGATCTGATAACCAAGATGGCTCCTAAGTGGCTGATGGGCAGGAAGTGTATATACAGTATAGATACACTGAACAAAGGGATGATTCATATCCCAGGTGGGATGGAGCAGAACAGCATGAGATTTCATCATGCTATTCAGAACATTATGCAATTTAAAACGTATGAATTATTTATTTCTGTAATTCTTCATTTAATATTTTTGGATCCAAGCTAACCCCAGGTAACTGAAATGGCAGAAAGGGAAACCACGGATAAAGGACACAACTGAATAACTTTTTTGGTTTTCTACTCAGGAACTTTGGCTAGAGTTAACACAAAAATCCCATAGAACAAAAAGAAATGGCATTTGCCAGTGCTTTAATAAAAGCTAGTTTTTGGGCAAGATGCTAATTTTAATAGGAAGATAACCTTTTTGTCCCAGTGTAGTACATGTAATCAATAGGAGTGGGAAACTGGTTAATTGTTTAATACACAACATTCCCAAGACTATTTCGTTTTCACTCTGTTTCCCTGAGCCAAAATCAATATATCCCAGAATAGACTAGGAGAGGAAGGAGTCACATCCTAAGGTTGGGGACTTCTGTATGTCTTATATTTGGCTGTCATAGGAATTCCCATTGGTTCTGTCTTCTGACCCAGAATATTCTCAAGTACAATTTGTTAGGCCCAGTGTGATGTGTTGCTGAATGAAGTCCCCTGAATCTGGAATAGAGGCTAACTGCCGAGTAATAATTTTTTCCTTGGGCTTAAATTTGTTCTCACAGAATCCATAAAGAAGACCGGTTTGAATCCATAGGTTATATATTGTCAAAAGAAAAAAAAGACACAAGATGCTTGATTGACTCATTAATTGAGCCCAGAACCTTTTCCTGAGCTGATAATCCCAACAGAACCATTCCTTTATGCCATAGATCTCATTCTCTTGAACCAACATGAACTTGTATCACGTTGCTTGTTACTTCTGCCCACTTGCCCACATTATGATAGTGCAGTGGTTGGCAAACTCCTTAGTCAACAGAGTGGCAAACCTCGGCTCACGAGCTGCATGTGGCTCTCGAGCCACAGTTTGCCAACCACTGTGATAGTGTATACTGAGGTACGGTAGCTGCTTCCATGTGGTTTGTTTATGCAGCATGGGTTACTCACCCTACTTGAGCTAAGCTAAGCTGATAAACTCTGCTGATCCTAATGCAAACGGTGAGCCACACTTAACAACTTGGAAGCCTGGGAGGTGTAGAGTCGGGAAGATGAAAGAGAGGAGTGGGCCTTTGATTTTACCGAAGGAAGTTGGCATGTTTGTGCAGATTTTTTCAATGAGATGACATAACATGATTCCCGGTAGCAACATGTAATCTGGCTGCAGTGCTATTGGTCTCGCTTAACTTCCCACTGGGAAAAGCAGCAGACAGCCCAGGCTCAGCCAATTTCTTGCAGACATTTTGGCCTCAACTGCACCCAATGTGTCCTTGCTGGCTCTTTGCACCAAGTTCTGAAATCCATCTGCAAGTGGAAGGAAATGTTCTCTCTCTGCTTCTGAATGACCCTCTACTAAAATGAATTGATATTCTCCTTCATAAGAGCTTTTTGATGTCTCAGAAATCTAACAAGTCTTTAAAAAAACAATAATCAAGCTGTTTTATTTTCAATGAGAAAGTCTCCACCTGCCAAGAATTCTTTTTCAACCTGAAATTCAAAAACCACAAACAAAGTAGTAAGAGTTGTTCCAAGACTAAGCCAAACCACCTCCCTGATTTGCCTAAAATGAAACCACCAGCCATCTAACAAAACTGGTCAGTAGTAGACAGCACACTAATTCCAGGACCTCTAGTCAAGACAGGTCCAAGAACTGGGAGGGTAGTGGGTAAATAAACAAAGGATAGGAGGGCATGCTGGGAACTGAATTTAATGACCAGGCCAGGGTCAGAATTGAGGTCTGGTCAGCATGTAAGGACTACCATCCACTGAGCACTCACAACATGCCAGGCACTGTGTTGCCACATCACAAGCAGTCTTTCTGCAGGTACTTTTATTATCCTCAGATTACGCAGGGGTAGGCTGAGGCTCAGAAAGGTTGAGTGATTGGCTCAA
Source organism: Pipistrellus hanaki (assembly GCF_964339955.1). Classification (NCBI taxonomy): domain Eukaryota; kingdom Metazoa; phylum Chordata; class Mammalia; order Chiroptera; family Vespertilionidae; genus Pipistrellus; species Pipistrellus hanaki. The sequence continues at coordinate 34,642,297 of NC_140506.1, forward strand.
GGTCATTCTGTGGTGGAGTAGGTTTCATTCACCCATTGTCTGACTTGACTCCAAAACCCAAGTATGGTTTTAAGCTCCTTTGCCACTTGAGTTATATGTACACAAAACAGCTCTCTGCAGGCCTTGTGTATGGGGTACCCAGAGTGTTTTATGTCTGTTTAAGGCTCCCTACTGGGGATGTTCTTAGTGTTTTACCATGAAATTCAGTTCCAAAATGTTTATTATCCCTGAAAACTAGGGATAATAATAGCTAATATTTATTGAGCACTTACTAGCTGTGAGACATTATTCCAAGTGCCTAAAAATGTGTGACTTCATCTAATCACTGCAGCATGATTGGTGTTATTTACTTAATTTTACAGAAAATAAAACTGACTCCCAGAGAAGTAGTGTAACCTGTCCAAGTTCAAGTGATATTAGGTCAGATTATACGGAATTGCTATTTTGTGGGTCAAAACCAATAAAATGTAGGTCAACTTCATTTTAACTAAATGAAATTGGGATTTGGGTCCAGATCTGCCACCAAACTAGCAAAGGAATAGTCGGTGTGGTGAAGTTGGATGCACTTGTCTTTGTTATCTATTAGAAAACAAAACCCCAGATCAGGGGGTAATAAACTATTAGAGACCACTTGTGGTGGCTTTATGCTTCTAGAATGAATAGACATATGCTTCTAGAATGAACAGACATAAAAAGATGTCTAAGTGGGGGAGTGGAAGCTCAGCCCTTGTACCCCACCTGTCTCTCCCATCTTCTTGTTTTATACCTGATTCCTTCTGCTTCTTTTCAGGTTTGCCCTGTTTCTGCCTTTTGATCCCTGTCCTTGGACTCACCTCAGACTCATGCTTGTACTATCATGACTTGTTTTGACCTGGCTCCTCGTCTGGATTGGCCCTGGGCATTAGATTGCTCCATGTGACTCATCCCCTCTCTTGGTTCCCACCTCTTATCTCACTCTAAACCTTTGTGCTTTTGCTCTTGATTTTTACCCTTGTGGCTTCTGGCTTCTTCTCTCAGCCTAATCCTACCTGGGCAGCTGTTCACCCTGGGGTTGACCTTGATGTTCTCTTAGTTCTCAGTTTTCCACACCAGCCACTTTTTATTCCAGCTGATCCAACTTCCCTCCTTTTCCCCTAACCCAGTGTGCGTAGGCTGGTACAGGGAAGACTTTGAAGGTGCTGGTGATAAGTTTAGAGGAGGTAAGAAAGCTCTTTTTAGTTCCCATAAGTAGAAAGTTCTTTAGAGAGTGGGCAACTCTTGTAAAGTCCATGAGAAGTTGGTGGCAGCTCTGGTAAAAAGCATGGTGGTGGGTGGGTAAGAAGGGGGAAATGTAGGAATTAGGGTCTATTGGCTACCTGAGTAGGCAAATCACTTAAGGTCTTAGAAGAAACCATCAACTGGGCAAAAGAAACAAAGAGGAAAAAGGTGGAAGGAGAAAGAAGCTGATTCCCACTGTTTAACTACAAAGGAAAATGTATTAAGTCTTCCTTTTTCCTCTAAGCAAAAATAGTGACTGGGGTGGGACAGAATGGCATTCAGAAGGGGTGATAACAATTTTGCCTCTTTCCTTCCTAATGGAACATTTCTTCCTCCTGGCTAGCCCTCGCATTTGGCTTCATCTCCATGGCCAACTATAAAGAGATGGAAAATTTTAAAGATCTGGGAACAAGGAACCAGAGGAAAATAATTCTGAAAGATTTTAGCAGAGGAAAGCCAATCAACTTTATGGAAGAATGAAAAGGATCATAGTAGACATATTTGGGATGACTGAGAGGTGGCTAACAGAAACCACAAAGTGATGTGTAAACTTACCTGGGGCTTTTTAATACCTGGCAGTTCAAGACGAAGCAATTGATCTTATATATATTTATTTCCCTCTTTACAGGTCAATCATTCTTGCCCTCTCTGGGGTATAACAACATGGATGGGTTGTAGTCGAACAAAACTTGGGGATGGCAGTGAAAGGAGATTTAGAGGATAATGGCAGCTAGAAATGTTAATTGTGAGGTATAGGAGGTCAAAGAGCAACAAAGGCCAGAATCTGAGCCTGTCCATGCGAGCCCCAGAGGGTTTGTACGCCTCCGTTTCTATACTGATACCCTTCTTGGACTGAGCCCTTCCTCCAAGCAGGACTGGGAGGGAGAGTGCCCTTGAACCTGACTCTGTAGAGGAAGTTGTAGGATGAAGTAGTTACTTTGGTGAGCATAACATTGATTGGTGACTTAAGGAATGGGGTGTGGAGTCAGATGCCTGGCTTCAAATCCTAATTCTGCCACTTCCTACCATCTAAGCAAGTATCTTTATCTGCTCTTCTGTTTCCTTAGGGGAAGAATAGCTACTTCATTGGATTCAATAATAGCATGTATGTACATAAAATGCTTGGCATAAAGCTTCATTCATACAAAACCTGAAAAAAAAAAGTGGCAGGTGATATAATAATTATGGTAATGATGGTGATGATGCTGGTTCCTAATTTGAGTGTCATGTTGATAGCAAAAAAAAAAAAAAAAAAAAAAAAAGATGCTTTAGTCTTCAGCCTCAGAAACCTTCTTTTCCTATCTATATTTAACATCGTGATCTCCAGGTGCTCTCCAAAACCATGGTTTCCCTGCAGATGATGGGCCTTGCACTAGACTCATAGATGCAGACAAGATGCACATTTCCTCTTTTTCACACAAACTCCAGCTCACTGTTCTTTCCCTTCCCGTTCATCCCACTCCTGAGGCAAATAGTGCTGCCTGACCTGACAAGGAACCCCTGAAAGAGGGCACTGAGTAAAGCCCAACCCCTTCTTCCATTCTAGCTGAAGGGAAAAGCACACTCTATCAGAGTGATATGAGGAGGACCAATTACTTATGAGCTCTGTGTCATTTCTGCTGAGCACTATATTATTTCCATTTAATGTACACCCTTTTAGGCAGTGGGCTTATTGAGCAGAAGAATAATTTAGAAGGGCCCGATTTTGAGACTGTTTCTCAACATGCCTTTAATGGAAAATATTTAGTGTGCACTTACTGGAAGTGATGCGTCTCAGGACTGGGGTTCGGTTGAATCACACTCATTAAAGCATGCTTGAGCGTTCCATATGCTTGTGGTTAATGAACACTATGTTCCTTTAGTTGTTCTGTTTTCTGTCTTGTAATGACCAGTCCTACCTGTGCTATATGTGAGAGAGAAGGGGTTGAGAGTGCTTTGGAGGCAATTTGCATGTGAATCAAATTGACTGAGGAGTTAGTACGAGTCCATAAATATCCTTGAGCATGTTTATTTCATTTTGTATTCAAGGATAGCAATATTTATAGCTCGACTCAAAATGGATTACAATAAAGGATGGTTAGCTTCGGAACATTGATTATTTTCTTACGTTTTTTACAAATTGAACATATACACAACTTCATCAGTTTAGATAGAACAGTCACATCTCTCCAGGATTATTAGGGATTTAAGTTCTCCACAGTAAGAATTTTCCAGATGACTGAAATTTACTCCCTTTAAGAGTGAGAGCATATTTATTTTAACCATTTAAATGAAATATGTTTGAGTCCTGAAACATATTACTCTGACTTCCCAAACAGTGATTCTCAGCACAAGTTTTCTTGATAACTTAGAATGAGGATTAAAAAACCATAATCGTTGTACTGATCCAAAATTTACCTAAGTGTTCTGATGGCCGTGAGTGACCATGTCTTTGAAATTCTGATTTTTTGTGTACTTCTTGCATTTTTTCTTTGCTGTAGTTCTGTTGGTGTGACTTTGTGCTTATATCAGTAGGTCTACTTCTTTGCTTTCTCCTTAATTCAGCCATGTCTACTTAACTTTGGACTAAAGAGACCAGCTCACCAATCTTAGTCAACTTTTAAATGAAGCAAGAGTAAATAGTCTCTGTGTGAGATTATTTTATTCTTTAGGAATAAAACACTTACATTTCAACATATGGACCTTGTGAGGTCTCTTTTAGGTATTTTAATAGCCTTTTGTGCTTGTTTTGGTGTTCTGGATAAGGGAAGTTACAAGATGTCTGAATTCTTGGTGGCTGAGATGTTTCAAGATGCTGCAATCTTGAAAAAAGAATCTGTCACTTTAGCTTAGTCTGCCTGTGTGTCTGTTAGCTCATCCAGTGAATGGTCTAAATCTTCCTCATTAGACCAACCCACATTAATTCCTCCCCTGATTCCCTAAGGGTATTTACCACTTTGATCTCTACCACCCAGTTAGTAGTTCATTACATATAGTAGACCCATGGAATTCACTGGAGATATATTCTAAATCCTTAGAGAATCCTCACAATTGCAAATATTATTATAACAATAATATCCCACACACAATGCAATAAAGTGTGGTAGAAAAATTTAAGTGTTCCTTTAGACCCTTAATGACTCTATAAATATAGGACTTAAGTTACGTATAAAGCTAGTAGGATTTCATGTTAGGGCCATTTCTTACAAATAAATAAAATGTTATTATTTTACCAACATTACTGCATGGGCCCTGACAGAGGAAAACAAAGCCCAATTTTGAGGCGGGGAGGGGATGTTTTGAGTTACACTGAGCTTCTATATTCAGCCAAGTGATTCTTTGTATATACTGGTCTTTCACCTTGAATGATTCAAGTTTGCATTCACAAGAATTACAATAGGTCATGACCAAGGATTGCAACCTCAGATGCCTACAGGGCCACATAAATGAGTGAAGAGGAACAGGTTCATGAATGTATTCTATTGACATTTCTGTTCTTATCTATTCCAAATGTAGCTTTCTATATACTGACTGTGGTGGTAACATCAAAGGGCACATTCAAATGTCATTTAAACCCCCTACTCTTTTGTCTTTCACATGTCTAGAGTATGGAACTTGATTTCCCAGTTTCCTTGCAACTAGGAATAGACACATGACAGAGTGCTGGGCCAGTGGGACATAGGCAGAGATCAGGAGAGGGCTGTCTTTTGTCCATTTCATTCTTTCTGCCTGAAACATGCAAAATGCATTTCAATCATGAACATAGAAAACCACTCAAAAGATGGTAACACAAGAAGCTGGAAGGAGGCTGTGTTTCTGACAACTCTGTGGAACCCGTGTCCTTATTTAAGCCAATGTTTTTGAGTTCTCTATTACTTGCAGCTGAATATATTCCTGACCAGTTCACTGATTATAATTTTTATCATATTCTATATCAAAATGAAACATTAAGCTGTGTTCTTTCATTCAAACACACTTTATCCTGTTAAACATGTGGCCATAGTCTTCCTTTCCACAGAATTGTCGCCACCCCCACCCTCCCAATTTTGGAAAAGCAAAACAAAACCCTTTAGTTCTCTCAATCTATTTCTTTTTCCTGTTTTTCTGAAGAGAAAAACTCTAGGTGAAAAGATGAATAGATGCTAGCTGACCTCTGACTCTGCTGGAGAAAAAGTAGGAAATGATGAGCAGTATGGTAAAATGGAAAAGTCATAACTCATCCAAAGGGATCTTGGAATGGGAATATGGACCCAGCATTGCCAGTTTTCCAAAAGGAAAAACTTACTTTATTTTCCAAGAGAAGCTAGAAACATAGATATTTGTGACATATCCTATTTTTTTTAAAAATTGACAGCTAATTTATGAGTTTGTAAATATCCTTTAAGTAAAAAATGTTTAGGACAAGATATACATGACTGCCTGGACAATTTAGCTGGTTGCCAGTTTGTATCTTCTGTCTCAGGGAAGCTCATTAAAATTGCATATTGGAGAACATCAAGAATCTACATGCTAAATTATATTATTTATGGTTCCATCTATAAAATGTCATCTCTCCCACTCACTGTGGGCAATCTAAAAGGAAGGAGCAGGCTATATTTTTCATACTCCTTAGGACATCCTCCCTGTGGCTTTCTGGTGGGTCTTTGTAGGATATTTTTAAAGAAATCTGATACCCTGATGCCCAACATTGACACACATTTATAGGGTGTTAACAGAGGGTACAACACCATGAGAAACACAAAAGAGTGTGTGAGAAACAAAAGAGAAATAGAATAAGCTGTGAGTCTAACGGAAGGTACCACACTCATGTAACCTAGTAACCCCAAAGACTGTCATTTCAGGGCAGGGCGTGTTGCACAAATTGCATACGAATATCCTGAGGGAATGAGAAGTAGATGTGTTATTACTCAGGGAAACCTTCTTGCAGGGTGTGAATCTTAAACTGGGTCTTGAATGGAAGGAGGACCCACCTTGCTGAGGTACAGCTTCCTCAGAGTCAAAACACAGAGCTTGTTGAGAAATAAGAAACCTCTCTTAAAAGAATTTGAAACAAACATCTTTTTTCTTAGAGTGAAAAAGTATCTCTGCATGAATTGTTTATTTTTATACACATAGCATGCTTCATGACAGGTGAAAATGGAAAATGTGAATGCTGAGAGTATGCCAGATATGTTTGTTAAACATTAAATGATTTCTATGGTAATGAATGCATGCTTACCGAGCTGTGAAAATTTCAAGCAAGATGAATTACCAAGTACCTTGTGCATTTAACAATGCTGGGATGTTATCAGGGTTGGGAAGTTGAATTGAATGCTCTACATTGAGCATCCAGCCAAACACCTAAAGAATGTGGAACGAAAGCTAAGGGAGCCACACATCTTTAGAAAAATCCCCAAACTGGACCAACAACATGTGCTTGCTTGATTCCTCAAGTTTCAGTAGGCCGAGAGCCAAATTTTCTGAATTCATGTCATACCTGCTAAGGCTTCCAAAACTAATAGTTCTTGCTTTTGTTTGGTACACAGTAGTCATGGATGGTATTATGACAAGATGGGGAGGAGGTCAGAAATGGACAAGACAGCTGTTAGAAGTCCAAAGTGGAGCTTAGCTGACCTTAATAGATAGAGAAGGCAAATCGAAGACGTATGTGAGGTTCTAGTCGGTATGTAGCACTGTGGGTCCTGTGAGGGGGCCAAGAAATGTAAATGATCTGTGTTCAGGCAGCCTGCCACACAGGCATTTAAATAATTAAGAAAATTGGAAGCAAGTTCAAGTCTCACCTCCTTTACACCATATATTAGCTGTATGACCTTGAGCATGGTACTTAACCTCTTTGAACCCAACCTCAGTGTCCTCATAAGTAATATGGGGCTAGTACATCTTACCTCAGAGGGTGTTGATAGGGTCCTATGAGCTAATGAAGACAAAGATCTTAGTTGTTCCATATAGATTCCCCACACATTAAAACTTGGCTGGTATTTTTGTGGCAATGACAGCTTGGCATCATGCAAAAGGCTAAATGAATTAATTAAAGGTGATTCGTATACAATGACCTTATTATCCAAGCAAATAGTTATAAACCACAATTTTGCTCGAATGGTACCCTTGATTGTGTTGTGAAGGTACTCCTGATGGAGCCTCAGCTTGGTGGGTGCAAAGCAGGCTATGGCCTGCTATGGTCTTGTATTTTTGGAACCTAGCACTGTGTCTATCACTGGGTAAAATGTGTTAACAGATGATGTCCCCGGGAATTTAGCTAGAACTGAATAGAAGACATGTCACCAGAGTTTTCAAACCCCCACATTCTAGAAGCTTGTAGCTGAGCATGATTAAAGGTCATGCCGTCTAAACACCTTATTTTAAGGAAAAGACATCTCTCTCCTCTGCTCATGCTCCAACATGCACACCAGAGGTGGCAGGAGCAGCAGGCTGGGGAGTGGTTGGCTGTGTTACTCATCTTTTAGAATAATTCTTCCTCTGCCCAAACCCTCTATCCCTCCCTCCATCACCCAACATTCCCCTTGCCATTACTCTGTCAGGGCAGCCCTCGTTCCCACTGAGGACAGAGCAGAGGAAATGGGAGAGGATGGGCTTCTAGCAGAGGTTGAGCTGTTGTCCCCCCAGGGAGTGTGGCTACCCATTTAGCCTGGGATGGTTTTATAAAATTCTGGTAGAGGTAGAAGTATTGATATAAACCACAATGATTTTTTAAGGATGCCACTGATAACGTGAAGGGCCAGGATTTAAAAACAAGCAAGCAAACAAACAAACAAACAAACAAACCTTCTTTAGGAGGGTGGGGAAGAATGAGCAAGTTGGCATTTTCCTTAGGATTGAGAAGCATATGAAAGGAGTCGTCTTATTTGAGTCTGTGCCTCTCTAGCCACTCTGTGCTTTCTAGAAAACAATTATGTCAGAAAGTTTCATTAATTTTATGTCTTTGGGTAATTCACTGACTCTAATTGGCTTTGAGAGTGTGGTGATTGCAAAGCTGCTGTGGGTAAGCACACAAATGAAAACAACCTTCTCTCAGTGTGATGAAATGTAATTGAATGATAACTCCAATTTTTAATAACCCCCAGAACATTAGCGGTCTGGGGGTGCAGCTATTGCTATTGGTTACAAAGTAGCACATTGCCCAAGTATGCATGAAGTACCATGGTGATGGCAAATAGAGGCTATTGCATTTGCCTAGAAAAAACAACAAGGCAACAACAATAATAATAGCTTATAATCTGCTGAGGTTGGGTACTATCCTGAAATTTTTGTGTATTAACTCACTGCAACTTCACAACCACCTTTTGAGGTAGATGCTGTTATAATCTACATTTTGTAAATGTGGAAGCCAAGGCACAGATATATTTAAAAATTTACTTACTTCACATATCTAGAACACAGTAAAGCCAGTCAGAGAAATATTACCAACATCCCTTGCAATGATCATACATTGAATATATTGGTTTCCTACTCACTTTCTTAACTACTTAGATTTTCATTTGGCTTCATCCTTTTCCATACACATTCCATGTGTTAGGTTGAAATATATGAATGAAATTACTTTTTTTTTTTTACAAGTGAAATATCATTGACTATTAGCAGTTTCAGATGGTTCAACTTAACACTCCATGGCCCAGGGGTCATTCCTAGCTAATCAAGTTAAGGAAGACAATAAACACATTCTATTTTCCGATCTTGGTCATCTATTTAGAAGGAAGGCATGTGACCAACATAATCCAATTAGGATGAAAGTTACTCTTGCATGGAATGTTAGGATAGTAGTTGTTATTCACAGACATAAGGTTCAGAACTCCTAGAGCTTAAAAATGAAAATTATCCATGGAACTTTCATACTTAACATAGCCATGAGAACTACATAGCATAGGGCTAGGACCTTGCAGGAATCACACTTGGTCGCTTATCTCCCTACTTTTTCACTTAGATGAGACAATTAATCTTTTTGTTTAAGGCAGCTGAATTAGCAATTGATTTGAGTTCTTACAATCACAGTTTCATCATTCTTGAGTAGAGAGAGACAAAGGAGGATTGCCACTTTGTAATGGACATAAGTGTTGGAGAAGCCAGAAGTTTGTATGACCCTTTATATATGAGTCTTCTGGCTCTTCAGCCAATAAGCCACCTAATGGTGAGATAAGCCTGTCTTCATTACACAACCTGTTTTCCCTTTTTCCCTGTAACCCTCTGAACTTCATCTCTGCAGTTTCTAAAGGAACATCTACTTGACAAAGATGCAGAGTGAAATGAAATATGCTTTTTTACTGATATATATAGTCCCTCCTACACCAAGAGAGAGGAGGCTTACACAGGAGAGGTCCCTCGGGTTATGAAAGACAGTGCATAGTGTGAAGTTTTACATCTAGTGAAAGCTTATTTAGGAAAAGTGAGAAATGGGTAGTAGAAGGCAGTGTCCTTTGTCTTTTGTTATGAACTTACTTTGATATGTATCATGTCATTACCATGTAGTATTTTTCCATCTAGAATTAGACGCCACCCATATTTTTCTCCACTTTATGGGAATTTGCTGAGGATTAAGTAAGGATGCATCAGTGCTCAGGTTGCCTATAAAAGGTAGACACTGTTGGTTGCCTACAGAATCTCTATCCCATCCTTCCTGTGTCCCCGGGGCCTAACAGAATCCTAACTCTGTGCAGAAATCCATGAGTAAGAATGTTTCACGGTATAATGTGTAGCCTAGGGAGAGCCTTTATATGAACTAAAGGAAGCCAAAGCCAATTTTGGAGATGGAAATGACTGTCCCAATTGTTTACAGGCATTGTTTTCCTGGTAATTGATGACTGCTCTGTCTAGGGATATAGAAATTGTGTATTCCTTTTTTATAATATGTTTTTAATGATTTCAGAGAGAGGAAGGTAAAGGAAGAGATAGAAACATCAATGTTGAAAATCATTGATCGGCTACTTACTTCATGCCTCTTATTGGGGATCAAGCCTATAACCTGGATGTGTGCCCTGACCAGGAATCAAACTGTGACCTCCTGGTTTGTGGGTCAATGCTCAACCAACAATCCACACTGGCCGGGCAGAAATTGTGTATTTCAGTGGTAATATCGATAGGAGTAATATTCTTTGATCACAAGTGATTTAAAATATGAAGGAGAGCTTTCAATCTTGTTCCACTGAAAGAGTATTAGAAAACACATGCCATTCAAAATGGGACTGGGTCCCAGAGAGAGATTTTATTTCTGGTCACGGGTAGAGATGGGAAATTAGGAAAAGATCTGGAATTTAATCACTTATATTCATTTACAAGAAGTCAGGATCCTGTAGGCTGAGGGTTTAAGTTGTGGAACAAAAGGGCTGAGCCTGCTGAGCCGCTGGTTTCTAGTCTCACTTCCCAACAGGCAACCCCTCAGTACCCAAGACAGTTTTATTTCTTGTGAGGTAGACAATACTTGATTTCAGGTTGCTAAACTCACGGTGTTTCTGCTCACCCTTTAGAACGTCTGCAGCGAGGCTGAGGACACTGTCACCAGCTGTGCAGGGAGCACATGCAAGATCTGGGAGGGAATGAAATAAGACCAGATTAGGTCAAGGGTCATCTGTAGGTTGCAACCACTGGCCATGGTGCCTGGTGGCCAAGACAGTTGGCACTAGAGAATGTTCTAGATGCCTTAAGTTGCATGGAGAAGAATGAGGCACTGGTCTTTCTGGTGAGGTGGGACGATCTGGGTGAGTAGGGAAGGAATATAATGTCCAAATCCTTCTCGGGGAATGCAGGCCCTTCCTGCAGCACATACGGAAGCTTTTGTAGGCAGTCAGGTAGAAAGGAATAATAAGGTAAAGGGGGAATTCAGTTTGCTGTCTGAGAAGATGAGGAATGGGGCCTCGGAAGCCCTGTCTGGTTGGCCTTGAGACAGTGGGGAGCAGTTATAAGTCTCAGAAATTTTGAAAGCACTGTCTGACTTTCATCATTTTTTGAAATATCTCCAGAATCAGGAAAGTAGTTACTGCAAACACTGATTTTATGCTCTGAATTGGGAAAATGAGGAAATAAAATGAAAACTGCCGTTTTATTGTGTGAAACTCAGGCCAATTACAGTCATGTGTGTGAACGGCTCATCTCTTATCCCTCATGACTAGGATACACAATGAGGGTGACTCATGGAGAGCACTCGATAGGGTGAGACTAACGAAGCGTTACTTGATTCCAGTAAAAAGGCTGTTATTTATGTGCTCGATGTGTGTTGCTTGCATGTCAGAGACATTTTGTCTGTGATGTAAATACTTTTAAGAGAGCTTTGCTGAGGAGACTTTAATGCTTTATAGATCAGAATGGACTAAATTTCCTGACAACAGGTCTCTTGGCCCATTGGGTCTAGATACAGGGCGCCAGAAACAGGCTCTGCTGTAAGCACAGACTCTCAGCCTGTGAAAACATCGAAATTGCCAATAGCCAGGAGACACTGGGAAATCATCACAAAGTCACCATCACACTAATGGCATGATAACTGGCTTTTCATTAGGGTTTACTCCATGCCTGGTACCATGCAAAAAATTATATACATTGCTCTATTTAATTCACACAATTACCTTATAAGATAAATTAGAGGCCCAGTGCACAAAATTCATGCACTGGGGGTAGGGAGTTGTTCAGTCCAGCCTGTATCCTCTCGCAGTCTGGGACCCCTCACTCCTTACCGCCCACCTGCTCGCTGCTCCTTAGCACTGCCACAGAGGCAGGAGAGGCTCCCGCCACCACTGCTGTGCTGACTAGCCGTGAGCCTGGCTTCTGGCTGAGCAGCACTTCCCCCTGTGGGAGTGCACTGAGTGTCTGCCACCTGATGGTCAGTGCACATCATAGCGACTGGTCATTCTGGTCGTTCTGCCATAAGGGTCATTTATAGGCTTTTATTATATAGATTATTATTTCTATTTTACAGATGGAGTGAAGGACACCAGCATCACAGAACTGATAAGAGGCAGAGCCAGGAGGCAAAGGCAGGTACACATGACCCCACAGGAAGCACCAGGCCGCCTGAGAAGCTTTAAGGGCACCCCAAATTCCTGAAGCCACTCTGATGGTAAGTCCTGACTGAGTGCTGTTGGGGAAGAACAAACTTTCCTCCACCCCCAAGGTTCTGGTGACCGGTCTAATAATCAAGTAGACAGGAGACAGATTAGCAAGAGAAAATAACCACATTCAATACATACATACATATGTGTGGGAACCTCACATACATGAGAAAATCAGAGGCCCCACTTGCAGGACAGGTTCATAGATAGAAAGGGAACATGGGTGTATGAGACATCCTGAGCTAAAGATGAGGCAATGCACTTTGGGGCTTCAAACGGTCATTGCAGATGACAAGAGCAAATGTTTAGTAAATAGACATTTGTCCTGTCTACAGATAGGACCAAGGAGGTTATCTTTGATGATTTCCCTTGCGGGCAAGGCCCCTAATTCAAGTTCATCCAGGCAGTCAGGGGAGGGGCAGAGGTTTCTCCTGAGCCTGCAGCTAAAGTTGCCTTTAGCTCAAAACTGCCTACATATTACAGAAGCTCATCTTGGGTGACTAGTTCTGGACTCCCACTGTGTGATACTGGATTCTTTCCCCTACATGACAGTTAGTACCCTGGTGTGGGTCTGGCGGGAGGGAGTCTCCTAGGATTCACGTACTTGGCAAAGAAGCTGATGTACCGAGATTCCGTGATCCCCAGGGCAGCCGAGTCTGATGCAATTAACAAGAGAGCCTCTCCATGCTAGCATGGGCTCTGTCCCACTCACACTGACAGCGTGGCAGACAAGAGCGCGAACTTGGACAGGTCAAGGGGCTTTATACAGGTGGTGATGCCACCAATTTGGCTGACCCCGACTGGCTGGGTGAGGGCTAGGGTCCAGTCACACAAAATGGAGGATAGCTCCGCCCTGCCCTCTCAGAGGCCTTTTTACTTTTGGCCTCCGCATTTTGGAGAGGGTGACCTTTCCTGCCTGACTTGCGTGCATATCAGCCTGCAGAGCAAGGCGTCACACTCTCTCAAAGAGAGAACAGGGTGTCACTCTCTCGAGGAAGGCTGGTGTCTTTGAGCCACCTCCAGCTCAGGCGTGGAACCTCCCTGCAGGAGCTGTGATTCCCAGCCAGTGTCAGTCACCCCTCCCAAACTGTGTGGCTCCTGTAGATGCCGAGGGCTGCCAATAAGATAAGAAATTGCTATCAGATTTTACCCTTCAAAGGTCTTCCTCCCTTTTCTCACTCTAGGATTGATTCATCTTGAGTTTCAAGATAGGGGCAGGTGAGGGTCAGGAAGAAATTTATAGGACTACTTTCGAGGGCAATTTCTAATGTTTGGCTATAAACATTTTCAGGAGGGATAAAAGCGGTTACTTTATCACTACCTGGAGCACACAAATGGTCCCTGGGAGGGAGCAAAGCTGCCAGCAAGGGAGTGTGGGAAGGCAACCTAACACCTCTCTTTCCTGTTTGCCCTCAGGGAGGGAGGCAGCCTGTTGAAAGTGTGAAGCACAAACCCAGCCTCCCAACTCGTACTTAATCTGGTACGCAATGTTCTTTCATTGTCAGCCTGAATCCATGACAATAGTGTTCATTTTCTCCCCATCTCCCAAGCAGTGAGCAACAAAGGAAAGACAATCTAAGAGCCCATGAAATGTTTTTATTGAAATCCTGTTCTCCAGAGAGAGATTGAGGAAGCGATTTAAGCAACCTTATTGCAAAATTAAAATGTATTCCCCTACTCCATGACAGGAAATGGGAGATAAGCCTATAAAAAAATAAACACCTCCTCCACCCACCCCCAAAATAAACCAGTTTGCAGGACTGGAGCAATAAAGAGATGTTAAATATAATTATGCATAGCCCTAGCTGGTTTGGCTCAGTGGAGGGTCCCAGATTCATTCTGGTCAAGGGCTTGATCCCTAGTGGGGGTGAGGGGGTGCAGGAGGCAGCCTATCAATGATTCACTTTCATCATTGATGTTTTTATCTCTCCCTCTCCCTTCCTCTCTGGAAATCAATAAAAATAATATTTAAAAAAATCAATAAAAAAATAAAAATTATGCATAAAAACAGCAAAAACAATATGAGACTCAAAAAGGATTTTTTTTTTAAAAATCTACATAATATTAACACAGAAGGGACTTTCTTTGGAACATCCTGCATTATATTTCAAATTTTCTAATTAAAAATATTCATCAAGCTGTGTGTAAAAGCCAGGAGGGGAAGTCCTTATCTCCAACACTATGCCTATGAGAGCACTCCTGATGTTGTACTGTTGACAGTGTTATGAAAGCATTTGGCAGTGCTTCCAGGAAGATTTCAGGTGCTTCATATTTTGCATAACAATTGTTGTGTTAGACCATAATTTAGTGGCATCTAAGTACATCTGCTTATTAATGAAGACGATTAAAAAACAGACACAACATATCACCATAGCACAGCTATGTTTCCTCTGCTCATCCCCTTTCTTCGACCCCATACTCCTGTGGCTGAATATTCTGCAGAGACTGAAGTGAACAGGAAGTGTGCCCTGCTGAGCTCTTTTTTAGGGCTTCCCTCCTTCCTTCTCTCCCTCCCTCTTTCCCTCCCTTTCTTCCTTCCTTCCTTCCTTCCTTCCTTCCTTCCTTCCTTCCTTCCTTCCTTCCTTTCTTTCTTTTTCCTTCCTTCCTTTCTTTCTTTTTTTTTTTTCCTCTCTTTCTTCCTCCCTCTATTTCTTTTTTGTTTTGCTTGGTTTTGATGGTTTATTGATGGTAATCTCTCACTAGACCCTCCAGGCATTTCAGAACCCATGGATTTAGTGAATTTTCCACAGGAAAACCTCCTCCTATGTTTTAATGCACAGCAGCTTGGGGCTTGCACCCTAGAGTGGGCTGGGGTGGGCAGAAATACTTGGAATATGTAGGTGAAGCAAAGCAAGGTTTTCTTCAGAAGGGCTTGTTTACTTTCCAAGACACACTTCTCTTCCTTCTCTGTCTCTGTGAGTACTGCTAAGTGCCTCTGTTCCTGCAAGGATGAGGGATGGAGTGGATTGTGAAGAGGAACCCTCCTTCTGTCCCCATGTGTGCCGACCTGCTGGAAATGGAGCTTGTGACTGCTAATATCAAAGTGTTGTCCATGAACGGTGGTCATGGGGAAGGCAGAGTACAAAGCCCTGGGCATTCCCTGACTGACCTCCGAGGTGGGGATTGGTGAGGGGAAGGAAGAGGGGTAAACAGACGGTCGAGTAGGGGGGTGGGTGGGGAGGGGTGGTGGAGTGGAAGGAGGCCAACAAGGTGGATGATGAGAGAGGGCGATAGATCTCATCTCCTAGTCCTGACCTCTGGTGGTGGGGGTGGGTAGGGCCTTCCTTCATCCAAGCTTCCCCAAGTCATGCCTGCAGATGTGGCAGCTCACCAGTGGCATCCACACTAACCAGACACAGAGCCTACATGGCATGTGAGCTCCCCAAATGTCAAAGCACCCTGTAGAATAGGCGCAGAATCAGAGCAACACTTGATCTAAATGTCCCTATTTCTCTCTGAAGAAGCTTTTGAGCTTTTAGGCGGAACGAGGTTATATAAAATCAAGGTAGCAAGCAGAATTATCCCTCCAGGCATGTTTGAGTCAGAAAGAGCCTGAATTTTAAAAATAAAAACTGCTGCCTGGCTTAATATATTCACTCCTCTAACGAGCCACCAAGCAGCTATTGTGCTCTCCCAGGCCGACGGACATATATCTTGCTGAGACACTTGCATCCAAAGTCAGGATATTGTCTGGGAAACCTGAGCCCACAGCGTGTGCAGAAGCCACCGCCACCACATAATTCCTTCCAGAAGAATAGAAACCCAGGCACAAGGCAGCAGTGCGGAGTCCCCAAAGGACACGCTGCCATTTATTTTCAGCGTGCTTATTTTCCATTACACATTGTGCAAGGGGTGATTCTGAATGCTATCTTGCTTTCTTTTCATGTCCCTTCATTTACTGCACCCCGGGAGACAGTCAGAGTCTCCAGGCCACACTCTGCATTAAAAGCCCAGCAGGTCTGAAGGATACAGCATGAAGCTTCCCAGATGGCCAGGAAGTTTCTGCTGACGGCACTAAAATTCGGGAGCTTCATCTCCCATCCCGGGCAGGTGTGTTTATTTAGCAAAGGGGAAGCTGGAAATGTTTCCTTTGAGGATGGCTTCTCTCCTTCCTGTGCGCGGAGAGCTGGTGTATTTTCCTCCCAACTGCCTTGATCCCTGGCTTTGCCACTTGTGGCTCTCAGACCAGCTTAGGAGCTTTGTTTGGATTTGGAGGTCACTTCCCTCAGGATCTTTGTACCATCAAGGGTAAGGAGGGGCCATTTATGAACTGTGATCTGAGGGCAGAATCTTTTTTTCCACTCAGAGCCTTTCCTGGACTGCCCCTGAGTGCATGATGACCCGAAACAGTCACCTATTGGTTCCTGATGCGTAAGTGTAGGCACCCTCTCAATATATGCCTAGCAAATAATGTGTTTCCTCCCTAAAATAAACTCACAGCCCCACTTTTGAGTGAAGTGGCTCACTCTGCATGTCACTGGAGATACTCCTCTGATTCTATGAATTTTCGAGTTCTGAGTCAAGGTTGCTTTGTTGCATTTTGGGAAATGCCTCAGCTGTATCAAAATCAGTGGTTCTCAAAATGTGTGAGTATCAGAATCATCTGGAGGGCTTGTTAAACTAGCTTGCTGGAACCCTCTCTCAGAATTTCTGATTGAGTAGGTATGGGGTGGGGCCCAAGAATTTGCATTTATAACTACTTCCTGGGTACAGTGGGTTGCATAGTGTTCCTCTGAAATGCTTGCTCTTCCCAGGGCCTCAGAGTAGATATCATTTGAGAATAGGGTCATTGCAAGTGTAATTAGTGACACCCAATGTAACTGGTGTCCTTATGCAAAAAGGAGAAGAGACCCAGAGACAGAGACACCGGGTCTTGTGACAACAGAGACGCAGACTGGAGTGATGTGTCCACAAGACAAGGTGCCTGGCAGCAGCATCACAAACTAAGAGAAAGGATGGAACAGGTCTTTCCCTGGAGTCTTCAGAGGGAGTGTGGTCCTGCTTACACCTCAGTTTTGGACTTCTAACCTTCAAAACCATCAGAGAATAAATTCTCTTGTTTGAAGCCACTGGTTTGTGATAATTCATGTTGCCAGCCCTAGGAAACCAATATTCCAGAGATGCTAATGTTGCTGGCTCTTGAATTTCACTTTGAGAACCACTGATCAAAATTAACCAGATTATCTCCCCTTTCTTCAACTCCTAGTTCTTTCAATATTTGTGTTAAATTTTCTTTTCAGAATAATTCTTACCTGCATCTGGCAGCACCTGCTTAATTCCCTAAGAAGCATTTTCACCTTTATCTCCTGATTCCTTAATACTTCCCTGTTTCTTGTTCCTGACCCTTTTACCCCCATATAATCTGTGGGGCTCTCTTCAGCTACATTGTGGTCAAGTCACATCTCTGATCTCTGCCCCCTCCCCCCTCCCAGACCCCGACCTGATAGAGAACTGTGACTCGTATGGTTGGGTTTTCATGCACTCTAATAAGAGAGAGACACAGGTAGCAGGAAGCCTTTGCAAGAGACATCAGGGAGCTGGAGAGATGGGGTGGGAGCGAGGGGATTTTGGCCTCAGGAAGACAAGCATTAAGAGGGATTTATCTGCCTTCAAATATATGAAGTGTTACCGTGTGTACAATGCAGACAGCCTGCTTTCCACCCCTTCAGGAAGCGGCCAACGCAAAGCAGGCTTAGGAAGGAGACCTTCCAGTGGGCAGGAGGAATTTTCTGAGGTTGAAGGTTTTAAGTCACTGGAATGCCCAGGGAGAAGTTTAAGAGCAGACACCTCTCCATTAAATTTGTTTTTAGTAGGGCCCTTCCTGGAGCCAGGAGAATGAACAAGAGAGGCTTCTGAGGTGCTCTGCTCATCGAATCTACAGCCCTGCAAAAGAAGGAAAATGCCTAGTTGGGAAAAAAATAATTCAAAGGGAAGACACATCTTTTATTGGTATATATATATATATATATATATATATATATAATCCTAGATAGGGAATCTGCCTGTATTTTTTCTCCTTTTAACTTCAGTTTTATTGAGGTATAACTGACATGTAAAATTGTAAGGTATTTAAAGTGTATAGTGTGGTGACTTGATATATATATATATATATATATATATATATATATATATATGATGCAAAAGGAACCCCCTCCTCATAATTAATGAACAAATTCATCACCTCACATGTTTATCTTTTTGTTCTTCCTTGGTAAGAACATTTAAGTTCTACTCTCTTTGTATTTCTTCTTCTATATTTTTAATTTAATGCCCAGAAAACATCCTTTTGCGCTAAATTAAGGAGTTAGAGTAGTTAGAAAGTTTGTATTTTAATTCTCCGGTATTATCAATTCTTGTCAAGTCCCATTTTTCAGCCTGTAGGATGACACAGGCAGTGCATATTCATGTTCTATTGCTGCAAACAAATGACCACAAATTCAGTGGCTTAGAACAGCACATACTTGTTATCTCAGAGTTTCTGTGAGTCAGGCAGCTGTGCACAGCTAACTGGGCCCTGTCCTTAGGCCGTAGGGGTGTCGAACTCAATCAGAGAAGGGGCCAAAATCTAAAATCCAGCCTAAATCGCGGGCCGAATGGTTTACTGAACAGTCATAAACTGACAATGTCATAAACTGACAGCGGAGTGCAGTGATGACAGCGCGGTGCGGGCCACATTGCAAGGCCTGGCGGGCTGGATTTGGCCCGCGGGCCTTGTGTTTGACACATGTGCCTTAGGGTCTCACGAGGCTGTAATCAGGGCGGCAGGGGGCTGCATTTCTTTCTGGATCTCTGGGTCCTACTCCAAGCTCACAGGATTGTCAGCTGAATTCAGGTCCTTGTGGTTGTGGGGCTGAGAGCCCTGCTTTCTTGCTGGCTATCAGGTGGGGGCCACTTCTTAGGCCTTTGTATGTCATCTCCTCTCAGATCCTATCTCAGCACATGGCTTCCTTTAGGGCCAGCAGGAGACCCTCTCTCTGTAGGAGTGACAGGCATCACCTTGACCATGCTCTTCTGGATGGAAGATGGTAATGGGTTCCACCTGTACTCAAGGAGAGAGGATTATATGTAAGGGGGTGACTCTTTGGGGGTTGTCTTAGAGTTCTGCCTACCACATGGAGATTGGGAGGGGGCCCTTCTGCTCTTGCTTTTCCCCAGGGACCCACTGCCAGGGGGTACTGCAACCCAAAAGCTCATACTGCAATTTTAATTTATCCGATTAAGTAAATAATCAAATGGAATTCCAATGGAATGCTGAAAGTGTTAAAATCTCTGTTCTACACTAATGCTCAATTAGTCATTTGTTGGAATACTAGTTCTTTAATCAAGAAACTATTATAATCAGTGGTTTTCTTTATTTAAAAAGAGTTTTTGGCAGTATGTCATAGCCAGACTGCCTAGGTTAAAATCCTGACTCTGATTTTAATAGTCATTTAGCCTCTCTGTGCCCAGTTTCCCTCATTTATAAAATGGTGATAATAATAATACTTCATGGAATGCTGTTGAGAATGAAATGAATTAATATGTGTAAAGTGTTTAGAACAATGCGCGGCACATCGTAAACACTGTATATGTGTTGTTAAACTGTTATTTGAATTAGGGCACCAGACATTCCATTCACATGTAAGACACTCCCTGACATTCTTAGGACTCTGAACATTTCTTGGCTGTAACTATGACTCTGCTTCTTTCTCTTCCGCTCAGACTGAAAGAAACGCGACATTATTACAGGGCTAAGTTGTTATTACCTCCTTTTAGCAGATAAAGAAATTGAGGTTCAGAAGTTGCCAATGAGAAGTTAAACCGAGAGTCAAACCCAAAGTCCTTAAGGCCCCAAAGGCTGTACTGTTCCGCTGCACAGTGCTGTCTGAGTGCCGAGCAACAGGAGAGGGAGAGGCACTGACGTGGCCCACAGTGCCCTCTGTGTGGAGAGAGAGGAGCCGGCAGACAGCACAGGGCCCTATCAACCTTGACTAACTAGGTTGCATTTCTGATGGATTTGACACCAAAATGCTTTGCTAAGTTTCACATTCTGCCGAGTACCATCACTTTAACACAGGGCAAATACTGTCAGCATGAGTTCCTTATTTTTTTTTCCAAATAACATTTACCTTGTTTGCAAAACAAAGTGAGATGATTTTTGATAACCCTGGGTAGATGTTATAGCACTTCTCAGATAAATGGGTAAGTGCTATAACACTTTACTCTTCTCGTATAAAAAGTGTGGAGGCAGAGTGTAGGAGAGATGAAAAAGGAGACAACTGCAGGCCGGGAGGGAGATGGCACTGATGAAGAGCATGCACCATCTGTGAGATGTTGTTATGACCCTTTGGATAAGAAAACCGCTCAACCCTGGAGTCTCACATGTCACTCCAGGATGCTCTTCCAACTTTTTCTCAGCTCACTTTCAGAAAGTAGACAAAAAGTGAGTAAACAGAAAGCTTTGTGATAAACAGAAGCTTACTGAACAAACACATGGTGGAGAAAACAGAAGCAACAGCCCAGTGATTGGCACTGGGTGGGAACCCAAAAGCCTTTTTAACATGATTAATTTCAAAAGGTAGAAGCAGACAAAATGGACTTAGAATCACACATACTTGTTTCAATTCTCAGCTCAGTAACTTAGCTATTGAACTGACTCTTATATTGTCATTTCTAAGATGGAGATAGGAACATCAACCTTGCAGGTTAGATTAAATTAGACAATGATTCAATTAGCACAGTGCGGTGGCTCATAGAAAATGCTCATTAATGGGGCCTGCTGTTTCTGTACTCCTGATATATCATAACTATTAAAATAAGAATGAAATATGAATAAATGTGGTCATTTCAGTGTAAGTATTGTTTAGAAAAGTCCTACTTAGGTAGAGTCTCATCATGTGGGAGACCAAGGAGGGGGGGAGGGACTGGGCAGGAGGGGACATAGCCCAGAAGTTATGTCCACATGTTATGTCTGGCACTGGGCACAGGTGGCATGCAAAGAATTCTGAGTTCCAGGAATAACTGAGTGATGACATTAGAAGACAAGCCAGGAGTTGTCTCTTGGGTGTGATATATGTGACAATGGATCTGCATGGGAGTGGGGTGGGGATGGAAGGGAATCCCTGTCTATAACTATGTCCACAGGTCTAGGAAATGGTTGACAATGTAGTCTAGGGCCGTGGTCAGCAAACTGCGGCTCACAAGCCACATGCGGCTCTTTGGCCCCTTGAGTGTGGTTCTTCCACAAAATACCATGGCCTGGACAAGTCTATTTTGAAGAAGTGGCATTAGAAGAAGTTTAAGTTTAAAATATTTGGCTCTTAAAAGAAATTTAAATCGTTGTGCTGTTGATATTTGGCTCTGTTGACTAATGAGTTTGCCGACCACTGAGCTAGGGAAAGGATGTGAGTAAAGAGCCGTGAGTCAAGGGCACAGACTCATAGGTTTGGTACCTATGGCCTCAAAAAATTTAGTAAGCCTCTCTTTGCCTCAACCTTCTCATCTATAAAATTAGAGGATAGTGCTTCCCATGCAGACTTCTGTAGTTATTAAATGTGACAGCACATATCTGAAAGCCTTAGCAATGCTAGGTACACAAAAAATATTAGCTCTCATTATTACTACCCCTATTATTCAGCAGAAAGTGGGATACAGCAAAATGAAAACAACCAAACAAACAAAGAATTAGAAGGCAGGAAAGGTGGCTTTTGCATCTAGATTTGAGATTCCACCTCATGGGTATCACTGTCCCTCATTTATGTTCTGTCCCCCATATGTCTGTCCATGTTGTTACCAAGATACATATTGGTGTAGAAGTGTGTCCAGAAAAGGTATTTTTAAGTTGCCTGCATCTTCTGTCTCCGGCAGTGGAGGGGGCTTTGAATGACTTTTGAAGCAGTTTAGAACTAGACCGAAAGATCGATTGTTCTTTTAGGACCGTGATAGCATTACAAAAAGGCCACATTTGACCAACCAAGAATCAGAGTTTATTCATTATTTCCCCCAGAAGTGAAAATTATTAGCTTCTGATTCCTTGTAGTCTTCCAAATGTTCCAAGTACAATATATGGCTGAAAGCTAAGTTCAAAGTCAATTTCAAAAGAAACCATTAGGCATATCCTGAAAGAAATCAATTGACTTCATTTGCTTGGGAAAGGCATTTCAGCATAAAGAGGCCAAAAAAAGAATGGTCGGCCATTTGAAACAGACCAGTTTTTGCAGGAATCAGGAGGAAAAATGGGAAGGGTGATAAGTGTGAGGGGTGCTGTGCAGGCATCTGAGCATGAGCCTTGTTGTGTCTTACATGGGAAGCTTACCATCTAGGGAGAAAATGGAAATGACTGTCCCTGGCTTTCAACTGATTGCAACTGTAAAAGGAAAAAAACTCACTTCTGGTGTCTCCTTTCAGTGCTCACACACAGAACATGTCACTTCTGACATTTCCATCCCAAATGTAGGGGGTCATCTCCCCCCCACACACACACACACCCTTCCCCCTTCTCCCCCCCCCCCCGTCCCCCCCCCCCCCCAAACACACACCAAGCAATTCTCAGAGACACCAGCTAAGTGTCCTAAAATTCATTTCAATTCAATCTGACACTGTCTACCTGGAGATTCCTCACTCATATTACACCTGAGACTCAGAGTTAGTAGATCTGGGTGTAGCCCAGGAGCCAGGATTTTTATAAAACACTCTTGTTGTTCTGATAGTCATCCAGATCAGGAAGCCATTGCTTTGCATTGCAAGCTTTATTTCTCTAAGGAACTAAATGGAAATTAATCTTGTAAACAGTGAATAGCTGAACATTACCGTCATCTCGACCATCTGACCCCAAGTTCCCTGGGATAAAAGAGACTAAAATGAAATGAGCTAGTGGTGTGTGCACACTGTTTGGCATGGTGACAACATCTGGATCTTGGAGAAAAAATTATTCTTTTTTAGGAGGACATCAGACAGTAGAAACCCAATTTGTGTACCTGTGAATAGATGAGAACCCTTGGGACAAAGGCCTCATATTCTGCAAAATCGGAGTATGGGCAGATGAGAATAACTCAGAACCCCTCCAATGTGCAGAATTGGAGAGTGAGCGAGAACTCAGGGTGAGCATGGCTGTATCATAGGTTCTTGCTTCCCTCTTTCTGATTGCTCCTATATGCCAGCTGCAAGCAGTTCTCTTAGAAGATTTAATCTGCACCCAGATGTTCCTCACTGTCTCCTCTCCATCTCTCTGGACCAGACTGAGTTAAACTCTAAGCCAATTCCCTGCCCAGAGCACATGCTCCTTTACTTCTTGTCTCTGCTGGTGAATGAGGCTTTATTTCCAATGACCCAAGATCCGAAGCCCATATCAAGAACAACAGCTCAGAAAGGCACTGACCAAAGCCTGTGGCTCAAATTGTAATACAGTATCTTCCAGAAAACTGGGAAGAGCTATGTGGAAATTGGCTGGGAAGGATTTCAATTATCTGTTGTTCTGGATGAAGGATTCTGTTGGCTCAGAAAGGGACCCTCAGTTTCAAGACCATTGTGTTTTGTTTTTGTTTTTTTGTTTGTTTGTTTTTTCCACAGATATTGCTTTTCCCACACAATCAGCAATCATTTATCAGGTTGGTGCACACTTACTTCATTTCCTCTGAAGGTGGGTGAAGATACTCCCAGTTGTAGAGTGCCCACCAGGTGCCAGGCACTGGGTAGAACTCAACATATTAATTTTGTTATTTTACCTTTCACTGAAGTCCTGGGAGGTGAAATGACGACCTTCCCATGGGGAGTAAACAGCAGAGAAAGATTCAGACCCTGGTCTGTCCACTTCAGTGCCCAAACTTCCTGTGTCTTTCATGTCTTGAAGCACAAATAATGGGTCAGGTTAAGGGAAATGTTTTAAGAGCTATGGAGATTGCTAACATTGTCCATGATCAGAGCCTTTCAGTAATATTCCTTTTGTTCTTGTTGAAGCTTATTTGATTGTAAAACTATAAATGTCAATTATTTTTCAAAATGCTTAGAGATGATGCATGCCTAAACATCAGCGTCTACTGGTGGGTCTTGTTTTTTTTAAAGACATTGGGAGAAAAATACAATATTATCCAATTAATGAATGTGAGATTATTCTTGTCTTGAGGATTTTGGTTTGCGGAAGGATTTCCTTTAATAGGAATGGGTTTTAGCAGTCCATCCTTTCCTGACCAGTTGCTAATTTGGTGCCTACTTAGAACAGTGATTCTAAACCCCCATATATTGTACCCAGAGCTTGTGATGCAATAGCTTTGATGTGAGGCCTGGGCTTTGGGAGTTTCCAAAGTTCCCAAGATGGATCTAATGTGTAGCCCCGCTGGAGAACTACTGATTTAGATTGGTGGGGGGAGGAGAAAACTAGAGGAGGAGGAGGCCAAAGCTAAAGGATTAGGAAGCCCTGTGGGGTAAACCTACTCATTCCAGTTTGCTATGGACTGTCCTGATTTTTAAAACTGAAAATTCTGTGTTCCAGCAAACGACTCAGATCCAGGCAAAGTGGGACTGTCGGTCACCCTCACCTACCACAGTGTTAAGTAAAGACAACGGTTTTCAAAAGACAGTTTCTGTCCGTAAGAAAGGGATCTGTTTGCAGAAATTTTCTCTATACAACACTGAAACCACATGGCTCTCACATGGAAACACACATCCCATCCCATTTGAATTCTAGCAGAACAAAAGTGCATGTCTGCTTTCACCACATGCATTCCCTTCGCTTTGACCTCTAGTGCAGAACCTGACTGTTGTCCACAAAGGGTCAAGCCCCCGTCTGACCCTGTGGAGTCATTCAAGGCCCTGTTATTTGAGAAAAGCCTTGCTGATAGGCCTGTTGTTTCCTGTTGCCTTTTGGTAAGTAATTCCCAACACCTGAAGATTACCAGAGCTCTTTGAAGTGCCCTCTGACTCTGATTCCCATCCATTTACAAGCAATGTGAGATAACTTTGAATTTACCCAAATTAATGTGTAACTTTCAGAGGCACTCCACCCTCTGTGAGCATCCTGACTGACTCTCAAGGCAACTCACTTGCTCCTGACTTCCCACGGGCTCTGGAATCTGGCCCTGTAGAGGGAGGCAGGCATTCCTGCTCACTGAGCATGTTTGGCAGCTTTCGCAGTAAACACCAAAGAGACTGGTCTCTGCTCTGACATGTTTCAAGTGTTGAATCAAACTTCAGCTTTCTGGTGGGCCCTGCCTGCCCAGCCTCATGCTGGTTCCTGAAGGCCCAGCTATGAGCAAGTGACCTGTAGTCATAGACCCGAATGGCCAACATGGTCAACAGGATGCCTGTGAAAAATCCCACATCTGGGAACACATGACAGGAGTTGCAGGGTGCTCCTTTGTGGTCTGCCTCATGTATGAAGAGCTCACTCCATGCTAGCCAGCATGCCAGGGCAACACAGACAGAGCCATTCTTCATAATTGCAATAAACATGAGAGGAAGATATTACTACCAGTGATTTATAGAGGAGAGAGGAGTCTTGAGGAGAATGAGCAAGTTCCGCAGCTGGTAAGTGACAGAGGTGAGAGATGATAGGGCTTGATCCAAGAGCACACATTCTACAGAGGGCAAAGAGAAGATGTTAGAAGCACAGCACATAAAACAGATGAACTTAGGCAGAAAAAGAAGTTTAAAATATCAAGAGTGTAGCATAACAGATCCATGCCTGGACATGGAGTCAAACTGCCTACTTTTAAATCTTGGCTGCGCTTATCTATAAAATGGGTTTAAAATAAGTTAATCTAGTTAGAATAGCACTGAGATCTGCTCTTTTTATTATCTTTATTGTTGTTGCTATTATAATATTACTAGGGGCCTGTTGCCTGAAGATTCGGGCACAGGGATGGGTCTCTCAACCCGACCTACACCCTCTCCAATCTGGGAGCCCTCAGGGGAGCCCTCTCCAATCCGGGAGTTTCTGTCTGTCTTTGCAATCAGATGAGCAAATTGTCTGGGACCCCAAACCCAGTTTGGTTTGTTGCTCACAGAATAATAGAGGCTTTTTTTTTTTTTTCTTTGCTTCATTGGAAGAGATTTCCTGGAAATTTTAGGATATCTTCCCTTTAGTTTTTCCTAGACACTCTGATTTTACTTATGTCTCTCACCTTTGCTTTCCCTCCATCTCCCATTACAACAGTAACTTGCTCCCAGCTCACTTTGCATTAGGGCAGTGGTTCTCAATCTTTCTAATGCCGAGACCCTTTAATACAGTTCCTCTTGTTGTGGTGACCCCCAACCTTAAAATTATTTTTATTGCTACTTCATAACTGGATCATAATATAAATATCTATGTTTTTCAATGGCTTTAGGTGACCCTACTAGTGGGTCATGACCCACAGGTTGAGAACCATGCTGTAGAGCCTAAGACCATCAGAAAACACGGATATTTACATTACAATTCAATAACAGTAGCAAAATTACAGTTATGAAATAACAACAAAAATAATTTTATGGTTGGGGGTCACCACAACATGAGGAACTGTATTAAAAGGTTGTGGCAATTAGAAAGACTGAGAACCATTGCTCTAGGGTCTAGGACCATGGTTGGCAAACTGCAGCTCTCAAGCCGCATGCGGCTCTTTGGCCCCTTGAGTGTGCCTCTTCCATAAAATACCACGGCCTGGGTGAGTCTATTTTGAAGAATAAGTTAGAAGTTTAAGTTTAAAAAATTTGGCTCTCAGAAGAAATTTCAGTCGTTGTACTGTTGATATTTGGCTCTGTTGACTAATGAGTTTGCAGACCACTGGTCTAGGAGATCTGTCTGCCACCAGAACTACAATTCCCAGCATTCCTAGTGCTCCCTGTGCTCTGAGCTTCTGCTTCCTGTCCTGGGGCTGCCACAAGAATTACTATTCCCAGAATTCCTGGTGCTCACTGAGTTCTTGGTTTTCCCTTCCTGCCCTGTCTCAGTCCCACAGCCTCCTGCTCTGCCAAGTCCTCCAAGCTGCCAGCTCTCCCTCTCTGATCTCCATCTGGCAGCTTGAGGAGCCAAATTCCCCAAGCCATTCCAATCTCCTCGGGCTCTCCTGCTCTGCTCTCCACTTGGCGCCTGTGTATGCAAATTAACCCACCATCTTTGTTGGGTTTAATTTCCATACTCACTCCTGATTGGCTGGTGAGTGTAGCAGAGATATGGTTAAATTTACAATACATGTCTCTCTTTTATTACTTTCTTACATGTCTTAGTTGAGGGCATACTTGAGCTTCTTAGTCCTGGGGAAAGAAGCCATTCAGAGCAGAGCATATTTTATTTTCTGTCAGATCATGGCACAGTTGTTTTCTTAAAGATTTTTTGAAAAAGGGAGTAAAGTTCCTCAAACCCCAAACTCTGCTGATTTTCATTAAAGAAATGTTGAAACCAGGGTTGTGTTCAGTGCTTAACAGTTGATGCTGAATAGTTTTCAGCTGGAGGACATTGTACAAAGGGGACTTTTAATCGGCCTACACTCCATTCTTGGGTCCAGGTTCATTTTATACTCATCAGAACCACCTTGGATATGAGGAAACACCTCATCAGAAGCTTAAATAGGTATCCAGAATTCATCTAGCTCAGCTTTCTCTGTTTTGGAAATCTCTTCTTTCATCTCTCTTGGCATTTGAATACCTCCAGTGTTGGGGCAGTCACCACCTCAAGATGAAGTCTACTCTCCACTAGCTATAAGTGTTACAAATTCCTTTCTGAGTAAATCTGAAATCTGCCTCCCTCTACCCACATCTGCACATTGACTGCAGTCCTACCACTAGGCAACTGTTAGCATTGCCCCATCCTCTTCCACAAGAGGGAGATACCTTCTAAACTCATTGTTTAGAGAGTTGGCAATTTTGTTTTCAAACTTTGTTTCATAGAAGAAAAAAGCTCCAATCTTGGAAGGCAGGTCTTAGTATTATGTGAGGAACAATGCACTTACTGTGCGGACTATTTTTTTGGACATAAACAACAAGCATTGCTTAAACAGTTTTGTGCAAACATGTTCTAAAGGACTTAAGTATGAGATTTGGTGATTTTAGCCCAGGGCCAGACTGGCCACAGTTCAGGCTTTTAATTGAATCACTAGTTTATAATCACTTTATTACCTGGCTTGTTTAAGTTGCTTTCTAGATGTGTGTCTTTTACCTATTCAGGTATCAGTGGAAATAGCCTGATCATTTCTGACTATTTCCATTTTCAAGGTGGAATTACTATTTTCAGTTTAATGTCTTTGCCTGAAACCCAGAAATAAAGAAGGCTTTCTGTGCAGGGGATCTGTAAAGCCACTGCTTTCTAGGACTAAAATTAATTATAAGAGGAGAATTGCTCAAGTTTTTTTATTTTATTATTTTTTTTTTTTTAAAGGAGAGGGACTATCCCACATTCACACTAATAACAACGTTCCTCTTTATAGTCACTTCCCTTCTGCAGTGGAGTTCAAAGCATGGCCCAATTAGATCATTTTTATGATTTTTGTTAAGTGTGAGTGATGTGCTGTATTATTATCCCTACTTTATAGAGAGGAAAATGAAGAGTCGGGGAGCCTGGAGCACAGGAAAGAAGGCGGAGGTGGAAATCTGGATCAATAACCTCATCCTAGTATTTCTCACCTTGCCGGTGTCCTACCTGCCCATTCTTCAAAGGACATTTCATGTGACTTCAGCTTGCATGCTTTGTAACTCTTGATTTGATTTGGGTATTTTTTTTTTCTAGGTAGGTGTTATGGGGCATTGTAATTCAAAACATTTTGTTACAGCTTCATATGCTTTATTCTTAAAATATGGAATGGAAGTTCCTTAAGCCAAGGGACTATATTATCTATTTCTTGCATAGCCCAAATGGCTCTTGCATAAGTGGTGGCTACATAGTGTTTATTCAACAAAGTCTTAGCTGTCTTTCTAGGGCTTAGATGACAGGATGAGCCATAGTGGGAATGACTGATTATTCATGCCTTGAATGTGGGCTTGGAGAGGAAGAGACTCAACCAATCAACACAATCATTTAGCGTCCTCCATCTGAAGGGCATTGTATTATGTTGTGAAAACCATTCAAAGAAAGTCAGGGTTCTGCTTCTGCCTTCAGGAACTTCTGGTTTCCTTGAAGGGGAAAGGACCCTACTGCAGAGGGACTGGTCTATGCAACATGGACATGTGGCTTTGAATCTCTCTTCTGTCACTTATGTGTGGTCTTGAGCAGGTTGTTTAAGCTGCTTGAGCCTCTGAATTATCTTTTGTAAAATTAAAATAATAATATAGTGATAATAAATGAGATAATGTCTACAAAACCATTTGACACAGGGTCCCATACGGAGTTAAGAATCAATAAATAGCTGCCTTTTAATTATCATTATTAAACTAGAGGCCCGATGTACGAAAATTCGTGTAAGTGTAGGCCTTCCTTCCCCCAGCTGCCGGCACTGGCTTCCCTCCAGCACCCAGGACCGAGGCTGGCTTCTCTTGGGCCCCAGCTTCATCAGGAAGGACGTCCAGAATGACGTCCAGTCTAATTAACATATTACCCTTTTATTATTATAGATGAGCAAGAATGGCAGCCAGTCACTGTATTCTAAGGTGGGCACACAATAAGTAACCAGAAGCCCTTTTTGTACTGTTTTGTAAATCTCAAATGAAACAATGAAGTAAGTGTATATTATCAAGTCTTCTGGCTTCATAATAGCAGCTAATGGGACATTATCTCAAGGCACATAGCAATGACAACAATGTGTTGTTTCGGAATGTTTCTTCTGACTCTTTCCATGTCTGATTGCACAAAAAACAACAAATTGCAGTGAGGAGAGATAACTATAAACCCCAAAGTTCACCTACACTCTCTCCTTGCCACCACACCAGCCCACAAGGAGGCTTCCACGTTTGGACAATGTGCTTGGAACAGAAATCACCCCTCCTCACCCCCTAATTTCCTTCTGCCTCCCCCAAGCTAAACTTCTGGTTCAAATTCTGTGGTTCAGTTCCCCTGTGAGAGGCCACTAGACCCTTTCAGGTGTGCAATAAATCTTCCTCCAGTGCACACATTTCAAATCCCGACAGGGCGGGCATTAACCCCATCTGTGGGGTGTTGGTGAATGTGAGTGTGCATGTACATGTGTGACAGAAAAGTTTTCATGATGCAAATATTTATGGACTTTTAACCTTCCTCTCTAAATCTCAGTAGTGCCTTGGCCAAATTATCTTTTAACTGCTTTAATCTTTCTTTATAAATCACTCAATGCCTCTTCCTTTTCCACTCTAACCCATCAGCCTTCTTCTTGTTTCTCAGGTGCCCCGAGTGGAGGGCAGAACTGTCCAGATTTGCTCCCAGATTGTGTCTGGGTCCCCCACAGTGTGGTCGGGCCCAGAGATGGATCTGAGAGCTTTAGGAGCAGAGGGCTTCCTCTTTCGATACACTCAAGTGCCCCTTCAACTCAAAAGAGACAATATTTCCATTTGGAGCTGTCAGGCAGCAAAGAAGAGACCCTTCAGGCTTTTTCACACAGAGGCTTCTCTGGGTTTTAATGTCTGAGAAACCTGTCTCAGGCAGCTGGGCCGTGAGGGGCTCCGTGGCTGAGATTGGTAGGGAAAGAGCACATGATAAAGACACCACACTTTTCAATTTCTCTCTCTCAAGATCCAGCCGCTGGAGATTTAATCACACTTTTCAGGACACTTTGCATCTTATTAGCTATAGATCTATACCTTTCCTTGATGTATTTAGGAGACGTTACTACTTTTGGAAATGGGATTTGTTGGGACAGAAATCATCCATCCACTCTACCCCTGCCTCCTCTCTACCATCCTAAGCTAAGCTTTTCATTCAAATTCTGTAGTTCAGTTCCCCTGAGAGTAGCCACTGAACCCTTTCAGATGTGCAAGCTGTGCCTACCCCTATACTGGGATGCGGCAGTAGAAGCCATACTGGTACTCTAGTGTGTTTCTCTGAGGCAGGGACAAGGTCCCCCAAAACTTTAATTGCTCCATGAGCATTATGATCATGCTCCATTCTGAGTAAGTATCCCTTCCAAAATGGATCAAAAAGGTCAGACAGAGCAGAGGCAGTCATGGGCTGCAATACCTCATGGCTAGCTCGATGGGAACCCATCAGGGCTCCTTGCAGAGTGGGAAGTGATTGTGTTGAAAAGCATGAATGAGCCATACCCCATCCAACGCTTCTTAGTAAACAGAGAGAGCCAAAATGCTTTCTGGAATCTTAAAAAAGAGTTGAGGGATAAAGTCTAGGAAAGCCAATAAATGTAGGGAGTACGTTTTGAACTGAAATGTGTCACCTAAGAAAAAGTCCTCTGATTTTCTTTTTTTTTTTTTTTAAATATATTTTATTGATTTTTTTTTACAGAGAGGAAGGGAGAGGGATAGAGAGCTAGAAATATCAATGAGAGAGAAACATTGATCAGCTGCCTCCTACACACCCCCTACCGGAATGTGCCCACAACCAATGTACATGCCCTTGACCAGAATCGAACCTGGGACCTTTCAGTCCGCAGGCCGACGCACTATCCACTGAACCAAACTAGTTTCGGCAGTTCTCTGATTTTCTGCTAATGGAAGACATCGTTTTGGGGGGTTTCAACTTCTGTTATTGTTGTTTTAGTTAAAGCTGAAGGGAGATTCTATAATACAGAAAATGCAAATACTTATTCTGATTATTTGAAGAGGAAGCATTTTTTAAAAAAATTTATTTTTGTTGATTTCAGAGAGGAAGGGAGAGGGAGAGAAAGACAGAAACATCAATGATGAGAGGGAATCATTGATCAGCTGCCTCCAGCATGCCCCCTACTGGGGAATGAGCCCGAAACGCGGGCATGTGCCCTTGGCTAGAATCGAACCCGGGACCCTTCAGTATGCAGGCCAACTGGCTCTATCCACTGAGCCAAACCAGTTAGGGTAGGAAGCATTTTTTTTTTTTTTTTTTTTTTAAATAACAACTAAGTACTGTAGTAACTTACCAAGAAGAACCACCTTTCTGGGCAGGGATCATGGAGTAGATACAACACCTGTACTGCTCCAACCAGTGGACTTTTAACCTGCTGGGCGTAAAGCATATCAGGTATCACTAGAGATGGCATAACTACAGTGCTATAAACTTTAGATTTTAGGCAAGAAATGGACAGAGTTCACAGTATCTCTGAAGGATGAAGGGTTTGGGAATAAAAGTAGAGAGGAAGACCTGTTAGCTCCTCCAGTGGTCCAGGCCAGGGGGGTTCCTGGGGGAGCGGTAGACATTTATATCTAGGGTTTCATCTTTGGCCTGGCAGCCATTTTCATCACCTGTTTGAGGTTGGTTTCAGGCGAGGAAAGACTTGTGGAAGTTACAGCACAGCATTTCTGAAAGTGTACTCTGAGGGCTACAAATTCTATAGACTTGTCATTAAATGCAATAGAAATCCGATCATACAAACTTGGAAACACTGATTTAGGCAGCTTTAAAAGCGTTCCTGGCTGCATGTCTTCTCGGGGCCTTTTTAATACTGAGGTCCCTGTGAACCTCCAGGTGGAAGGAGGGAGGGGAGGAGCTTGAGTAGATTCAGTCTAGTGCATATATCCTGCTCAAAAATGTATCTCACCATAAAACCTCCTATTGCCCACAAAATGTCCTGGGAAATCTTTTAGAACTGGCGCTCCACAAAATATTCTGTGACCCACATGGTCCAGGTGACAAAAACCCAGGATTGGGAATTCGTTTCTCAGGACTCCAATTCTGGGTGTTTCATTTTGAGCGTTTATTTACACTCTGTGAGCCTCAGTTTTCTCCTCGTTTTATTGATCCTAGAATCCTGTGCTTCCTGTGTGAGCATTTCCTCACATTCCTCTCTTTCTGACCCTAAGTGTGTCCTGAGGACTCCTTCTGGGGATAGCCAACACCCCTACCAGTGAAAGACCCCCCAAAATGAACAAATAGTGGTAACCCGCTACAACTTCTGTGGCTCACCCGTGTATTTATAGAACCAAATGGGTTTGCATTAAACCAACACACCACTAGCCAAGCCTTCCTGCAAAGAACATTTTATACTGTTGAAAGCTCTCTTGACAGATTGCTCTCAAAGAACATGAATCACACTTTGAACTTCAGATCCCTTGCAAAACTCATCACATTTTCCACCAGGGCCAAGGAGAATTTTCAAGGTGGAGAGAGACAAAGTCATTTACCCTGGGCTGTTTGTCAGAATGATTAAGAAACTATTCTAGAGCAGATAGGACCTCATAAAATAGATACTGTCATCATGACCACCACCACCACCACCACCACCATCATCATCATCATCATCATCATCATCATCATCAAGAGAGGGTTCCTTTTCTGACATTCTTGCCAGACTGACTATTATAATTTAAAAAGTTGCTAATTTTGGAAGTGAAAAAAAAAAAAAAAGCTATTTCACTGTGGTTTTAATTTGAATTTTTGATAGTTGCATTTTTATAATTTTTAACTTAGTTGTATTTTTAAAAATAACATTTATTTCCATTTACATGTTAGAATCTTAGTATGTTTGAAATCTATAATAATAAAAGGGTAATATGCTAATTAGACCAGCTGGGGCTGGGGGGAAGCCAGCCCAGGTTCTGAATGCAGGAGGGAAGCTGGTGCCAGCAGCCGGGGGAAGGAAGGCCTACTCTTGCACAAATTTTCGTGCATCGGGCCTCTAGTTAATAAATAAATGCCAGGAGAGTGCCTAGTAGTCCATGAGTATAGGGATGATGTTAAAACTATGGGGCAGATAACAGGGTAATAGGGTCTGCAATGTGTGTGAGCCATACTGGAATACCCCCAGATGCCAGGCACAGCCCCAGGTCTTTGCACTGCCCAGCCATTGTGCTAGCTGTATTGTCTTCCACCCAGCACCGGCTGCCCTTCTGCCTTCCTGAGCCCATCATGACTTCTCAGAGTGGTCGTTCTTCTGGTCTGGGTGGGGGTGCAGGAGTCTTGAGTGCAAAATGTATTCTGTTTTTGCCAAGGTGGGATGCACCCAATATTCAACCACTTTGTTTAGCTTTCAGAATACTCCCCACACCTACCCCTTATTTATCTTCTCTTCCTCGTGTCTTCATGTGAACTTAGAATCCTCACAGGAGGGGAATAACAATAAACAGCCATCTGTTTGACAGAGCAGAAGCTATGCTTGAATGACTTCCCTGAGGAGACCCAAATCCTCAGCAAACTTTGAAGTCAGCCTCTTTGCCTCATTTTTTCCTTTTCACAATCTTTATGTCCCATGTGATCCATACATACTCCGGGGGTGGGGGTGGGGGGTATGTAACAGCAGACTCATATGGAGAATCTTAGCGGTTCTGTAGCCCAGAACCTCTGTGTGGAAAATGGCTATTTTCCTAATGGTGATGTTTTCCTTACCACTGGACTCTCTCCTACCAACCTAATTTTTCTCCTGCTTAAAAAAAGATTTGAGGTCACAGTGAACCCCCTGTCTGGCCTCAAGATAAAGGAGACTCTAGATTTCCTTCTTCCTCTGCTCTCTGCATTAATCAGTAAGTTTATCATTTGGTTTGAAAAGTTGGTCCAAGGCTGATCTTTTATTTACAGGTTTTATTTTCCAATGTGAGGTCACAAAGTGATGTTTTCTACCTCAAGAGACTTAAAAGAGTGCTTCTCAAAGGGGCCTTATTTCACAAATGTATATCAGGCTTTGAGATTTCATAGTGGGTCATGATTTTAATCATCCCCAACCTGTGACAGTCAATGAAGCAGAGCCGTTCTCTCTCCCTGCTTTTGCCGTGGCATACATTGTTGAAGGTTGACCTCATCTTAGTGATGGGACACCATAGCGTTGGGATGATTTCTGCTCAGCTCTAAGACCTCCAACATGTCCATGTGATGATGAGGACCAAGGGCATTCCAAGGCAGGATATGGTATGAGAGTCTAGTGTGATACAGATGGTATTCAAGGTGCAGTTTGTACTGGGTTGAGTAGTGTCTCTTTTATTATTCAAATTGACCAAAGCATTATTCATGCGTTCTCTTTCTCTTGATAATAGAAGCTTGCCCTGGCCGGTGTGGCTCAGTTGGTTGGGTATCATCCCATGCACCACGAGTTTGCTGTTTCATTTCTGGTTAGGGCACATGCTAGGTTGCAGGCTTGATCCTGGGTAGGAGGCATTCAGGAAGAAGCCCAGCACTGTTTCGCTCTCACATTAATATTTCTCTCTTTCCCTCTCCCTTCCATTTCCCCTAAAATAATTTTAAATTAAAAAAGAAATGTTAGAAGTTTGAAAACGAAATTGAGGTTTGGGCCAATGTCCAAAACTTTCCCTTCTCTTATTATTTTTAAGTTTTTCATTTTAAAATTTTATTTTCAAAATACAGGTTACATTCAATATTAGCTTGTATTAGTTTCAGGTATACAGCATTGCGGTTAGACAATCATATACTTTACAAAGTACTCCCTGTCCCCCAACGTTTCCAGTACCCACCTGGCACCATACAGAGTTATTACAATATTATTGACTATTTTCCCTATTCTGTACTTTACATCCCCAGACTATTTTGTAACTAACAAGTTGTACTTCTTAATCCCTTCACTTTTTCACTCAGTCCCTCAATGCCCCCACCAGTCTGTTCTCTTTATCTATGAGTCTGTTTCTGTTTTGTTAATTTTGTTCTTAGATTCCACATAAAAGTGAAATCATCTAGCATTTGTCTTTCTCTGACTGACTTCTTATTTTACTTACCATAATAACCTATATGTCTATTCATGCTGTTGCAGATGGTAAGATTTCATCCAACATTTTCTT
Source organism: Pipistrellus hanaki (assembly GCF_964339955.1). Lineage (NCBI taxonomy): Eukaryota > Metazoa > Chordata > Mammalia > Chiroptera > Vespertilionidae > Pipistrellus > Pipistrellus hanaki. The sequence goes on from NC_140506.1 coordinate 34,678,299, forward strand.
TATATCTCTCTCACTTTAAAAAGTGTCAATCACCTCATGGACCCTGACTTGGCTGACTTTGGAAGAGTGCCATGCTTGTAGTCCACACTAGCAGAGGAGCAGGGATGGGAAGATGTGAAAAGGAGAAGCAGCAGGTCCGGAGAGCTGCTCATCAAGGTTAACTTGGCCAACCGCAAGCTCTTGACCAGGTTGTTTTATGCTACATACCAGTGTGTGGCCTCTGCGAAGTACCACATTTCCTCATTGCTAGTAATGGGAGCCATTATTATACTTACCTCATTGGGTGGTTGAAGGACTGAGTTAACACATGTAAAAAAAACAGAATCAGATACATAGTGAGGGTGCAATAATGTCAGCCATTCTTGTCATTGTTATGATGATGATGACAATCAGAGTAGCTCCAGGAAGCTGCAAGTGGAAGCCCGCTGGTCTCCTCGGAGGACAGGATGATATTAAATGAGAAGGTGATTCAGGGTACCACGCACCACTGGTTTCAGAATTACTGACCAACTGCAGCAGGAAACATGTTGCTTAACCTCCTTTTGGCCTTAAACCTCGTAGCTGATAAAAACAAGTTGAAAATAGTATACCTCTGCTCATCTCCGTAGTTTTCTACAAAAATAAAATAAATTTTATAGAACTCTTTGGCAAGGAAAATGTAAGCTATCATCATTGTGCTTTTCTTTTCAGCCTTAAGGCGCTACGGTTTTCCCCCTCCTATCACTAACACAAGTAAAATAGACTATGTTTTTCCCCTTTTACTCTCTCCCTGTCTCTTTTTTTAATGGCTTCAAAATGTTTGGAAGGGAGAGTTGCTTTTAAGGCTTATTGTGTTAAGCCAGATCATTTAGTCATTAGATCACCAGCACAACTTGTATCCAGAAAGGTATCAACATAGAAAAGCACTCAGCAGGTAGTCAGAACACAACACAAAAGAACACATGGGATTTTTGTACAAACAATAGCAGGAAACACAGTTGGGAACAAAAAAGGTCTGCCTAGGAAAAGGGAAACTCAGGGGACACAAAGTACTGGAATGGCTGCCTGGGAGTCAGGTTGCCTCTGGGGAACAGGTAAAAGAAGATTGTAATTCACTGTGAACCTGTGCAATAGCCCTTGGTCTTCATTTTTTCAATCATATTTGCTAAAATTTATTGAATTTTATCTGTGCTCTCAGTGCTTTCCCAAGGGGTCTACAATGTCTTATCTCTTTTAATTCTTATCAATAACCCAATGGGGTAGGTATTATTATTTCCATTTTACAGTTAGCAAAGAGAAGCCCTGACAGATCTAGTAACTTTCTGAAGATGATAGCTAATAAGTGGCAGAGCCAGGATTGAGTGCAGATTCATGTGACTCTTTTCACACTTGTAACCATAATGCCATCTGCCTCCAATATTAATGTGTGGTATGTCCCAGTAGCTGCTAGGGTACCTGTATTGAAAAGGTAATAAAAAATGTGTACCCCCCTCTCCCTCCCCAAAAGAGGTCATCAGCAGTAATACGGTAGGGAAACAGCAATCTCTATTAGAGTTGCTCCATATCTTCCTTTCCATTTAGAGTTTGTGAACTGATGTCGTTAAGGATGAGACACTAGTAGAGGGAAATATGTATCCTGGGCCCAGTATTTCCATGGTAAGTGAGCTAAGATGTGATCCCACAAAGAGCTATGCATCACTGCACCGCAGCAAACCATAAATAATAATGGCAACTGATAAAATCAAATTCATGTGCACCAATGTGACTACTTGAGCGTTAGCCTTTCCAGGGGGAGTCCCGCACATCTGCTGCTGTAAGTCAAAAAGAAACCAGTCTCCTGGTATTTCTAGTGGGCAGTTTGAATAGCTACTTTTTAAGAAGTCTGGAATAATCTTACATACTTTGGTGAATATGCAACTGACAGATAATTTATTTCCCATTCATCAACATCCACAATGAAGGAAAATATTGGAGTGATTAATATGATGATTTAATGGGGGAGGGAAAGAAAAAAAAATCAATCTAGAAACTTGGTATTTGGATAATTTATGGGCAGTATGGCACAGAAAAGGTTGCATCAGTTTTTGCACAAGTACAAGTCATGTGCCTCAGTAAGGAGCTTATAAATAAATATGAAGGCCTAGCAATCTTGAACTTCAGAATTTATCTCATCTGAAATAATAAGGGACTCAGTTTCAAAGAAGAAAATCTAGGGCAGAATGTCCAGCTCAGAAAACTATCTGAAATTAAAAGCCTTTCCTATTAGTTATTTTTATTTTTTAAGCTTAAACATAAGAATACCAAAGTTCTTCATATGTAAATTCTAAAAATTTAAAATAGATTAATTTTTATAGTAAAAAGGGCTTTAAAAATCCATCTAGTCCAACCTCCTCATATTATGAGAGATTACAGAGAGCTGAATAATTTATACAGTTACATGTCCAGTCAGCCAGCCTTCCATTCTAAGTCACAAGACTTTAAACATAATCATAACGATAAAAGTGATAAGTGCTTATTGCAGCAAATGAGAAAAATCTAGAACAGAAAAGCAAAATGAAAAAAACAATAACACACCTCACAATTCTTCCACTTAAATCCTTGTTCTGTTAATATTTGGATGTTTTGCCTCTTTTTACTATTTTCTATACATTTCTATTGAGTTTGTATTTTACTAAATGGGATTATACTATCCTTTTTAAATTCTGATTTTGTTTTGGATATTTTAAAGAAATTAAAAATAGCTTCATTACTTCCTTATGACTATAAAATATATGTTTATTGTAAAACATTCAGTCAATATAGAAATCATAATGAAGAAAATAAGAATCACCTAGAACTCTACCATCCAAAGATAATTGATAATATTGATTTATTTTCTTCCAGAATTTTTTTCTGTGGCACCCTGGTCACCCCAAAGTCCCCCTGCCTCACCAGCTTATGGGTTCATATGAAGTCTTTTAAAAATGGACACATTTTCTAGCTTCATGTGAGATCTCCATTGCTGCCTCAGTCTCTCCAACTGTCATTTCTGGGTGCACCTGAGGTAGCTCAGGGTCCTGCATACAAAATATTCATGGTTTCTCTTTTTAAAAATCCTCACTGAGGATATGTTTATAGATTTAAGAGAGAGAAATATTGGTAAGTTGCCAGGAGGAAGGGAGAGGGGGGAGAAAAAAAGAGAGAGAAAAAGAGAGAGAGAGAGGAAACATTGATTGGTTGCCTCCCATATATGCCCTGACCAGGAATCAAACCCTCAGCCTTTTTTGGTGCATGGGAGGACAGTCTAGCCAACTAAGCCATCTGGCTAGGGCAAAATATTCATGGTTTCAAGACACTCTGGAGCCTCCTGGGCTTATTGGTCCTCTATGTGGCCTGTTCAGGATGCCTCTTTCTCTACCCCATACTTTTGTAGGTCGTGCATTCCTCTTTTTAGGAAGTCAGTGTGCTTAAAAACAGCTTCTCCCAGCTCTCCAGTCTTAACATAGATCACATGTGTCAAACACAAGGCCCGCGGGCCAAATCCAGCCCGCCAGGCCTTGCAATGTGGCCCGCACCGCGCTGTCATCACTGCCCTCCGCTGTCAGTTTATGACATTGTCAGTTTATGACTGTTCAGTAAACCATTCGGCCCGCGATTTAGGCTGGATTTTAGATTTTGGCCCCTTCTCTGATTGAGTTTGACACCCCTAACATAGATCATCTCACACAAATTAATGACTAAGGACGTCTTGGCCTTAACTAACTTTAGCTCCCCGTGTAATCTATATGCGTTAATTTTTGGATATTTTGAGTAAACTTTTGTATGTGATGTACAGTATGGGTCAAACTTATTATTATTTTGCATATGGATATCCAATGGTTCCATTATATTTATTGAAAATACTATACTTTCTCTATTGAATTGCCTTCACACCTTTGTCAAAAGTCAGTTGTCTTGTTATTGTGGGTGTCTATTTCCAGACTCCATATTCTGCTGCCTGGATGATTTGTCATGATCAATGTATTTTTTTAATCAGTGTATTTTAATAATCAGTCTTGAAATCAGTTAGGGTTAGTTTGACAACTTTACCCCCCCCCCCCCAATTGTTTAGACTATGCTAGGTCCTTTATATTTTTATGTGAATTTCAGAATCTTTTTTTTTTTTTTTTTAATTTTTAAAAGAAACTAGAAGCCTGATGCACGAAGATTCGTGCTAGAATGGGCTTTCCTTTCCCTGGCTGCTGGCACTGCCTTTCCACTCAAGCCCAGCCTCTTTCTGCTCAGGCCCTGGAGCCACCTCTTTCTGCTCCAGCCCCACTTTCCCATGCTGCCCAGAGGCCTTGAGTGACCAGGGGTGGGGCAATGATGCAAGCATCCCACCCCCATCACTGAGCGCCTGTAAGTACAAATTAACCGCCATCTCTGTTGGGTTAATTCCCATATCACTCCTGATTGGCTGGTGGCATAGCAGAGGTACGGCCAATTTGCATGTTTGTCCATTTTTAGGTAAGATAGTGCTAGGATTGTCATTGTGATTATATTGAGTCTGTAGATAAATCTGGAGAGTGTTAGTATGCTAATAATATTAAATCTTATGATTTATGAGCATAATATAGCTCTTCACCTATTTAGATCTTTAATTCATCTCAGCAGTGTTTTGTATTGGTCTCATTTGTTCTTGGTTCCTTTTTTTTTCATGTCTTGTTTTGGAGTAATTAAATATTTTTAATGATTCTATTTTATCTCATCTGTCTTAGTAATTATTACCTTTTGTTTTGTTATTTAAGTGATTGCTTTAGAGCAGGGGTCTTCAAACTACGGCCCGCGGGCCACATGCGGCCCGCAGAGGAGTCTGATCCGGCCCGCCAGGTTTTTTGGGCAGTGAGCGCAGCCGAGGTGTTACAGTAGGAATTAGTAGTTCATATAGTCCGGCCCTCCAGCTCTCTGAGGGACCGTGATCTGGCCCCCACTTTAAAAAGTTTGAGGACCCCTGCTTTAGAGTATATGGTATGTATCTTTAACTTACCACACTCTACCTTCAGGTGATATCATAGGACTTTACATGTAGTGTAAGAATCTTACAATAGTATACAGTATATTTCCATGTCCGCTCCCTTTAGCTTTGTGGTATTACTGCCATACAATTTACTTGACCATCTGTTATAACCCCACACTTCATTGATATTAGTTTTATTTAAACAGTAAATGATTATTTTATGATATTTTATTAATAAGAAAATAATTATATATTTATCCAATGTAGTTATCACTCTGGTCCTCTTGTTTCCTTTGTGTAGATCCATATATGATATTCTTTTCCTTTTCCCTGATTGATATACTTCAATAATCTTCCAGTGGGGGTTTGCAGGCGATTCTTTCAGCTTTGTACATCTGAAAAAGCATTTATTTTAACTTGGATTTTCAATGATATTTTCCCCAGATATACGGTAGAATTCTAGTTTGACATTTTTTTCCCTTTCAGTGCCTAAAAGATGTTGCTCCACTGCTCTGTTTTCATGTAAGAAATAGGATGTCATCCTTATTCTTATTGTTCTCTATATAATGTGTCCTTTTTCTCTTGCTGCTTTGAAGATTTTTCTCTATCACTGGTTTTACTTATTTGATTCTTGTGCTTGGGTTTGTCAAGCTTGGAATTTGGGGTTTATAGTATTTATTGGTAAAATTAGGGCAATTATTTTTTTTTTTTCCCCCGCACGTGCTCTCTCTTCCCTCTGTCCCTATCCTTTGGGGACTGATTACATGTATGTCAGGTTTTTTGAAGTTGTCCCACAGCTCACTGGTGCTTTGTTCATTTAAAAAAAAAATATTTTCCCTTAATAGTTTTTATTGCCACATCTTCAAATTCACTAATTTTTCTTCTGCAATGTCCTATCTGTCATTAATACCATTAAGTATATTTTTCATTTTGCATATAGTAGGTTTTATCTTTAAAAGTTTGATTTAGGTTTTTAAAAATTTTTTCTAGTCCCTCAATAAAGATGGAGGAAAAAAAATCTTCCATGTCTCTGTTTAACTTCTGAACATATGGAATACAGTTATATTAACTGTCTTCATGTCCTTGCCTGATAAATCCAAAGTTTGTGTCAGTTCTAGTTCAGTTTTTTTTGATTGATTATCCTTCTCATTATGGGTCATATTTTCCTGCTTCTTTGCATGACAGTTACTTTTATTTTTTTGCTGTATTCCAGACACTGTAAATTTTACTTGGTTGAGTACTGAATATTTTTGTGCTCCTATTAATATTCATGAGCTTGTTCTGTGATGCAGTTAAATTGGTCAGAGATAGTTTGATCCCTTTTAGTCTGCTTTTAAGATATTTTGGGCAAGACTGAAGTTCAGGGCTTACTCTCCACACTGTGGCAAATCCTTCTGTGCATCTAATGAACTGTCTATGGAACAGGCCCCACATGCAGTCCTTGGGAGTGCCAGGCTCTGTTGCTTCTGATCCTGTTGATGGGTCTTTTCTTTTCATGGGTAGTTTCCATTTTTGCCGATGCTGATCACTAATCAGCTGAGTACCCTCTGCAGATGCTGTGTGAAGCTCTGACCTCCCCAGTGCTTCGTTCTGAGAACACTAGTTGCCTTGGTCTCCCCAGAATCTCTGCTCTCTGTTCCCAACTCAGGAACCTTCTGGGCTCCCTCTCCCTGCACCATGGTCTGGGAACTCTCCAGGCAATTTTGTAGGGCTCACTTCGTTTCCTGTCTTTCAGAAAGTATCTTGAAAACCATTGTTTAATATATTTTATTTAGTTTTCTTCCCTACTTCTTTTTCGTAAATTCCAGCAGGGGAGTAAATCTGATACCTTTTATTACATCTTGGCTGCAAGCACAAGGTGCATTAACATTTTAAGGGTGTTTTCATAGAGATTGCCAAATTGCTGTCCAGTAACTTCAGTCAACAAATGTCAGAGCAGCTAAGTCAAGTGTATGTATTGTCACTGACCATTCTTTTATTAAAACTGTGTCAGCTTGACAAATATTATGCTATAACATGCCATTCTTTGAATCACCATTGAAATGCAGTGCACTTTTATCTCTTTATCAGCCATTCCCACTTCCTCTTTGGTGGGCTTCACTGTTCATGGTCTTTATCATAGCTTCTTTAGTTTCAAGGAGCACTCACAGGATCTGAGTCAGCACCAAGGGCAGAGAGGCCAGTCAAACACTTCAGATTTCTGTTCCAGAAAGGTGCTCGGTGTGCAGAGAGGCTGTGGAACCAAAGGAGGGTAGAATGGGATGGAGACGCTTAGCCAAGATGTTTTGAAAGCCAGAGAGCCTTTCCCTAACCCAGAACATTAACTAGATCTTTGTTAGCAGCAAACAGAGGTGTAATTACACTCCAAGAACCAAACCCTGTTCATAGTCCCTCCCAACAGTGAGCTGCCTGTGTGTTTGCAGGTGGTAGCCAGCATCTGGATTTGCTCCAACCTTCTGGAAGTGACTGTGGGGTTTTGGCACGTAGAGCTGTGTTGGTCAGGTCTGCGATTAGTCAGCCCCTGGTCGGTAATGTCTACTTGTGCCAAATATTACTCCCTATTTGCAATAAAGTTTCATTTATTTTTGGCCCATTTCATTAAAAGAAAAGACTTTGAATTTGGTTGATTTCCCCCATCATCCTGCTTCAGAAGCAGATAGATCAAAGTAGATCCAGGGTTATCTGAAACTCCAAGTTTACTTCAACAAACTTTGAAGTTTTTTTTTTTTTTTTTTTAATAGCCTGCATGTCTTTGATTATGCTGAGTCTATACAAGTATGTGCAAGAATGCTTTCTATTAATCATGGCAATTTCCAAAATGAATAAATATTTTTGAATGAAACTGACAGTTACATTTGATTTGGCAGATCAACTGTAATAATCTGCAGATTATCCACTATCAACCTTCTCAATAATCTTTAAATAAGTATCCTGTGCACCAAATCAAAAAGTCAGAGTAATATATACACATACAAACATATTCACACCTATCTCAGGGCCCTTTACCATAAAGAAGTAAGAGATGTTCAAGGCTATTTCAGCAATTCTTTTATGTATTAGATTGCCAGGGCTGCTGTAACAAAATGCCACAAAGTGGGTGGCTTAAACAACAGACTTTTTTTTTTTTTTTTAAACAATTCTGGAGACTGGAAGTGCAAGATCAAAGTGCCAACAGAATTGGTTTCTGGTGTGGCCTTTCTTTCTAGCTTGCAGACATCCCTCTTGCTGTGTCCTCACATGGCCTTTTCCATGTGTGTGTGTGCCTCCCTGGTTTCTCTTCCTGTTCTCATAAAAACATTAGTCATATTGGACTAAGGCCCCACACTTACGGCCTGATTTAACCTTAATTACCTCTCTAAAGACCCAATCTCCAAATATTGTACAATGACATTGGGGTTTAGGGCTTTAACATATGATTTTGAGGAGGGGCAAAATTCAGTCCATAACAATTTGAAAGGGGTTCCTGGGTTTTTGAGGGAGGTGGAAGAAATACAGAAGAACTGTGACTTAGTTTCAGGTCTCACGATGTTGCTAGGAAGAACATAGTTAACAAGGTACAAAGGGCTTGTTATTTCAACCCCTGCATGGAGAAGTGGTGGTGGGTTTGGGAGAAGTGTTATCTTTGGGAACAAGAGAACTCAACAAGACACAGGGAAGGGACAGTGAATCCTGGGTCTGCTCTAGAGATAATATGGAATGCTAAGGCTTTATTTACTTTCTTAGGGCAACTCTAGGGAACTTTAAACAATGAAATGGGATTCTTAATTACTGCATCCTATAGGTTACAAGGTTTACAAGGAAAACAAAAGTCATCATAGAACAGACACATTCACTAAAAACTAACCAATTTAAAAATCAGTGGCCACTCAAACATCACTTCCTGATTAACACTGGTCTCTATCCAGTGATACACTGAGCGGGCTCATACAGGCTCTCAGAGTGTACACATCTCTTCCCAAATCTGCATTCAATGACATATCATGGGTGTCATGGAGTTGGTCATAGTAGAGTATCTATACTAGACAATTGGAAAACACTATAAATTAGAGCTCTTATTTTTCTGAAAACTGGTTTTTAAAGATTTACCAGCAAATCACTGGATTGATTCATGCCTATTTAACAACTAGTGGCCTGGTGCACAAAATTTGCGCATGGGTGGGGTGGTGTTCCTCAGCCAGGCCTGCACCCTCTCCAATCTGGGACCCCTCGAAGGATGTCCTACTGCTGGTTTACAGAGATCAGGCCTAAACTGGCAATTGGACATCCCTCTTACAATCTGGGACTGCTAGCTCCAGCCGCTCACTTGCCTGCCTGCCTACCTGCCTGAATGCCCCTAACCACTCTGCCTGCCAGCCTGATTACTCCCAACTGCTTCCCCTACTGGCCTATTCGCCCCTACCTTCCCTCCCCACTGGCCTGCTCACTCCCAACTGCCACCCCTGCTGGCCTGCTCACTCCAAACTGCCCCCTTCCCTGTCCTGATCACCTCCAACTGACCCCCACTGATGTCCTGCTCACCCCCAACTGGTCCCCCTGCTGGTCTGCTTACTCCCAACAGCCCCACCCCCCACCAGCCTGATCACCTACAACTGCCCCCATCCTGGCCTGACCACCCTCTGGCCACCCAAGCTCCTGCTTGCTCTGATTCTGTGGCCGCCACCATCTTGATTTTTTTCTTTTCTTTTTTTTAGTGCCTCCTTCAGCAAAGGCCAGGGATGGTTGGAAGCAGGTATCTGGGGTTTATTTATCTTCTATAATTGAAACTTTGTAGCCTAGAGTGGAGGCCAGAAAGCTTGGCTTCCTCCATCACTGGGCAACCCAAGCCTCCCGCTTGCTCCGATTCTGTGGCCACCACCATCTTGATTGGGTTAATTTGCATATTTGCTCCTGATTGGCTGGTGTGCATGGCTTGAGGGTGTAGCAAAGGTACAGTCAATTTACATGTTTCTCTTTTATTAGTGTAGATATCTTTACTGGATCACTTCTTACCAATTGTCTAAAATACCTGAAAGAAAATAAAAATTCAGTGTTTATGAAAGGTAAAAGGAAACTATATATAATATGAAAGGTAGAATGAAACCAGTTTTATGACATTGATGAAAGTGATTATTTTGCTACCCCAAAACATACACATAGCTATTGACAAGTAAAGATGTGAGAAACTTTGGTCAGTTATCAATCAAGGGAAATGAACAAAATGCATAATTAAATATAATAAATTATGTATCAAAATATCAAGGAGTCCCTGGTGAAAATAATAAAATTTTGAATTTTTTCTCAAATATTCCTTTTACTTATGGCACAGTGGTCCAACCTGAAATTACAACGTCTTCCTAGATTCTTTCAGTTTTCTGAAAATATTCACCCCCCCCTCATTACTAGTACCTACTTAAACATATCTAAATTTTTATGATTAAAAATTATTTTCATAATTTAAATTTTAGTTTAACAAAGTTCAAATTAATCTTTTCTTTGCCATTTATATTTTAAGTGAATTTAATTAGAGGGTTCTTTCTGATGTATCAATTATGCTCTGATAATAAAGACACTGAATACTTGAAAATGTTTATTGAGCATCATATATGCATTCATCCATTCATCCATTTATTTATCAAATAGTAACTGCATATCTACAATGTATTAGACACTCTAAAAGTGTCTGGGAATAGTGAGATGAATAAGACAATGTTCTCCTTAAGTGTTCATTCTAGAAAGGAGACATATGTGTAATTAAATTATAGTCCAGCTAGAGAGGAAGCGACAATAAAATCATGTATAAAGTCACAGAAGTTTATAGTAAAGAGAGTGATTAACTCTGTGGTATGAGGCTGGGAACAGCCTAAGATAAAGAAGGATGAACTCAAGTATCACCCCTATTGAGAGCTTCCCTAAACCCCTGGTCTGATTTAAATGTCCCTCATCTGTGCTCTGGCAGCACGCCATGCAAGTTCCGTTGGAATTGTCAGCTTATTTGTCTGTCTCTTCATCTAGACTAAATGTATGTTCAGGGCAGAGATAGTTTTGCATCCCTAAGATGTAGCAAAAGCTCTGCTAAGTTCTTGGTGCTCAGTTGAGGTACAACCCTTTCCTGGGTCATGATTAAAGCTTTAAAGTGAGGAAATTTTACTCGGAACTCTCAGATCTCTTCTAGCTCTTAAAAATGTGTAATATTTTCAATCCTGGTTGCACATTACTAGTAAACTCACCTGGGCAGCTTTGAAAGCCAACTGATGCCCAGACCACATTCCAGAGTCTGACTGAATTGGGTTGGGTGGTGTCTAAGTACAGGGGTGGATCCAGGTTGTGGGTCCTAAAGGGCATACAGTTTGAGAGCCCTTATTAAGAAGAACAAAACAATATCTTACTTTTGTAAATTTTGCAAAAATATGACCTTGTGAACACATTGCTGGGATCCCTCCCATCCCAGTACCTTGGGAGGGGTCTTGTGCAAGTAAGTGACCCTGAAGATTAACTTTATTGCTTCAGAATAAATCGCAGGGTGCCCAGGCATTAGTAAGTTATAGAAACTCCCCAAGTGATTCCAATGTGCACAATTCCAGTGTGAGAATCCCCAGGGAGATTCTGAATCCTAAGGTGAGGATGAGTGTGAAAGCCCATGGGGATCTCTACAGCCCTGCCTTAGAAATTTCCTCTCCACATACCTCTCTCCTAACTAATTCCTACTCCCCAGTAAGGTTTAGACTTGAGGTCACCTCCTCTGGGAAGTCTTCCCTCATTCTCTGGTTAAGTGCTCTAGTCTGTATTTCTCTCAGATCAGTATGTTTCTGACATAGTCTTCATCATCATCATCATCATCATCATCATCATCATAGGCAGAGATTGTATCTTAGACATCTTTGCATCTTTGCATCCCAGGACTTTGCACAGTCCCCAGCAAATAAAGCCATAAAGGGGAAACGAAGAAAGAACCAAAGAAAGAAAGTTATTACTACTTTTACACAGATCTTTGCTCCTCCCAACCCACATTGTATCTTCTAGTCTCTTTTCTCAAGAGCCAATAAAAATACCACACTTAAGATTTATCAGATGCTCCTTCTTTATAAATGTAAGTTCCCAAAACCCCTAGCAAATACCTAATTAAAAACTTAGATTGGATATTGGATGGCACTATTGTTGGGCAAGAAGCATGTCTGCATAAAATATGGTCATATCAGCCAGGGTCCTGGCAGGGACCAAGCGGCGCCCCCAGCTGAAATTGGGACTATTTATAGAGGTGTATGCAGAAAGAAGGAAACCAATACGGAAACCTGAGGCACATCCAGGGACCCATTATTCGCCAGGCCTCAGAAAGTAGAGGGAGGAAATTGTGCTCCACAACCATGCTGAAGGCTGGAGCCCAGCAGAGAGGCTGCTCAACAGGAGCTCTAGTTCTGGAGTGGGGTGGGCATCACCATAATGATGGTCTGAAGGAGACAGGAGCACAGGAAGAAATACATTGATCTCACTCCTCACTGCAGTCTCCTCCTGGTGCCTCCCATGGACATACCAACTGGAAGCCAGAGACAATGGGACTGCAGTGAGGTTTAGATTCCTACAGAACAAGGGCATTGCTCCCTGGCCCCCAGTTCAGAGGCAGAGGAACAAGGTGGAGATGGATCTGGGGAGAGAAAATTAAACAGAAAAAAACCAGCATAATGAACCGGATGATACTGTGTTACAAGGAGGAAAGGAAATTGGGTGTCGTCTGTATCTGAAACAAGCTGACATAGTTTAAAGTAGTCCTGCTGTACTTAATTGGAAGTGAAAGACTCGCTAAATTCTGGGCAGACTAGAAGAGGGAGAGATAACAGAAATGCTGTTTTCTAGGAAAGAGAAGCAGCAATATGTTTCTATTGAAATCTTATTTGTTCATCAGGCTCCACAGTTGTCAGCACCCCACTTCTTTGCCTACCACTTCTGACGTCATCTCAACTATTTCTAGGGTTTCTCCTTCCCGGTGTAAGGATTTGAACTTGCTTAGCCCTCTGATTGCATGCATGGCTAATTACCTCATGTGTTACCAGACTCTAAAGAGGGTCCCATTCACTTGTACTCATTAAAGTTGTATCAGACATGAACAGCAGTTTGCAGCAAAAAAAGGAGAGGTTTATTAATTGAGTCTAAAAGATCTGGCTCCCTGATGGCTCCCAGCAATAGGTTATAGAGCAGGGCAAATCATTAATCATGGTACCCAAAGGAATTGGGGTCCTGGGCTCTACTGACTGGTTGGGTAGAGCCAGGGTAGGGAATTGTAGATCTTTGTCTCAAGTGCTTATGTCAGCCATGACATTGTTCTGTCTGGTTTTGTGAGGGTGTGGTATATGGGGTTATGGGCCTGAAACTGATATTATCTTTAGCTTGACCAAACTCTGTTTCTGTAGTCAACAGACCTGAAGCTTTGTTTTTAAGACAGTTTGATGCTGACCAGAATCTGATGTCCCATGGACTTAATGATTAAGGAAGGGAGTGGAGAAAGAAAGAAAGGAGAAAGGGACACGTTAAAGAAATGGAGTTTCTGCACAGTTACACGTGGACCATAACATTTGGAGTTTTCTGGTCCCCTCCTCAGCCTGAAACCTCACTCCTACCTTGAAGAGGAAGAGGAATAGCAGTGCAGCTTGTGTGTACACAGGGAAGCCTCACACTAGGTCCCTGATGCAAAGGGACATCCTACTGTGCTCACGGGTGCTTTCCTTCTGGCGCTCACCTTACTGACCTGTTCCCTTACAGAGTCACCATAAGCAGAGAGAAGAGCACACTCTCGGGGGGATTTCCCAGAGGCTATAATTTTGCTTGGGATCCACTCAATCTGTCAGCCTACTACCATTCCTTCTCTGCTTCGCTCACTCTTGTTTTTCCACAATTGGGAGATGACAATGTAGGGGGATGTAGACGGCAGTCTTTTGTTTCTCAGGTTCTTAAAGTACCTGTACAGTGAGTTTCAGAATAAGGATGTGGCTGACCCCAACGACTTTTGAACTTTCTAGTCTCTTAAGCTTGTGGTTAAGACTGGAATCTGGGGATGAGCAACCACATTTGTCAAGGAAATATTTTTCTCCTCAGCTTGCTAGAAAGAATGAGGGGATTCTATGGAGTTAGACCAGTGATCTTAGCAAGGCTTGGGAAGAACAAAGAATTCTCTTGACTGAGGTAGAGGGAGGGCTTCAGGAGTTGTCAAGCAGGCGATTGAGGCTGTGGTTTCCTACAGAGGGCAGAGGGGCTCATGAGGATGAGTCAGAGGAGGCCAAGGTGCAGAGAAGCCTAGGGGTTTGGAGTCTGCAGAGCCTCCCTGTGTGTGTGTGTTTTGGGGGTGGGGAAAATTGGTTCTGAAGCTGAAAAGATTTTTCCTTTCTTCTGGGGATTGTGAGTCACAGCCGTTGCCTGCAGGGGAATGACCCCAAGAGAGAAAGGAGTCATAATATGGGTACCCTGTGAAGTTGAGAATTGCTTGAAGGAAGGGGCTGCGGTGTCTTTGAAAATCAGCCTCAGCTCATTTGTAATACCTGATGCTCAATAGGTGCTGAATGGGTGGTTTTTAAGTGAATGAATGAATGAATGAATGAATAAAGAATGAAGACCCTTGGTATTTTTCTGTTAACTTTCTCTTTAAACACAAGGTAAAAACACTCACATGCTGGTTTGCCAAGCAGGTAGAGCCTTTCTTTCTAGATGCTGAATGGGAGTATGTGCCAAAGCCAAGTAATTTCCCTTCTTCCTCCCCTACTCTATGTCTCCTCCTCCCCATCTCCCACAATAAAAGGTAATGTGGGACTCATGCAGGATCCAAGCCAGCTTGCTGAGCAAATTCCAAACACATGTGTCTGCTCTGGGCCTCTGGTAAACCTGTGCCTGGGAAAAGCCCACAAGAGGAATGAAAGTCTGACCTGTCCTTTTCTCAGCTCTCAAGTCCAAGGCTATAAAACTAGCCCCAGAGCTCTAAACAGGGCATGCCCCCCATGTGTTGAGCATATGCTCCTGCAGACAGAGCCTTCCAGACCACAAGCTTTGTCCAAAATCAACCCCTCTATCTAGGGGACAACTGTGAATAGCCGTTCCCATGCCAAAACTTAAGATTTCCAGGGCCTTCCATGGCCAATTAACA
Source organism: Pipistrellus hanaki (assembly GCF_964339955.1). NCBI lineage: Eukaryota > Metazoa > Chordata > Mammalia > Chiroptera > Vespertilionidae > Pipistrellus > Pipistrellus hanaki. The sequence continues at coordinate 34,693,355 of NC_140506.1, forward strand.
TACCCTGGGAGTACCAAGTACACTACCATAAAAACCGATGGCCCTGTTGCCTACTCTGACTCAGAGGGCTCCATGACTCACAGGGCTTGTGACTCAGAGCACTCCCAGGCAGGTTTTAATGGGTTTTTAGGAGCAGCTCCACTCACTACTTTATCTGAAGACAGGAGGGAGGCTCTGCCCAGGTGATAATGGCCTTGACCTGGAGTCTACTAAAAACTGGCAAGAAAAATAATATTAGAGACTTCAGTGCTTGAAAAGAGCAGAAGCAAAGCCAGGGCACAGTAAAAACTGGTTTCATAACGAGGTGGAGAAATTGAATAATCTCATGAAACCCAGTAGAAAATCTCCAGCTTCTAAAAAAAAAAAAAAAAAAGCCCAGACATAGTTAGTAAGCATAATACTATAAAGGGGATTTATTGTGATGGCTCAGAGTGAGACCTGCAGCCTCAAACCTCCTAGCTGAGCTCCTTCTAGCTAAGGGTTGATTCTTTGCTGATGTGCAACAAATTCTTTACAGAATCATTATACTTATAAGCAGGTCACCAAGACACAACCAGTGGTTCCTCAACATGCTTACATTAAGCTGCCATATGGCAAGCCCTGTCCTCAGGAAGTTCATAGTCTAGGTAAGGAGACACATTAACACACATTACGTTGACATTAGGGCAAGGGCCCTAAAGCAGATGTGTTTGAACTAGCCTGTCTCAGCCATCTGGCAAGCCTTTAAAACACAGATCTTGGCCTCCACCCCCAATGATTCTGATTCAATAGGCCAGGGATCATGCCCATGCAGTTACATTTAAACAAATTCCCACTTTTGAATAACACTGTTATAAATAGAAGTCAAAAGTAATGGGGTTATTTACAGAAGAGGGAGAGAGTAATGAATTATTTTGAGGGTGGGATGGGGTAGGGAAGGGCACTATTTGGTTGACTATCTGGGTAGGACTTGAGCTAATGGCAATTAGTGAAGTGTTTTTGCGTAGAGAAAATATTTTAAAGTCAGAAAAAACTCAGCAAGCAGGTGTATGTGTTGGGGAAGGAAGGGTAATAGGAGGAAACGTTGGACATTGGTTTCTGAAAGACCTGGGTGTTCAGGCTGAGGAGGTTGGATGAGTCTGTAAACAACAGGGAGCCACAGATGTTTTGAGGGTAATGTCATTAATATAGTTACCCGATGCTCTGTGTTTGTGGATGAGAAAGATTAGAGGAAATGATGAGAAACGGGAAGAGCAGTTGGCAAGCTAACTTTTTAGAAATTGTTTAAGTGCTAAGGAGGTAGTCTGAAAGCCTAAACAAAGCCAGGTGGAGCAGGAAGGGGGGTTTGCATATGAAAGACAAAGTGAAGAGAATATCATCAGGATTTTAAAATTAAATTGCATGCGGTAGACAAGGAAGAGGAACAAGTCAAAGATGGTTGTAAGGGATGCGGTCTGAGTGCCGATGCAGTAGAAGAGTTAGGGGTTTTAGGGAGAAGAGGGATTAAACAAGGAAGAATATACTTTAGTTTTGTATCTGTTGGATTTGAGGTGCCTACAAGTTGTTTTATAGCTTGCAATGCAAGCCTGGTTTGGAAGAGAGGCTGGGTCTGGACATTTATATTTGTGTAGAACACAAAGAAGACTGTGGACTCTAGGAAAATAGATGACTTCGGCCAGGCTGAGCTCATGGAGTGAGGAAATGAAGATGTAGACAACAGCACCTTAGGGAATGTCCACATGAAGTGCCAGCAAAGAAGGCTCAGATCAAGGTCTGGAGAGGCAGTTAAGTGTTGTCAATAAGAGCACTGAAAAATAATGAAGGTGAATCCAGGAAGGGAGTGATTCACAGTGAAAACTGCTAGAGAAGCTGAGAGGCTATTGTGACTACTGGGGCCTTCAAGATTATACTCTCCAAGGTGGGGCAGGATCCAGGCTACAGAGAGTCAAGGAAAGAATAGGAGGTAAGGAAGCAGAGGAAGCTGGTGTTGAGTGGTGACAGGAAGAAAATGGGACAGAAACTTGAGAGGGAAACATGTACCCAGGAGGGTTTGGTTGTTTAGGATCGGGGGGGACCAGAGCGAGTATGTAGGCTGAGGGGAAAGAGCCCGTGGAAGAGAAAGATTAGAGTTAAAAAAGAGGAGATGATTGATGCCACAGGGTCTGAGAGGACATGAGAAGGTGGGACAGAAAGGTCTGCAACAAATGACCACTTTATAACAAGGTGCTCTGGATGTTCGGGCAATTAGATCCCTTGGATGGACTCCAGGCAAGGCTCTCCCTTCGCTAAAGCCAGCACCGAGGCAGCCCTGAGGATCCCAAATACAGAGGTGTCTGCTCCTTACTAAGATCCACTTTCAAGCATTCACAGAGGACCAAAAGTTAAATTAGAGTTTCAGTATTTTAATTTTCCAACAAATTTATTTCCTTCCTGGGTTAGCCAAGTCATGGAGTCTTTATCCTCACCTGGGTTCCCAATTTAATTAGCCAACTTCCTCCTTCCCCTCTGAGGGTTAGAAAATAGACCTTGTTTCTCTCCTTCCCTTTCCAGCTTTTGCTTATCTAAGCTAAGGGCCCCACAGGAGCTTTGGGCTGATTTATTTCAGCTGGTCCCTCATAGCCACAGTGACTCTGGGTTAACCTTCTTGGCCCCTCTGGGACCATTTTTAGGAAGGTTTGCTAGGTATTCCGACCCACTAATAGGTCCCAGAGGGGAAGTCCACACTGTCACAGTAGATCTTACTACCTAACACCTAGTGAAATCCTAGGCTTTGCGGAGCTCAGCCAAGACACTGCAGGAAACACAGGGGCTGGGGTTCCCAGAGAGAGTCTCTAGATCTCAAAGAATAATGCTAAACAGACAGAGTGCAAAGTGGTCTGCAACAGGAGGCTTTAGGGTTTTACTGTAAAATGCTCTATTTTTTCCTGACGTTTTTGGGGAGCATTCTAACTAAGCATGAGAAACACAGCAAATGTGTCTGTTTCTTAGAGCTTGTATTATTTTCAGATGGCATTATTAATTATGAAGCAAGCAAGGAGCTGTTTGGTAGAAATATTACCAAAGGTGTTTCCCCCGTTTGTTTACCTGGAGGGAGTGGCCGACTCCCCTTGGCCTTGCTCCACATGCTAATGGTTTTTTAGGGGCATGCCATTAGTTTGAGCGACAGAAACGTGTCGCATGAATTTGTGTTCTTAAAACTTTTTCTTGAACATCAAGTTCTGTTCCATGTCATTTACACAACCAGAGCGCTGGACATTGTACCTGTCTCATCTTTCATGTTACATTGAAGATGTCAGGGGGGGAAAATTACCAAACGTGATTTAAATATGACAACTGGGACATGAACTTCTACTGCAAGACTTTTAAAAGATGTTGTTATGTAACATATATGTGTTTATTTTCTACTGCCTTTAATTTCCATTTTAGTCTTTGAAACTAAGATATTGATTAAAGTTATGATAAATACAAATTTAGTAAAATAATGAGCTGTGCTGTGAAATTAAATTAGAGCAAGTGCCCTGGCAGGTGTGTTTAGTGGTTAGAGCATCCACCCACACACCAAAGGCTCTCAGGTTGGAATCCTCATCAAGGGCACATACCTGGTGGCAGGTTTGATTCCTGGCCCCAGTCTGGGTGTGTGAAGGAGGCAACCATCAATGTGTCCCTCTCACATCAATTTCTCTCTCTCTCTCTCTCTCTCTCTCTCTCTCTCTCTCTCTCTCTCTCTCTCTCTCTCTCTCTCTCTCTTTCTCCTCCCCTCAACCTGCCTCCCTCCCTCACTTCTACTCTCTCTGAAAAATCAATGGAAAATATTATTGGGTGAGGATTAACAACAAGAACAACAAAAATGGAGCAAGCAATACATATTGTTTCAGGTGAGATGTGTGCTTTTGATACTGTAGCATTGGTAATAAGTCTTGTATTTTTGTAAGTGTTGCTCTTAGTCAATCTTTATGTTGCAGTAGTGAAAAATATTATCTCTTCATGAAATATTGTAGTCATTTTGCCTGACAGGGTGTGATTGTTAACCTAAGTGACTCTCTTTCTGGGCAGGTTGCAAGGCCAAGAAGCTGGACATATTTCTGCAGTTCTTCCTCTTGCCCTTACACACATCAGACTGGGAAACAGAGCTGAGCCATGTAGTACTCTGTGATCTGTCTTAGAGAAACAGAAAACACACAGGCAAAGTCAGAAAGATCTTGAGTTTCCATCTTAGCCCAGTCACTTTCTACCTGTGTTATCTTGGATGATGTTTTCATCATCTCTGGGTCTCAATTCCTTTAGCTGTGAGAGAAAATAATAGAACCCATCAAAAGCAGTTGTAGTAAGAGTTAGAGATAATGTTGCAAAGCTCACCAAATTCTCATTCAATGATTACTATTATTTTATAGAATTACTTTAAAATCTATGCTTATAAACAAACAAGAGGCCAGTGTATGAATTCATGCACAGGTGGAGTCTGGCTGGTCTGTGCCAATTGGGCTGATCAGGCCAGGAATGGGGAGGGGACGTGGGTGGTTGACTAGTCAGCACTACCCCCTGATCAAACCCCTGGTTGAGGGGATAATTTACATATTAGCCTTTTATTATATGGGATCCTTTATATCTGTGCAATTGAAGGCCCAGCTATGGCCTCTACCTGCCATCCAGATTAATGACTCATAACCTCAGTTACAAAACCATCTCATTATTGATGGTTTGACTCTCTGTAAGCAGTTTATGCCACATCCCATTGATGTAGTATTCCTCATGATATAGCCACATTAAGCTTCAACCACGCTCTCATGAGATCAAAGGACCTTGGCTCATTAATTAGTTAGAAAGCAGTTTTTCCCTATTCAGTCCAGCACCTAAGCTGGCCCTGACAAAGCACCAAGGTTTATCTAGGGTCAAATGAGCTTGAAAATCCTACAAATAAGGCCACCCGCAGTCTCATAGTCAAATGACAGGTGTCTGGACTCACAAGAAGCAAAGACCCATGGAATACAGAGCAGACATCCTCAGGGATGATCTGAGAGCTGCTGCTTCCAATTCTCTTCTTTCATCTTTTCATATATCTTGACACCCAAATCAGCACACACAGGTCTGTGTCCTCCGGGTGAAGGAAATGAACACTCCCTGAAACACAGACAACTCTGCTGATGGCAGTAATGCAATGATGGATTACCCTTATGTTTCTTCATGCTCTGAATCCATTAAAAGAGGGGAATTGCATTCTCTCTAGTCAGGACCCTCATTCCTTTCCTTAATTGTTTTCTAAAGCTTCAAACAAGGCACATACTAGCTATTCTTCCCCTCTTCAGCCCATTCTTGCCATAGTCCCATATTCTATCATACAAACGGTGAGTCACACATAGATTATTCAGACGACCGAAGAAAAATCTGTTAATGGGATTGATTCACAGTTCTTACAGCAGAAAAGAGTGAGGTATGGAACAGCCAGCATGTAAAAGAATTCTTCCATGTCATTCAGAGTAATGAGATTCCAGTGTAGCTTCTTCCTGAATTAAAATAACTGACAGTATATTTGCATATTCATTTTTGGATAGTTTGACCTAAAAACCAGTCCATGGAGGAAGTCAGCCTAACACAAGAGAACTGTAGGCACTTGAAAATAAAAGAAAAAATCTCTCTTAACTTTATGTCTCTTCAACATGACTATGGTCTTGAAGAAGAGGTTGAAAACCAAGTATCTTAGATGGTATACTTGCTGACTATTAAAAAAAATCTGATAAAGATTTGTGGCAGGAATATTGGTCTGTATTTGCAATTTTTGACTTTTATTCAATGAAGATTACTTGAAGCCTTTTATATCATTGTAGAGATTTGAGTGGGAACTTTTTTATTACTGTTTAATATGGTCATCAATAGCCACAATGTACTATGTGAATTTAAGCTAATTAAAATTAAATCAAATTAAAGTTTTAGGTGATTTGTAGCACAATCTACATTTTTTGTTTCCAGTACCCATGTGTGCAGCTCCAGGGTGTGAAAGTGGAAAATATCAGTGTGAGTGGACATTAATCTCCCAGACTGAGCGTGACGGAGAGCTCTGCAATGGTTAGGCAACTAATTATCAGCCTGTTGTAAAAGCCTTTTTTTCCTTATTATTGTGGGACTTTACTCAGCCTGCATAAGATCCCTAAACATGGCTAGCTATGGAGAGATAGGCTTGCAAGTTAAAGTTCATGCATTCATAGCTCAAGACCTGGTTAAGCATAACTGTGTTATGTGTAGTAATCCACCCTTCTGAATCACTGCGTTTACTTAAATTTCTTGATTTAAAAATGAAAATTAAGTCAGGATTATCAATGGACCTGTCTTGGGAAACAATGTCCCCCCCTAGAAAAGAAATGCATCTGTTTCATATATTGATTTTATTCAATTTATAAGCAAATGCAGATTTCCCATCATTTGAAATAACACAAGAGTTGGGTCAGATCTATGCAAAAATGAGCAAACAAAACCTCCAAAACTCAATAGTCTGCATTTTCTGATGACGAGTTAACTCTCAAGCCTGATGACTAAGTCTACTTTGCTTTGATATAAAAAAGGATATGTGTATTTTATGAGTAAAATCTACTCATTGTTTATTATCCATGTGTTTATTCAGAGATACCTCTTAGGCAGTCAATGGATGTCATGCTTTCTCCATTACTATCTGCTTTCCTTACCCCATTTACCACCAGCATGATTATTCTAGTAGATACAACCAGAATTACCACTACAAAAGGAAGTTTGAAAGGAAAACAAAAATTCAAAGGATTAAACATGAACATTAATAATTTATTCTCTGAGCTTCATCTAAGGAGAAGGTGGTGATATGGGCTTATTTGATGTGTATTAAGTAAATAACTTTTAGAGGGATTTTTCTGTAGTAGGCACTGTTCCCTACACTCTGTATTTTCTCATTATCACTGCAGCCCCATTTCTCTGATGAGGAGACACAGGGAGAGGTTAAGCAGTCTACTCAGTTCACATCCAGGCTACAAAACCAGGCAGTCTAGGGCCGAAGTCTATGTTCTTAACCATGAGGCTAACTGCATCTCATTTGTGTTTTATGTCTACTTAAGCATCTGTTGGGCTGTGTCCTTTGTCCCAAGTACAGCCTGGTAGGGTAGGCTGGTTCCTGGAGCTGCATGAAAGCTCAGAATGTAGGATGTGAGCCCTGTGGAAGGTGTCATGTCATATCCAGAAGGTGGGAAGTGAGCTGAGTATGCTCACTCCCATTCTTCCCTCACCTGGGCTGTTTGTGTTGCCCATGATAGAAAGATGCGAAGTCTCTATACCCACCATACTCCTCCTGCCCCCATGCCATCCCAACAACCTCTCCTTGGTCCTGGTTTAGGCTTCTTCAGGGAAAACCATTAGTGGTGTGGTCCTAATCCTGACAGCATACTATTTGTGTGTGTGTGTGTGTGGCCTTTGTGTAGGCTGAAGGGCATGCAATATGCAATATCTTTTAGGAATAAGAATTGCCTTTGATAGGGTCCAGTTTGGGTCCATAGTTCCATTGGGTAAGACAGTCTCTCAGTTCCAAAACAAGTATGCTTTGAAACTCCATATTAACAATTAAAACCTAAGATGGAGTTTTAAAATGGAAAGGACAAAAATAAATAAATAAATAAATAAATAAATAAATAAATAAAATAAGACTTTCCTTTGTATAATAGAAGCACCAAATTAACCTATCACTAATAGTTGATTGAATATATAAATGAAATCACAATGTTGTTAAAAGCAGTCTGGCACACTATTTGTCCAGTTAGAAGACACTCAGTTGGCTCATAGTCTGACTCCTCTATTGGGGGAAGCCAGTATGGATGGCACAATGCAGGTGCCCTCAGCAGTCCTGGTGTGTCTGAATGGCTGGGCTAGGAATTGACTCTCCCATCCCTTATCTGTAGCAGGGTGACTGACAGAAGGTAGGGTTACAGGGCCAGACAGGAGATAATGCTTTTCTTTTTCTGCCTGGGTGGTCTCTTTGTTCCTATCTTCCTAGAAAAGATGATTAGATACAGTTCTGGGGTGGGAAGGAACCTTAGACCCACCCGCGTTGTTGCTTTGTCAAAAAGAAAACTGAACCTTGGAATGATAATATGACATGCCCAAGGTCAGTTAAATGTCAGAGATTAGGATCATGGATGTCATCCAAAGAAAATTTCAGTTCTGTCCCAAGCTATTAAGTGGAACCATTTTGTAATATAACTTTCTTTAACATTTCCAGTGCTATATTTTGGTAAAAACCTTAATATATGTTGTTCATGCATGGAGCCCTCTGGGCAAAGGGAGTGAGGCAAGGAAGGTGTGTTATTTTCTAAGTATTATTTATTATGGGCACTCTGCTACCTGTCTAAAAGGATTTGCAGTGGCTTGTAGTGAAATAGATGCATATAATAAAGTTACAGTATAAAAAATATGTAAAAGAACAGGGGATAATTATATCAAACTTCTGAGTTAAAAGCAGCTAAGGGGAACAATATGAATAATTCATTTCTCATTATCTATTGAGACATACAAGGTGCCACATCCTTGGAGAAAAGTTAGTTGGTTAGCTCACTATCATTCTTCACCAATTCTGGAGTTTTTTGCTTGTTTTTGTTCGTTTGATTTTTTAATCCAGAAATGAAGGGCTCAGAGTTCAGCAATGATGCTCTGACCCTTAATGACATGGTGGTCTTATGGCTGGTGGGAAGTGACAAAACATACGTACTTAGATATTCAGAAAAGAACTGTTTTATTTGCACTGGTGCTGGCTCAGTCCTCTCCAGAGGCTGAGCCCCACGTTCGGGTTCTGATCTTCTTTTATACAGGACTAGAGGCCCGGTACACAAAATTAGTGCATTTGGGGAAGGGAGGTGTCCCTCAGCCCAGCCTGCACCCACTCCAATCTGGGACCCCTCGGAGGATGTCCTACAGCTGGTTTTGGCCCAATCTCTGGGACCAGGCCTAAACCAGCAGTCAGACATCCCTCTCACAATCCAGAACTGCTGGCTCCTAACCACTCACCTTGTGATATGCTAAGATGACTACCTCAAGTGTAGAGGACCAAGGACATTTAGGAGGCCTTTGTCACAATCCAGGTAAAAAATGAGAAAGGCTTATATTGTGCTTTAGAATCACCTAGGGAAGTATTAAAAATACCAATCCATAACAATATAAACTAATTACTTTAGAGTCTCTAGGGTAGGGCCTTTGACACTGACTGGTATGTTTTAACCTCTGTGCTCCCACCTTCACCACTCCACCTCCCCAGGTGACTCAAATGTGCAGCAGAGATAAGACCACTGTGCTCTAGGGCCATGGCAATTGGAAAAAAGGAGAAGATTTGATGTTTCATGGGTGGGATCTCTGAAAAGGATATTAATCTTAAGGCACCCTTACAAAGCTGGCTTTCGTGGCCTTCCTTTCACTCCATATGGCGTTCAAGGCCCAGTGTGGAGCTGAGGAGTGCAAAAGGCACTGGAAAAATGTCTCTGTTGTTCTCCCTGGGCTAAGCTGCTCTGGTGTGTGGCACTGGAGGTCGCATGTATTCACCGCACATGCTGCAGGAACAAATGACCCAGGCCCTGCGTGTGAGCTGTGGGCACTCAGTCGTGCTGGCAAAAAGGAGAACTAGAACAACAGTGCTGAGAAAGGGCGACATTTCATGTACACGTGTGAATGGGACTGTTACTTACATGATGATTTTTCTTAGGAAAGCCTTTGTTTGAAAGCTCACTGGAGTTTGCCATTTCATTACTAATTGCTGTGTGCGTAGGTGTCAGCTCACATTCCAATAACTGAATGTTTCCAGCAACACTGCAATAGCTTCCCTGAAGGCTTAGAAATTATGATTTTCTTTTAATTACTACCCTTCTTAATAGGTGTTACTCAGGCAGGAAGGAAAGCTCCACACATTCTCACCCGTCTTTGATGGGAGAGGCTACTGAGGCAATTGGAGAGATATCTTAAAAGGTGTCAAGTAAATACAGGTGAATATTAATACACGATTCGCAGTGATATTTTTATCCTGTACAGCCACAGAGAGACTTTTGTATAACTGGGGAGGAATTATATCAGGTCCTGGCTACAGCGACAGGATTTCTTGCTTCTTATTGGCTGAAAAAATAAATGAACGCCATTATAAACAGTATTAAAATATCAGCCATGCCTTCCATAATTAAACACCCCCTTTAAAAATAGAAGTCACACAATCTGTCTTTCATTCAACTTTTACTTTTATCCCAACACGAGTGTTAGGAAATGAGCTCCGGTAGGAATGAACTTTTAGAAGCGATTTGACTGCAGAGCGAGAGCAGCCAAGAAGAGGAGGGGAACAAGGCCGTACCTTCTCTCCCGCTTGGGGTCAGTGTTTCAGTAGATGCGAGAGCAGCTGGGGAAACAGGACAGGAAATGTCAGCGCTCCTACCAGAGGTCAAGGGAGAATTAAGATAATGGACTGCATCCAGGACCCAATGCTGACAGCCCTCTTCAAAGAAGATCAGGGGTGTAAATAGGGACTCAGAAGGGTTCCCAAATGGCACCTGGAGGTCAGGAGCATTCAGGAGAGAGAATTTGAGGAGGGAGGGTCCCAGTGAATGGCTCTGAAGCTATCCTTTCAGCCAGTCTTTAACATCAAAGTGCATTTGTCTGCCCTAATTGGCAGGTAAAAGTGCTGTGCAGGTGACAACAGGCCTCTGGGAAGATAACAGAAATGGCTGAGCTTCAGATCACTGATCTATATGCTTCATTGAAACTGGTCCTCTCTACCTGGGGTGTTAGTCGCAGCATGCTTGACCCCAAACCCTGAGGGCAGAGGCTGTGGGATTCCCTGTGTCATCCCCAGACCCTGATGTGCCCATGCAATGACTTAATCAACTTTATTTACATTATCTCCTTTTTAATGTCTAAGGATATATAATGTGCTTGGTAAGTAAAAGTCAAACAACTCCAAAAGGTATAGAATGAGGAGCAAGCCTTTTTCTCTTATACTCTCTGTCTCCTGGACCCCCATTTTTCATTTCTCTCCCTGGAAACAACCACAATTGATAATTTTTTAGACATTGAACTAGAGATGAATCTCCCCCTCCTTCTCCTTCTTTTCCCTCCCTGCTAATTCCTCTATATAAAACACACATACGTGTATATATAAACACTAGAGGCCTGGTGCACAAATTTGTGCATTGGGAGAGGTCTGGCCCTCCTGGGATGGGGACCTATTGGGTCAGGCCTGCATGGGATAAGGGACACAAGTGGTTGGCCGGCCAGCCCCGCTCCCGATTAGGGGGGGTGACTGATTGGAGGCTGGGTCAGTTGGGGGGAGGGGCTGCGGGAGGTTGTGGAGGAGGTGATTGGGGCCCTGCTCAGGCTGTTGGCTGCCACAGTGCACGTTATAGAAATCAGTCATTCCAGTTGTTCATTCAATTGGCATATATATATATATATATATATATATATATATATACACACACACACACACACACACATAATATGTATGCACACTTTGTATAATATATAAGCTTACTCACTGTTTTCTATTCACTAAGTTCTCTTATGATCACTTATCAATAGATTCTGGAGATCATACTACACCAGTCTGTACAGAATCTGACTCACCCTGTGAGTGACTGCACAATAGTCCCCTGTAGGGTGAATTCTAATGTGTCCAATCAGGCCCTAACTGTTAGGTTTTAGATTTTTTCAACCTTTGTCAATGCTGCAATGAATGTTTTTGTTCAACTATTTTTATACAGGAATACTACTGAGGGATTAATTCATGGACTTAATATTTCTGAGTCAGAGTATATGCATTTTTAATTTTAATTGATTTTCCTCCAAATTTTGGGTCAGTTTACATCCTATCCAGAATGTACGAGACCTTGAAAATATTATGTTAAATAAAAGAAGCAGGTCACTAAAAGGCCACATGCTATATAATTCCATTTATAATAAAATATCCAAAAGAGGGAAATTCACAGAGATAGAAAATAGATTAGTGGTTGCCAGGGGCTAAAGGAAGGCTATAATAGGGAGTTACTGCTAATGGACATAAGGTTTCTTTTTTTGGAGTGATGCAACATTTTGAACTTAGTGGTGATGGTTATATAACTTTGAATATATTAAAACCCACTGAGTTGTATACTTTAAAAGAGTGAATTTTATGATAGGTGAATTATAAAGCTGTTATTTTTTTAAAAAGTACAAGGGAATCTGTTTTCTTCCATTCTTGATAGTTTATGTTCATATTTTTTCATTATCATTCATTCTAATTATAAAAGTCTTTCTCCTAGAGTCTTCTTCCTAGAGCTAAAGAGTCAGCCAGGTATGTAAGGATTTGGTATGTCAACTTTACATTATAAAAAACAATGGAAGTTACTAAAATGGCAACAATTAAATAATCAATTTGTCAACAATTGCCAATGAATTCAGCAGCCACATAGGAATGGGACCTAAAAAATTCCAGAAAGGTATAAGAAACCCATTTGTCCCAGCCAAAAGGAATTAGAAATCTCCTTTTGCTTGCTTATGCCAGTACATTAATGCCACATCTTCTGAAGCAGAATCTAATCAAGCTCCAGGAGAAAATATATTGAAACCCTATGGAGGAAAAAAAAAAAAAAAAAAAAAAAAGGTATGGAAGCCAAAGAAAAAGTGCTGATTGTGAACACAATGCCATAGCTACTGATAAGCAGAAAAACTACCCATGCCTGTCTCTCTTACAGTTAACTGGTATTTTCATCAAGATTGGTTTACTTTGGATTCCATTTCACCCCTTTTCACCTCTCACCTCTAGATTAACCCTGCCCAATTCTTCCTTTTCTAGGATGTCTTATATTTCAACCTGCTTGTGCCCTGGGGGATTAAAAGCTAAATACTCTTTAACAAGAGTAATCCCCTGAGTGAACATGTTTCTGAAATTGTTCGGCATTTGATCACAAAGGAAAGAAGAGAAAGAAGAGGGAGGTATGAAAGCTAAGGAAATAGGGAGGTTGGAGATTTTCACCTTAGTAATAATTGATTGCTAAGGGCTCTCTGAACCAGTATTTGCATGAAAATAGGCCATTCTTAATTCCCAAGGATAAACTCATTTTCTCTTTGCCTTTGAGAGACATTATGCCCAGAGGAACTACCGTATTTTCCGGCGTATAAGATGATGTTTGAAACAGAAAAAAAGTCAACCAAAAATCGGGGCAAAAGACCAAAATTGCACAAAAATTACCTGCAGATCTTGATGGCAAAGTAAGTCTTTTCTTTGAAGTGGGGGGTAGTCTTATACAGCGAATATAGGCCTAAATCTATGTTTTAACTGTAAAATTAGGGGGTCGTCTTATACGCTGGAAAATACGTGTAAGCTCTAGCCAGGAGGGCCTTAATGCATTAGACATTTCCCAGTTTTTGTGACTTTAATAATAAGCCAGCACTTACTAAACAGAGCATTTATTTTTTTAAAAATACATTTTATTTTATTTTTTGCAGAGAGGAAGGGAGGAGGATAGAGAGTTAGAAACATCGATGAGAGAGAAACATCCATCAGATGCCTCCTGAACACCCCCTACTGGGGATGTGCCTGCAACCAAGGTACATGCCCTTGACTGGAATAGAACCTAGGACCTTTGAGTCTGCAGACCAGCACTCTAGCCACTGAGCCAAACCAGTTAGGGCTAAACAGAGCATTTAATATGTGGCAGTTACTGGTCTGGCATTCTATGTAATATAATATTCACAACGCTCCTATGAGGAAATCACTCTTTGGACTGCTGCTATGGATTGAATTATGTGCCCCCCAAATTCATATGCTGAAACCAAACCCCCAAAGTGATAGTATTTGGAAATGGGATCTTTGGGAAGTAATTAGATTTAGAGGTCACCAGAGTGATGTCTTCATGATGGGGTTAGTGTCCTTGTAAGAAGGTTCACCAGAGAGCTTGCTCCCCCCACTCTCCACATGTGAGGGCAGAGCAGGTAGGTGACCATCTGCAGGTCAGGAAGAGAGCCCTTGCCAGGAAATCAAATTGGCCAACATCTTGACCTTGGACTTCCCATCTCCATAACTGTGAGAAATAAATTCCTGTAGTTTAAGCCACACAATCTTGAGTATTTTGTTAAGGCTGCCCGCGATGACTCATACAACCACCATTTTATAGGGTAGGTTAAGTAATTCATCTAAAAAGAACTATAAAGAAGATGAAAGGATTCAAACCCACATAGTTTGACTCCAGGGTCTGAATTTCCTACTACTATGGTTAGTTTTCCATGATAAAGGCAATAGTATTCTGACCACTCCTCTTTCTGCCATTTTGAGACTCCAGTCATACCCTCATCTGGACTGGCAAAAGACTGTGTTTGTGCTTCCACTGTAGCCCTCTTTGAATTATTTCAGAAAATGTGATCTCTCCTCACCTGTAATGGCTGGACTCCCTACCATTTTTGCACCCCCAAGTGCTACCTGATACAGTACCTGGATAGGTATTTAATAATTCTTGATTTGAGTGACTATGTGTATAGTAAAGAAGAAACTGTGTATCCTTACATTGTTTTTTGAAAAAATATGGGAGGCTGGTGCTAATTCAGCTAACCAACACACCTGCTTAAGCAGTTACCCAGGCCTCACCCTCACTATGAGATTTTGTGCTGTTTTGTGATACTCTGAATGGACTTGGGGGTATGGCAAAAGGAATACCCATTTTCTGTTTTGCTTTTGGTTCCTTGCTCATAAAAGTCATATTGCAGGTTGGATTGCTGCAGAAGCAGACTCTGAAATTATACTTAGTGAGGGGGATATTTATTAAGGAGTATCCTTGGAATTCACACCTGTGAAAGGGAGGAGACTGTAGTAGGACTGGATGGAGGAAGAAGTGGAGACTTGATTCAGAGCCGGTGAAAGCCTTGGCCAAGCCCATGAGGAGCTCTTGAGCTAGGATGGTCTTTTGGGTTGTCCCAAGTTGAGCCAGATGGTCAGGTCTTTATATTCCATCATGATGTGGCCACTAGATATGAGTTGCCCAGCAAGGGACATGACCTTGGGTAAGATGGCTCATTGCAACTGAAGCATTCCCTGAAGGAATTGACAGCTAAAGGCTGTCCATGACAGACTCCCAGAAGCTGGGGCACCAGGTCTTTTATCTCAGGGAGATCAGGGTGGGGTATCACAGTGTCCGCACATGAACATTACTTCAGAATGAGTGTTTTGGCAGCACAGGAGCCCAGCGTGCAGAGCATTCTCATTATTACAGAATGTTACTTTCATCTCTCGAGCCAGATTTCCTTTTATGACTATTGGCAGATGCCCAAAGATCTGATGTCTGTTGAGGATCTTTTTGAAAGGTTTCCACATATGTTACCTCTTGTATGAGATTCCCTTCTAAGAACATTCCACCTCCAAAAGTCTAGCTTTAAACTCATTTTCTTATCTTTCCTTCATATCTCAGAGGAAGAGAGTTTCCTTCTCCCTTCTCAGGTTAATTTCCTTTCTGTACCTTTGACCTGATCTTCTTGACAGAGCCTTGCACTACCAATGATTCTCTCCCAAGCCTCCTCAATCTTTTCCCTCTCGAATGAGGGTAAGGCCCTGGAATATTATCATAGGTGATAGGGTCTTTGTAGAGGAGTAACACAGCGACAGTGGCATTTTGGGAGGAATATTTTGGCAACTGGGTATGAGAAGCGCTTTTGAGGCAGAATGATTTGCATTTCAGCTACTGAAATACAACTTAACACATCGTAAGCAGGTTCTCCTAG
The DNA here is from genome assembly GCF_964339955.1 of Pipistrellus hanaki. NCBI lineage: Eukaryota > Metazoa > Chordata > Mammalia > Chiroptera > Vespertilionidae > Pipistrellus > Pipistrellus hanaki. The sequence goes on from NC_140506.1 coordinate 34,709,054, forward strand.
GAGGCCCTAATTAATACCTCTTGGTTGCTTGTTACTCTGTGCAGCCCATCAGGCAGGGTTGCATTAGTAGAAGTCTCATGGTGAAGTAAAAGGCATGTGGTTTTAGGAGTTCAGAATTGATTTTGACTCTTAGCTATGTCACTTCCTAGGTGAGTTGCTCTCAGCAGATTATTCTTCACCTTTTCAACTTCAGTTTCCTCATCTGTGTCTTAATAAGGCTTCCTCAAAGGATGGCTGAGAGACGGACTTTCATGAGATGACATAGCTACAGATCTTTGCATGGCATCTGGCACACAGGAAGCTCCAGTATGCATTAGCTCCCTCCCCACTTTAGGATGTTCTATTAAAGCAGTTGGTTCAGAGAGAGCCCAGGCTCAGGAGCCACCTGGTTCTTTATAACAGATGGGCCCAATCGCTTTCTAATTTTACACTTAAACCCAATGTCTGAATCCCCATCCTGCCTTTATTGGTGAGACATCACCTTCTCAAATGCAGTTGAATTGATATACTCTGAGCTGGGTGAACACAAGACTGAACAAAACCAACCAAAACAAAACAATGTGTAAATGAATTTCAGAAATGCTTTCTGAGTTCGTTGAGCTCAGATGGTCTGTGCTTATTCTATTTAAGGATGGCATGCTATTTCTCAAGTGGCTACTGGTGGACTATGACAAGATGGTTTCTTAGCACTGAAAAGGGCCTAACAGGACCTACTTATCATGTCAACCTCTCACAGTGTATCAGTGATAATAGCTAACATAAGATTTGTTCCTGCCTTTGGGATTTGTCTTTGAAGAGTTAAAATTTTTATTCTGTAAGCCCGTGAGAATTCATTTTAACTCATCAAGCAAGAATTAGCTACAAGGAAGAACAAAGAAAAAATAAACTTTATCTTAGGCAAAGAATTGGCCAGATCTCTTCTTTGTTTAAGTAGAAACTTCAATACCAGAGACAGAGAGTTTGGGAACAGCTGGATTAATGCTTGTACAGGCAAAAGAAAATAGAGTAGATATGTCTAATGAGACACGTATCTTTAAGTGAATTTTGAAGAATGACTTTGCTTTGAGGAAGTTGAATCTTATTATAGTTTGTCTTGTGATTTACTGAATTGTTCTCTACCTGGCAATATCAACTTATTTGTTTTGACACTAACCTGGCAGAGGGATGGAGAGGAAAGGCCACAGGCCCAGATGTCAGGCTTGGGTCAGGATCTGGCTATGCCACCTTCCAGTTGTCAAACTTTGGGCAAGTTACACCATATTCTGAGCTCCTGATTTCAACTGTAAAATGATATTTTAATACTCATTTCTTTGGATTATAGTGTATGTAAAATATCATAGGTACACAAAGTGCCTGGAATGAAGTAGGTGTCAAAATTGCTATAGTTCCTCTCTCCTTGCCTTCTAATTCCCAAAATACCCAATGGTTTTTAGCTATATGATTAGTATCAGTTGTTACAATTTACCTATTCTTTACAATTCCTAATGTGGAATATTCTATGCTTAGCCCTGTCATCAGCAAGTCTAGATACAAAGATATGAAATTGCTCAGGCAGTTTAGTTCAATGGGTTTAGATCCAGGCTGTACCACTTATCAAATGTGTGACCTTGGACAATTTATTCAAGCTCTCTGTGCCTCCCTCCCCTTTCCTCATTGGTAAAATGCAGATGTCAATATCTACCTGCTAGCATTACATTGAGGATTACATGAGTAAATATATTTGAAACAATTAGCATGGTCATGGCAATGATAAGAACTATGAAAGTGTTAGTTGAAATTATTGCTGACCAGATGATGTGTTTGTGGCTGCCTGTCTACTCACAGCCTTTTCCTCCAAACCCATTTTGTCCCCAAAATGATGACTGTATTACATAAATGGAGCATCCATCCATGTCACCATTGTTTGTGTCAGGAGTGGACATCGTATATGAGCTAATAAATCAGAGCCCTCCCCTTGGTTTGGGAACAGTGAGCAATGGGTTTCTGACATGAAACTTTGTGTAGACTCATGTCTGAGAGCATTATCTGAGTCCTGGTGGGTGGATAGAGAAATCTTTCTGTTAAGAGAAGCAGAAAAGTGAGGCAGATATAGGGCAGGGGGTAGGGAGGGGGGAAGAGGAGAAATTAGATCGCCCGTGAGAATGGAGACAGTCCTGGGAAAAATGACTTGGAGTTCCTAAGATCAGCCAGTGCTGAGAACTCTGTGCTTGAATTCCTGCGAGCTCCAGATTCCTGCACTATCACCCGCCAATGCTCCACCCCTTCCTTGAAGAGCTTACACAATCTTCTCTGCTCCATGCACTTAGAGAAGCTGTGATTAAAACGCTGCACTTAAGCAGGAAGTGGTCTACATCAGGGGCCTACAAATGTTTTTACTGGCATAATGCAGAATTCTGAAAACTTACTACTATCTCCACACATTTTCTAGTTGATAACTTACAAGTTTTATTTTCATTTTGTGGGGGAGGAAGAAACTTTCCTTTATTCCCAGATTCCTTCAGCTGGTCTAACCACCATATAGACATGGGACAGGTTAGCGAGAAAAAGTATCCAAATTCAATACATATCTATGTATGGGAACTCTGCATACATGACAGAGTCAGAGACCCATAGGCACCGTGCATGGAAGGTTCAGAGAGAGAAAGGAAAATTGGAGATATAAGACATTCTGAGCTAGGGATGAGGTAAGACACTTGGGGGCTTTAGAAGATAAGTGTGGGGAGAGCATGTGTGCAGTAATTATTACTTTGCCCTAACACATACATAGGTAAAAAGACATTTCTGGCTTTAACTCATATCATGGGCCAGGCTCCTAACTTAAATCCTTCTATATAGGTAAGGGGGGAGCAGAAGTTTCTCTTGAGCCTGAAGGGTCTCAGTTGCCTTTACCTCAAAATAATCCTCATATTATAGAAGCACATCTTGGGATGCCTTGTTCTGACCCCCCACAATATCATCTATCCTAGAATATAAGAATATGTTGATTTCAAGAAATTATGCATTATACTTTTTGTTTTATGTTATATACAGCTAAGGAGGTAAAAATACTGTCAAGTTGTGACCCACCATCATTGTAAGATGCACCCCAATTTCAGAGATGTGAAAAATGTGGAAAAAAGTAGTCTTCAGAATTGTTGAAATGCAGTTAGTAACAAGGATATAAAACCTTACATATTGTAAATATTGACATTTAAGAATAAAAGTGCTACATTATTCTTCTAAATGAATTCAAATAATTGAAGCAGTTTAAGGATAGGATATTCATCATGGTCCAGTTAAAAAATACAGATGAGCAAGATCTACTTTAGCATTTGGACATTTTATCTCCCTCACTTCACCAGTTGATTCTATATTTCCATTCTATTGCCTACACAGATTTTATTCAAATGTAATATGTTATTATACTAGAGGCTCAGTGCATGAATTTGTGTGTGTGTATGGGGGGGAGGGGTCCCTCTGGGTGGCCTGCAGAAATTGGGCCGAAACCTGCAGTCTAATGCTACCTGCAGCTCCAACCTGCTGCTCCCACTCGTCCTGGCCCCACTTGTACCTGCTGTGGGCTCACACCCAGTCAGTCCCCATCAGGAGAGGCTTCTGCTGCCATAGCAGCATTTGCCAGCCATGAGCCCTGCATCTGGTGCCCTCCCAAGGGGGGTGACCTATGGGATTGGGCTGAAACCAGCTCTCTGACATCCCCTCTGAGGGACCCCACTGGTGCACCATTGGGCCAGGGAGGGATCAAGAGAGGGCTTGTCTGGCCCATCTTGTTCAGTCCCGACTGGCTGGACCCCAGCAACAAGCTAACCTACTGGTTGGCGCATCTACCCTCTGGTGGTCAATGCACGTCATAGCAAGCAGCTGAGTAGCTTTAGCATATCATTAGCATATTAATATTTGATTGTTTTTTGTTGTTGTTGTTCTGCCATTCAGATATTTGCATATTAACCTTTTATTATATAGGATATTAAAGTCTTTTATTAATTATCCCATCATACTCTTTTGTAAGAAAAAATATATATGAATGGAAAATCTGTCTCATTCTTTGTATCTACAAAGTTTTAAAAGCTGTACTATTGAAGATGGTAGCCATTAGTTACCAGTGGCTATTTAAAATTAAATTAATTATAAACTTTAAAATTTATTTTCCCATCATATTAGCCACAAATGCTCAATAGCCACATGTGGCTCGTTAGTGGCTACCCTATTAGTGCAGACAGAGAACACTATCTGATTTGTGTTTTGCTTTTTTTTTTTTTTTTTCTGTGTTGTTACCTTTTTGAGGAAATATTGGGTAATACTCAAGGTAGTACCCAGAGTGCATGCAAACCACTCACCACCAATGGTCAGCCCAAATGTCTATGCTAATGAGACTCTATATTAGTTTTGTTTTACTCTACAGTAACAAATTATCATGAAATTCATGGCTTAGGAAACTTTTCATTATCTTAAAGTTTTGGAGGCTGGGAGCCCTAAAATCATGGTGTTGGCAGGATTGCATTCCTTTTCTTCTCCAAGCCTTTTGTGGCTTCCAGAGGCCATTCTTTGACTCATTCTTTGACTCATGGCCCCTTCCTTCATCTTCAAAACCAGCAATGTGACATCTTCAGAGCTCTGGCTCTGATTCTTCCATCCCTGGCCACCATCCCTTCCATTTATTTGGAAATGAAAATATGACACCTCTTTGTGATTACACTGGGCCCACCTGGATAAACTAGGAAATTTCCATTTCAAGGCCGGCTGATGAGCAACCTTAATTCCATCTGCAACCTTAATTCCCCTATATCCTGTATAGGTTCCAGGGATTAGGAACCTATTCTGCCTATCTCAAACCCTAAAAACAGGTTGTCACTAAGTTTTCCTGTTTTTTTTTTTTTTTTTTTCCTGGATAAAAGCAAGAGGACCATTTGGTGTTATTTTCATCCCACGTTGTTTGCCTGCCAACAATGCACTCAGATCTACACGGAAACATATTTAGGAACAGTTTTGCTCATTGTGCTTACAAATACGATTATTGTTAACATTTTCAACTATTTAACATTTATTGAGCACCAATCATGTACTAAGTACTCTTCAAAACATACAATTAGTCATGGTTGATGCCTAAAGGACTTACTATTTAAAATTTAGACAGACAAGTGTAAAATTAGACAGATGCAAACCTCTATAAATAGCAATGCCTTATGAAAGAACTGACTCTCCCAGACAAGTCACAAGCAGTGCTGAATGTATTATATTCTCCAAACTCAACCTTACTCCCATGAGACTTAGAAATGTGTACTCTTCCAGGAATTCATATTGGAACTTTATGTAGACAGGAAAGAAATATTGTTTAAGCACCACTTACAAGCAATTTTTTTTAAAAGTTTGGGACAACTGCTTTGCATTATTTCAGATCTTATGACAAATAAGATCCTTTTGGGTTCTGTGGTTAGTAGGATTCATCTACGAAAAGAAAATACCTCGTAAAGGATGCAGTATAAAATTTAATTGCTAACTAGAGGAAAATTTTTTTTTAAAGCTAGTATTGTGGTCCTGTCTGCATAGCTCAGTTGGTTAAAGCATGGTCCCAATATGCCAAAGTTGTGAGTTCAATCCCCAGTCAGGGCACATATAAGAATTGACCAAGGAGTGCGTAAATAAGTAAAATAACAAGTTAATCTCTCTCTCTCTCTCTCTCTCTCTCTCTCTCTCTCTCTCTCTCTCTCTCTCTCTTTCTCTCTCTCTCTCTCTCTAATCAATAAATATAAAAATAAAAATAATTATAAATATGGTGAATGACAAGCCAAGCTCTCAGAGCCCCAGAATTATTTAGGAGACTGTTTCACACTATAACTCAAGAGCAGCCAGGAAACCATTTCTCTAGTTGAGAAGATTGAACTAGCCATTGTGTTACTGTCTCATGACAGTGATGGAAGTATAAATATGTACAGACTATTTGTTCTAAACCTCCGATTAGTTTCCCTGGCTATAACTTGCTCCATGTACCATTTCCAGGGAGGGGGCCTGGCAGAGGTGAATTTATTTCATGCATGTGCCCTTTTAAAAATGATGGAAATATGTTCATAATATAATTTAATATGCCAATATGTTTTGTTGGATAAATAATAGGGACAAAATCACCTATTCATTTTAATGATGAACAAACTGAGTCCCTAAGGTAAGATGAATTGTTTAAGGTCATAAAACTAGTATTATCAGAGACAGAGAGCTAGAGTCAGTCACCTGGGACAGCAGCTAACCAGTTCTTACACAGGTAGGTGTTTTTCCATTTCACCTGATGCTCTTTTCCTGCCTCTCATCCTGACTCTTTCTCAGTTTGCTCCACCTTCCACCACTACCCACCTTTTGCCTAAAACTCTTTAAAATAAAGAAGAAGGAATCTTTTTGTAATGTCATGTATCTGTCATCCAAATATTCTTCCAAGGTGCCAGGTGGATTGTGGAGGCATCTATCTATAGCTGCAAAGAAAGGCCCACGTCAAAGTGCTCTCTGCAGAACCATGATGCCATGCTCTCCTGTCAGGCTGATTGATGAGGGTTTGAGCTCCCTTGACTGACCCCCAACAATTAGGATTTTGGGCACAAGCCTGGGCGGACCCTCTGCCTGTTCTCACTTCAGGGTATGAGGTTCCACTACAATGTGTCAACAACTCCTGTGGAGTGTAGATGTCTGGGACAGATTGTTATCTGAATCAAAATAATTTCGTGTTCATCAGGCCATCTTCCCAGAATTAGAGTAGTGGGTGGAAAGTTGGGAACAGGGCTTTTGTCCTAGGGTCTAGTGCTCTTATTGGAAGGAGACTCCACAGCCAGTGTTGCCCTTTCTACACAGTCACTTCAGGCTGAGCATCGTATCTTCAGCCTCACTGAGCCAGTTCCCAAACTGCTCGCTGCCATCTCCCTCTGATTGTTCAGTGACTGCCTAGATTTAAATCTACTCCATCACTTACCGCCTGTGTAAGAACTGGTTAGCTTTCAGGCCCCTCTCTGTCTAGATTTCCCCATTTACAAATTATAGGTAATTTTGGTGTTTATCTCATAGGATTGCTAAGAGGATTCAGTGAGAGAATACAGGAAAAGCACTTAGCAAAAAAAAAAAAAAAATCGGGCAAATGATCAGTGTTCAATAAATGATGCAGTTTGATGGTTTTATTAATTTGATACATATTGATGATAGCAACTTCTGTGTGCCTAGTGCTGAGGACAGGACAGGATGAGGCAGGACAATTAATAAGATTAGCCTGGATCTTAAGCAGCTTCAAGTGAGCTGCAGAGACTCTTTTTTTTGTTTAAAAGATAAAGATAATTTCAAAAAACCTAAGAAGCAGCTGTCAAAATGGATGGTGAATAACTGTTGGGGGTGGACTTTCCAAGCAGACCTCACAGAGGAAGAAAGGATCAAGCAGGGACAGGAACAAATTAACTACAAGGCAAAGATGGTATCTTATGTGTCTGTTCCCAGTGCCTAAGAGGTTAGTGACAGGAGATTCCCTGTTGCATGTAAAATGCATACCTATTTCTTGTGAGCAAAGTAGGGCAGCCATGCATAAGTAGATTAATTTATTGTAAATTTATTTGGAAGTCAGATCTAAAATATACTTGATGAGAAGGTAGGCTCAGGCAGTCATTGAACATATTTTTCTGGGTTATCTAAGGCAGCAAATTATAAATTTTCTACTGGCCACATTAAAAAAGGAAAAAGCAGGAGAAATAAAATCAAGTCATATATATATTTTATTTAACTTTGTAATTAAAAATATCATTTCAACATATGATCAATATAAAAATTACCAATGAGATCTTCTACATTTTGGGGAGGAGGACTAAGTCTCTGGAACCCAGTGTGTAAGTTTTGCACTTATAGCACATCTGAGTTCATACTAGCCACATTTCAAATGCTCAATAACCACATGCAACTAATGGTTACTATATTGGTATTGCAAATCTAAAAGTTTTAGTAATATTAGATATTAAAAGAAAATTGTATTCTTGGAAGTATTTTATCTCAAAAAATAAACTCAAACAGTTTGGAGAATGCTGTATGTGGCACACAGTTCTCTGATGACAGAATGTACTAAGATTGCTTCAATAATACCCTCTTCCAAATTTTTAAATAAAGGCAAGTGCAAATCTAGTCTGAGGACTTGCTTGCCCTGGTGATTAATTGAGACATATGGGTGAGCATAAAGCAGGATTTCCTCCTACAATCAGTCTTCTATGACCTTCATTAAGGACAGAGAGCATTTTAATGGATGAAGCCTTCACCTTTAATAAGTCTTTACTCTGTTATTTCCTATAGAACCATTCATTAGATTAACAAAACAATGGTAGCTGGCTAATGACAGGACTGTGGTCAGAACCCCAGGGACAGCCCATGTCACCATTAGTGCCTCAAGGCAAAATGTCACTAGGGCCACAGCCAATCCAGTCAAGAAGACATTGACCTATAATTGGATTTGGAGAGTTCAAGAGCTCAAGAGGTTACAGATGGGGTGAGTGGGTCCATGCTTTGCATCATCATGTCAGCTTAAGAAAAGGATGTTTGTGAGCATAAACAGAGATCGATATGGGCGAGGGTAAAGTCCAAATGATATCCTTGTTGGTCATTGACTATTTTAGGGAGGCATATTTGTTTGTTTATTGTTTACATATGTTTTTATTTTGGTATAATTTTAGAGTTATAGAAGAGTTGTATGGACGAAAAAGGGGCCATATACTAAACCTGACATGCTCAGGGAGGTCTGCATGGGAAGCTTTACAAACCCAGAGAGCTACAGTAACCACATAGAATGGTTTGAAATTAAAACTGCCTAACTAAAAGTGAGTCATGGTGGGTAGTCATATCTTAGGCCAGTAGGTCAATCTTTACCTTAACTGAGCCTGTCTATTGTCTTTTTTCACCTGCAATAACATACTTTTGGAATGTCAAAGTAATCCTGTTTTCCCAGACCCCTCAAGGCACAATCTCCCACCAGAACTGGATACCTCGGAACCTTTCATTGTTATCTTGTTCCCAGCATACCATCTCTATGTGCTGTAAATGTTAATTGTTAACTATCCCATACTTACCAATTATTCAGTCTCAGAGATTTCCCCCCTTTGCTTTTTCCCTAATCTATCACCAGTGCATTTCATGTGACCCACTTATGTCTTCCCCTTTGATTCTGATGTATAAAATAAGTAATAACTGCCATTTTTCCAGAGGAATTTCTCAATCTGTTGAGATTCTGCACCTAGGCAATTATCAGTTTGGCTCAAATAAATTCATAAAATGTCTCTGCAGGTTTAGATGTATCTAAGGTTGACAGTCGCAAACATAGTACATAGAATTCTAATATATCCATACCCAATTTCCCCTTACACAATCCAGGTACATTTGTCAAAACTAAGAAGTTCACATTGGTACATTAATTAATATTAGCTAAACCCCAGATTTAACATTAACTTAAAAAAAAAAAACAACAAAAAAAACTCAGCAGGAAAATTTGTATAAAAAACCAGAGTATCAAAGTACTTTTTGATCTTTATTTGAAAAATAAGATAACTCCTATTTTAGAGGGAAGAGTGATAGGAATGAAGGATGCAAGAGATAAAGTGATGACATCAACCTAGCAACTCAACCTTCCCAGCATGGATATACAGATGAACTTTTATTATTCAGGTCAGATCAAAGCCCACTTCCCTATGAGGCCTTCCCCATCTTACACCAGTAGTGTTCTAACACTGGGGAACAGACCTCTCTAAAACTTTCCACATTGCATTGCTTGGCACTAAGAGATGCTCAATGCTGAAAGTAGAACAGGGACCTAAGTGTTCTAGATGCCATTATTACAGCTTTCCCTCCCTGCTCCTTGCCACTGCCCAATCTGTGTTAGCCCATGTGCTTTCAGAAAGGCCCTCTGAAAGTTTTATGCATGAAGAGTTTGCATTGGATCCTTTTCTTTTTGACATTGGGCGACATTTAACGCCGGTGGGTCTTGATCCGGCATCTAGAAGGGTTCTGGAATCTGGAGAAGGCTGTGTGTAGACTTAATAAGAGTCCAAAGATGAAAGATAATTTTGAAAGGAATTGGGGGTCAGAGGAGCTTTAGCTAAAGGAGCTAAGTTCTCCTCGTTTCAGGACCCTTTGCTTTTTATTAACACAAATTGTCCTAGGGCAAGGTGGAGATACACTTCAAAAGGTACAGAGGTACAGAAGCATTGTCAGAATGGGGAATAGCCTATGGCTGTTCAGGTGTTTGGCCAATAGAAGGCAATAACATGTAGATTAAGATGCTCTGAGCTGTCTGGCAGCAAATAATCATTCTTTTCAGATTTGGGGAAATGCCTTTAGCCATTCCAATAGGAGATAACATATGTGACTCATCCCTTATTGAGTCCCCAAGTTCCATCAACCTTTTGATGAAACTCTTGCAACTATGACATGCTGGAACTGGCTTCTGGCAAAATAATTATTGAATAGATAGTTGAATGAATGAATAAATGAGTTAATAGATGAGTAATTCCTAATCACTACTCTTAAGGCTATTACACTCTTAGAGTAGCACAGAGAAGCACACAAATGATTATAATGCATAGTGGAATGAAGCAAGTACCATTAGAGGTGAACAATCTTTAAAAAAAAAAGTGTTGTTTAGTTTTAGGTGAGAATGCAACTCCTGGGAAAATAATCAGAGGTAAGTGTCCCCTAAGGCTGTCCAGGAAGGATGGATAGGATGTCATAATCAGGAAGGGGATGGGGAAAGTGAAGACATCCCAGCCTGAGGGAGCAGAGTGAAGGAACACAGCAAGGTGGGAGGGAAATTACAAATACTTTATAAAGAATTTAGCTTAGAAATTCAGTAAAGCAACAGGCAGACTGTCAAATTACAGTGGGGAGGGGAGGAAGATCTAGGGGAGATAATAGATCAACCAAAGGACTTGTGTACATGCATATAAGTACAACCAATGGACATAAAACTCTAGGGAGGGAGGGTATATATGGGAAGGAGGAAGGGGGGCAAAAAAAAAAAAGAAGAAAAAAAAGAAAAAAAGAATTTAGCTTAGATAGCTTACATGGCATGTGTAGGTGAGGAAGGGAAAATAAACAAGTTTCACACCACAGGTCTGCATTATGGGTATCCTTGAATGCCTGGATTTGCTCATTTGGAAGTGGTAACAGACACAGATAAATCATGAGAAGAAGCTGGCTTAGGGGGGAGCAGTGAGATTCGTTTGTGTCAGCACATCTTCCAAAATCATAATTGGTCAAAGGAAAAGATTCAAACTGCTGGAAAGAAAAAAGAATTTGTCATAATACAATGATACAATTTAACATTATGTTCTTTGATGAGAAGTCAGAATTATCTTATGTTTGTAATCCAGAAGTCTATACCACAATCAAATTACTATATCTACCCTGTCACTAAAATGCAAAGAAAGCCATCAAAGCATTTTTTGTTAAATAGGCAATTTAACAAAATTGAACTTGTGGCTTTCGAACTTGTTACTTTTTCTTTATTTGTTTACATTAAAAGTTATATGATGAAGCTGACCTGAGGTTTTTAGCAGAAGCTAAAGTGAGCAATCTGTGCTGAATTGTATTATAGCTACTCAAGGGGTTCAAAGGGTAAAACATGAGCATCTCATGGGGGCAAAGCATTCTTAGTTGCCGCAACAAAATCACCCATGAGTGGCACATTAATGCCCTTTATTTCAAGACTTTCCATTGCAGTGGAATAACTCTGTGCTTCTGTGAACATCTTCCTCGGAAAGGACACTGAGCCACTTCACTGGGTGGTTCCTGTTTATTTCCATTTGCAGGGACCTTCTGCTGCTCTGGCTGGGTGCATCAGCGCCTAACTCTGTGAGCAGTAAAACCTCTCAGTTCCCAGCTCTGGGCTTATTGGGTGTAGAGATAGGGGCTATCATGGCAATAATTGCTGGGGGTGCTGTGTTTGCACATCTGTGGTGGCCTTCTAGATTGAGTTTCAGGCCAAAGCCAGGCAACCCTCCTCCTCCTTTATGTTCACTGTCACACCATTAAAGGAAATGAGATTATGGCACAAATCATCACTCACGTGACTCCAGGGTAGAAGGTTATCGAGATATTACAGAAATAATTCCATAGCCGCCATGGCCCCTGACAGTAATTATAATGTGACCACAGGGGATCAGCTTCTAATAGGCTTTTGTTCAGTCAATTCAGAGTCTGTTGTGTGCTCTGAATTTGGGTAATTAAAGTTGTGTCTCAGGAGCCACATGTGGTAGCTCATAATTATGTAGCAGAGCCTGGGAGGAAACTGAGGTGACTGACACCCGTGTGGAGTGAGGACCAGGGGCCCTGGTGACGAGAAAGAAAGAAACCAGTCCCTCATTTGGGAACAGGGGGTGGTGTTCACTCCACAGCCTCCACTGCTTTATTTATTTTAAAACAAAAATGAGTAATTATATCCCTTCCTAGTCCAATCCCTCATGCTCTGGAGGGACTTTTCCTAACCCTTTCCTATTGCCTCCAACAACAGAATGGTAGCTGACCTGGGCAATGAAGAAAATATAAATGGCTTATTTAAATGCCATAATGGTTCAATTATTTAATCATTTGCATGCTGAGTGATTTGCATAAAAGCAGGAAAAGGCCTATGTTGGAATTGGGCCTGTATTTCCTCCATTCCTGCCTCCCCCCCTCCTCCTTCCTCCCCCCGCCCCCATTCTCACTGGAGAAACGATCTCCAAACTTGGCCTCATTTAGGTTCTTGAATTTTAAAGAAATGTGAACTTTGGAAAGCTTAGATTTGTTATTTCAAGGACACAATATTGCAAAGGAAAATAAACCCAAAGACCATATCCCATTGGGCCATATTTCCTAAGTCAGCCCATGGCTGTCAAAGAAGCAAAGAAGTTGATTTTCCCCGTGTAGCCTGGCCTTGCAAAGCCTCTCTCCTGAGCAGGACAGGCCCAGTGCTTTGGTTGGCGGTATCTTTTCAACATTCCAAGACTGGGTCCCAGAGTCTCTGGATTTGGCATGTAAGAGATGGCTCTTTTACCCTACTGTTTGCAATGTGAAATGTTAGTACGGGACATCTTTTATCTTAACTCTTTAGGCTGTTCAGAGGTTCTTGGAATATACTTCTAAAAGGCTTTTCTGAGGCTTAAAAGTAGAATTCTGCTTTATTCTAACATAAGACATCTTTTCCTCCAAAGTTTTGCCAGGTAGAGAACAAACCCCTTCATTCTCGCCAACACTGGCGTCACTTTTGAAGCACAGTAAATGTATTCCTCACTCAGTGTGGGAACAACAATTGATATTCACAATGCTGCCCTTTCCTAAGGCTTTGCCTGCATCAAAACGAAACATATTTTGTACTGCACACCATATGGTGTTTGTGAAGAGTGGACACGCAGATGCTTCCTAATTAAAGCACTAAAGTTTGTCATGAGAAACGGCAGCCACAGATGATTTTGGCTGGGCATGCGTATGGGAGGGGCTCGGTGGGAAGCGATCCCAGAGAGTGGGTGAAGTGGTAGGCTGACTCCCAGCTTTTTCAAACACACTCTCTGATTGGTCCTCGGGGAACAGATAATGGCAAGAGGCAGTTAATTTGAAGATAATTGAGAGATTTCTTTCCTGTGTTCTCACAATAAAATAAGGTGTCGGGGCCTCAGCTGGCCCTTGCATTCTGGCAGGAAGAAAAGGGCCCAGAATCAGTCTGCTAAAGCTGCCACCTCATTTTCACTTCTCACACAAAGCTGGGAAACTCCCGTTCCTGGCCTCCACCCCACACCCCCCCCACCCCCCCTCCCCGCACGCACACACACACACACACAGTTCGAGCCACACACCCATGTTTATTGTTTCAACACATCAGACCATAAATAAGAGTTTCCAAAGAAAAAGGATATTAGAGGACCAGGGATGGTTTATTCTTCTGGAGAGCAAGCACTGTGCCTCTAGAAACACAAGCTCACTAACCAGATAGGAAAGGGGCAGGTTTTCTTCCAGAGGGTGAACTTGTTCATGGACTCTTTTCTCTCTCTCTCAGTATCCTTGGTACTATGTGCAAATCTTTCCAAACCACTGAAGTCCAGGAATACCAAGGGATTTCTCAGGTTAATTTATACACTCGTCTGCACACCTTTGTACAGACAGGAGCTATGGAAATACCTATCAGACAGAAGGAATGGCCTTAAACCAGCCTCCACAATTGCCACATTAAAGGGGAAGAGATGAATCATATCAAGTAAGGGGGCCTTTTTTCCCCTGAGGGATCCTTCTCTCTGCCCCGCCTTTCTATTCTCTTTTAGAGCAGCTTGCTTATACATTCTAGGAAAACCTTAAAGCCAAGTAGGTGGAAAGATAATCTGATTTCCTCTTTTAACACATACATGTGAAGAATGACTGGAAATTAGAATTACATAAGTGTGAAAAATTAAGTTGCCCTTTTTCCTTAGTGCTGGAAAACTTAACGGGTGACAAGCTTATGGGTGTAACAATGATAAAGAACTTCAAAAAGTGAAAAGAGCCAGATTCACCAGATTTATTCCTCACCAGTAAAGCCCTAAGAAAAAGATTTGAGGGAGTGGGCACACAGGCCAGAGAGAGGCAGGGGGCAATCTGAATGAGAAAGCCAGTCCAGGGAAGCCGATTTAGATGATTAACACAGGATGACTTGGGGGTCATTAAAGGTAGCTACACAGCTGGGTTTGCTAATCTGACTTAACATATTTTTTAAGTGAAATTATTTTTCTGTTGTTCTGGTATATTGGGGCAAAGTAAGTTTTTCTTCCCTCTGAGCACTGAGACTGTGATGGTCTTTCCCCCAAAGAGGGCTGCCTGTAAGTTTGTTCACGGGGAGCCATAGTAGTGGGAATGCTGCTCTATGTTGTCATTTCTGTGCTGCAATTGCACAGAAAAGGCGGAATGGGAATGAAATGCTGGGACCATGAACATAAAGAATAATAATGAACAATTTCTGTTTGTCAAATGAGATCATAAAGAGAGCAAAGAGAGCCCTGGCCAGTGTGGCTCAGTTGGTTGAATGGCATCTTGTGCACCCAAAGGATGCTGGTTTGTTTCCTGGTCAGGGCACATGCCCAGGTTGCAGGTTCAATTCCCAGTTGGGGTGCATGTGGGAGGCAACTGATCAATGTTTCTCTCTCACATCTATGTCTCCCTCTCACACTACCCCCCCCCCCCCCAGATCCCTTTCTCTATCTAAAATCAAAAATACACAGTGGGGGGGAAAAAGAAAGCAAAGAGATAAGATCCAAACTTACAGAAGATTTTGCAAACATATAAACCAACAAATATTTAGTATTGAGAATAGATTAAAAATTAAAAATAAAAATGAAGTCACAAAAGGAAAATAAATAACCCAATGGAAAAACCAGGTCAATGGCAGAAATAGACATCTCATGGTAAAGGAAACACAAATGATGGATACACACAGGAAAAAATGCTCAATTTCACAAGTAGGTAGGAAATGGAAATTAAACCCAAAGGAGAACTTATACCCATCAGATTGGCAGACGGTTAAGTCAGACATCAAGTGCTGATGCAGGTACAGATGGAGGAATTCCTTATACACTCTGGAATGAATGTACATTGGTCCTACAACACTGGAAAATGATTTGGCTTTATTGACTTACCTAGTAACTCTATTCCTGGACATACCCCCTCAGTAACTTCTGGCATATCTACAAGAATGGCCATAGCATTCTATTTATAAGAGATGAAAACATGCAAACAACCCAAAAGTTCATCAATAGGCAAATTTAAGGCTAGATGGTTATAAAGTACTATAAAGCAGTGAAAATGAATGTATCAGAATTATATCAGAAGAAAAAATGTATCAGAAGAAAAAAAATTTTTACAAGATTGTACAGTATGATGCCATTTTTTAAAGCCCAAATTGAACAATACATTATTTTAAAATAGTTGATTCTAGTTATTCTCAGTGGTTATGTTCTTTCTAAAATTTTGGCAAAAGGGATTACTCTGACATTCCAAAGATATGTTATCCTAGATGCAAACAAACAAACAAACAAACAAAAAACAAAAAAAACAACAACACAATACACAGGCTCAGTTAAGGTAAAGACTGACCTTGGTCGAGGAAGATACTGGCCTAGGATATGACAACCCACCATGATTCGCTTTTAGTTAGGAAGTTTTATTTTCAGACCATCCTGTGTGGTTACCTTTGGTCTGAGTTTGCAAGGCTTACCATGCAGGCCTCCCCTGAGCTTGTCATGTTTAGTGTGTGGCCCCTTTTTCATCCATATTATATATTCACGGGGCGTGTTGAAGGGACTCCAGAGCTAACTGAAAGAGCTCCCCATGGACAATGTGGGAACAATTTGAGCAACAAAATGAAGTATTGGATTATAACTCAAAGTATAAAATAAAATAAACATCCACGAATTCACACCTATATAAATAAATGAATTTATATCGTACATAAATGGGGAGAAAAGACAAAGCTTTATTGCAGAAGAAATCCGAATTAATTTATTACTATTGTCTATTGATGAGACATGGAAGTGCAGGTTCCTTTCCTGTTTTGAAGCCTTTGTCTGATAAATGCAATATCTGTGCCTTCTCACAGGCTGTTTCTATTTTTTATGTTGTTCTCTGTGTATGGGTAGTATTTTCATGCTTCTATGTCTCATAATGTTTTGTTGAAAACTGGACATGGAAAACATGTTATAGCAACTCTGGATACTGATCTGCCCCTCTGGGACTAGTTTTTGATGTGTTTACTTGTTCATTTGGCTGGCCCGTTATAACGATGTCTATTTCCCCTATGATATGAATGAACCGCATGATGTTGCTTCTCAACGGATGCAGCCTTGGTCAGCACACTTTCACCCTGGGATGACAGTGCTGAAAGCAGGACTCTCTGTGATTATTTTTTTAATTTCCCCCTTTGGTTTATCTGGTAAGGTTATGTGTCTCACTTGATATCCTACCCAGATGATAGTTTCCTCTAATTGCTGACTATTTGCACTGACCATTTCTGACACTACCTGGTGCATGAATTGCTCCTCACTCTGATCCTATTAAATCCACCCCCTTCGCAGGGCCAGTCTCTGAGGTTTGTTCTGACCTCAGGTGGGCTTTTGATGGCTACCTCTTCACCTTGTTCTCTGGCAACTGAGCTGGACTTCTGTTTAGTTTATTCTTCTCATAGAGCTCCCAGCTGCTGCTTAATTTGCTGGCCACCCAAACCTCCAGTGTTTTTGAAAGCATCCTTAGGCTTAAACTTCCCCACACCCTGTTTCAAATAAAGGAATTTCCTTTGGGAAGAGATTTAGAGCTCTCTGTTCTTGTGGTCTGGTATTACTCCCTGGTAAAATCTCTGAACCACTGCTGGGCAGAGGGTGATGCCCCTGCCTGAGGAGCAGGTGCTAGCAGGGACAATAGCCTTTGAACGTCTTGGTGTGTTTCTTCCAGCATGGAACCTTGCCTCTCAAAGTAAGCTAAGGCAAGGGTCATTGGGGCTCCAGGCTCTTGGACTGCCATGCCTGAATTAGGACCTCTCCCTTTTAGGTGGAGGGCTGGGGAAGGACAGGGGTATCCTCTTAGCCACACTTGCCAGGAACATATTCCCTACACATCAGAGCTAAAGGGAATGAGAAATGCTGGTGTCCGTCCCCTCTCAGTGAGATATTGTATCCCTCACCATACACCCTTTCCCGCCTGGTGAATAGAAAGAGGAGTCGCCTTTTTCTTGGCCACAACATCTTCCCGAATGGAGCGTCTGTCTCTCTAAGCTTCTGGGAGGCGGGAGGAGAGAGAGAATGGCTTGTGGCTGATGATTTAGGATGATTTCCAGAGTTTTTACGATTCCCCTTAAAAATAGATTTTCCTAGTTATGATCGTTTGACTCTATGGAGCTCCTCACCACCCTTCTGAGAGGGGACTCCTCTTGTTTTCCTGCCCCGAATCTAAATGATTCTTTATTTTCATGAACTTTCTGGTGTTAAGAGTCTATCCTCCCATCTGATAGGAATCCAGATTTTCTGTTTGACAGTCTCTAAGAAAAGTGAACTGGGGCCAAATTCCCTTAAAAAATAAGTGGGGGTAGATGGGAGGTCCGAGTCTAGGTTCTGCAGGGCCTACCCAGAATGCTCTGCTTTATCTGCACAGCATTACCAATGCACCTTGTTCAGTAATGGGACCTCCAGGGAGTGAGGAGTGGTAGGGCTGGGGATTTAGTGATAGCAACCGGTTGACCAAAGTCCACGTCTAAGGTCTCTCCCTCACTCTCTCCAAATTAACTTAAATTCACATACCATTTTACAAATTTTAGAACATGGGATGATTTTATATAGTACATAACTAACATTTTTTTGGTTGGTTATTTATAGGTTTACTATAAAAATTGATATAAAAAGATGAATGGTTATGAATATAGGTATAGATTTATAAAGAGAGTGCTTCATAATAACATAGATTAATGGCAGGTGACAAATATTACAACACTTCCCTTTCAAAAACAAATAAACAAACCAGTTTAAACTCCCATGCATTTCCCAGGATGTAGATGGTCTCTGCTGCTGTTTTTCCTTCCGTTCTATTGTCTCAGTGTTCTAATTAAAGAGCTCCACATCCATCTTCATCCTTTGTTTCCCCCCAGACAA
Source organism: Pipistrellus hanaki (assembly GCF_964339955.1). Taxonomy (NCBI): domain Eukaryota; kingdom Metazoa; phylum Chordata; class Mammalia; order Chiroptera; family Vespertilionidae; genus Pipistrellus; species Pipistrellus hanaki. The sequence continues at coordinate 34,727,677 of NC_140506.1, forward strand.
TTTGGATGAGATGAGATTATACATTTTAAAATGACTTATGCACAAACACATACACATACCAAGCACATCAAAACTGGAATTTCACCATACTGTCACTTAGATAAGGCTAAAGCCGCTCTTTACTTTCTTTAAAGTAAACCGATTAAAAAATGACCCAGAGACATAGCAAAAATTGTAAAGATGGTATGAAAATTACTGAATTTGGAATCAAGGTGTAGACATCAGGTAAACATTTTACATGGTACCAGTCTATCCAGACAAAAAGATAATTAAATTGGTTGTTTGGCAATAAGCATGACAGGAAGGTGCACTCAGAATTCTCCCTTGTAATTAGTTACACTGGCAGCTTAAAAGTAGGGGCCTCAAACAGGCAACAGGGAAAACAATAGTTCCTCTTCTTTCACCCACACAGCCTTCTCAATTGTAGCTCCAGGTACAGCTAATCTTTCCCTTTTCATGCTTTGCAGAGCGCTGTGAGGATTAGCTTAAGTCAGCAGACAGCCTGGTTGAAGGAGGAGCATCTTAGGCCCCTGCTGACTTACACAGTGAGCAAGACAGAGGCCAGTTAGGGGGGACAGCAGAGCCACAGCTCAGAGGGACCCAGATCCTCCAGTCAATTGCTGATAATATCATCATTCTCAACGTTAGCTTCCAGAGAAGGCTCCTGAGAGTTTTTAGGGGCTGGTTGCCACCTAGACTATTTATGTATGTGAATTCAAGGCATTGATTTTGCGGTTGTCATCTCTTTTGTTTTGAAGTGCTTCTTCAGAAGTAGCTTTCAAGTTTATGAATAAGTCAGATGGGACTGCAAGGGGAAAGGTTGTTAACATTCCAGTTCTACACAGAATGGCAGCCTCACGCAAGGTCTCCCGTGACATTGACGGGAAACATTTGTGTTTCTCGTGCCCATGGGCCTCTTCATCCCGATCTGTCTGACCCCTGCTCCTCCCCTAAGAACAGGATCAGGCATTTAGGAAATGGACACATTGAAGCCCCCATCTCCCCTCAATTTAAAATAAAGGAATTTGCTGAAATTGGTTGTTTGGCTATAAGCACGACATTAAGCAAACTTGTTCAGAAACTTCCCCTCATCCCTCAATTTAATGCCATCGGTCCTATTTCCTCTCTCTCTTGTTTAACCAGTTTTGCCAGTGAGCTTCCTAGTGACAGCTTTGACTGGCATGGGTTTGGGCCCTCCTTTTCTCATGCTACCCTTGTAGAATATCTAAATTATTGGGCACAGTAAGGATACAGCATGAAGAAATCGAACAGGCAATGGTTCTAGAAATTTCTCGGCATAAAGGAAGAAAGGATCACAGTTATCGTGAGGTGTATTTTTTGTGATAATGCCTGGTATAGGATGCATCCTATAGGCCCCATCAGGTGCTCCTGGCCTCACCTGTCCCCTGGACCCTTACCTCCTAGACTGACCGCTGAGGGAAAAACTCCATGCAGGGCCTCAGGTCTCCCCCACGTTGCCAGCTCTTCCCCCACTTCTGATGCCATAGAGGCTGCACCATTACAAGATCTGCTTCTCCAACAGGCCAGGTGACCCAACCCAGAAATATAGGCGTGACCTCCCTTGGGGTCATTTTGATAAATGGGAACGAGGGGAGGCAGCTGGCAGGCAGCAGCAGGGCCTTCCTTCTGTTCTTCCCTCTGATGAGTGATCTGAGGTTGGTGTTTCACACAGTTTATCCAGAGACAGTCACCACCTGTCAAGCCACTGGTTGTGTCACTTCTTGGCCTATTGTGACCAACAGCCGATGCAGTAGCGCATGCCCTGGCATTTGCTTCCCATCCTCTCCCTCACTCTTGCTTCCTGTGATTGTACTTCCCAGAGGAGCAGGAGCACCTACACCTGAGCCTCTTTATCTAAAAATGGTTTGGTGTTTGCCAAAGTATGTGATCCCTTCTTTTTTTTTTCCTTCAGAAAACCTCAGAGATGGGATGTATGGGACTAAAGAAGATGGCAGCAGCTCTTTGATCCACTTTTAAATTTCTGTCTCAGATTTGAACTCTGAGCTCAAATTAATTAATTTTGATCTTCTGCCTTTGTGTTTTTTTTCTTCTCTGCCTGAAAAAAAAAATCGGACCTGGTCTTCCAAGCCCAGGTGAATGTCATCTGGGGGAAGCTTTTCTTGCCACTTCTGCCCACATCTGCCATGCCAGTCCATGCCACCTCAAGCCTGATGTGATAGAGCTACGTCTATGTTTCCTTGAGTACTGACGTTGTGTTCTTGTTAGTTGGATACTGTGAGTTTCCCCTTCCTCTGCCAAGTCTTACTGATTTCTTCTTATCCCCAGGCCTGGCCCATAGAAGGTGATTAACAATGTTTTTTGTTTTGTTTTGTTTTAATGAAGGTGGTTCAAGTTCTCCATCATTGTTGCATCTCTCTAAGTCCAGGCAGACCCACATCACCCCTGGACCGGACAGTGACCTCTTAGCCTCCCTGCTGCAGTCTCCTTCTGACAATGCAATCTGCATAAACCACAGGCCATTTCTTTCAGAATTGCATGCTCTCACCCAGATCCCAGCATGTATAGGAAAAAAATAAATAAATAAATAAATAAATAAATAAATAAATATATATATATATATATATATATATATAACATAAATGCATGAAACACAGGCAGGTAGTAATAGCACTGAATAAATGCTGAATAAATGTTAGATACATCATATCTGATGTAAATGTCTATATCTGGTAGCTAAAGTCCAGGTGAGCCAAACTCCTGCATCTTTACTCACCATACACCCTCTCCTATCTGGTCAGGTCTGGCTCCCCTCTCCTGCCTGAGCCTGCGCCACCTTAGAGTAACTCAGGACACCCCTGGACCTATCCAAATCCTATCCATCCTTTAATTTCCTGCCTTCACAGATGCTATGGAGTTGTTATAACTAGACAGATTCCCCCTTATCTCAACTTTTATAAGCAGGAGAGATGTGCATCCAATTTCTCAGGCTGAGATCTGAAAATCTTAGGTTTTCCCTATCTCTTTCTTCAATAACACTACAAGCTTTCCAAGGGCAGGAACCACATTCAATACTTCTTCAGTAATCCTCCTATGCCCAGGCCAACAAAGACTCAACAAATATTAGCATATTGATTCATTGCTACAGAAATTAGCCTGGCCAAACCTGGCAGAAAAGGTTTATGATAAGTACAGCTTGTTAGTTTGAAGGTATCATTTGCTCTTAAATTAAGGAAAGGAATTTTCTGTTATTTTTACTGACGTCAGCATCTACGGAGAAAAACATGACACACATTTTTTTATATGTCTAGAGAGAGAAATGCCACTATATGTTATAGTAGTTCATTAAAGCGTTCTTCTGCTGCCTTTCCTAATATATGCTATGAATCTTCACAGCAGCCTGGGTACACTTTTTTCCAATTAATTTTTCTTTTTTGTTTTACTGGCAGTCAGTTTTTCTAATAGCCATTTCCATTTTTATAAGTCAAACACTTTAATTAAAGTTGGAATGAAAAATCTGATTAAAATCTAAATTGCCTCAAGGAGCTGTGATCTTCTGGTCTGCCTTGCACTTACATAATTTATGCCCCAAATTGCTACATTAGGATTTCAGTCCATTTTCCTGACCTAAGAGGTTTAAAAAAGGTCTGGAGCTTTGAACCAAATGATCCTAATTTGGGAGCAATTGCATCCCTAATATCAAGAATCTCAAGACTAGCAGTAGGTTATGGTATGATTTTCCAAAATGATTTAATTTTGGAGCAATTCCAAAAGACAGGCACACAATTTCCTTCCTGTTGGTTGCCTTTTCTATCCTAACCTGTATTTAAATAAATGCAGTGCTCTTCTTAAAACTAATTCCAGTTAATAGATGCTCTGCAACAATCCAGAAGAAATTAATTAATTTTGAATAGATAAGTGAGTATATAGAAGGAAAAAAGGTGATGTGGTTTATCTGGGATTACCTTTTTCTATTTCCCAAAAATCTTTCTGATGATACATTTTTGAAGGTAGTTTTTGAAAACCCAGAAAGATTAATATTGGATTGCAACTCCCTTCCCCCCGCCCCCTGCCACCCCTACCCCCCCCCAAAAAAAGAAAACCCAAGGGAAAAAAGAAAAAATAGCCTGAACCACAGAGTAAATTGATAGATCTGATTCTCACTTAGTGTCTCAGGTGGATGAACTAATGATTTCATAAAAAATGTATAAGGCCATCAGGGGTATTTGAATTAGAACAAAGGCGGAGAGAATAAAGCTAACAGAACTGGGGAGCATTTATACGAAAGAAATTGAAGTTACTCTGGTGTCTTGTTTTTCAAGCTAGCTTGTGGGGGTCAAACAGGGTGGCTGGGCCTATTGCTGTTCTCCGCAGATTGAAATTGGCTGCCGCGGGCAAAGGTCACCCCACGATATCAATTACTTGCTGCTACCTGGAAAATTTAATTTCATGCCCTGCAATAGGTCTGCTTTCTTCTCTAGCATGAATGGCAACTGTCTCCAATTGATAACAAGAATAACTCATTTCCTCTGAGTCATTAGACTCTAGAAGTTTCTCCATTCATAAAGGCCTCTCCAGATTCCTGGCCTCGTCAAAAGATCTGCTACACTAATATGCTCAGTGATTGGAATAAAAATTATGTATTTTCCCTATTCTTAATCTTTTAAGATCTTTTTTATAGTTTGTTTCTGATTTAGGTTAGTCTAAACTCTTGTGTACAAAATTTTTTTTCCTGGAAATAATTTTTGTGAGTTCATTTGAGCCAAACTGTTGATAGTTGCTGAGAAGCAGAATCTCAATGGATTGGGATAATGCTCCATAAACTCTTCTGTACAATTGGTATTTAGATTATCATAGGTTTCTCCATGGAATTCCTCAAAGAAAAGAATGTTAGCAAACAAAAAAGTCTCTATTTCCAAACAACTGGGAATCTGGTTGAGGGGAAATTTGTATTTGGCTTATTTTTGCCTGGAAATATTGTTCAAGGTCTATAAGTAATTGCTCCTTCTTTCTTCCTCCAAATCATAGTCTTTAGAGAGATGAGGTAAGAGCCATTTTGGTAATGAGATGGATATTGCACTGAGAAGCTGATAGGAATATTTAAAATAAGGAATGAAACAAAGAGGGAGCATTTGGTCTGCTTCATTATTGACTTGGGTGCAAGCCAGAAGAGGATGGTGCAAAACTGCCAGAAATCTTTGGTAGTAAATGACCAAAGGAAACATTCTTAAAGGATCATATAGATGCTCCTCATTTTTTGTTCCTATGGCCTTAATTCTAATTTTAAAAATGTTCCTAATAGTTTTTGTCAGCATTACAAAGAAAGAATAAAATTATAACTCAACTAGAGACCCAGTACATGAAATTTGTACACTGGGGAGAAGGGGTATATCTTAGCCCAGCCTGCATCCTCTCCAATCTGGGACATCCCTTTCACAATCCATGACTGCTGGCTCCCAACTGCTCACCTACCTGTCTGCCAACCTGATCACCCCCTAACCACTCCTCTGCCAGCTTGATCAATGCCTAACTGCAACCCTGCCAGTCTGATTGCCCCCAACTGCTCTCCCCTGTCTGCCCAGTCACCCCCAACTGCCCTCCCCTGCAGGCCTAGTCCTCCCCTCTGCCAGTCAGACTTCCCCCAATTGCCCTTCCCTTTTGACCTGGTTGACCCCAACTGCCCTCCCCTGCAGGTCTGGTCCCCTTCAACTGCCCTCCCCTGCTGGCAATCTTGTGGTGGTCATCTTGTGACCACATGGGGTGGCCATCTTGTGCAAGGGCATGACTGTCAATTTGCATATTACCTCTTTAATATATAGGATTAAATATACATTCCACAAAATCTAAGAATTTTGTAAAGCAGAAATAAAAAATTAGTTATGAATTGATGTTTCTTGTAGATGTGTGTATGAGCATGTTTGTACTACATGCAACTTACATGAAACCTTAACCATGCAGTTGTGAACAGAATCTGAGGCCTGCTCACCTGTACTAGATTCATAGGAGAACACAGAATGGGCCTCACATGCACATCTTCCTCTACAGATCACCCTCCAATTCTCACCAATAAAACCAAACCCACCCTGGTCATAAAAGCTTGTAAGGAAAAGAGAACCATTGGGATTTAGGTATTAGGCATCTCAGTGGGTGGGAAATGGTGGGGAAATAAAGAAAGATGAAGAGGTGGGTGAGAATGCTTCTCCTCTGGCCATTAGTTCCAAGAACAATGACCCCTCTGAGAAGAGCTGCCATTGTTAGAGGAAGCTGCAAATGTTTCCTGCTGAGGGTCAGAGGTCTTCAATTTATTCCATCCTTTTTGATACAAAAGGCCTTACTCTACTCCTCCTTCTCCACATGCTAAGAAATAAATGAGTTAACTAATCATGTGTGGCTTTTGACTGATTAATCACTATTATGGCTATATAAATGATTTTTAAATGCAATTGAGTTAAAAATACTCTCAAAACAAAAACAACAATGGAAACAAAAGGCCTTTAAAAAGGAACAGAAGGAAAATTAAGGTTTTTTGGTTCTTTAGACCTAAACAAAGAAAAATAAATTATAGATTTTTCTAATGTGATTCCCTTGTTATGCAAAATGAGAAATTGAAACTCAGAAGCAAAATGACTTGCCCCAGTTCACATAGCTTCTTAGAGTCAGAAGTGTTATTAAAATACACGTTTTTTAAATCTGGGGTAATTTGAATATCAAAATAAGTGATCATACTATCTGATAACCCATTGAATATAGTAAAAATTCTGATTCTATACTGATATGTATAAATAAATGGGGAGGTAAAGTTTTTCTTTAACTAGAATGACAACTAATAAATATAGATAAAATGGTTGATTTATGAAATTATCAAAGGATGTTAAAATTAAAGAATGATAGTCTTTATGAGAAACATGTTATCTACATAGTCTAAGAAAATAGTCTAAGAAAATTTCACCACAAATTACTTAATACAAATGGGGAAAAGTAATTTTATAATGAAGAAACTTAGTGAGTACCGGTACCAATAACTATAAAACCAAAGTTGGGATAAATATCAAATATAAATATCACCAATATTGGGATGAACTGACATCATGTCCCACCTGATATGATGCACTGAGAAGAACACAATGTCACTTTTGTGGTGTTCCTGCCAAGAATGCACGACTGGAACCTAATTATAAGGATGACATAGGCAAAATGCTCACCATAGTAGCTGCCACTCAATAGCACATTACATATTATTATCCAGTTAATAGTAGTTGAAGCATGGAACACAGTTACTAAAAAAAAAAAAAAAAAAAGTACTAAGTCAATAAATGAATGAATGGTGAGTGAATGAATGAAGAAATAATAAAAGGTGCGGCCAAACCTGTGAACTGAGGTCACAAATAGAGCTCTAAAATGACAAAATGGGCCCGATGGACACACAGAACCACTTACTAAATGTGACTGAAGTAGGAGGAATTCTGGTGGAGATCCACAGATAAGTGCATAAATCTCTGGGCTTCCTGAGATTTTTCAGCATCTCCTTTGCCCAAAGGAACTGTTCCTTAGAAATCCCCTGGTTAATGACAGAATTAATGTGTGAGAAACAGCGATCAGAGATCATGGAATTCACGTTAGAAGTGGAAATTTAGATCCAGAGGGTTCAAGAGGCTTCTGAGGGTTGAAGGATAATATTCTTCTGGGGCTCTGCACCCTCCCCATTAAAAAGTCAGGGCAACAGTGGTTGGTGGCAGGGCTGGAGGCACACAGTGAAGAGTGTCTTCGTCTGTAAGAGCAGAGGTTAACTACAAAGTTGTCAGGCCCCTTTTTTGGGGGGAGGGGAAGGAGAGGTTCTGAAAAGCACTGCTTCAGCACATGTGCACTGGCATATGTCATTGTGACAGGCAGACACATCTTAAAACAAACCTCACAAATACAATTCAAAACAAACGGAGTCTGCAAGAACTAGTTCCTTACATTAGCTCCTCAAGTCTCTCCCCTTGTCAAGAAGAATCGGATCTCCAGGTAGAGAAAAAAAATAAAAAAAATACTTGATCCTTTCCAGAAGGCCACATGAATTCCACTTCTTCCCCTTTCAGAACTGATAAGATCTCAAATAACTGCATCAGCCGGCTCCTAAGAGAAGCTAGATCTTGCTTTGTTAAGAAGCTGGGGGATGCTAGTGGGAGGCTAAGACGCCTGAATGGAAAGATTTTCAACTACATAGAGATACTTCTGTTTGCTTTTACATCACACTCTCTGCTCAGTGCTTACTTCACCAGTTTGCTATGCAGACCAAATGAGATGTGTATAATGGGGTTTAAAACCACTGGGAAGCTCTATGCAGTTGTGCTCCGTCCCATTCTTCAGGGCATTGTTATGTCATAATCCTTAACCTCAAAGAGCTCTCGATCTGAATGAATTTATGGTCTGTGTATTCATAAGCTTTTGTGTGTGTGATTCTGATATATAAAATCAGCTTGAGCGCTAGCTCTTGGATATGGGAGAGAGAAGAATGAAAATAGGGTGCTAGGCGTAGGAGCTTGGAGTTCAGTTCAGCAGTTACCTGTGACTCCAGTCTCCCAAGCCTGAGGCACATTAGCAAAATCGCCCAAGTTCACCACCTCTTGATCCCACTTATCTATGCAGAGCTAGTTCCTGTTAAATGCCCCTCCAGTGTTTTGGTTTGTGCCAATGGTGTGGCTACTCTTCTGCCATCTCCCACTGGTGTTACCTTCTTCCTCTGCCAGGCTATGCCTGGGCACAACATGCACACCATGCTTTCTCTTACTTCCTATCTGTACCACATTTCATTGCAGTGGTCTTAGCAAGATAGCCCTATATTTTCCAGTGTTTTAGAGAAAGTCTGTTTTTATTTCCTGCCCATACTGTTCTCCACTGAGTCCCACCTTGATTCCAATAGTGCTACACCAGGAGCAAAACTAAGAGATAGTCCCAATGTGCAGACTTCCTCTTCCCTCCTCATAGTAGAGGCTTTACTTTAGTTCCCACTGGCTATACCTGGCTTCTTTCCTCAATGCTTCTCTCCCAGGAGACTCAACCTTCCATGGTCTTTGCTGTGAACTAAATGGCTGTGTCTCCCCCAAATTCATATGTTGAAATTCTAACCCCCAACATGATGCTGTTAGGAGGTGGGACCTTGAGAAGGTAGTTAGGTCATGAGGGTGGAGCCCCCACAGATGGGATTAGTGTCCTTATGAGAAGAGACACAGAGTCTGATTGCCATGTGAAGGTATTGTACAATGAGAAGTTGGCCATCGGCAAAGCAGGACCAGGGTTCTCACCAGACACTGGATCTGTTGGCACAAGCCTCCAAAATAGTGGAAATAAATGTCTGTTGTTTAAGCCACATCGTATAGGGTACTCTGGTACAGCAGCCCAATGGACTAAGGCTGTCTGTCCCACCAGCTTCTCCCTATTCCCCAGATATCACAAGTAATGTCTGCCTAGACTTTACCTTCCTCTTTGCCTGCCCTGACACACCTGCCTTATAAAACTGTCCTTGATTTTCTAACATCCACTCATCCCATAGATTTATTTTAAGACTGTTTACTATATGAAATGTTTCTCAAGCTATAAAATGAAATTGCTTAAAATGTCCTGTAACTCAAAATCCTGTAACTAGAAGCATTTGGCTTATGAAAAGTTGAAGGACTTATGACTATAATTTATCCCATATATTCAGTTTTAAGAGATGATTTAAACCAAAACACTGAAATAGACTTAAAGAGCTTTATTAAAAATATTTACTCAAAATTACACCTTAATGAAACTGCAGTATATCACCTTATGTCTCTGAATCACAAGGTAAACAACTACATTTGTAGTCACTTACCTAGTTCTCCCGGAGGTAAGCTCTGGGAGGAACGGGAGGCCTGCAGAAACTGGATGGAGAGTGGTTCTGTGATTTGCTAGGAGTTACTACTGGGTATGGGGTAGTGGGGAAGGCAGAATAATGGGCTCCCTACTCCTCTCTTTTAACTTTCTCTATCCTCCACTCCCTTAGCCTCTCTAGTTTTCTACAATGGCCCTAATCTATCTCCATCTGCCTACAAAATATCTCTACTTGTGTATGCTAGGTGGGATGAGGTGCTGGGAGGTAGAACAGGATTCAGAGAAGAAAGAAAGCGTTTAACACAAATTTCATTTATTTTGAAAGTCTTTCAACACACTCTTCTCCTATCAGAGAGTTTGATGTGGGAAGGAGAGAAGAAAGGGGGGGGGGGAAGAGAGGGCAGGCTTAGCTCTCCTCCCCACTCTACCCAGTCTTACCCTTCAGAATTCTCTCCTCTCCCTATTCCTGTCTACCCTCCATTTTAACTTTTGGAGATTCAGGCAACAGGTCATCCCTACTTGGGCAAACACCAAGTCTTTATGATTGACTGGAATCAGGTCACTGGATTTCCTGTACATGTGTTAAAAATCAGTGGGGATGCGATTATGTTGGGGGAGTGAGGAGGTCAGTTTGAGGCTGTGGTGTTTGGGAGAGAGATCTGGAGGAGGGGCTGTGGCTTACGGTCACCGGAGGTCAGCATGAAAGCTCTTTCCAAAGCAGGTGTTGGGAAACCTGTTTTGACTCTGCCGGTTCAGGGCTAGGTGTCCATCCTACACACCCCCAGAGGGCCCTCACACTCATTTCACTGCCTGTTTCTTGCATGGCCTCCCTATGACACTGTAAGCCTCTTGACATTGCAGACTGCACCCTGAGTGGCACAGTGTCCCTGCCCTTAGCCCCAGTCCCAGGAAGGTTGCTTGTCTATGGATGAAGTGGGCTGCCATATCGGAAAGGTCACTGGGCTGAGACTTAAAAGAGATGGGAATTCCTGTACTATACTTATTAGTGGGCTGGACACTCAGTCTCCCTAAATCTGTATTTTTTGTTTTTGTTTGTTTTTTTGTTTTACAAAAGCAAAGTGATTTTGATTTATCCATTTTACTAATGAAGTAATGGAGCAAAATGAGATAATGGATGTAAAGGGGCTTCATAGGCAGCATAGTGCCAGTCAGTATAGGATGCTATTATCCAGATAAAGCTTGAACAAAGAAAAGTATGATCTGGTTATTCTATGGGGAGCAAGTATGTGTACTCATGTGCAGACTTTTGTAATACTAGCTCACTAGACTCAGAGTAAAAGCATAAAAATGAATAAAATTACAATAATAAACAATGACGAAATAATAATACGTGAACTTTTTGTAAATATTGCATTTACAATGTGTCAAGAAATTATGCTGAACACTTGGCATGCTTCAACTTATTTAAAAGTAGATACTATTGTCCTCATTTCTGTGAGGTGTAGATGGTCATGTGGCCTACGTGGGCCAGGATTTAATAAAGATCTATCTGACTCTGGACCCCAGCTCTAAACCAGGCCACTAACCTGTCAAATCACCATTAAGACTAGTTTGATCCTCCTTAGAAACTAGGAGGTCTTAACTAAAGACAGGGTACCCTATGGTTGAGCCTTGCTACCTGTAAAATCACAATACAGTTGGTTTTCTCAAAGAACTACAAGGAATGCTTATTTCTCAAGCATTAAGGGCACCCTAGGGAGGATGTGTGGTGTGTGGAAAGGTGAGGCTGGCCCATAGACCAGGCCAAACGGCATTTGTGTCCTTTGCTTTCACTAGCATTAATCATGCTTATTTCTGTTTTTGTAAGACTCTTCTAAGGCCTATGGGAGATTCCATTCACCAGAAAGGATTTGCATTGGTTGGAACCAAATGTTTGAGAGAGCCCCTCATTTGGAAAGTCTTTAAGTAAACTTCTCTATTTAGGGTATTCTCAACCATACAGGGGGTGTAAGGTGAAACCCAGAACCCACAGAATGACGAGCATAAGCTGCGGATTTTCCCGGAAACTCTTTTTCACCACTCACAACCCAAATCAAGTTCTTGTCATCCCCTTGGCCAATACATCATTTCCCCATTTAATCTACACTTGGACTTTAGAAGCCCCAGATTTGGACAGGAATCTCAGCTCCACCTCTCTTCCTGACATAGACCCTGTCCCTTGCATTGTTGTTAAAACCCAAGGGCACCCAAACTGTACAACATCCTCAGTACCACCTGCATTGACTCCAGCTTCTCACTCTGGGCTCTAGCCCCCATGGGATTTCCTTGACTTCCTTGTTTGTTATATAGTATATTCCCCAGCATTTCTAGGTATTTTGTAGTCAGAGGTGGTTTTAGACTATGTGGTCTGCTACATTGGAAGAAACAGAATCCCTCCAATATTTTTACCCAAAATCTGGTTAAGAACTAACTTGAAAAAAGGAAAGAAAAAAAGAATCTGCCACCTGAATGTGTCAGTGGCCCTACTCCTCAAATCAGAAGTCAGGACAGAGAACTACAACTTTTTTATGAGTTCAAGGGATGGAGCATTAAACACAAGAACTAGTCTAGGAGGTCCATGAATATAGGGGAGTCAGGCATCACCGCCAGCAGGGCTGGCTCATCAAGGTTAAGGAGATATGTGTCTCCCACCACCTTCCCAGCCAGTCTCTCACAGTCACCATCAGTCATCCAGTCTCCAAAGAGGAGGGCAGGGCAGGGCAGGGGCAGATGAGAATCCCCATCTCCTTGTCCTGGGGAAGGTTCCTGCCATGGCCTTGAGTGCCTCCAAGGACAGGGTCTGCAGAAACACAGTATGCATTCAAATGATAAGTTTTTCTGCCACTCTCTTTCTCATAACAGGCTGGTAAAGAACTCGAAGAAACTGGCTCTTGCCATAGGGCTCCGACATTGAACACTTGAGTCAAACAGCAATCTATTTGGTCACTTGGCTAAACATAAGGTGGCAGTAAATGTTGACTGAGTCATATCCATTCAGTCAATCCCAGGTGTATTCCTAATCAAGCAGGTGGACTGGCTTTGGCAGGCTTGGCGGTGGTGGTCGGGGGTGGAGGAGTGGATGGTGAGGAAGGAGAGCTGCTTTGTTCACTGTGTGCTACCTTCAGGCTGACCCCTGGGCTGTGCCTCCTTTACCTTCTGCTTACACATAGTCACACATGAAGCTCACTTGTCTCAATGAACTCTTCTTTTTACCTCTCCCACTGGGTTTTCATTTTTATTATTAAAGCAGGGCCACACTTGGCAAGTTGTCTATGAACCGTCTTATCTCATGCGAATTCTTCAGCTGCAGGAGAAATGCCCCCACAAAATTAATTAGCTCCAAATGAGTGCCACTGGGGGCACTGGCCATGTCAGACACACTTCAGCAACTGAGAACAAATGTGTACTTATCCTAGAGATGGGGAACTTTGGGCCTCGATAGGGCCCTGGCTCTTAGAGTTTACATTTTTTCCCTTTGAGGCTACCAAAATTTTAGCCATTGCAGAATCTACGTGGTACTTTAAAGCTCAGACCTTTGGTTAATTGTAAGACTGGAAGGGTTTTTCTCTGCTCCCACCCCTCAAACCAAGGGCCAGAAAGGTCTGGTGATATACTCAGGATCACACTGCTCACCTGAGGAAGAGCCTCCAATTCCTAGAGCACTTTTCTTCCCTCCGCCCCCTCCCTTCCCCCCCTCCAGATCCTCAGTGCTTCCCAGAAGATGGTAACAGAGGAAGTAGACCAACAGCTGGAAAATATCCCCCCTCCCCCTGGAGTAGTGGAGGGAGCGGTTATGGGGTGTGTCTTGCCTGCCATTGATTCAGTATAAATCCTTGAGACAAAGATGCCAAGCAGACTGCACTCTGGGCACTGTTTTTCAATCTTCAGCCTAACACATGCCATGTCTGGTGAGGAGCTTGAAGAAACAAACACTAGCTTTTTATTTCCTTCATAGAATCAGGTCACTCGGGGTGCTTGTAAAGAGGGGGCCATTATTTTATAGGCATGTAGCTTCTCCAACTCTTGTTCCCTTCTCTGCTTCAAAGGACGTCATAGCAACAGGGCCCATCCCTACAGGTACTCAAAGACCTTCATGTTAACTTTCTTGGACAAGCAACCTCAAAACTATTTTTAAACCCAGGTCAGGGAAATGTAAAGCTCCTGGAAAGTACAAAGTATAAACCGTCCATACCAGTCTTCTGACTCATTTGAGATACTGCAAACTCCTCATTGTTTATCCCTCTCTGGGAAGAGGGAATTCTCAATTTTGGAGAAGTCCCTGTTGTAAATATTTGGCAATTTTGCCTCCCCAGCTCCTGAATTCCCCAAGATATGTTGGAAGCAGGGCTTGTCTCTCACCTCACAGCAGAAGCAGGTCAGAGAGAGAGTGCCCCTTTCAGCAGCCTGGCTGCTGGCATGTAGAGTTGGACACAATAGTCCTGGCCTTGAAACCTGAAGTGAATGCTGCAGAGAAATTGGGGGTAAAGATGAATTCTGGCAGTACCAGAAACAGTAAGAGCTGCTTAACACTGGGGATTTCAGGGGCAGCTGCTGTGTCAAGACTTTGGTTGTCTTTCTATCACCTGTGCATAGCCCAGGCCTAGTTCTCACGAGGACTTGTCATCAGTGTTGCAAGTTATCCAATCTCCTTCCAATAAATTCCTTTTCTGTTTGAATTAGCTAGAAATAGTTTCTGTGGTTCACAACCACAAATCTTGACTAGCCCAGTCTCCTTCAGGTTGTTTGAATGGATGGGTTTGAGGAGTGAGCTATGCTCATGGTGTCTTGTTAAAAGGGAGTGAGAGAGCCTCAGGACTTCATGGCTGAGGCATGAAGGACTTCTACTTTTCCAGCTGCTAACAATGGGGACAGAAGGAAGTCAGTGAAAACCAGCAGGAGGTGGTGGTCTATGCTAAATCACCCATGTGACTGCTCCGACTCCCACATCCTCAACTTAAAAACAGGTACTGACAGGCATCCTGTAGATTTATTTTTCCAGCTCTGCCCTCTTTTCCAGCCAAAAGTCAGGCCCCACAGCTGGGTGGAATAAAATGGTTATATTGGGAAACCTTAAAATTAGCATGGTTCTGTATGTTTTAAAATTGGGGCCATTCCGTGAGTAGAGAATGGGGGCTTTTCTCACTTTCTCTAACGCAGCTGCTGGGGATAAAGTCAGAAGCTGTCAGCTCCAAGGCTCCCCCTTCCCAGTCCTAACACTCCACTCACCCAAACCTCTAAACCCAGTCACTATACCCCAACCTTGTACCACAGTGAAAGACAACCCCACTCCGTCAGTGGCACATTATCATGTGGCTTTCTTTCTTTTTTTTTTAATCACCTTATTCCTTCACTCTTCCAAAGCTGAGGATAAATTATTTAACAAGTCTCCAGGGGTTAACTTTATGAGAACTTAAAGCCAGGGCCCATCTGCTATAGGTTAGGTTGAGCCAAATGCTGAAAGTTAATCCTTCTTGTTCCACTCTGGAAAATACCCAGCCATGCACCCACACGTGCAATCACACACGTGAACAATCACAAACCCACACACCTACCATAGCACCTCCGAACCACATGGCCCAAGCAGTAAAACATCAAGGCTTGACTCACCCTACCCAGGTCAATAAAAACTTAACTTTGTGCTCTCCTATAGTAGAGCCTGTGCTTGCAGGTATCCCCCACGTGTCTGGGTAGGGGAGGCTTTTCTGTTACCAAAACACTGTCAAGCCTTTCAGATGAGGGACTAAGTTCTATTTAAACATTCACATGCACCTATACTTTTGTAACACGTGCATTGGAGTGTAGACTATCAGAGATGAAAGAGAATACACACAATATATATATAATGCAGGCACATCATATTGTATAATTTTATAATTAATTCCACCACATACTACTTAATTTTAATTTAAGGGGCAAAGGTCAGTTAATGCCATAGTTGTCTAGCTTTTACAGAAGTGGGTTTGGAACTTGGTTCTGCCACATTCTTACTAGAACTGTTTAAGCCAGAGCTCAGTTTCTTTATTTGTAAAATGAGGATTAAACATGGTATCTACCTCATAGAAACATGTGACAACTAAATGAAATACCAAATCAAATCTTAGCACAGAGTCTGGCAAATACAAAACACTATTATTAGCTAGGAAAAGAATAGCTATCATTATTATTCACCCCTGAATGGATTCTATTTTGGAGGAGTTTGCTAATGCAACTCATTTATAAATTAACTAGGGGACTGGTGCATGGAATTCATGCACGTGTGTGTGTGTGTGTGTGTGTGTGTGTGTTTCCCTCAGCCCAGCATGCACCCTCTCCAATCTGGGACATACTCTCATAATCTAGGACTACTGGTTCCCAACTGCTTGCCTGCCTGCCTGCCTGCCTGATTGCCCCTAACCACTGCTACCTACCAGCCTGATCACCCCCTAATCACTCCCCTGCCAGCCTGATTGAAACCTAACTTCCCTCACTGGCCTAGTCACCCCTAACTGCCTTCCCCTACAGGTTTGGGTCCGTCCCAACTGCTCTCCCCTGTAGGCCTGATCCTCCCCAACTGTCCTCCCCTGCAGGCCTGATCACCCACAACTGCTCTTCCCTGCTGGCCATCTTGTGGCAGCCATCTTGTGGCCACATGGGGGCGGCCATCTTTGACCACATGGGGGCAGCCATCTTGTGTGTTGGAGTGATGGCCAATTTGCATATTATTCTTTAGAGAACATTTGTTAGAGAGGATAATGTGGTAGCTTCTCATCTGAGAAATCAGTTGCTATATCTCTGGTAAAAGGTAAATTAATTCTAATTAATTCTAATTAATTCTAATTAAGTTTAAGCCAAGCAGCCTTATTATTAATGGATAATAAATGTTAAAGTTTAAAAAATATTTTTGATGTAACTATTTATGTATAATTGGCCTAATGTAATTTAGAAGAAACTAATTTCAAAGCAAGGGAACTTTTCTTAGGCCACAAAGCAGAAACAAAAATCCAGGTCTCCAACTCTGAGGCCAACTTCAGTTTACTTCATTCTGTATCCAACTAAAAGCCTGTGGCCCGATTTCAAACTACAAATAGGCACGGTTCTAAATCAGGAAACCTAATGGATTATATGTCTAGCAAGTCACCCCTATTCCACCCCAGCCTTTTTTTGGGGGGGAACGTTTCCCCTTTCCCTCTATTTTCATCAACTTCCTTCTTCCCCCCCCCCTCCTCCCACACACACCCCCTCCCACAATCCTGGTTGTTGTTGACCAAATTTATAGTATATGAATCAATGCCTGGCCACAGGTCCAAGGGTAGGCACCAGGCCCAGGTTGGCCAATAGGAATACCTGTTTTTAGGAATGAAGTGGTTAGTGTTTTTCAACAGTGCTGCCCACCGAAGCAGAGAAAGCCAAGGTATAAAAAGAGAAAAGAAAGTGGACTGGCCATGAAGAAGAGATAGAAGAGTCAGTTCTTTATGGATTTTGTACCTCAGATTCTAGTTGATTTTTTTTTTTTTTATCTGCTGTATGCTTACCCTTGAGTCTTTGGAAACACTGTTTGATAAGTTCTTTCCCAGTTTAAGCTAGCTGAAGTCATTTATCAACTCCCTGCACACCATGGTGGTTACATTCCAAGAGGTGGGAGTACTTGGGAATTCACGCCACATTGCCCATTAGAGCATCCTTCCTACAGAGAGATACTTTCTCATCATTAGTATTGGCTCTTCCATGCTTCAAGTCTCTTCAAGGCATGGCATGCCTCTGGCCATGGCCTCGGAAGCTACCAGGCCTATAGTGGTTTATCAGACCTCCCATAGACTCTGATATTTCCCTTGCCAATGTCTAAGGATTTCTACCAGGCCCAACCGCCTTCTGTTCTTCCTTTACACTTCTACTACCATTGCCTTGAAGGCACGTTGGGCTTCCATAAAACTTGCATTTACTACCAGTAGCATCCTCTCTGCTGCCATTTCTCCGCGATGGCTCCAGCACTTGTGCCTCTTCTGTCAGCCATCTGGGACCAAAACTGTTCCTCCAGAACACAAGCAGTGTGGCTGCAAAGGAGATCGCAGTGCAGCCAACAGCCAGCATTATGGACACTTTCAACTAGGGAGCCTGGGTGAGCACATGTTCGTCTCTGGGAGAGGAGGAGGTCTGTGCTGAGGGCTCTGCCGAATTGCCAAGCTTGCTTTGGTCCTCGGAGCACAGGGAAAACGTATGTTAAAGATTACTAAACTGGAGTGTTAAGTGTGAATATGTAAATAAGTGTATGTGTACACAAATGTTTCAAGAAAAATATTTCAGAGGCAAATACATTTTAACAAATCAGCCCTTTGCCGCCTATGGAGAAATATATGCATTTGCAATTCAAACCATGTTTACTCGCGCAGGAGCTAAGAAAGATTGTTAAAAGCTATGAGGAATATTGGGACTTAGAAAATATTTAGTAGACACTTCTTGGTTGACTACTAGTAGTATGTGCTATTTAGCAACACACAAAATAAAATCCTTTGCCATGATGGAGTTCCTATCCGTGAGCATGAAAGCCCTAATGGAAATACTAGTGATGGAAACTACAGATAAAAGTGTCTATTCAGTACCTTTTATTCCTAAATGTTGTGTTAATGTGGTTTTTATACATTGTTTTCTATGTTCTACCGGACGATAAGCTCTATAAGTCAAGGAACTGTGTTTTCTTATTCATCATTACATCTCCAGTACCTGATCCATAGTTGGCCTCAGTAAACATTTGTTGGTTAAATACATAGTGGCTCCCTCTTAAATCCTATGAGTTTAGTATTATTATGCCTGTTTAACACATGATAAATTGAGGATTAGATAAGTTAAGTTATTTGGCCCAAATCACAAAGCAAGAAGAGCCAGGATTCAAACCCAGTTGGGTTTCTATTACACCAAAATATTACCTCTGCCTGCATCTGTTGGACTCAAGTTTTCCCAGAGCTCAGGCCACTCTTTCATCTAAGCTGGTCTGTAAGGATGAACCTTAGCACTTTCAGTACCTAAGATACTATTCCATGCTAACAGGAGAACCTGATTCCTGATAAAAGTGTTAGTTTTGTGTAACTTATATGTTCCAGGCTTCCCCAGCCCAACCAGAGACTACCAGTGAGCTGTGGTGAATATTAAGGACACAAAGTTCCTGTTTTTGCCCCAGCCTATAGCCTCTCCAGCATCTCTTTCCTGAATGAAGCTAACCACCACTCCATTTTCGCACCTCCACTATGCACACACCAATACTTTACATTTTCAAAGATTTGTTTAAGAGATCTCAGACCCATCAGCAAGCCAGTGAACAGCTGCCATGGGTTCTCCACAGTTCCTATCCTCTGTTACAGCTTTTCATTGCCAACCACTACTGTGCAAGTAGCTGTTAGGGGTGATTGCACCATTCCTGCTGATAATGGTGCCTTTTGGGAAAATAAAAAATGATGACTCTTAGTTCTCCCAAAGCTTCCAGCCCTGAGGGCCACAAGACGGACATGCTTTTTGTGAAAACATCAGAAGAATGACCCATAGCCCACGTGCTCATGTAACCTGACCCTGAAGCAATTCTCATGTGCCCTGAATCTCAGTGTCTTTCCATCATGTCCAGCCAGACTCTCTCCTGAGGAGCCCACAGAGGAAGCCTGCAGGGCAGAGGACCTTACACTTGTTCAGGTGGAAACCCATGTGTCATTGATCTATTAAGTTTAGAATAAATAAGTACACCACTAGGTTTTGCTTAATGATGTCTCATCTTGGATTCTCATACTGACAAGAATTAGCAGACATCAAAATGTAAGCGTATACCCTCAAGTACACACACAAACTCTTTACAATGAAGGAAATTCAATTATCTAAGTGTGTATAAATGTGTGTGTGTGTGTGTGTGTGTGTGTGTGTGTGTGCATGAGAGAGAGAGAGAGAGAGAGAGAGAGAGAGAGAGAGAGAGAGAGAGAGAGAGAGAATTTTTCCTTGTTATGGACATGCCCATGTGTGGTGGGCATAGCCCATGACATACTGGTATTGTGAAAGAGTGGAGTCTGAAAGCACTCGAAAATGCTGAGGGTCATTCAGGTGACCTCTTGAGTGTTATTTGCAGAGCCAAGTCCATGCAGTGTCATTCCTCAGAACCTCAGTTCTGCCAAAACTGGTTTGGCTCAGTGGATAGAGCTTCAGCCTGCGGACTGAAAGGTCCCAGGTTCAATTCTGGTCAAGGGCATGTACCTTGGTTGCGGGCACATCCCCAGTAGGGGGTGTGCAAGAGGCAGCTGATCGATGATTCTCTCTCATTGATGTTTCTAACTCTCTATCCCTCTCTCTTCATCTCTGTAAAAAAAAAAAAAAATCAATAAAATATATTAAAAAAAAAAAAAGAGAGAGAACCTCAGTTCTTCCTCTGTAGCTCAGAGTTGTTAGATTTGAAGTTCTGTTGGTCCCCACCCAGATTAGCCTTCTGAGATTCACATTGAGGTTGGTAGGCCAGGGACGAGAAGGCTTGGGGGTAAAAGCAAATGCTTTGGGGAGGAAAATGCCAAGAGGGGAGGTTTATGAGGTGGGAATAAGTTTATGACACAGCTCAGGACCTCACAGTGGCCTGTGTCTATAAGAGTAGCACTGTAATTATAAGGTATTTTAACAGGAACATTTCCAGCCAGAAATAATATAATTTCAGTCTTTTCTCCCACTCCTCAGTGGCTGTGCACATGAACTTATTAAGCCCCACGGACCCAGAATGGGTTGTAAGTAGCATTGTATCTTTTAGGCAATAAAAGGAGCTGTGGCCACAGAGAGGGCTGCCTTTGTGCTCCCAGCGTTACCCGCAGCTCAGTGGGCCTCCAGGGGTGGTCCAGGCCTCCCTGGTTGTCTGCAGTGGATTGCCAGGGCCTGTGGGTTGGTCTCCCGGAGTGGTCATGCTTCGTCAAGAGCTTTGTCTCTGCTTAGGCTCCAGAAGGGATTTGTAATGTGCTTGTGCGCCATCTTCTCATGGCTTGCCAGATCCGAATGCCATTCTAATTGGTTCCCCTGTGACATTGTCCATGCCCACTCTGTGCCCCTCTTTGATGATGCTAAGTTATTGATGGGGCTCGGTGGCCTGGGTGTTCTCTGGTTCTGACAAAGTAGCCCTTTGCAGTGTTAGCATCTCGGGTTCATCCAGATGTTTCATTATTATGATATCCTGTGATGCTAAATTCCAGCCCTGCAAATGGGCCTGGCAGTGTTCAGAAGTTATGTTCTCTTTGAATATTAGTTGTCTTTCTCCTCTAAAGGCAAGTGTTGTTAAGATATCATCCAGGCTGTGCTACACTCTTGTCTAGTAAAAGGCCAAGAAAGGAAACCATGAAAAATAGAAACACTAGGTGTAGGTCAAGGTTTATTATTCAACATCAAGGGCTTTGTTTTAGTGGAGAGACGGGAAAAGAACACACACATGCCCACCCAAATAGTTTATTAATAAGCACAGTTGTTTTCATTTGTTATTGGCTGTTATTTCAAAGGCTCTTGAAAAGTATACACAGTCATATATTTTTTAATGTAGTAACTGTAAAATTTTACATTCCAATGGACGTTCCTATCTACTGACTCAATTTTCCAATGAAAGAACCCCTAAACTACAACAACCTGTGATCCCTGGAACCTTTATTGTCAAACTTCTGGTCTGTTTGTTTGACAGTAAAATTTCACATCTTGGCTGACGAGCCTAGTACCAAGTTTTAACCCAATACAACTTCAGATGCATGCCTTGTTATGTTTGAGCAAGCCAGAAGACACAGGCTCCTAAT
Organism: Pipistrellus hanaki; assembly: GCF_964339955.1. Lineage (NCBI taxonomy): Eukaryota > Metazoa > Chordata > Mammalia > Chiroptera > Vespertilionidae > Pipistrellus > Pipistrellus hanaki. The sequence goes on from NC_140506.1 coordinate 34,749,252, forward strand.
GGAATGGCTTGATAGCCCTTCACCCACAACTTGCTGCGATAATGAGAGAATAGCTCCACTTAGTGACCAATGAACTCAGATTCCTGCTGCAAACCATCTTCCTAGAGAAAACAGATCGCTTTTTAATTCACTCTTCATCAGTTAGGGCCCAAACATCCAGCCTCATCCATTTATATCATCTGTGCCAATAAATGCTCCCATAAGCCTACGTGAGGCTCCAGTCAACAGCAATTCAGTTCATTCCAACAAGTCCTCCTTCAGAGGGCTACTGCTCCCATATTAATTCCTTCCTGCTTCTTTTTCCTCTGCACACCAACAGTATTTCATTCAAAATGAGCCGTAAAGATTCTGTAACACACCAACTCCAGATCTCCTAATGGCTCCAAGGTGACCAAGCTTATTATTTCTTGCTTCTATAAAGTCCACATTTGTAGCCTGCGCTGCTTTGATATGTGACACACAGGCACAGTGTGGCTCTGTTATCTATTTCACATGGCCTGGCTATATTAACCCAAGACAAGAAAGAGTATGGCAAATCACACGTGGGAGGTGTTTGAGGGTCAGGCCTGGAGCATCATTACCACTTTTGCTCACATTGCTTTAGTCATAAGAACAAGATGAACCTTGAAGAACCACAAGGGAGAAAGGGGAATTGGAACCGTGAACCATTAGCTAGCCTCTGCCCCACCTCAGTTATAGCCCTATCACTTAGCTTTGTAGCACTCCATCCATTCCCATCCCCTAGAGATTATGAAGGCCTCCAGGAAGGCACTATAATAAAATCATGTCTACTCCCCATACTAATCCTGGGCCTGGAGGAATGAATGGGTGAATGTGGTCAGAAGGGACATAGTGCAGACACATTTTATGAACTTGGATTTCCATCTCGTGAGGACAGACTGTGAGGCTGTGCATCAGTAGCCGGTAAAGTCATCTTTGTACAACTGAAAAAGGATTCTTATCTTTTCTAATTATAAAAATAATATGCGTTAACTTATAAAAACTCAGAAAATATTTTAGTTGAAGAACATAAAAACCACCCATGATCTCTCTTGCCAAGAGATGCTAGTTTTTTGTTGTTGTTTTGTTTAATTTACTGATAGATTTCTTATGTACATGTAATTTAAATTAACTTGTGTCTGAAAAACTGAAATCATACTGTGCAGTATGTACTATTTTGCAATTGACTTTTTTTTTTTTACTTAACAAGATACATTAGGCATATCAATACATGTAAATAAATACAGATTGGCATCATACTTTTTGGCTATATCTTAGTTGATTGTATAGACATGCCAGAATTATCAAGAGGTTGAGTAAGATGTAAATGGTAAAGAACATGCAGTGATTTCATTTCCTCACCTTCTTCTGCCACATTTAAATGACCTGAGGCTCACGGGAAGGTCCAAGCTGGCAGTGCCTGATGGCAGGTTACCATGGCTGCATGTTCACAGAAGAAGGGCTCCTGACACCAGACCAGACACATTACTAGGATGATGTGTGGGCAGCATTGAAAACTGCTGGTGAAAGGCCCTTAGATGCGCAGAATGGTCCCTTTCCAACAGGAGCTGTGTTCTCATTTGACCAAGTGCCTCGCCAGCCTCTCTTCGATGAACGTTCTGTCTCTTTTGAGAAACTGTGATGGAGCCAGATGGTCCTGTTCCTCTGCTCTCCAGGTGTCTGATATTTACCCTGGAGCAGAGCTTGAGTTCCCACAGTTACATAAGCCAGGGGCACTCACAAACATGACATTAGCCAGGGAATATTTGCTAAGCAAATTAACAGTGTAAATAAGATTAGAGGGAGGCAGGGAGTGGGTTTAAATGTTAAAATGCCTGAGGACAAACTGTGTTCAAGCATCTTAGAAGCATCCATTGATACTTCAGAAATTTAAATTAAATGCAAAGGCATCAAACCGATTGTTCCAGGCCATGCTTTGACCTATATATATGTTTATTTGTATATGTAGCTGTAATAAGGAAGCAGCTGCTTTTGATGATACACACATTTCACTTATATCTTAAACACCCTCAGCAAACCATGAAATGATATGACTGCTACAGCTAATGTCTTAGAAACTTCAAGCCATCAATTGTTCATAGAGTACCTTGCATGACACCCCCCCCCCACACATACTAGTATACACACACACACACACACACACACACACACACACACGTATATGGAACTTCCAAAAGAAGACTTCCATACATCTGTGAATTAGCTTAGGGATGTTGCCTCTCGCTGCCTCTGCTACCCGAGGTCAGCCTTGAAGGGCCCCCACTGCCCACCGCCCTGACCTGCCTTGGCCTCCGTTGCTTACAGCTGCACTTGCCTCCAGACCTGCCTCCCAGAGTCACATTTTTGCCTTTGACCTGCACCCTTCCCAGCAGACCTCTACCCAGCAAGGTTCAGCTAGTTACCCTGGGCCACCACCAGCGCTGTCAGTCACCACAGGGCCATGACAGTTCACAGTCTCCTGTAAATCGAAAGGAAAATAGTCACTTCCTCTGTGTCACCTTCAGATGAGGGGGTCTCACAGCATGGGTCCTAGGGCTCGATTATTACAAGGTTTATTGCAACACCTGTTTACACACTCAGCTCCTGTTCTTCAAGGAATGGACAAATGCCACCAGGGTGGCAGGGACAGGAGGATTCCATCTGAGACACCACACTGCATGTTCTAGACACCACACCCTGGGCCTGGCTGCCAGGTCATATTTATCTTTTTATCCCAAATAGTAAATTCTCCCTTCAGGAGCCTGCTTTCTCTCCCCACTTCCCACACATCCCCTGTCACCTTCCCTGAAAATATGTCTACATTTGAATCCCTTGTAAGATATGGTTCAGATAGCAACTCACCTCACTCCCACATGTTAATCAGTTGTTACAAATAGATTTGGGGATGGGATGGGATGGGATGGGGTGAAAAAAGGGTGGGGTGATATCAGCACATCCCACAACCAAATACATGTTTAATAATCTCAGATTTTAGCCAGACAAGGCTCTTTTTGTGTGAGGCTCTTTAGCCTTGTCTGGCTAAAATGTAAAAATAAAATATAAATTCATTTTAGCATTTTCTTCAGTTGGTCTACATCAGTGAGATCATGTATTTCACAAGTCCAAGTACTGAGAAATGTCTAATCTAGGAGCACTGAGAAAACCCAAGTGTATTGGCATAAATATTTTGAAATATTAAGGTGTATATTTTCCGTTAAGATAATGAGGACATTTATTTAAATTGAAAATGATGAGAAATGATAAATATGTCCATGTGAGATCACTGTTTAGTACAAATAGTTCCAAAGGACAGAAATTGAATGATATATATAAAATAATGCAATAATACAATTTGCTTCTCTGTATTTTTCTAAAGGCACTTAATTACAAGTTTGCTCCAATTTCTCAAATCTTTATTTAATATAAACAGTATTCCAAGAGAGCTATAGAAAATGTGTTTATATTATGTTATAACTAGAGGCCCAGTACACGAAATTCATGCACAGGGGGAGGGTGTCCCTCAGCCCTGCCTGTGCCCTCTCACAGTCTGGGAGCCCTCAGGGGATGTCCAACTGATGGCTTAGGCCCGGGAAGTGAGCCCATCAGTCAGACATCCTCAGTGCTGCCGCAGAGGCAAGAGAGGCTTCCACCACCGTTGCTGCACTTGCCAACCTTGAGCCCCACTCAGGGCTTCTTCTGGCTCAGCAGCACTCCCCCTGGTGGTCAGTGCGCCTTCCGGTCGTCAGTGCGTGTCATAGCGACCAGCCGTTCTGCTGTTCGGTCAATTTGCATATTAGCTTTTTATTATATAGGATAATACTAGAGGCCCAGGGCACAAAATTCATGCACTGGTGTGTAGAGGGGATCCCTCAGCCAGGCCTGCACCCTTTCATAGTCCAGGACATCCCTTTTGCAATCTGGGACTCCTCACTCCTTACTGCCTGTCTCTTGCTGCTCCTTACCGATCAGCTCACTGCTCCTTAGTGCTGCCACAAAGATGGGAGAGGCTCCCACCACCGTCTCTGCGCTCACCAGCCACTGCACTCACCAGCCACTGTATTCACCAGCCACTACACTCACCAGCCACTGCACTCACTAGCCATGAGCCCGGATTCTGGCTGAGCAGCGTGTGGGAGCACACTGATCACTTGGGGGAATGGGCAGCTCCTGCATTGAGCATCTGCTATCTGATGGTCAGTGTGCATAACAGTGACTGGTCATTCTGCCAGTCATTCTGATGTTCAGTCTATTTGCATATTAAGGTTTTATTATAGAGGATTGTAACAAATATTATATTACTAATTATAGAAAAATAACTAGGGAAAGACTAGAACACTTTAGGTTGAGGTCTTTGAGCATCTCTGCTGCCTTCTCTCTTCCAAGAAGGAAAGCTTTTCTAGAATGCTTAGAAAGCTAGGAAAAGAGTTACCTAAACTTTACCTTTGATTCTTTGGTTTTGCCAGCTACAGTGTGTCCCTATGTTTTCAACTGTCGCCCAGACTTGTTCATTTCGGTCTGTCATTCTATTGTGTAATTTTAGAGACTGTATGAAAACATTGTTAAAGGAGTGGAAGACATTTCTAAGAAACGTTTCCCCTGTCACTGAGGTAGAAGTGTTTCCATTAATCTTGGTGCTTTTCTGAGTGAGGGAACAAAGCCGAACAACAAGCAGAGGAACACGGTGGCTGCAGGCGGAAGTGTGAAGGAAGGACGCTACCCTCTCTGTTGGATGAGCTGATGTGTGGGCAAGGACCCCAGCACCAGATGCCATTTCAGAACGAGGTCAGCCATCTAAAGCCTTTGTGCCCACATTCCCAGCATCCCAGGAGAGAAGGATGTGGGTGTGGTACCTCGCCTGGATGTATGCAGTGTTTCCAGCCAGCAGGGTCACATGCAAATGGGCACTAAGAATGCAGGTGATGTCACCATGCATAGCACTGCTGCTGCAATGTCCATCTGGGGATTTTGCTCATAGCCTGGCTTAGACCTGGCAGTGTAGTGGGCTGGCCCTGAGCACATTCTGCTGAAGTCTGAGCATGCTCTGTGCTTCCTGGTCTTCTCCATGCTTTGCTTCTCCTACCTATGTTCCCCAAGTGGGAGGCTGCAGCTGCTGCTGCTCACAGCCTGTTTCCATGGTCTCTTTCCACATGAATGTCAGCAGCGGGAATGTGGACTGACAGCTGACACTGACTGGCTCCTTCTCTTCTTATTGAATGGAATGTATTAGGGGGCAGCTGAACTATCCCAACTTTATTTTTTATTTATTTATTTATCCCAACTTAAAACAAAACAAAACAAAACAAAACAACAACAACAACAAAAACAAAAAACATTAGCCCTGATCAGTTTGGTTCAGTGGATAGAGAGTCGGTCTGAGGATTGAGAGGTCCCAGGTTCGATTCTGGTCAAGGGCATGTACCTGGTTGTGGGCATATCACCAGTAGGAGGTGTGTAAGAGGCAGCTGATGTATGTTTCATTGATTTTTCTAACTATCCCTCTCCCTTTCTCTCTGTAAGAAATCAATAAAATATATTTAAAAAAAACAACAACGTTATCGTTCCAACTTCCAGATTTCTTTTAGAGGCTGAGAGCACAGACTCTGTAAGCAGGCTATATGAGTTCAAATCTTATCTCCACCATTGTGTATGCTATGTGAAAATTGGTAAATTATATAACCTCTCTATGTCTTAGTTTTCTTACCTATTAAAATGGAATAATAATAATACTTAATTCACAGGATGATTATGGGAGTTAAATGAATTAATGTAGGTAAAGAATTTAGAATAAAGTTTGACCTATAATGTGTTACTTATTATAATTTTATTAGAGGCCTGGAGCACAAAATTTGTGCATGAGGGGGATGGTCCCTCAGCCTAGCCTGCACCCTCTCCAATCCAGGACCCCTCTGGGGATATCTGACTACTGGTTTAGGCCTGATCCCTCTTGCAATCTGGGACTGCTGGCTCCTAACCGCTCACCTGCCTGCCAGCTTGATCCCCCTAACTGCTCTCCCCTGCTGGCCTGATCATTCTAACTACCCTCTCCTGCCAGCCTGATCCCCCTAACTGCTCTCCGTTGCTGGCCTGACTGCACTAACTGCTTTCTCTTGCTGGCCTGATTGCCCTAACTGCTCTCCCCTGCTGGCCTGATCACTCCTAACTGCCTCTGCCTTGGCCCTGCCACCATGACTTTGTCGGGAAGGTCTTCTAGAAGAAATTGGGTCTAATTAACATATTGCCCTTTTATTAGTATATGCTCCTAGAAAGATATTCACTTCATAGTGGTGTTCTATGCCACAGTTTAAATTCTATCATATCTAAGAGAGGTATTTATTAAGAATAGCTAACATTTGTTAAATATTACAATTTTAAAGCAGTACATTCACAAATTTCACTAAATCCTATGAAATAGACAAAGCAGAGGTTTTTGTTATACCTCATCAAGGATTCTCAGAGCAAATTAATAACTTGTCTAAGATCATAGAGTTTATAAGTACAGAGTAAAAACTTAAATTTAAGGCCTTTTGCCTCCACATTTCATATACTTTCTATTATATCTAGCTGCCTCAATTTTTATTGATCTGTTCAATTATTATTTGTTTAGTACTGATTTGGTACTGAAATAGGTGAAATGAAATTGGGTGTGATGAAGAAATAGCCACCAACAAAAAGATTCAAGGGGAAAAACTAATTTACAGCCATTTACCCAAGTGCCCTACTCTTCATTTGTCTAAATGTTAATTGTTATAAGTTGAATAATGCATTGGGTCACCTTAATATTTAAGGAAATATTTTTTAAAAGGTGACCTAAATCAGTCAGGGTTTAGTCAGAAAGTTATTCTAAGTATTTTAGCAGAGAGGGATATAATGAAGGAATCATGTGATTACAAAACTATTATAAGGGTTGAGGGAGCGAAAGTTTCCGAGATCCCCTGCTGCTCTTAGGAAAGCACAAAGTGCCTCTAGCAGGTCTAACACTAGCAAGTCACAAGCATTTACCTGGAAGTCACTGCAAGCCTCACCCAAGTCTTTCCACAAGTCTGCCTCCCACTTCCAGAGAGGCAGCAATGATGGCTGATTCTCTTCTGCCATGGAAATCTCACCCCAGAGTCTTTTGTCTGCTGTATCTGAATAAGACTCTGCTGGCAGAGCAATTTGGGAAATGCAGTTTCTGGATCTCTAGCTCTGTGACACAGGGGATATACTTAGCAGAGCAAGGATACGGCTGAGTATCAATAACATGACATAGTATTCCTCCCCTTTATTTGAAAATGCCTAATGATGAGGCTGACTCTTTTCTTTAGACCCAGGAAACTAATTCTGTTTCATGGGGATGGGTGTCACCATTGTCTAGTCCCACCCAAGTAAAAGAGCTGAGCCTTCTCCCTTGTCCCCATCTTAATGGCATTCAAACTTGCACAGATGTTGTTTGAGGATATTGTTGTTACACAGTGGGGCTCTTATAGTGGAGGATGTCCATCAGTCTCAGAAGACAGATGTCACTATGTGTTAGGTGATAAATATGTGAGTGAGTCAGAGGAGGGTCCTCGCACTGTGCCCTGCTCATGTGGCTTCAGCCTGATGGTGGTGGAAGCCCTGGGAATGGCCATCTTGAAACAAACACCCAACCCTCATGCAATTTGTGCTGATCTTTCTTCATGCCAATTCTCTCCTTGCTGCAAGGCATTCTGGTCCAATCCCTTAGTCTTCATGTGTATGTGCAACCCCCCCCCCCCCCCCCCGCCTCCCTCTTCTCCAGTCCAATGTAAGGCTCTTGGGATTAGGGACTTTAGCCAGGACTTTTTTCTTTCTTCTTTCCAATTGCAAACTAACACAATGTTCAATTTCCTTTCCATTCTCAGGGCTTTTCCTCTCTTGACCAAATATGGCTCTGACAAATAAAAATTGTTGGCTTTTGAAATAATTGTTTTTTGGTATGAGCTGCAAGAGCTCACTTTGGAAGTCAAAAATTGCATGTCAAATATTTCTATTTAAAAGTATTTCTAGAAACAGACCCACAATTTATAGTTACTTGATTTATGACAGTGACACCATTCAATGAGGAAAGAATTATCTTTTTCATAAGTCATGTTGGAACAATTACATACCTATATGAAAAAGTTAACCTTGACTCCTAAATCACACTAAAATATTAATTCAGGATGACTAATAGCCTTAAGTGTGAACTAAATTAATAAATATCATAAAAGAAACATAGGAGAGTATCTTCATGGCCTTTGCACAGGCAACAATTTTTCAAAATCAGGGCACAAAAATATTAATCACAAAAAAAGCTCCAAAATTTGAGTTTATTAAATTAAGGACCTACATCTGTAATATATAAAGAATTTCCATGAATCAATAAGGAAAAGAAATAACAGAGTTTAAAAATATATAGAGAGAGTCTTGAGCAGGCACTACAGAAAAGAGAATAGAAAAAAAGCAAATAACCACATGGAAAAGTGTTCAACATTATTACTCATCAGGATAATACAAATTAAAACCACAATAAAATATCATGGCACACCTGTCTGAATACTAAGATTTTTAGAAGATGAACAAAACCAAGTGTTGGCACAGCTGTGAGCAAGTAGAACTCCCATAGATTGCTGCTGGGAGTATAAATGGTGCAATCACTTTGGAAACTACTTGGCAATATCTACTTATGCTAACATACATTGTTTTCTTAGACATATGTCCAAGAGATATAAGTATTTACATCCAGCAAAAACATTCACAAGACTGTCTACAGAATCTTTATTCATAATAGTCAGAAATTGGAAATAACTCAAATATCATCAACAATAGAATGAATAAATAGTTATATATATCTAGAGGCCTGGTGCACAAAATAATGCACTGGGACAGGTGGTGGGGGAGGTTCCTTAGTCTGGCCTGCACCCTCTCGCAGTCCTGGACCCCTCGTTCCTTACCACTCGCCTGCAGCAGAGGCTCCTGCCACTTTCGCTGCTGTACTCACCAGCCTTGAGTCCGGCTTCTGGCTGAGAGGTGGTGCTCCCCCTGTGGGACCACACTGATCACCATGGGGCAGCTCCTGAGTTGACTGTCTGCTCCCTGGAGGTCAGTGCACCTCACAGTGACCGGTTGTTCTAGTCCAGGGGTCTTCAAACTACGGCCCGCGGGCCACATGCAGCCCCCAGGGGAGTCTGATCCTGCCCGCCAGGTTTTTTGGGCAGTGAGCGCAGCCAAGGTGTTACAGTAGGAATTAGTAGTTCATATAGTCCGGCCCTCCAGCTCTCTGAGGGACCGTGATCTGGCCCCCACTTTAAAAAGTTTGAAGACCCCTGTTCTAGTCATTCTGCCATAACGGTTACTTAGGCTTTTATTAGATAGATAGATAGATAGATAGATAGATAGATAGATAGATAGATATCACAACATTTCAATGACAAGGTAAATGATCTAGAAATGAAATATATATAAACACAACAATAAAAACGAATGAACTACTGCTCTACCAAACAACACAGAAATTTCAAAGATGTTATAGCAACTAAAAGAAGCCAATAGGAAAGTGTATATACTCTAAGATTGCATCTGTATGAAATTTAGGAACAAGCAAACAGGTCTCTGGTGCTAGAAGTTAATCTAGAAGTTACTTCTTGAGAGTTGGTGAGGGTGGGTGTTGGCAGGGAAGAGGCCAGGGGAGCTTCTGGAATTTGTAGGAATGGTTATGTGTTGGTCTGGGTGGTGATTACATGCATATATATACATTTGTAAAAATCTGCCGAGTCATGTACTTGAGATGAGTGTACTTACTATAGGCATGTTATACCTCAACTTAATAAGAGAAAAAGATCCCATTGGAGAAAGTTAAAAGATAAACATCAAATATTTCTGCCTTTTATTTTTATTGTAACAATTTTAATTCTTCTCCAAGAAATGTGTACACCTCTGACTGACTGGGAGAAGGGCCACAAATAAGAGAGCCTATAAAAGAAGAGTCCATATTTGTTCTTTTTTTTTTTGCTATGTATAGAGAGACATGTACCAGGCAAGGTGGTGGAAGGAAACAGCATCGTCAGGCTGCCCTGCAGAGCCCTGGTGCCTTGCATAGTGCTTTACACACACAATAGCAAACAAACATTTGCTAATTAAAAAACAACAACATATATTTTTATTAAATTCTGAGAGGAAGAAATTGTGAGAAAGAGAGATAGAAACATCAATGATGAGAGAGAATCCTTAACCGGCTGCCTTTTGCACAACCCATACGGCAGATTAGGCATATCCCTGACCAGAATTGAACTGTGACCTCCTCGTTTATAAGTCAGCACTCAACCATTAAGCCACACCAGCCAGGCACATTTGCTAATTTTTTACTAAGACTTCATAAGCAGATTGGCCCCATTAAAGCCAAAGGAACCAAGTATAATTGCATGAAGGTGCACATGCTGATTTCACAAGACCCCCTAGAGTGGACCAGCAGGGCAGTGTATTGGGCTCAGATTCACTCCTCCCATCTAGTTAGTGGTCAGGTATCTCTCCTTACAGAGCCCTTGGTTCACCAGATTGTTGCCTCTCCACTCTGGGAAAGTCCCTTCCATTTAAAACTTCCTGGCATGCCTCTCACTTCCCCTCCTCTTCTGCTTGGTGGCCTCTGGGTAAACTAGACATGCTACATTTGAACAATGCCATCATCAACAGACAAGCTTATCTCAGTCTAGCCACAGACTTAAAAGTACCTACACTTTTTTGTTTTGGAAAATCCATCCTGTGTCTACAGAATGAACATCCCCTCCCATGGACTCCTAATAAATATCTGGAAGATCTCAAGGAATGAACTTTGGCTGACCCACTTGTGCACATCTTTGAAATCCCTCCCTTCCGCACTTTCTGTGGAGCTGGGCGAGTGGTCTGAAACCCTTGGACACTTCTGTGAACCATAAATTCAGAAAACTGTTAGTTTGGGGATTTGAGGAACAGATTTCAGGAAGTAGCAAGGAATAATCATGTTTTGGGTCATTTCATCATTGTCCATTCCCAAGAGTTTACATATGTTCTCTGCCTGTATCCCTACAGATCTGCATTTCCTGTTGGAAGGAAAGGAACCAAGTCAGTGTTTTATTTGCAAATGATATTAATCAAAATTGTATTTTAAGTGACAGCTCTTAGTAATGTGGGGTCAGCTCCATCTCTCACAGAAGATCTATTCTGTCTGCTTAAATGTGAATGCAAAGCAATGCATGTCCTCTCTGAATAAAGAATCATCTCATAAATATATATTCCTCTCCCATATGACACATCTTTCCAGACCGTGTTGTATGTGCATTCAGAGGAACCACAAGCAGTAGCTTTGAGCTGCATGACCAACTTCATGCTATTTTAAGAATCTAAGGGTTTGACCTCAGCTCAGAGTCATATTTAAAATGGATAGACTCTATTCATTGTAAATGGGAATTCTTTGCTTGATGAGTTTTTTATTTCATCATTTATATGGGGTGGAGTAAATAGAGATAGTGGTAATTAGGAAAAGAATAATTCATTGTTCTCTGTGTAGAATTTACAGAAAAACTTGTGGGTTCTAGGGTAGAAGTATAATCAATCGTCTGGTGTTTGAACTTATTTTGGTCAAAAATGTGACTACAGGAGGAAAAGGATGAGAACATTTTTTGAGTGACTTCCAAAAGCATCTTAGACATCAAAAGGGTTATATAAAACAACATTTTAATGATTCAATGCAAATGAGCCAGAAATGGATATATTATGTGTCCTTTAGAAGTACATAGGGTTTTAAATTAAAGGGAAAATGCTTTCAGATAGAATTTCTGACTTTGAATCAAAATGTTTCCCAGACTGAGTCTAGGCTGGATAAGATGAAAACAGAATAGCTTGCTTTTTAAAAAAATCAATTATATGTATATTTTTGACTCATAGAATTCCATATTAGCTAACCGTGTTTAAATACAGATCATCTCTCCTCGTTATTGAAAATGCTAAGGCAACCATGGTAACAATAGATTTCATTCTATTCACACTAAAAGCAACATTGCAGTGACTTTGAAATGTAAACAAGTGTGAAATGTGGGTGTCAGCAGCAATTAGAAGGACATGCTAAGGAGGAGGTTGCGAGCTCATGGCCCATGGCTGAATCTGTTCAGCACTTGTGTTTTATTTGGCCCAGAGGACATTCAAAATGTTTTTGAATTATTTGCCAGCATTTAAATATTAGTTGATGTGATCAACAAGTTAAGACTTCTAGTTTCTCTTGACAAGTAGGAGATCTAGCTACAGCAACTCCAACTGCTGCCTGGCAGCCATCAGCACGAGCTGAGGCCTGTCTGCTTCTTCAGAAAGTGATATCTCCCGTCGGCCAGCCCTTCCTGAGGCCACTTCAGCAGCCACATGCCTTGGCTCCTATAGGTTTTGAGTCTATGATCCATAGTGAGGAACAGAAGTAGAATGCAGCACCCCCTGAGAACTGCATCCTTTTTAAGAAAGATATGGAGCATCTCTGCTCAGAGTTCTTAAAGTGAAAAATTAACTCTGGGTTATTCAAGGCTTGAATAATTCTCAAATGCAAGTTCTTTGCTTTACCGACACTCTAGCCCTCCCAGTTTGCTGCTCATGGACCCTGCATTAAAGGGGCAGGAGAACCAGAGGGAGACACATCTCTGCTCAGTACTTTAGCTCTTGATTCAGCTGATGAAAGAGATGACCCTTGAAACTAAAATCAAATTACAGAATTAACTTATTCCTTTTATATTCAGCCACTGAGAATTGGGGGCTGTATAATTCATGGGGCTATTAAATTATTTCCTGGGATCTTTGGTAGTCACAAGGTAGCAAGTGGTTCTGTTGGCCCAAGATTTTGGTTGGTTTTGATATTGTTCTAAGAAGGACAAGATAAGGAGAGCAAATATGGAAAATATGGCACTGACCAGTTACATATTCTGACCACAGAAAACACCCTTAAATCAAGCCAACCACCTTGCATACGTAAACTGCTACTCTAAGAAGAGGTTAGAAAGTGTACCTGAATCACTATGCAAATACATCAGCATGAATAAACAACTAACACTTGTAAACAGAAAAATGTCATCTCATAATAGGCTTAGCTTATTCACATTTTCCTCCTAACCTAGATTTGAGTTACAATAAATAGCTAAGGCTATGTAATGTGTCCACTTATAACTCACAAGACAGCCACTAATCACATCTTAGAATGGGCCCACATAACAGAAGAATGTCACAGCCACAGGGTTTGGCTGGTCGTCCTTAGGTCAAGCTGACATGTGATTTCATTAGAATTCAAAGCTAAAAACAAAGGTTGATGTCTAAAGCTTGCCAAGATTCCTCTTCCTGGCATAACAAGAGTGAGCATTTGTTCACAAACTTCTTTTCCTCTACCTAAAAGTGATTCCGATAAGACTTGCCATCGGCGCCACCCTGGGATGATACACTTGTCTACTCTAGTTGTGTAGATAACTGCTCTAGTTATGAAGAAAGATCTCCTACATCTTTCTTGTGTTCAAATATTACCACTGTTGCTCCTCAGTAAACCTCTTTGGCATTACCGCTTCTCTCCATTGTGTGAAGCTCTGTGAGAAGGCCGTCCTTGCTGTCCCTTCTCAGTGAGAATCCTGGGGGAAGGCAAAAAGTTTTGTGAGGAAGTTCATTCCTGAGTAGACCAGTAGCTGTAATTTGTTACCATAATTGATGACATCTGTTTGTTTCCCCATTCTAGATTTATTCAACAGTTAGTTATTGACTATATACTCCAGGTCAGATACAATTACTGAGACCTGGCATTTAAATTCGTTAGCAACTATTTCTCAATATCTCCAGTGGTGGAAAATGAAACCCTCACTCTACAACCCTTGCTAGTATATGATCATTCATGTAATGACATACTTTCTCATAACTAGTCAAAATTGTTCATACTTATTCACAGCGTATCTATTGACTTAATACTACTCATTATTTTCTGTTCCAGAAAACACTTTATAAAAACATATAATGTATAGCAATCAAATCACCATTTGGATGTGCTTTTATTTTTCTTTCAAATGAGTTAAACCCGTTTAATAGGAATATTTTTGGTGGGTCACTTGTGCCCTAATGGAGGAATAAGCTAATTCCTTTGTTAATGTTAGCACTGTGTTCCACTCAGATATACCAATTTGTTTTGTTGTTGTTATTATTACCAATTTATGACAGGTGGGCTGGGTGTATCTCAGGGATGGTGCTTTCATTGTCAGCTCTCCTCTTTGTCTCAGTAGTCACCATAGTTGTCCAGAGTTGCAGAAGGATCACTATAAGGCAAGAGGTTCCAATCAGTTAAAGATTCAGGTGAAGATCCACAGGGATGCTATATGATGTCCCTACAAGACAGGGGCATCATAACATCGTGCTGGTGTATGCGGCTCTGCTTCTTCACAATTCATATCTACAGAGCAGGGCTCTAAAGAGTCTCTGGGCACCCAGAGGACTTTCCAAAAAAAAAAAAAAAAAAAAAAAAAAAAAAAAAAAAAGGAAAAAAAAGATCTTGCAGGGTCTTCCTATGACTCAAGTGCATATGGAGAGATAAGAATATGGTAGAAGATGTTGGTCACCAGAAATCTGGACACAAGAAAGGCTAGGAGAAGCATGAGAGAAGAAAATTCTTCCACCCTCTCTCAGGAGGGGATGCTTGATTAGTTAGAGATTCACTGTGTTGTCATGGGATCTGATGTACTGGTGAGGTTATAGTGAAAGCTAACTACTGGTTCAAGATGAACCTTACAGAGAAACATGATACACAGTATATTGACACATGTAATTGAGTGGAGAAATAAGTATCTATTAATTTGGACCTCAAGTGCAATAGTCACTTACACTTGTTTTCATGATCAAGCTTTTTACTAAAAAGGCCTCATGATAAGGGCAATTGAGACAAATGTGCAGGTGAGAGGTCCTGAAAACAATTTCCATACCACACAGCATGGAGTGAACACATTAAGCATATTTCAGCTTTGCAATCTGCATCCACAGAATTAACCCTGTGCAATTGTCTGGCCAGCCACCAAGAACTAGATTTAATTTCCCCCCTTGGGGATAAATTAGTCCAGCACGCTGACGGCGGACTCCAGAGCTCAGCTCAAGCGCAGCTTGCCTGCTCCCCACCGTGCACTGCAGCCAGGTCTCCTAAGCCCACCAGCTAATTACACTAACTTCCTGAAGAGAGAATTTCAAATGCATGGGGTTTGTAATAAATACAAGTACAATGCTACTGAGATGGCACGCAAGAGAAAGGGTCGTACCTTTTCTAGAAGTCCGTTATAATTTTACAATTTTATATATATAAAAATTTTAAAATTATATCTAACGGGTATAACTCATGTCTTAAACTCAGAAGTTACATAGCATATTTACCTTGTTTTGGAAAAGGCTGTTAAAGGAAAGAATTATGTTTATCTGACCCAGCCTAAAAATATGTTCAACCCCAAACCATTTTAGAAGCATTAGGTCAGTTCAGATGAAGTATAATTAGGTTAATTGCTCATTTTATTGAGTGGAAACTAAATCACCATCCTGATAGTGTTACCTTTTTTCTTTTTCTTTTGCAGAGTGGGAAATGCAAGAGTAGAACATATAGTGGGGACAGAAAAAATTATATGGAAAACAACCTCAGTAACCATCAAGACACCCTAAAAGTAATCTAAAAACATAGCTGTTGGTGTAAAAAAAAAAAAAAAAAAAAAAAAAAAAAAAAAAAAAAAAAAAGGGGGGGGGTGTGTGTCAACAAAATAGGGGTCAGAGATTTGGGGGCATCAACTACTTTCCATTGGTGTGGCTTCACACGAGCTATCATGGTGTCTCTTTGTTCTGGTGGCAAGAACAAAGAGGGACTGAATGTGGAAACTGAGCAGGAGGCAGCAGTGACACGGTGTCAGCTGGAAGGGAGAGCTCATTGGCAGCCTACAGAAGCACAGCCAGTGTCATTCCAAATAATGAGAAATCTACTTGGGAAGAGAACCCAGGCAGCCTTCCTGAAGATAGCTGGAAAGAGAGAGGCTTGTACAGTGAGAGAAAAGGTTAAATAACGCTTAAGCTTGATAAGTTAGAGTAGGAGGCTGATGCCAGTCAATTGAAGTGACAAACTGTTGAACATTAGTGCAGAAGAGAGCCCAAGCAGTGCAGCATGGGAGTGGCTCTGAGGGGAGACGTGAGTGTGGTGAGCACAGTGAGCCATGTTGCCAGCCCTGGCAGCTCAGTGTGAAAGGGACAGTGGGTGAATCGAGCTGGGCTGTTCAGGCCTCACCTGGGGGCGATCCGATGAAAGCAGCAGACTCTATAAAACATTAAGGCATGGGTGTTCAGAGAAAATTGAAAGTGCATGGGTATACCTGGGCCAGAGGGAAAAAAAGGCTGGAAAGTGGGTTTTTGCCAACTCCATAGATACCCTCCTTTCTCCCATCCAATATTATCTATAGATTGAGTAAGAAGCATTATTTTTCCAGTGTACGCCCACGGGAGCATATGATGTTAAGAACTGTGGAAAGTCTGAGACTTTACCCTATTTATAAGCTATCAAGTTAGCTTGCCAGTTTCATGGATGCTGGCAGAGGACGTGGATCAGAGACAAAAGGCATTACTTACAGAAGTAGTTGTAGCTAGGGGATCAGCATTTTCTTGTGTCAGTTCCCTGATCTCCAACTTCCACGAGTGATAAGAGGAGGCCAGGTTACCTGCATGTGCAGTGGGCTGTTCTTCAGGGGAGGAATCTTGAACCAAGGAAACCTGGACCATGATAATGGGCTGCAAACAAATGTGCCCCCACTCCAAATGGAGACATTATCTCTATCTTCCAAGACTGACCTCTATTCCAACGTTATGTCTGTGAGATCCGTCTGCATTGTTGTCGGTAGCTCTAGATTAGTTAGTCCTCTTGCTGGGTAGTATTCCATTTATGAACATTGCACAACAGCCATTTGGGTAATCTTCAGTTTCAGGTTATTATGGGTAGTGTTGCTATGAACACTGTAGTGCATGTTTTCTGATGCACAAACAGGACTGGCTTTCTGTTGGGGAGAACGGTTGGGTCCTGTGGTGTGCTTATATTTAGCCTTCACAGGTGCTGCCAAACGCTTTTCCAAAGTGGTTGCAGCAATTTACACTCCTCAGAAGCTTATGAGAGGTCTGATGGCTCCACATCCTTGCCAACACTTGATATTTTCCATCTTTTCCATATTCGCCATCCTAGTGGCTATAAATGGCTATAAATGAGTGTTAAGCTCGGTGTGGTTTAAACATAAAACAATTTTATGTGTCTAGCCTCTGCTTTCAATCATGCTGTCAAACCCAACTTTCTCATCACTTAATGGTATCTTGGGAAAATCCCATAACGTTTAGGTCCTTTTCAGTTCTTAAAATTTAGTTTGGCTCATTTTAAATTTCAGTCTCTATCTGATTCTGAGCTGTTTCCCTTCAGTGCCAAGGAGTCTTGTGGCTTAAGAGGCTTGGAGAGGAGAGGCGTGAGGTCTTCTCTACAGACCACCAGCTCCTCTCTGTTACAGGGTCTGGTTTGAGGGCAGAAAAGAGGGATAAAGTTTTTAAATGCCTTGCCAATTAGTTATGTGGGCTCACAATCATCTCCTGTTGATTGGTTGTATCTCCAGCCATCACTGGTGAGGTATAATGGGAAATATATCTGAAACTTGCCCTTAGTGCCTGACCCAGAGCTTCAGAAATCCTTACAATTTCCTGAACAATAGGAATATCTTTGATATGCTAATGAGGTCGCTCTGGTGGATTCCTAGATAGATCAGAATGGAGGCTGGTCACCAGAAAGACCAATCACATGATTAGAAAATTGGAACTTTTGTCCAGCCTGACTTCTGGGGAGTGGAGAGGGCCTAGAGAGTGAGTTACATCTGGTGGCAATGATCTAATCAATCGTGGCTGTTCAATGGAAGGCCAGGAAAAACCGTGGGCACCAGTGCTCAGGGGAGCTTTGTGGCTGGTGAATACGTGAGGACAGGAAACTCCCCATTCCCTTCCAGACCTCACCCTGTGTGGGCCCTTTATAATCAAACTATAGTCATAGCTACAGTGCTTTTTTGAGTTCTGTGAATCATTCTAGAGAGTTATTGAACCTGAGAGGATTGTGGGAACCACTGAATTTGCAGCCAATCAAAATTATAGGTGGCTTGGGGACCTCACATACAGCTGGTATCCAAAGTGAGGTCAGTCTTGTTGGAGACCATGCTCTTTAACCTGTGGAGTCTGGTGCTAACCCAGGTGGTTAGCATCATAATTGGATTGCAATACATCCCAGTTGGGGTGGAAACAGAGCCGCTGGTTTGTCATCTCTCTATGGCCAGTGTCCAGAGGCTGGCTCTACCATAGAGTTCATAATGAGCACAACAGAAGCCTGCGAGGCCTCTCTAGGAAATGAAAAATCTAGCTCCAGGTTGACCTCTTCCATCTCTTCCAGTTCCCAACACCAGCAGCCTACCCCTCAGCCCTTTGCTGCTAGAATATCTAGAGATCAGACAGTCCTCGTAGATGAGAAATTGACAGTGCAGGTTAAGTCCAGGTGCCCCAGGAACTACATAGGGAAAGTGCAGAGAGCTCCAGCAGTGCCTCTTCTGCCCACTTGGCCATCCCTCTTATGATGGTATAGGGACAGGGCATTCAGCCCATTGGCTAAGTCAATGTCCAACCTGAGACACGAAATGCCAGTCACCCCTTGTTGTAGGTGCTCCAAAGTCCTTGCAAATAGTGCTCTTGGGGCTTCCACACACCTCCCCAGGACTAAGGAAGGGAAGTGATGCCCCTGTCAAATATCCATGCCTCTCCCCCAGTCCCTTGATATGGGCTATGGTGGGATGCTGGACTGGTGACCGTAGGGCTCGCTCTGCCAGTTATTAGTAAAACCTGCAGGGATGTGCCTCAGCCATTACTCCTGGGCAAACAGAGTCCTCTTAGGAATTAACAAACGACAAGCAAATAAACAAAGGTCAGATCAACCAACCAATATATTTTGAGCACCTATTTCACATAGTAGACTATGGAATAAAGATGGAAAAAAGAATCATAGGGTTAGTTGACCTCACTGGGGAGGATAAATATCGATTTAAGAGATAGAATCCAGAAGTTGAAAATAGAGACCCAGTCCTCACTGAGGACTAGATGCAGCTTTGTATTGGCAGTTTATCCGGCTTGCCCCCGCACCCCTGCTGTAGCAGCACTAATTACAGGCAGGGGAAGGTGAACCCTGCATAACGAAATTGGATTATTTTTATTGTTTCCACAGGAACTGCACCATGTGGGGAATGTTTGCTCAGGGAATCGGCTGTGTTTTCTGTTCATTTCATCCAATTGTCCACAAGAGTGATTGAATTTTATGTCCTACGACTTTAATACCACAAACTATGCTTGAAGTACATTGACTTTAAACAGGATATAAATTTCAAAACTCCTGAGTTGTCCCTTTGCACTGTCTTCCCATGTCCTTTGTTGTTACTATTTTTTGAATTGATCTTCTTTATTGACCTCCCATGCAACTTTTTGAAAATATAAAAGCTCAGAGGCCACTTGCAAAAACCCCTGCCATTGGTCTTGGGCCTCAGCCTTCTGGCCTGGAGGTCACCCCAATAACAAGCAGTAGAATGCGATGGGGCTGGTTCCTTTGTACTAAGGGCCCTGAGCGGAAACAGGATGGCAGGAAGTGCAGAGTCGGGGATGGGAGGTCAGGCTTAACCTGGGCTCACTTTCAGGTGTCACCTTAGCAGCTCAGTGGCCTGGGGAATTTGTTTATGTTTTCTGACCCTCCATTGTATTATTTGTACACAGCCATAAAAATACTACCTCCCTAACAGGACTGTCGGGAGGATTAGATGAGATAATGCATGTAAATCCCTCAGGGCAGGGCCTGACACATAACAGCGCTTAATAAATATGACAAGCTCTTCTGAACAGGGGGGTGGGCGGGGGTGGAGAAGGCATGTTCTTAGTAAATGTGTACAGAGTCATTACAAATTTTATAAGTGCTATAGCATTTTTGTGGACTGTGCTGTCTCCAAGAGGGATATATAGCTTTTCATTAGGTTGGAGGGCCTTCTCGGTGAAGAAGGAAATTATCTCATCAGGGTTCATGTTCTGCGGTTGCAGTGCCTGCTGATGTTGATTTAGCTCACTTACAAAGCCACACACCACGCAGCCGCGTTCATCGCCCTCCGCATTAGCTTATTAATCCTCCAGTTATTCCTCTATGGTTCAAGGGCATGTTTGCTTTCCAGGGGAGGCACCAAGAGGTGAAATAACATGCCCCAACTGGGACCCAGAGGGAGTGGCCAAGCCAGCTCTGTTTTTCCTACGGCCCACCACACTCGGAGGTTTCACTTTCACTGAAGACTTTTGCTCCTTAAAAATCAATGTTTTGATTGTAGGCATTTTATTTGCTAAGTGAGAAGGAAGCAGTGGGGGATACTAGAGTACAAACTGGCCCAGTAATCAGGGCTTTTAGTTCTATTACTGGGTACCAAGAACCACACAGCCTTCCAGCCCTGGTTCCCATGGTTATCCAATACAGGAAGAGGCTTAAACAACCTCAAAGTTCCTTCCCAATGTGAACACTCCATGGTTTAAGCTTTTGGATAGAGGAGAAGGCCCCTTCTAAGGACCCCAAGATCATATTAAGTTAGAAGAGATTTTGGTTTCACAGTTTTCTTCTTTGTAATGAAATAATAGGATGCAGGCTTTGAACCATCCGAAAGTAACAGTAAAGTACTGCTCTGGGCATCTTTAGACACAAAGGAAGCACAAGGCAAACAATAAGAGGGGATCTCAACTGCAAGGCTGAGCATCCCATGCTGGGCCCACCCTGACCCTCCTGGCTTTACCCAGATGCTGTGGGCGGTGCCTCCTGCAGAGCTCCCAGGCAGTTGCTGCGCGGGGAGCCCTGTGTCTGAGGGTTGCCGAGGACAGTGAGCTCATGGCATGGCTGCCTGGCCCAACATTCAGTTCCAAGGGTTCTTCTCAGCAAAGGCCGCTCTCCATTCCCCCTCTCAGGCAGATGCACAGCTGGCTACTTACGTAGCACCTAGCTGTATGGAGCATCATCTCTCAACTGTTCTGGGAAAACGTGGGGGCTCAGATCTGTCCTCTTAACACCCTGACAATGCCCGTGGTTGTCTCTTGGAGCCACTCATGGTACTGTGCATTGTTCCCCATGAATACACCCGTGAGGGAGATGCTCCAGGAAGCTCCTGGCAGGTATGAGTCCACTCCCTGTGCTTGGAGATTCTGAGGGAGGAGTCCCTGGATAATTCTACAGAGGTTTTAGAGGCTGGGTCATCCAATTTCCCTGGCCTCCCAACAGCCTGCTCTCCAAATACTTGACTGTTCAAATATCAATTTCTGATAGAAAAGGGGAATGGGGCTGGTAATAGCAGTAAAAGTACTATTGTAAGAGCATCTTGGGATTGAGCATCTCATGTGTCAAACACACCTATTATTATCACCATTTTAGAGTTCAGGAACTAGAGACCTGGAGGAATGCCTTTCTCAAGACCACAAAGCTCGTAAGTGGCAAAACTGGAATTTAAATTAGGTAGAAGGAAGCTACCCATGGCAGGGACTGGTGCTTACTCAGCAGACAAGCCCAGCAGCCCCAGAGGGAGCACAGAGAGCCTCATGTCTGGGACAGCGCTGACCTCCTGCAGGGCTTATGGGGGTGCCCTGCACTGTTTGTTCACTCCATCGGGCACGTTCTCTGGAGGTGCTCATGCAGCTCCCATTTGAGGGGAGGAGGGAATGTGAGGGCTGCTAAACCCTGCCCACTGCTTGGGAGGAAAGGCGCCTGCCAGGAAGCTGCTGCTTTTCTGCAGAAAGGTCCCCCCTTTATCCAGAATACCCCCAACAAGGAGCGGCAGATAACCCCTGCAGAGCTCGGCCAAGTGCCCCATGGATGAATTAAGCACCTACTCTGTTCTAGCCTCTGCTTTCTCAATATTAAATGTTTCCATTGGGCTTCATATTTTTTAAAGTAACTTTTAAATAAAGTATGCAAAAGCGCACGCATCCAAGTATGCTGCTTCATGACTTTGTCAACAAACTGAATGCTCTTGTCCTAGTCAGTGCCC
The DNA here is from genome assembly GCF_964339955.1 of Pipistrellus hanaki. Classification (NCBI taxonomy): domain Eukaryota; kingdom Metazoa; phylum Chordata; class Mammalia; order Chiroptera; family Vespertilionidae; genus Pipistrellus; species Pipistrellus hanaki. Next base: position 34,771,343 of record NC_140506.1, read on the forward strand.
AGCCTGAGAAACGCATTAGTCACACCTCAGAAACCCCTACTGCTCCCCGTCCTCAGAGATAACCCCCTTCCTGACTTCAGTCACCATACATCAGTACTGGTTGTGTTTGCACTTTGTAAGTACAGTTTAAACTAAATCCTCGGTGCTCTCTTGTGTCTGATTCTCCTGCTCACCATCATGTCTGTGGGATTCACCCATTGTCCTGCATGAAGTTGTAGGCCATTCCTTCTCATGGCTACCAAGTATTCCATTGGGTGAATATGCAGTTTATTTATCCTTTCTTCAGTTGATACACATTCGAGTTTCCATCTGGGGACTGTTGTGAGTAGTTATATGCCTTAATTTTTAAAAGAGATTTGGTAAAGCCTTACCTGCTGAGTAATTAGGATTCTAGAATGATCACCCCTGTCCTCAATTTAGCTCCCTGGATGCTTGGGGTTAGCAGGTGAAGTCAGTGAGCCCAGGAAGCCCACAGTGCCAAGTTTATTTCAAACAGCTGCTGCATGAACAAGCCTCAATGGGAAGGCATATGGGCCTGTGCATGTCCTGAGGTGCTACCAGATACACTGTCTTCTAGAGCCCACGGTCTTCTGATGGCCAAGACTCTTGCCAGTCTCTTCTCTGTGACACAACCAAAAGTCTTTGAGACAATTGGGAACATTGTAATTAATGGCCTAGGTCACTCAAATTTCATGACACACTTAGAGGATGGGGATCATGGCATCTGTAGATTACATTTTGAGGTAAAACTCTGTGACCACAAACTCAGTGTTGTTCTCTGCAGTAAACATTTCAGGGAAGGCTGGACTGTAGGCAACCTTGAAGGGCCAACTTTTTGAAACTACATTTTTAAAAATTATGGCCTAGCTTGCAAGTAAGAGCTACATCAACAAAGGATGTTCTAAAGGTTGTTAGTCTTTGGAAAATATCCAGGTACACATTCGACTGTATTCAGAAAAGCGAAATGACACCAACGGAGCCGGAGAATCTGATAACAGCAAGCAGAGTAAGGGGAAGAGCGCCATAGACGGAGGCTGCGGGACACCTGCTCACTCTGCATGGTGCACACGTCACCGGAAACAGGAGGCCACATTCAGAGTTATTAAACTTGCTTAAATTAATTATTCTTTCCTTGTTCCCACACCACTTTTCATTAAAGACCTAATAGAAAATTCCTCTGACCTAATGGCATTAAAAACTTATTTTCTGACTCTTAAGTAACACATGATCATTTTAGAAAAATTGGAGCTTAAGCAATGTATCAAGAGGAAAACAAAAACACCATAATCCCATACTCCACAGTCAGCCTCTGTCAACACATGGTAATTCGCTCACAGTCATCTTGGTTTCTCTCTCTCTCTCTCTCTCTCTCTCTCTCTCTCTCTCTCTCTCTCTCTCTCTCTCATCTATACATAGGATCTCTGACTTGGTGGTTTGACTTAGGATTTTTTGACTTTTATATGCTGTGAAAGCCATAGGCATTCAGTAAAAACCATGTTTTGCCGAAACCAGTTTGCCTCAGTGGATTGAGTGTCGGCCTGCGGACCGAAAAGTCCCAGGTTTGATACCAGTCAAGGGCATGTACCTTGTTTGCAGGCACATCCCCAGTGGGGGTGTGCAGGAGGCAGCTGATCAATGTTTCTCTCTCATCGAAGTTTCTAACTCTCTATCCCTCTCTTCCTCTCTGTAAAAAAATCAATAAGATTACACACACACACACACACACACACACAACCATATTTTGAATCTTAAATTTTGATCCCCCCTGCCAGGCTAGCAATATGCTCTACAATACTCTCTAGTGATGCTGGGCAGTGGCAGCCAGATGATTTAGCCCAACTGTAGGCTGATGTAAGAGTTCTGAGCATGTTTAAGGTAGGCTAGACTAAGCTTTGATGTTTGCTAGGTTAGGTGCATTAAATGCATTTTCAATTTAGGAGATTTTTCCATTTACAGTGGGCTTACTGGGACATAATCCCATCATAAATTGAGGAGAATCCGTAATTGGATTCATACTGTATAATAGCCATTTAAATCCTCTTTGTAACTTACTTTTAGATTGTGAATATCTTCTTGTGTCATTTAAATAGACTGGAAGAGCAGGATTTTTGTTTATCATATGGATGTGTCCAATTTATTTAGTTTCTTCCCACTCCATATTATGGATGGTAAAATTACCTACCTCGCTGCTTTCTGAGTTCCACTTTATCCATAAGTTCTCTCAAATTATGATTTAAACATATGAAAATTACTCTTATTAGTTTGTATGGAATGTGACTGTATATCCTGGTTTCTCTGAGGGATGCAAAATTGTGATTTGTGGCTTTTCCTGTAGCAAACATGCCTGTTCAGTTGTGCTGAGATTTATTTGCTAGAATGCTTGGGTAAAAAGCCCACGAACTTGCTACCCAGAGTGCAGTTGTCATCTAGGAGGGGGTCGGGGATTGGTATCCTGTGGGGCCGGATGCAGCGCCACTCTGCTCATCGTTCTGCAGCCCGAGCATCTCTCACAGGAGAAACAGAATGCTACCACATCCTCTGTGCACCTGACAGTCAGATAGCATGTGGTGGCTAATGCATTACCTACACTGATACCAGGAGATTACCATCTGAGCCCCCCTCCCCACCCCCCTGACCGCTCCCCAAGCCATTGCTCCTCTCATCCCTCCTCCAGGAGGTCCATTTCCTCCCCACAGCCAACAGACCAAACACGGGAAACTGATACCCACATTCGAGTTTGTTCCAGGGAGTCACCGGCAGGTTAGCAGCAGCGCAGCAGCTGCCCCCAGGAGAGGAAGGAAGTTGACTTGTCAGGGAAGTGGTGGGGTCTCCATCTACGATGAGAAGGGGACACAAATCAGCCCAAGCAATCGCTCAGAGGGTGGCAGGCTAGTCCTAGTGAGGTCTGAGTGACCGCCCCCCCCCAGGAGTTCCTCCGATATTGTCTAGGCTTTCAGGCCCCTCAGAGGCACAGTGGCTCTGGGGAGGGCGAGCATCAGAATCAGAAGTCATCCATTCTGCACACAAGCCACCACACAACCAGCTCTAACTTCACCCAGACACATAACAGCGCTGCAGGGGCCTTCCCGCCATTCCTGACCACCCTGAATTTTCTTCAGGATCATTATAAAAGGCTATATTTTTAATTCACTTTCTACTGTGACAAATACAATACACACAATATAGAACACCTTTCCAAGTCAGGTATTTTAAAATTTCAAAACACGCAAAAATCAGTGCATCCATTGTATTTATTGTTGTCAGAATAAAAGTCGGATAATAGGATTATCCTAACTTTCTACGACCCCTAAACCAGGAATATAGCACGCACCAAGTCTTTTTAGTAGTTGCTCTAGTGTGTGTTGCATGTGCTTATGTTAACCTTGGCAGCCCTCGCATAAACTTTACATTAATAGAGTTACATGAATTTGATTTTAGAAACAATAATCTATCCTTGGACTGAGTGTCATCACTTCTATGTACACAATGTTCCTCTATAAACAATGCCCTTTATTTTGGCAACGCGTCTTTCCTGCCATCTGCCTCCCAAAGCACTTGCCAGAGTTGCAATAATAATTGAGTTACAGGGGGAATTAGGTGTAATGGAGGGGAAGAAAATTGATTGCTTAATTTTTATTAACAGAAAGGGAGAAAATTGTGGTGCCTGCTGTGACCCACAGTGAAACAAAGGGAAGATACAGAGAGGTGACTCCAGGTGGCAGGGATGTTCCCGCAAACATTAGCCATCCTGTGGGGAGGCTGAGAGAGGCCAGCAATCCGGGTTGGGCAGAGAAACCGGAAGGGGAGTGCGAGGACATCAGGAGCCCAGGCTGCAATGGTGCGGCTCTGCACTCCGGAAAGGATGCGGCACCTGGGGCACCTTCTACTGCAAGAAGTAGTGTAACTAACTCCACTCTGCCCTTGGGACTAGGCTCTGCTCTTCTGGACTGGGCTTTGCCTTCAGGACGAGGCTCGGCTCTTTGGGGCTAACTCTGCCCTTTGGAACTAGGGTCAGCCCTTCAGGACTAGTTTCCGCTCTTTGAGGGTAGACTGGCTCTTTGAGGGTAGGCTGGCTCTTTGAGGGTAGACTGGCTCTTTGAGGGTAGGCTGGCTCGTTGAGGGTAGACTGGCTCTTTGAGGGTAGGCTGGCTCTTTGGGAATAGGCTCTGCTCTTTGAGGGTAGGCTGGCTCTTTGGGGCTAGTCTCAGTTGTTAGGATTAGGCTGTAATCTTCGAAACTAGGGTCAGCCTGGCAGGGAGAAATGGAGGTGTTTCTAAAACAGGGCAGAGAACAATGTAAATATAGTGTGATTATAAAATAAGAAGACTGTGTTATAGCTGGCTTGTAGAAAACAGCCTCTCTATGTTATAGTATAATGTGGCACGGAAAGAGCTGACTGAACCCTGCAGGGCCTCGCCTTGGGGCAGAAAGACTACCTGAGAACTACCTCCCTTCCTCTCCTTGCAGGCATCCCCAGGAGCCCGGGGATTACAGAGGATGCTTGTCCTCTTCCGTCACGGCCCTCCCACCTCAGCACAGGTGATCACTGACATCGGTCCATCACCTGGAGGCTGCAGTAGAGCTGGGACCCTGCAGGGTTTCAATCGACGCTTTCTGTACCCTATGAGGTGTGACTATAAAACACAGAGGCTGTTTTCTACAAGCCAGCCATAACCCAGTTTTCTTATTTTACCATCACACTATGTTTATATCTGCCCTGTTTGTGGAAACACCTCCATTTCTCCCTGCCCCTGACTCCCCGAGTCACTGCTTCTAGCAACTCGGTTCCCCCAGAAAACTGGATGTCCCTGAACTGCAGCTCTCAGAGCAGAGCTGGGCAGTGCAGAGGTCTGGTCCACCTCCCCGCCTGCGAGGGAGCCTGCACATCTGCGTCCCATTAATTCCCAGCATGGATGTGAGCCTATCAGGACACACGAGGCTGGGGCGTCTGGCTAGACTTCTCCTTCTCCTTCTAATATAACTGGGGTAAGAATTACATAAGTGATTAATGGACAGAAATGTAAAAAGAGTCCATTTTCTTTGTTTTAGTACAGCAGGAGAACATATTCGCTGTTGAAAAGCCAGAAAATCGAAGTAAGCATAATACAGATAATAAAAGTACCTATAACTCTACCGCATGGAGATAACAGCCATCAATATTTTATTATATCTCAACAGCTTTTTAATGTATGGAAGCTCTTAGAAATGGAATTAGCCCATACACATTCCTTTGTAGCCTCATTTTTTTTCCTTCCGTGGCGTATTATTGTTTCCATTTGATCAAATATACTTCCAGAGTGACATCCTAGGCACTGGTGTTCCTCAGGAGCACTCACAATGAGCCCTTGCGCAGTGTCCAGGTTTAGAAGTTCACCGGTTATTTCGAAAAGCGTTCCTCATTTAGACAACTATGATCACGCTTAGCATTACAAATCAGTGGCCCTGGGCTTGCAATGGGATTCAGATGTCTGCTGGCTTAGTCATTTTCATAATTTATTTGAAGAACTTTGCTCAATATTCATAAAGCCAAATGTTCAAGCCGTGGATTTGCCAGGCCATTACGGCCCTATCATTGTTTGGGAGGCCCTGGTGTCTGAGGCTGGGCTGGCCGCCTCTCCGGGCTCTGGGAGGCACACACAATCCAGGTAACGTTTCTTTGGCTCCACTCCCAAAACCTCAGCACACAGATGGCGGAGAACAAAAGGCCTGCGTGGCCCACCACGTTTCAGCTGTTCCTCCAGCCTTCTCCCTGGCTCTCCAGGGTCCGCTCCCTCTCCCCCTTCCCTCTTCCTCCCCTCCAGAGAGCAGCTCACCACTCTCAGGCTGACAAAAGGCCATGCTCCAGACACCCCCAAATATGGTCAGGCTGAAAGGGGAGCCATTTAATGTCACTCAGTCCTCTCATTAGACTTTGTCTTCACTCCCCTCTTCAAATGTCAGAGAAATGAAGTCCATCTAGGTGCCAACAAATCCTTCGGGTAGAACGGTTGCCATAGCAACTGTAGAGCGAAGCATTAGCCCACAAAACCAGTCAGAAGGTGTTGGCTCAGAAACGGCTCTGCGTGGTGCATCCCCTTCTTTTGAAAGTAGGTTGCTCTCTCTGACCTGGCATCTATTTTGTGTTTCTGTGTTTTGGGCACAATCCTTTGTTAAGGTATTTGATTTACTACAGAATTAAGAACTCTGGGGGCTGGGGAAAAGGTGGGGTGGAGAACAGCTAAAAGACTGGAAAAAATATAACACATAGAGGAAGATGGTTTTTGAAAAGGGAGGAGGGGGAAGCTTAACTAGAATCAGTTCATTCAAAACCAGGTGCAGAAGAATAATGTCAATTCTGTGCTCTGTGAGACGGTAAAAGAAAATCAGCTCTATCTAATGTATGGGCTGGTTTTAAAACAAACCTCATGTTATTATGAATATAATCCCTGCTTTGTAAGCCATGACATTTAACTGGGTAATTAAATAATAATTGAATAAGTCTGCGAGGCATAAAACCGGGCAGAAAGGCACATTCCCCTGAGGCAATTTTTATCAAATATTGACTTACTCTTCAATATTAATGACGGGAATTTAACGTTGTATTTTATATTTACATGCTAACATTGTTTGAAAGACATTCTGTAATTTATAGGTTCTCAAGTTACACATGTGACTTGAATTAAAAGCACAAAGGCGTAATCTGGGGGGTGGGGAATATGCAAAGGTACTGTGTGGGGTTAGGAGGCAAGCCTTCCCTGCAATTAGTCCTGCATTTGTTGGGGTCTCTCTTCTATCCCGGTCTTCTCTATGCCTTGCAAACACTTTAATGTTCTTATTCTACAAAGACACTCACGCCATGCCGGCGGACTTGGAGCTCCCTTTGTGAGCAGCCTGCTCTTCTCTGACTGGATTTTTGGAGGGCCAGCGAGAGAAGAGTATGATGTCCCAACCCCAATGTATGCTGGTCAGTGGTTAACAACCAGGTCTCCAGGAAAAATTTGTGTGGAAATGTACTTAAGTTTATTCTAAATTCTACTGGTGTAGCATACAGTTTAAGAAGAATAAAATATACAGCCTTATTCTCTAAATCTCATGAAGCCAGTCTATTTTCACAGAGCTTTTTGGTTTTGCTGAACTTTTATTAAAACCTGTTATCAACATATGGTGATAACCAATTTGTCAATTGCTTGCAATGAACAAATAATAACAAATAACAAATAACAATCATGAATGTTGGGCCAGGTACTCATGTATGTTGAGTATGATGAAAGTAAAACATGAAAGCCTGGCCCGTGTGGTTCAGTGGTTGAGCGTTGACCTAGGAAGCGGGAGGTTGTTGTTAAATTCCCTGTCAGTGCACACATCTGGGGGGCATGCAGGAGGCAGCCTATCAGTGATTCTGTCTCATCATTGATGTTTCTGTCTCTACCTTTCTCTTCCTGTCTCAGAATCAATAAAAATAAATAAATAATAAATAAATAAATAAATGTAAGTAAAACATGAAAGATGTGTTGGAACTTTTTGCTGAATTAGATGGTGGGTTTCCAATATTTTGCTTTGAGCTATTCACAATGCAATAGCTACAGACACAACACACTTTGGATTTAATTTGCATTATTAACATTTCTATCATAGTCTTAAGTCTAAATAATGGACAAAAAATAAATTAAGCCCTGATTTGTAGGATTTTCAATTTCTATTCTTATCCTGGAAGATTTGAAGATGCCAACATAATGCCATTAAGAAAAGAGTTAAGAAGAGATTAGCTATTTAGGAAATTTTTAATACTGTTTTTCCCCCTCACTTTCCTCCATAACTCCATGAGACACCAAATTGTTGATTGACTTTCCAAGAGAGAGTGTCACCAGAGAGACTTGTTTTTAAACAGAAGACAATACACATACATGTGGCATTTGCCCTTTTGTGTTCTATGAAGGATCCCGGTTTTTTCTTACTTTTCAGTTTCCATTTACTCTTCCCAGAAGTTCAAAGTCATTCATAGAATTTTTTTAACATTAAAAAATGTACCTCAAAATTCCTTTCAAATATCTCAGCATTTTTCAGAGAAAGCAAAATATTTCAGCAGTTTTCAGCATGCAAAGCCCAAAGCAATCATAAAACCAGCCAAACCTGTGGTTTAACTTGGGGTAGATTCTCCCATTTCTAAGACTCTGGCCTTTGAAACCACATGATTTCCCGCTCAGGTAAAAAAAAAAAAAAAAAGCAAGCAGGAAGTTTCTCTATACATGCAAAGTTCAGAGAAATCTTCAGTCCCATGTGGGACACAATGCTGTTCACCTCTCTCAGGGGTCAGCCATATTATGTTGAGCTGTATCAACATATTATACATTTGGATCATAAAATATCAGGATGTGTGGATGTCAGAAGATGTGATCCTTTTAGCTGTGCAAATGGATGATAGCACAGTAAGGGATATGCTGTGTGCCTTTGTCATATAATAACTTTTTTATTAAGTTTGTTAATCTGCTGTCATTGGGGTAAATTGTATTCTATATTTGTAAATATAGAAATTTAAAATTTAGAAAAATTGAAAACAATTACAATTGTATTTTTGAAAAATATTTTTCAGATGTGTTGAATTTTTTCCTGTGTATTTTAATTTCTATTTATTTTGATGCCTTAATGATTTAGGGTTATCAGAATAAACAGCCACCATATCATCATCATCATCATCATCATCATCATCATCATCAAAGCTATTAGACAATGATGTTCTCAAGAACTTTCTAAGTATTGTTTGATGCTGTCTTAAACTGATCTTAGACCATTGAGTGACCTTTGTGAGGTTCCTTCCTCTATTCCCTTCCTCCCTCCTCCCCTCTCTTCTTCCTTCCCTCTCTCCCTCTCTCCTCTTTTCTTATTCCTCCTCCTTTTGCTTCTTTTCCCCCTTCTCCTTCTCTTCCTGCTATCTTTTCCATTGTTGTCATTAACTAATTAAGCAAATAGTTATTATGCCCAGAACTATTCTAAGTACTGAAACTTTGACAGTGAACAAAACAGACCAAAGCTTTGCCCCCATGGAATGCACATTCTGACAGATAATGCCTACCTGTCTTTTTTTTTTTTTTTTTGTCTTCTCTCCTTTCATTGTTCTCTTTTCATCTTCCAAACCAATTAAACTTAAAACAAAATAAAATTATGTTTGCAACATGAGTAAAATAAGCTCTGACCAAAGGTGTATGGGTCTAGCCCATGACTCATGAAGTTCAGAGCCTCATACATAAAATGAGGTTTTAGGTACTGAAAACTCTGACTTCTTGTTTCTCAGTTGTGTGCCAGATGGTTCAACTTATGAGACAGTGACCTCTGGATAAATGCCATTGTATTTGATCAGATGAATATTCCTTCTGAGAGAACCATTTCTCTCCCTTGCCCTATGGAAAAGGGCAGTGATATGTTACATAAACTCTTATGAACTTCTGCTTAATATTCAAAGAACTCATGGAATGTATGCTACAAAGAGGTGTATCCTGGAGCTTTCTGAGTTGGTTTAATGTTGAGCATTAATTCCAAAGTGGAATCATAATGTACACACATTAAAGAGCCACACGGCACCTTCCAGTCCCACTCCAACTATGCCTGCCCTCCAGCTCAGAGAAGAGTCTGATCCCAAGGCCAAACCCTACTCTTTAGGTTACCCCATGTTGGAGAACAGCCCAACAGCTGCCACATGGTCGGTACCTATGGACATGGAGCCTGGAACAGGACAGCCTGCAGATCTGCCACCTGAAGTCTGTCTTTCTTTGCTGACATGGTCACTGATTTTTTTTTTCTCTCTTGTGTTTGGATTTTCTCATGTGTCCAAGTATGGCCAAAGGAAAAAATAGTCTTCAGTTAATCCAAGTGATCATGCACGAGAGAGAGAAAACTGAATCTTTTCCTGGCTGCCTTACTGACTGCCATAAATTGTCCTCCATCACGTGTAGAGAGAGTGGAGCCAGAGTTTCCACAGAAGGACTCCAACCAGGAAACCCTGGATGGGCCTCCCTTTTTCAAGAACTACTCTCTGCTTTGGGGGCCCTCTTGCCAACCCCACACCCATGGCAGAAACTGGGCTTGTTATCATTTTTTAAGATGTTGACTGCAGACAGAAACTAAAATGCAATCCTAGGACTCAGAAGGGAGCAGAGCTTCTAAAAAGCGAGTCCAAAGTAAAAAAGCTCACACACACTCAGTTACAAAGGGGGAAAAAATGAAAGCCTCTTAAAAATACCTTCAAAACCAGACATGGCATTCTATTTCTCTAAGCCACTTACCTGTAAGTAATTAAAAATGACCAATTCCCCTCTCCCAGAAAGCACGTGGTGTAATCCTACAATCTGAGAAGGTGAGGTTTTAATTATGGAAAGGCAAGGGGAGGAGAAGGGAATTATGGGAATCCTATTTTCTTTCCTCAGCACCTAAGTTGCTGAACAGCACTCACTGCTTCAGTCAGGAGGGACACAAAGACTGCCACCCCTGCTAGCTCAAGACTTGGTGGTACAAGATATGAGACTTTTTTCTATGAGGGCTTAGGAAGAGAAAGGGAGGGTTCACAACTTCTCTGCAAATACAATTAAGGTGTCAAAGACAAATACCAGTTCTGAATGTGGGCAACCAATCTTCCATCTGGGCCAACCTTTTATCAAAGGGCACGAAGGGGGCCGCTAGTCCCACTGATTCTGAGTGAGGCCTAGTGGTCTCAGAGCTTGAGGAGGCTGATGCTAGCTCACCTGAAACTCTTCTCAGCCAAGAGCGAGTCAGCAAGATGAATGGAATCATGCGGAGATTATGGCAGATCAAGGTGAGATGGGAAAAGCTTTGCTCCCATATTTGAACCCTGAAGTCATCAGTAAACTTGAAGACACAAGTTGAAAGTTTCAATTTGCACATTTTCTCATCCCCACCCCCTAGCTCCCACCTTTGCACTCTTTAAGTACAGGTAGAGGGCAACACTACCGAAAGGGGATACCAAATGTTCAATGAAGAGAGGAAATGCTATAAGGGAGGAAGAACACACTTGAATGAAAAGACAGCTTAGCTCTCAGAGCCTATTGCATTTGTCCACCTATACAGATGAGAGGCGTTAGTGAAGGAGAATGGAGGCAGCCAGGGGGCTAACTATACCTGGGGCTGGAAGGGTGAGGAGCCAAACCGGGTTCTCGGTGGCTGGGAGAGTGATGGGAGCAGTCACAGAAACAAGGGACCTGAGGATTCAACTTTTGCAGCATGTAGTGAGCATTTGGCATGCAGATCCAGGGCTCCCCAAGACAACCAGAGAAGAGGTCCTGAGAGAAAGACTGAAAATCAAACCTTCAACCCTTCGATGCTCAGGCCAACACTCTAATCACTGAGAACCACTGGCCAGAGCCAGAATATTTTGATTATTGTAGATTTAAAGTAAGTTTGAAATCAGGCATTGTGAGTCCTTTAATTTTGTTTTTCTTCTTCAATATTGTCTTAGCTATTCTAAGTCCATTTCTCTTTCATACAGATTTTTGAAATAATATTTCCATTTTTACAAAAATCTTGTGGGATTTTTATTTGGATTGCATTGAATTATAGCATAATATGAGAAAAAAATTATCTTACATTATTTATCCTCCCACTCCAAGAAAACTCTCTCCATTAATTTAGGTCTTTTTATTTTCTGTAGCAATGTTATATACTTTTTTTTATATAAAGGTATTATATGTCTTTTGTTAAATTTTTACTAGTATTTATTTTTGGGGGACCTATTGTAAATGTGATTTCTTTAGATTTAATTTCCATTTTTCATTATTATTACACAGAAATGTAATTGATTCATTCTGATCTTATATTCTACAATCTGCTAAATTCACTTATTAGTTATAGTAGATGTTTCATAGATACCTTAGGCTTTTCTATGTAAACAATTATTTCATCTGCAAAGAAAGGAAGCTTTATTTTTCCTCTTCTGATCTATGTGCCTTTTATTTCTTATGTATTGGCTAAAATCTCTAGTACATTTTGAATAGAAGTTATGAAAATGGACATTGCTGCCTTGGTCTGAATCTTAGAAGAAAGCATTCAATATATGTCATTCTAAGTATGATGTTAATTCTAAATTGTTTTGTAGATCTCTTTATCAGATTGAGGAAGTTTCCTCTTATTCTTAACTTCCTATTCTTGCTAAGAGGTTTGGTTATAAATAGATGTTGAATATTGTTAAATGCTTATAAACAGAAGCCCATATAAACATAATCATGTTTATAAAACAAAGCAGGCTGAATTTATCCTTTCTGAGGGAACCTGGTGTACCCATTAACTTAGTTTTATCCAATCTCATTGGGTAAAGTGAGATTGGATAAAATCTCCCCAAAAGCAATCTTATCTTCTTGCCATGAAACAGCACAGACCAAGCAAGTCCTCTGCCTCTTATCCTTCCTTCCATCCCACACTTTTCCAATGAAGGCTGCAGAAAGCCACACACCCAGAGTACAGCGATTACAGCCTCCATCAGCAGCCATCCAAAATTCATGAATCTGCAGTTAGAGCTCAAATTTTTATGCTGCCCATGTATTTTGCTAAGTTGAATAATGGGCATAGATAAAGGATAAATGAAGCCAGGGGTGAATAAGAAAAGCTGGCCATTCATTGCTGCAAATTCCCATTCTTGCACTCAAATCATAAAATCTCCTTTTCTTCATTACCCCACACCCTGCCTCCACTAAACATACACATTCACTCAATTTTTTGCCATCTGTTCAGAAATGTAAAATCTTAATGCTTTAAATAGATTAGAAAAATCTCTAAAACGCTTAATAAAAGTGCTTAGCTATTTAATGGATGAATAGGACACTTTGTGAGAAAAAGATGCCTGGCACAGTACTGTCATTATGTCCCTCACCATCAGATTTTGCACCTGCCCATCTGCTCAGGCAATGCTGCTGACAGTTGGCAATGCTCTCGGGTGCCATTTGAAAGACCCACAACTTCCCAGCAGCTTTCTCTCTTGCTTTCCACACATCATGGTGCCTTTTTGATTATTCTCCCATCTATTCCTATTGCTTAAATGCAGTCTTATTTCCTTTCCCACCTTGCCAAATGCTCGCTTCGATCTCCATTTGCAAATGATACATGAGTAGATTTTATGTTGTGTATGAGTTAGAAGACACTTCAAGCTGTGGGAAGAATTAGGGTTAAGACAACTGAGGGGTTTGTGTACAACCTGTTGAGCCATGGCTCGAAAGCAGTGCAGCAGACTTGTCAATAGCAGGTTCTTAGCAGTTTTATGAGGGTTTGACTACCCTCTCCATCACTGGTGGCTTTGTGACCACAAGTCTCATTCAATTAAAAGGAGCAGGAATGGCTACACAATTTGCAGGGCTCAATGCAAAAATGAAAATGCAGGGCCCTTATTCAAAAAGCGGGGGGAGGGAATTGCCACTAAAGGTACTGATATATCAACATTTATTCTTTCTTCTGTGGTTCTGAGTACAGGATAGTTGCTGGGTGACCAACGATATGCTCTCACAGATGCCTGAGGGCCTCTTCCTGTGACTTGGCACCTGTCCATGGCCCACTGGCTGTCAAGTTGCCCCTCCTGCAAGCTGTCAGCTGGAGGCAGTGAAGTCAAATTAGGTCTCTCCCTTCCTCATGGACCTGCAGTCCTACCCACAGCAGACAGATTGTAACCTCTTCAAAGCGACTCACTTAGTACCTGCATTAGGAGAGGCAGGAACCTATCCCCAGCACATGAGTGCCCATGGGGCTGCCTGCCCAGGTTGGGGACAATTACTGCCATGCTATGTCCTACCCCAAGACAATGCACTTGACCCCTCTCCTCCTTGTGCCCAGAGCTGAAGAGCCTTAATGGTTGTCATGTGGGGACAGAGAGGCTGAGCATTGTCCTGGGCACTAGAGTCTGGGGCAGTGAGTGGCTGAGAACCTGTGGGTGGGGAGGCAGAAAGGAGGTGGGAGGCAGAAAGACAGTTCAGCTGAGTCCCTGAGACCTTGGCACATGCTCCTTTTTCATTTGACTTCACAAGATGCACATTTCAAAAATAAAATTATTGATAATTTCAGAGTAATGCAGATGATTAAACTCCAAAATTAGGGCTCCTCTGAGTGAGGGACCCTGTATAACTGTGCTCATGGCACACCATGAAGCCACCCTATGGAGCACTCAGAGCCAATAAATATAAGTTGTTGTTATTGTTGTTGTTGTTGTTGTTGTTGATATCATTAACTAGGTGGTCTGTATGGGGTAGAATATTCATTACATATTTCAGGCATGTTTATGGATGTGGATATATTGTTGTCTAAATAAGTACTAATATAAAGAATGCTAAGTGCTAGGAGGGTGTGACTTAGCTTCCCAGAGAGCTGCTGACCAATCCCAGCACTGGGCCTATGGCCTCAGACTGACCCAAAAACCAGTCAGGGAGGTACTTGTAATTAGATTAGTGTGATTCAGAAATGCCAAAGAAGCTACACAGGTTTTAGCAGGAAAAAATGAATTTTCCAAAGTCAGCTGCTATATTCAGCTCAATCTCAGCTCACTCTTTAAAAATAGTGATATGATGAAAGTCTAATCATCATGGATTGAGCAAAGCCTTTCACTCACAAATAATAACTCACTCACAAATAATTTTCTGTCCCTGTAAACCCACTCTGTTGAGCTGACATTTTTCATGCTGAAGTTCATGATCAAAAAATGTCTGGTCTGTAGAAGAGTGAGTCTAAACAATGCAAAAGTCATTCTGCAGCATCCTGACCTGATCAATAGCCAACCATCACAACTATAATTGAGCAACACCTGTTATGTGCCAGCTACTGTCTAAGTCCTTTACATGAATTATCCCACAAACTAGTTGAGAATGATATGCCCAAGGTAATGGCAGAGCAGAGACTAATAGTCTTCAGAGTGCACACTCTCACCTACTAGGCCCAAGTTCAAATTCTGATAGTGAAGAAGTTTCATTTAAAGACTATGCCCAACTACAGTGACATAGGAATTAAGCTTTGATGGTGTTTTTACAGTTGAGCTTATTACTTCTAAGTACCTAGTACATTATTCATGTAATAGTCACTTGTTTTGTTTTTAAACACAATAAAAACAAAACACTGCATACAAATGAAACTGCAGCAAAAGCTAAAACCAGGACATAATGTTTCCAGCTGTGGTGGCACCTAGAAGTACCTCCCCTCATCTCAGGAGCACCTTTGGATGATATTGTAAAAGGACTGGGGGCCACCGGAATCACTCCAGCTGCTTTATTAATAATGGCTGTAGAGAATGTAGAGGGTGAGACAGTTAAAAAATGTCTATTATAATGCTGGCTTGGGCCAAGGTGCAGCATTGGAGATGATAAGTGGTTGAATTCCAGAACTATTTTGATGTTCAAGTTAATAGGATTATTTGGAGGGTTGCAGTGGGCTGTTAAAAATAAAAGAGACATTCTGCATGACTCCCAGGGTTTTGCCCTGAGCAGTCAGAAGGTTGAAGTTGTCTGTAATTGAGAAGAGAAAACTGCTGAACAGACAGGCTTTGGGAGGGACTCTCAGGAGCTCAGGGTTGAATATATTAGCACTGAGTTGTCAATTAGCCATCCAAACAAGGAGGTAAATTAGGCAGTTAGATATATAACTCTGGGAATGAGGGCAGAGCCCCTGCTTGGAGATGTAATTTGGTAGTTTTCAAAATCTGAAAGATATCTGAAACTGAAAGTGCATAATATCATCACTGAAGTGAATATGGATAGGAAAGTTTAGGCAGTGCTGCTCAAAATATGATCTGCTGATCCACAGCTGCATCACCTGGGAACTTGTTAAATATGCAACTGCTTGGGCCCACCTACACCTTCACCTATCGAATCAGAAACTCCTGGAGTGGGCCCTTTACTATAGTTTTAACAAGCCCTTCGGTGATCCTTTGCCTGCTAAATACTGAGAACCACCATTTAGAAATTAGGAAGGCAAGAGGAGCCTGATAAGGACCAGCCAGAAAGGAGAAGCAGAACCAGAGCATGCATTGTGTTGGAATCCAATCCAATGTCACATGCATAAGAGAGTAACTCATTGAGTCATAGGCTCCTGAACATGGTCCGGTGGATCAAACAACAGGAGGCCATTGGTGTCATCTGCAGGGGGAATTTAGGTGGAGTCGTATGTGGGCACAAACCTGGTTGGATGGCTCTATGATGTTAAAGGAAGAGAAGAGGAGGGAGATTGGAGACCATAAAAATAGATTTTTGAAGGAGTTTTGCCTCAAAGATAAGGGGAGGAAAAATGGCACTATCTAGATAGGGGAAATAGAGTTAAGAAAGAGCTTTTTGTTGTTGTTGTTTGCAAAGAAGGGAGCTATAATAGCATATTTTCATGATGTTGGAACAGATCCAGTGCAGAGGAGGAAAGTGAGAACTCAGGAGAGAAAAGCAGTTTGCAGGAGCAATGCCTCTGAGTAGGTGGGGAAGATGGGATGGATGCCCAGAAGAGGGGTCTGCTCAGTGAGATGGGAAGGATGTTTACATGGGCCAGATATAGTTGGTGGGCGGATGTGGGGGTGAAGATTTTGGAGGTTCTATTCTGTTTGCTTCCCTTTGCTAAGTCATTTAAGAAGCAAGGTCATGGGCTGAGGATTAGGAGGATGAAGGAGTGTATTGGTCTTGGAAAATGAAAGGATCAGGAGAAAGACTACAACTGCCAGGCAACATGAAAGGCCCACAGAAGTCATTCAGTTTTAATAGACTTACTCAGAGTCAAGATGATGACTTTTTTCAAAGAAGGCTTCTGAAAAAAATAAAACTGGTGCATTTTATCAAACACACACAAAATGATACACAGAAGGTGGTCCTGAACTCTGGAAGCAGATACTTCCATCTGAGCCCTGGCTTCCCATTCCTAGCTATGTATCTTTGGGCAAGCTATTCAGTTTCTCTGAGTTTCATTTTCCTCTTCTAAATATGGTTCCATGATTCAAGTGCTTTGCCAAGAACATGGCATATACTAGTACTGAGTACCCAATAGATGCTATCTGCTGTTACTATGGAGCATTGGGATTAAGGATGGACAAAAAGTGAAGGAGAAAATATAAATACCTTTAAGCATAAAAATTATAGGGGGAAATTAAGAGAAAGAGAAGAGACTGAGGAAGGAGAGAATTATTAGGAAGAGGAAAAGGAACAGAATAAAGAAAATGTAAAAGAAAATAGTGGAATTAAGTAAGAAGGAGAGGAAAAGAAAGAACTATATAGACAGTGAAAATGAAATACACACAAATAAGAAAACAGCAGAGGAAAAGAAGACAATGCAAAGATAAGACACAACTTTAAAGTCATCTCTTCAAACTATTACCTAACCATATTTTTTATAAATACATGATAAATTTTAGAGCATTCATGTGTAATTGGAAGGTGTTTGGACAATGTACATATTTAGATCTCGGAGTTAATGTATCATAATCAAAACCTTGAATTGCAATACAGAATCCTAGGCTTTGATTGGTGAATATATCTGGAATCCTAAGATGCCTTCATCACACTTTAGTAAGTCACTTGATAGCATATGTTTCTATTTTTAAAGGCCCTTTCTACCATTTCTCAGCCAGTAATCAAAACATCCTTGGTATAGTATGAGGCCATTCCATATTCACCTTAGCAAAGTTCTGTGAGCACCTTTCCAATGGGAGAAGTTGTGGAACTCAACTCATCCCAAGTTCTTCAGCAAATCAGCCCTGGCCCCACCTGCCACACTGTCAGGAATCTGGGAGGGATATGTGGGCTCCTGCTCTGGACTCTCTAAGAACCGAAAGGGCAGGTTAGGGCTCTGAACTGGAAGGGTTTTCTAATCTCAACACTTTGGCCCTAAATACTTCTTAGCATGACCTGTGTGCCATTTAGAAACTTTCTACAGGCAGTAAAACATGTATCAGAACTCTAGACATGCAGGAAAAGTGAGTGTCTTCAACCTTTTTGAACCTGCCTGAGCTTCATTTCCATTTTGAGCTCCTCTTCTATTGAGTAGAAACACCCAAACCTCAGTCAAATCAGGTTTCCTGGCCCCTTTCCTAGGATTGTGTCCAAGTCCTAGGTGATTGCATAGTACTAAGGCCTGGGGGTGGGGTGGGGAGGGGAGGGGGAAGAGTGGGAGGAGAGTGAGTCTGAGTCATCTTTCAGGCTGACATTCTCTGTTGTCCCATCCAAATATGTTACATCCATCCAAATAGTACTTTTTAGCCATTTCCTGCTCCTGGAAATATTTGGCTGTTCTCCCACAATATTGGGAGCCTAAGGAGATTGTGGGGCTGCTCAAGGCTCCTTCTTCATTATTTCCTTTGCTTATCCCTGGACCGGATGAGGGCACAGGACCCAGCTGGGACTTCACCAGGGGTTGTGGAGGGACCCTTTGCGGTGACCAATGGATTTGCACCTTCCTTCCCTCCCTTTGGGTGACCTTCTCTGGTCCAAGGCTAAGGGCTGGTGCTAGAGGGAATGGAAACAGCACCACTAATTATATATTTACTCAAATCTTTTGTTTATGTCCTAGGCTCAGGCTTCTGAAGGAGAGATGCCAAGAATTGGATGCCTTTGTCCTCCCTGCTTGGGCAACAACATCCCTTCCCAGAGGCGACAGAGACAGATGCCCAGGTGCTCAAGCTGGTGCGAAGGCGGGTTAATGTGGGAGAATTAAAACAACAACTGTTGCCTCAGATTTACCCTGCCACGCCGGCGTGGACACCTCACTCTGAGAGTTACTTCTTAAGTGTTTCACCCCGAGTCATGAGACAAGGGCAATGCCCAGTGCACCATGATGCTTGCACTTGCATGAGCCCGTGTCAATGGTGAAGAGCCCTCACCCTGAAGGGGCTGGTGGTCCTGATGGCAGGAGTCTGAGGCAAGAGACCCAAAGCAGGGAGTGCAAACGCAGTCTCTTACGAGTTCTGGAATCTTGCTCAGAGCACATGTTCCAGTCCTGGGGAAATTTGCTTGTACATTTCCACGTGATGGAGTCTACCTGGGAGGCCCCATCCCACTTGGCATCCTCCCACACCAAAGGGGCCCTGCTTGAAAACCTCATTTTTCTTACAACAGATGCTGGGTTTCAGTCCAGATGCCTCAGACATGTTTGCAGTGTGTGCGCGCGGGGCTCCGGCTGGAATGCAAACAGAGCCAAAAAGTGCTGGGAGAGAGAGCGAAAGCCCCCGCACCATGCCGGGCCCTTTGAACACATTTGGTTTCTCCTGGAAACTTGGCTGGCGGCAGCATGGTTACCAAGCAGAGCGGGTAAGGGGGAGTAAGACCTGCATCTGGATCCCTGATAGCTTTTCCTGGGAAAATGCCCTTGAGCGCCTTAGCGGAACTCTCCCATATCTGGGATAGCAACTTCCAACTTTCATCAGCATAAGCATCAGCTGGGGGCCTATCCACAATGCAGGTTCCCAAGCCTCACCCTCAGATGTGGGGTGCAGCCCAAGAATCAGCATGCTTCTGATCCACATGTTCCCACATAACACATTGAAACAGAAAGTTGGGGGGGCCCTCTTTGGTGGCCCCATGAGGCCAGTGACAAGGACCCTGGGTTTCACTCCAGCCACTTGACTTTCCCTCCTGTAGATATATTTGGGGAGGTGGTAGGATTTTGATTATTTATTGCTAGGTACAAACCACCCAAAGCATGGTGGTTTAAGACAATAACCATTTTATTTGCTCAGGGTGTGTCTGCCTTCAGCTGGCAAAGAGGCTGGGGTCTGGACTTGGCTGGGCACTAGCGCTAGGGACCACTCTCTTTCTTCTCGTGGTCTCCTATAGTTAGTCCTAAGCCCCAGAACCCACCTATTCTCGTCCCTACACAGTCCGGTGAATACAGATGCCTCCTTCAGCTGCCCAGCCCTTTCCTGTGAGCAGGCAGCAGCACGTGGGCAGTCGTGAACAGCGGGTGTCCTCAAGACCTCTCAGAACAGGTGGCATAAATAAACAGTGGGGTAGACAACCCATTGGCTTGCTTTTGCAACTCGAGGGCACTTACCGGTCCATCTTATGCAAGTTCAGACTGACTCGTAGGCTGCCTCAGCTGCTGGTTGTTTCTTGAGTATTTCTGTCTCCCAAACAAACTATAACTTCTTAGGAAGAGGACACAGTCTTATTTTTTTCTTCTGTTTACCCCACAGCGTCTATTATATTGTTGGTGTTCATCAAATAGGATGAGAGTTTCTAAATTATAATCAGGTTGCTTTCAAAAGTTCATTCTTAAGTCTGTTGTTTGGGTCTTGTTTCTCATTAGGACAATGTAATAAAAGATAATTATGTTCCAGGGAAGCCCCCAAATGTCTATTTAACCAGCAATGCAACCAAACTACAGTTCTAATAGTACCTCAGAACCTCAAATCATCTAGAGTAATTGTTTTTATAGGAAAATCTGTTCCAGATTCCAACAGAAGACGCCAGCAACTCATTTTCCTGGCCACAGTTCCAGGACAGGACCTGACCATTTGCAGTTGTCTCCCCTTGTGTGCACACAGACACGGGCTTGGCTTTCTCGATGGGGCTCCGCAGGCGGGGAAGGGACAGCAGAGATTCCTGTTGGGAGATGGAGTGAGCAGAAAGGGCCCAGTGTGCCTGTCAGAAAGCTTTCCCTTGCGCCTGCCCAGGTCAGGAGGAGGGATGTGGAGAAGATGAACTTCTGAGCTGTGGGTAAGGGAGTGATCCAGAGGGCACTGCCTCCCTGAGCTGTGGCGGCAGCCAGGCAGTAGCAGCACGAGCTGTGGCAGCCCCGTTGGCCAGGCTCCTCGTTCAAGCCTGTAGATATGTTTGGGGAGGTGGTGGTGTTTTGATTATTTACTGCTAGGTACAAACCACCCAAAGCATGGCGGTTTAAGACAATAACCATTTTATTTGCTCAATATGGGCTTGCCAGTGGTCAGAGTGTGTCTGCCTTCAGCTGGCAGAGAGGCTGGGGTCTGGACTGGCTGGGCGCTAGCTCTAGGGACTCTCTCTCTTCTCGTAGTCTCAGGGCTTCTCCTCAATGCGGCAGCTCCACTGAACCTTTCCACATGGCTTCCCCGGCAGAGTAGCCAGATTTCTTTTCTTTCTTTCTTTTTTTTTTAAATATATATTTTATTGATTATTTACAGAGAGGGATAGAGAGTTAGAAACATCGATGAGAGAGAATCATCGATCAGCTTCCCCTTGCACACACCCCCGCTAGGGATGTGCCTGCAACCAAAGTACATGCCCTTGACCAGAATCGAACCTGGGACCTTTCAGTCCGCAGGCCGACGCTCTATCCACTGAGCCAATCTGGTTTCGGCAATAGCCAGATTTCTTACATGGCAGTGCAGGACCTTCAAGAAGCAAAAATAGAAACTGCCATTTCTTCTTACAACTACCGGTAGTTAGGCCACTGGCACAGCCTCACTTCTGGTTAACGTGGTCACAGGACAGCCCAGATCCAAGGGAGGGAATGCACAAAGGCATGACTTGCAGGAGGCTACTAAAGTCCCCGTGTCTCTGGTTGGGGCCATTCCACATGTGTGAGCAGCTCCAAAACCAAGAGTATTTAGCTGAAGCTTCTCCATTACAACCACCACTACCATGGTGCTGACATTCCTAGAGGAAGCCTCTAAATAACTCTTTACTCGTCATTTTTTTTCCCATGTCTACAAGATAGATATTTGCCTGCAATATCAGTCTTGTCATGTTTTCCTTCACGTCTTCTCAGCCCACTCTTGCTTTTCCTAGACACAGGTATCTACCTTACACAGGCCATGACACCTTGGTAAATTACAATGGGCTTTGAGGCATGCCCAGATAATAATGCATTTAGGCCCCAAAGTTTGCAAGTAGTTTATTATATTTAAACAGTCAGGTAAAGGAAATTCAAAGCTGGTCCTATAATAATGCTCCTCTCAGATTCATGTACTTACCTGAGGGGGAGAGAAAGAGATGGGCTTGGTGTGAGTGCTCTGGGATTTGTATATAACCCTGGCAGAAACAAACCTAGCTGCTTCCCCAATTGCTTCTTTCCTTCAGGCAAAACTTCTCTTTTATTTAAGGTGGCAATATGCCCACCCCCTATTCCAGCTGAGTATGGCCACATGACTAAGTTCTGGCTAATGAAGCAGAAGGGGGAATAGTGTCTGGGACTTCCAGAAAGGTTGGTGGAGCCTTACTTTGGATTTCTTCTTCCTGTGGCCTGCACTGTGGATGCAATGGATGGATTTCCAGCTGCCATTGGGTGTCATGAGGTGTCTTTAAAGTAGAAGCCACACTGCAGGATGGCAGAGTGTAAAGGTAGATGGACTCTGGGTTAGTGATGACCACGGGGTTTCATTCTAGCCCTGAACTCTAGAAACAGACATAGAGCTCTAGATCAAGACGGAGTTAGGGAGGTCCTTTAAAGCTAGTGCTACTTTGGGTTTCCGGTTACAATTACTAGCAATCCTATCTTATGTGCCAGGCACAGCCCATTATAAATGCCATCTGTTACGTGTATTGCATCAGGAAAATGATTAAGAACCACCTGTCAAGGTCATAGAGAATTTTCGCCTGCACTCATCAGCTCTTTTGTCTAATCAATCCTTAATAGGTTAATGAAAGTGTGGCCTCTGCTTGGTCTATGATGACCCTTTGTAACCACTGACCTTTTTCCTGTCTCCGCCGTTTTGTCTTTGCCACAATGTCATCAAATTGGAATCATACAGTATGTAACCTTTTCCAGATTGGCTTCAGTCCCTGAGTAAATTGCATTTAATGTGCTTGTCTTTTCATTGATTTACAGCTCATTTCCTTTTAGTGTTAAATAATATTCCATTGTCTGGATGGTGCCACAGCTTGATTATCCTAACGAAGGACATCGTGGTATCTCTAAAGTTTTAGCAATTATTAATAATGCTGCTATAAACATCCACGTGTAGTTTGTATTTTGGGTTGGTTTTTTTTTTTTTGACATACGTTTTTAACTTCTTAAGGTAAATATCAAATAGATCCGTTGCTGGATTGTGGGTAAGAGTATGTTTAGTTTTGTAAGAAGCTGCCAAATTGTCTTCCAAAGGTGTTCCTGTTGCTCCCATCTTCTCTAGCTCCAGATTGTGGCCATTCTAATAGGTGTATAGTTGTATCTCACTGTTTTAATTTCCCTGATGACATATGATGTGGAGCATCTTTTCATCTGCTTATTTGCCATCTGTATCTCTTCTTTGGTGAGATATTGTTTATTTGGTCCATTGTTAATTGGATAGTTTGCTTTCTCATTGTTGAGTTTTAAGATTTTTTTGGTATATTTTAGAAAACAGTCCTTTGCAAATATTTTCTACCAGGCTGTAGCTTTTCCTTTCATTCTCTTGATATTGTCTTTCACAGAGCAGACATTTTTAAATTTAATGAGATCCAGCTTATTTTTTTTCATGGTTTATGCTTTGGTGGTGTATCTAAAACGTCATTGCCATGTCCAAGGTCACCTACATTTTCTTCAGTGATATCTTGTAGGAGTTTTAGATTTTATAGTTAGGTTTATGGTGTACTTGGTTTTCTGAAAGGTGTAAGGTCTGGGTCTAGATCCACTCTTTTGCCTGTGGATGTTGTTGTTTCAGCAAAATTCCTTGAAGAGACAGTATTTTTTTCACTGTATTTTTTCCATATGTATCTCCATTGACTAGCATGGTGCTTGACACAGAGTATAAACTTAGTATTTGTTAAATGAACAAAAAACCTCCAAATCTTTTTTGAGGCACATAGCTTCATTGTAGTAGTCAAGTGCCTCCTACCCCTTGATATCTCTTTAAATTTTCTTAAAGGTTTTTCTTTTTTATTATTAAGAAATTTTTAAATTTTTCTTTTTTTGAATTATGAAGATGGATACTCACCATAACAATTTAAATAGTAGAACTGATCCCTCATTTCTGTTTTACTTATTTTTTAACTTGGGACTTTATGAAGATGATACTCTGAAATACAAGCCAATATTACTTAGATATTAATTGTATGTAATTAATAAGAAGGTACATCTTGAAGTCCATATCAACCCTAAATCCCTTCTCACGGAAATCAGAGACAACGTTGGTGCCATCTCTGGGTCAGTCTGGCCTGGAGCCTCTTGAATGCTCCATGGTAATCTTGGCTCAATCAGCCTCCCCTGTACAGAATGTCTGCTTCTTGCTTTAGTGTTCTCATTAATAAATTTTACTTTTGGCTTATAATTTATCCAAATTCAGGTTTAGAAGATTATATCTTTATGAATTAATTTCAAAAAATTTTGCTTCCACCAAAACTGGTTTGGCTCAGTGGATAGAGAGCATCAGCCTGCGGACTGAAATCGAATCCTGGGTTCGATTCCGGTCAAGGGCATGTACCTTGGTTGCGGCATATCCCCAGTAGGGGGTGTGCAAGAGGCAGCTGATCAATGATTCTCTCTCATTGATGTTTCTAACTCTCTATCCCTCTCTCTTCCTCTCTGTAAAATATCAATAAAAATACATTTTAAAAAATTTTGCTTCCTTCTAATATGTTCTACAAAATACTCGCCATTGCTCAATGATCTAGTAGCTATTTGTTTCTCTAACTTGAGGGCTCATCTAGTTTTGCAAAAATTGGCATCCTTTGCTCTGGTACCATTCTGAAGCTCTGCCCATGGGAAGAGCCCTTTACCCACTGGTTGGAAAGAAGCTCTTTCTTCTTGAACTTTGAACTAAAAAGGGAACAGTGTATCTCTGAGGACCTGTCTGGTGGGGAAGAATGTAGTGCACATGGGCAGCCTTCTCCCTCTATAAGGAGGGTCTTCAGGTAGTGCTAAGACCAGGAAGAATGTGTGTGTGTGTGTGTGTGTGTGTGTGTGTGTGTGTGTGTGTGTGTGTTAAAGAGGTTGTGCCTTGCTCATCTGGGAGGTCATGATTCAATTCCCAGTCAGAGCACATGCCCAGGTTGTGGGCTCAATCCTCAGTGTGGGATATGCAGGAGGCAGCCAGTAAAGGATTCTCTCACATCATTGATGTTTCTATCTCACTCTCCCTCTCCTTTCTTTCTGAAATAAATAAAAATATATTTAAAAAAAAAAGAGGTTGTGCCTTTGAGGCTTGTGATAACTACATCCTTATACCACATAATGTACCTAATTTAATATTTCTTAGAGATGCTTGTTTTGTTTATGTTCATGTCCAAATATGGTTCAACTAATCTATATACATAAAAGCCTAAGCAACTGAATGACTGGTTGACCAGTCGCTATGACATGCACTGACCACCAGGGGACAGACACTCTATACACAGGATCAGGCTCCCTCCTGTCTGGATTGGGCCTGTGAGGATCAGGCCAAATCAGCTATCCAATATCCCCAGAGAAGTCCCAGATTGCCAGAGAGTGCAGGCCAGGTCAAGAGATCCCACTGGTGCATGAATCCATGCACCAGGCCTCTAGTAGTATATATTTCTTTAGTGCCCAACCTTCTGAGTACTATCTCAAGTTTTAAGATTTTGGAAATATAATTGTGCCTGCTAATTTTGTTGTCCATTATATTACATAGAGCTTCATGTAAATGGGTGTTTAAAAGGCAAATGTTATGATGAAGATAACTTAGCAGCAACTTCATTGACAGACGTGGAGCTGCCTTTGAAGGAGGATAGAGGTTTCAGTGTGGCTTCACTGCCAGAGTTTCTGACTTCAGGACGTGTAGGTACTTTGGAAACAGACAGAAGCACAATGTACAAAAACGTTTGGTCACACTTTCCAAGGGATCAACTGAACTAGAAAAGAGTGTAAACATCTCAACTGATTGGCAATGATGCTGCTGACGACAATGATTTCAGTCTTGTACTTGGAGGAATCTGAACATTTCTTGGATGTAAACACATCTGGACAGGCTAGGAGCTAATTATGTACATAAGAACTAGCATGGTGTGCCTGTCCAAAAAGAAATCTAAAGGGCTGGTTGAGATTTTTGAGCAGGTCTTCAAGAAGTTGAATATCATCTGCCTTTTTCCTTTTGCTTACCTTTATTGTTTATTTGATTTATTTTCATAGAAATCTGTATCATCACTTCAACATTTGCAAAAAAAGAACAACCCAAAAAACCAGCCCTCAGGTCTAAACATATTTACTTCTCAGCTCTTGTCATACAGTTAGAGCTGGGAAATGAATGCCAAACACGTGCTAAAGCCTGCATGCTAATTTTGTGCCATCAACAACGGCTTGGCAGTGACAGTGTCTGGGACTAAGGGTGGTGGGCTTTTGGGGGGCTGTACCCTTTAAGGAGAGGCACTGGTTACCCATTGAACCTTAGTCATAACCCACAAAATGACACCGCAGCATTTGCTTTGTGCCTTGCTGAGTTTTAGAATCTTTCAAAATGATAATCAAACATTAAAATACAAATGGAAAACTCTCAACTATTTCCACATGTGTGAGAATGAATGTGAAATCGTTTTCTCCATTTTGATGCTGTCAATTTTTTCACATATTTTAAAATATTTGCTTTTAGTTTATTTTCAGCTTGCTTTCAAAGATTAGCTAGCTTTCACATGCCACTTTCCCCAGGCTTCCAATTTTGCAAAAGCTCTGAATAAACTCGCTGCACAGTAATGAAGGCTGTGAGAGAACAATTTTATTTGTAGCATCTCTTCTTTACCAAGTTGTCACCTTCCCTCGTAAGAAAACTAGTCTCAAAGGCAACCCATTACATTTTTTACTATGTTGACCTTTTGAAGGGACAAAGACATTCATCATTGAATTATTATCCCCTGGGACCACTGTTTGACAAAACAATTTAAAAAGAAAAATCAGTGTTTTGGGGGTCAGTTCTGCAACCTTAAACATCATTTTTTATTTAGCCTCAGATCTCCTTTAGAGATGGAAAGTGACTTCATCAGCAACCTACTGAGATTTAAGTTCAGCATTTTGTTCCAGAAAATGTTCATCTTGTTCTTGGCTTTCTAACAGTGATCTAATGCTGATGGCTATATTAAAATGCACTACACACACACACACACACACACACACACACACACACACACACACGATTTAAAGAGTCTTGTTTCATATTGGGAAAACACTACAGTTTATGATCACGTACTTAATTGAAACACTCTATCTTAGTACAAGGGATTGAAATAAAAAGGCCAAGATTGCCCTGGTTGGTTTGGCTCAGTGGACGGAAGGGTGTCGGGTTCCATTCCGGTCAAGGGCTCATGCTTGACCCTCAGAAGGGGACGTGTAGGAGGCAGCCAATCAACAATTCTCTCTCATCATTGATGTTTCTATCTCTCTTTTCCTCTCCTTTCCTTTCTGAAATCAATATAGATATATATTTTTAGGGCAGGATTATCTGGGTAAGTTTCAGACCTGTTCTCCTGCTGGTAAGTAAAATCATGACAGTGCCGCCTGTTAAAAAATAAAATAACACTGGTCTTGGGGAATAGGACTGAGGGCCCTGCCCCAGAGGGTTAGATTCCAGAGCTTAGTAAAACATGGACTGTGGGCCCCATCTCTGTAGTAGGTCTGGGGTGGGGCCTGAGAATTTGGATTTCGGCCAACCTCCGATGCGATGCTGATGTTGACCACACTTTGAGAACCACTGGGCTAGAGCTTGGACAGGTAAATGCCTATCAGTGGTCAAAGGAAGCAGACTGGGAAAAGTCAGAGCCTGGAATTAGATGCACCACTGAAGGGTAGGGACACATGTTAATGAGGGGGGTCAGGTTTATAGGTGGTGTGAGAGCGGAGATGCTGAAAAGAAAGTGAACAAGCACTGAGATAGCACATCTGCCAGGGAGCTCAGTCCAGAGATGAGGAACTCCAAGGAAGACGTTTTCTGCTGGCCAAGTGGGGGTTGAGCATAGGATAGGAGATATCCAGGCGTCAGTCACTCAGCTGGGAGTCAGGGAAGGCTCTAAGCCCAAGGACACAGCTGCAGTGCAGGACCCTAATCCTCAGGGTCTTGTGGAAACCCAGCCAATTACCAAAAAAGAATTCGAGGTAATGTTAGGATAATTCTTGCTGCTGTGATAGAAAAACAAACAAAACAAAACAAAACAAAACAAAACAAAACAAAACAAGTTATAGTGCCTCAACTTGTGAGAATTTCTCTTTTGCTCAAATAAATTTTAAACCAAGCATTCTTGTATGTTAGGCAGCTCTCCTCCAAGTAGTGACTCAGTGACCCAGGTACCATCCAACTTGTGACTCTTCTTCCATGGTCAAATGTGGCTTTTAAGGTCACTGATAGGAGGGAAAAGCATAGAAAATCACACATGAGAGGTTTGTAATAGGCAAGGTCTGGAAGGGGCACTTACCACTTCTGTCTAAAATCCTCTGGTCAGGAGCTGACCTCATAGCTACAGTCACTCCACAGACCTATGCACAGGATGAAGAAGCAACAGTCCCTGCAGCACTCGGATGAAGGGAAGCAAGGCGAAATTAGGTTATGAGGATTCAGAACAAGAGGGATGTGTTCCCACCTACCAGTGTTCTAGCCGGGGAGTTAGTTCATTCTGTCTCCTCACTGCGCTGAGCAAAGAGGGACAAAGAGGCTGTGAACCTGGCAGGGCCTAGAGACCAGCTTTTACTAAAGACGCTTGAGGGAACCTGTATTCTCTGACCAAACCCTCTCATCTAAAGTACACCATCAAGGAGCTCCATCTTTTCCTACAGTGACAAAAGAAGACGAATGTGTTCCCCATCTTACATCTTGTGAATGAACCCATCCAGAATTTCCTGGGTAGATCGGTTTTATGTTTCTAACGTGGGTATCCATTTCTTGCGTTGGGTGTGTTTTTAGAATTTGGTTGTGTTATTTGGAAATGTTCGCTTAAAAAGCCTACCACTGAGCTTTCTCTGTTGAGCAATTTAGGGCAGATCTTCAAGGATGACAGGATTGCACATGAGAGACTTAAAATGGACTAAAACACCGAGGACTATTCATTTTGGGAAAATGAAGGCACAGTGGGAATATAATCACACAAAAAGAACTGGAAGTGTCTTAGTCAGTGTTCCTTTCTCATCACAGGAGAAGTAGCCTCCTTCCAAATTCCTTAACGAGCCTTGAAAAGCAATGTAAGTTCTGAGAACCTAAATCCCAAAACACACAAACTTACAGAATTATTCTAAAAGATTTCTCAAATACTCAACCCTTCAAAAAAGAATCACGCCATTGAAACATTTGAGGGATGATTTGATGCCAGGCCTAGTGTGAGCTGATGATGTGATCTGTGGGCTGGTCAGTGGGGTGTGGCTAATCCGTGGTAAGGCCACAGCAGTCTCACTGATGCCTTGAGATTTTTTACTTTTGGGTTTTTGTTTTACTTTCTTCTTCTTTTCTTTCTTTCTTTCTCTTTTCTTTTTTTCAGTTTTGAGCCCTTATTATTTGCTGCTGTTTATGTTTTGGGGAAGAGGGAGAGTAATAACCTGTTTAAAGCATTAATGTATAAGGGTAAACATATAATATAAAACGAGTATTGCAAAATAATAGTGTTCTTGCAAAGTTATGCTATCTAAACCTCAGACAAATCTTTAATAGCAATTCAGGCAGACGTCAGTCATTCTGGGTAAGCCATCTTCTGCAATACTTAAAATAGAATAGGGAAAGTGAGAACATAACCCTTGAGATTTCTGACAGGAGGGAAAGAAGCGAGTTCACATGCACACAATTTTTTCATGTAAAGATATGCTGGAGAGAGCGAAGGTTTAATGTTTGACCAGGATGGTTCTCAACCCCAGCTGCACTTTAAAATAACCTGGAGATCCTTGGCTGCGTGGCTCAGTTGGTTAGATGTCTCATGCACCAAAAGTTTGCTGGTTTGATTCCATATCAGGGCACATGCCAGGTTCTGGGTTCAATTCCCAGTAGGGGGCGGCAGGAGGCAGCCAGTTATATTCTGCTATCACATGTTCTGCATTCACATCAATGTTTCTCTTTCTCTTTATATATAAATCGATAAAAATATTTTAAAAAATAACCTAGAACCCTAGCCAGTTTTGCTCAGTGGATAGAGCATTAGCCCATGGACTGAAGGGCTCTGGGTTCGATTCTGGTCAAGGGCATGTACCTCAGTTGCAGGCTTGATCCCCAGCCTGGCCTCAGTCAGGGCTCATGCAGGAGGCAACCAATCAATGTTTCTCTCTCTGTGTCGCTCCCCCTCCCACTCTCTCTAAAAAATCGATGAAAAAATATCATCGGGTGAGGATTAACAAAAACTAAAAATAACCCAGAGAGCTTTTAAAAAAACAATGCCTGGGGCCCCCTCAGACCAATTAACTCTGGATCTCTGGCAGAATATGGGCAGTGATGATTTCCTGGAGCTCTGAGAACCACTGGCCTGGAGAGTCTCCCACTTGCCTCCCCTGGTTCACTTACCCAATGGGTGAGAGTGGAAGGGGGAATGCTCTAACCAGGACAACCAGGGCACCCTGGGAGCCTTGCTGGGAAGGGAAGGTGGAGTGGGCCAAGTGCCATTGACTTCCTTTGGGCCCACAACCAGGAGAACCTTCACCTCATCTGACCTGTGCATGTGTTCTAATGATCCTCTCATCATCTTTCATTTTGTCCTGAAGATCTCAAGGGAACCCAGAATCCAATTTTATTATGCCTTTCCTGATCGCTATAGTCCTGGTCACACCCTATCTCCTCTCAGGAAGGTTATCAAGCTGGCATCCATCACTGACTTTAGCCTTAGAGTTTCTGCGGATTTTATGCCACTGGCATTCACCTATTTATTTATTTAATAATTTACCCCACAAATATTAGGCCTGGGGATTGGGTCTAAACCAGCAGTCAGACATCCCTCTCACAATCCAGGACTGCGCTTCTAACTGCTCACCTGCCTGCCTGGTTGCCCCCAACTGCCCTTCCCCCCCCCCCTTCCAACTTGGCCTGTCGCCCTTAACTGCCCCCTGCTGGCCTGGTTGCCCCTCACTGTCCCCCCCTGCCAGCCTGGTCACCTCCAACTGCCCCCCCCCCCATGGCCTGGTCGCCCCTCACTGCCCCCCTGCTGGTCACCCCATGCAGCCTGGGGCTGTTCAGTTGTTTGGTCATTCCCCTGCTGGTCTTGTCGTTCCACACAGCTTGCTGTTCAGTCATTACCTTGAAGGTATCTTGGCCAATTTGCATATTACCCTTTTATTAGTATAGATAATTGCTTGTCATGAAGCCTTCCTGTTGTGCCATTCAGATTGTCTTTTTTTTCTGCCATTTCTATGCCTGAAAAAGTCATCATCCAAAGTACACATAAATAAATGAGGGTACATTTAGTAGCCTATTAAAATGCTATATTTGAGTATGCTGTAGGTAAGTTGTTTTAGAAGCCATAGATACCTGCCTTTAAAAGTTTATAGACCAGCCAAAACAGGTTTGGCTCAGTGGTAGAGCGTTGGTCTGCAGACTGAAAGGTCCCGGGTTCTGATTCCGATCAAAGGCATGTACCTTGGTTGCGGGCACATCCCCTGTAGGGGGTGTGCAAGAGGCAACTGGTCGATGTTTCTCTCTCATCGACGTTTCTAGCTCTCTATCTCTCTCCCTTCCTCTCTGTAAAAAATCAATAAAATATATTTTAAAAAAATAAAAATAAAAGTTTATAGACCAAAGTTGTCTCAACCATATCTTATGTGGGAAATTTCAAGCTTCAATGGGATAATTATTCAGATAATTATTTGTCCAAGGTAAATTTTGGCCTTAACTATATAAGTAGGTGGGATTCTTAGCCTAAGACAAGGGAAAGGTAAAATAGTCCTACCTTCAAGATGAGGAAATGTTTATTTCATGATAAAACTTAAGTATTGACACCTGCACATCAGAGTATTGGCTCACTTTGCTCTCCAGCCTATGGACCACTCTCCAGGTTCTGCCTAAGCATCAGCAGAAACCACGAGTTCTTTTGAATTAATTAGAAACATGTGAATAAAATTTTCTTAAAGTACATATTTATTTTTAAAGAATTAAAAATAGAGCCTAGCTGGCGTGGCTCAGGGGTTGAGCATCGACCTATAAACTAGGAGGTCATGGTTTGATTCCCAGTCAGGACACATGCCCAGGTTGTGGGCTCAATCCCCAGTGAGGGGCGTGCAGGAGACAGCCGGTCCAGGATTCTCTCTCATCAGTGATGTTTCTCTCCTTCTTCCTTCCTCTCTAAACTCAATAAAAGTATATATTTTAAGAAAAGAAAAAAATGTTGACCTAATGGAGATCTGATGAGTGAATGAGATGGAAGGTAGAGGTTGAGAAATTCTGCTCAATCCAAACCACTACATGGAATCTTGTAACCCTACTTTGTCATTTTTTATGGTAGAATTTTTATCCTCTCTCAGTGCCCACATTTTGGTAACTGTTCTTCTCTGAATGACTCCTACTCTAACATCAGTCTGAAAAGTTTCTAAAAATGTCTTTGTAGGTGTCTTTTGAAAATACTGTTTCTTAATTTGAGGTTAGGGCAGGGATGTTGCCTTAACCTGTGATACCTAGCTTTCCTTGTATCTCTTGGGAATGGTACCTATAATGAACTGCCTTTGTCTCATCCTTCTGTTACATATTAATCATGTAAATGGCTTTTAGTCATGCCTCTGGTGGCAGATACAGATGGCCCAACCTCAAGGGCCCCAAATCTCAGCCAGCTGCCTTCTGCTGTCTCTCCAGGGAAGACTGCTGAGGCATGAACAGTGTAGAGGTCTGTCTGTCCCCAAATGTGAAATCCATGGTCCTGGTGATTTGGGAAGACCTATGGATGTCTGAACACTAAGCATTCTTTTTGCCTCTCTACACAAAAGCCTGAAGGGAAAATGACCCTCTTCACCCCAGTTTCCTAGACCAGTACCATCCAATAGAAATGTAATATGAGTCAAAAATGTGAGCCACATATGTAACTTTGTTTACTAGCAGGTGAAATTAATTTTAGCAATATATTTTGCTTAACTTGACATATCTAAAATATTGCCCTTTTGCCTGACCAGAGTGGCTTAGTGGTTAAGCGTCGAGCTATGAACCAGGAGGTCATAGTTCAATTCCCGGACAGGGCACATGCCCAGGTTGCGGGCTCGATCTCCAGCAGGGGGCATGCAAGAGGCAGCAGATCAGCGATTCTCTCATCGTTGATGTTTCTATCTCTTTCTCATTCTCCCTTCCTCTCTGAAATTAATAAGTATATATTTTTTAAAATTCAACATTTAATATTAAGCATTTATTAAGATATTTCACATTTTAAAATGTGTACTAAATCTTTGAAATACTGTGCATATTTTATACTTAGAGCCCCACATTTCAATTGCTCACTGGCCACAGGGCTACCAAATTAGACATCATAATTCTGGACCTATATCCTAATATTGACCTTGAAGTTGTCTCGCTGATGATGAGAGAAAGAACAAAAGGATTAAAGGGAGTGAAGAAGCTAAGGCAAAAGGAATCGCATTCCTTAAAGGAATGTGTCTCAGCATGGAATCTATTAACCTCCTGTGTCAGAATCACCTGGAATACATTTTATTTTGAACAAAAATGCAGAATCCTGGGTTTAACCCAAAATCTATCTAATTAGAACCTCTAATTTGGGGCCTGGGGAATCTGCATTCCAAAGCTCTCGGCATCATTCTTTCACACAGTTATTGCTCTGGCACCCAGAAGAGAAGACACAGGCACAGGCCACCTGTACTCATAGAGCCGTTATATATTCTTTGTCCCTAAATTGTTTTTAAGTTGTTGAGCCTTTTTAAAAAAAATGGGATATCGCACACACTCTTGCGCACAAATTATTGGATACTCTCAATAAGTCAGAACATCTATAGAGCTGGAACCTGCATTTCCACATGGCAACCACTGGCTAAAATGAGCACGGGACATTCTCTAGACAGGACAAGAGCTAACCAGTTTGTGACGTCCCAACCTGGCCCATTTCATTCCTAATGTTACATGCTACCCTCCCTCCCACACCCCACCCCCCTTCCCCCGCCCCAGGCTTTTTACTAGTAAAAGTGTAGACAGGCAGATCTCAGAGAGAGTGTGAGTTCAGTTCCAGACCACCGCAATAAAGCAAGTATTACAATAAAACGAATCACAATCATTTTGCTGGTGGAGAATCTTGCCTTCAATTTGTAAAAAAAAACAAAACAAAAAAAAACACGACATCTGTGGAACACAATAAAATGAGGTCTGCCTGTATATTTTTTTTACTTTACAGTAATTTCAGCTTGCTGCATCAATAGTTCAGAGACTTCCTATGCTATGCAAGTTAACATCTTCCATAACTATGGTGCATTCATCAAAACCAAGAAGTTAACATTGATAGATGTCACCATTTCTTCCACTAACAGCCTCTTTCTGGTGCAGGATCCAACCTGAGATTCTGCATTGCAGTTTGCCCCATAGCCGTGTAAGTTTACTATCTCCAGTCTAGCACAGCAGACCTCAGCTGTCTACTGCCAGCCTCCTTTCTTCTGGACCTCACCCATGTCCTGTCTGGCAGGCAGGGCCAGGAGACTCCTCCCAAGTGTGTCCTCTATGAGTACAAGGCAACCTGCACTCATAGAGGACACACTTTAATTCCACCAGCCGCACTGGCCGTACAGTTACAACTGCAACTGAAAGTTGGAGAGCAATCTTCACACATCCAGTGTGGGAAGAGCTCTTCATTGTAGGTGCCTTTGAGGCACCGCTGAACTCACTAACGGTAATGCCCATGGCATCATCTTCTAATAAAACAGCATATGGCTTATCTATGAAGATGATGTGACTACTGTGGTCCAGTGGGACATGAGGTGCTGGATTTGTGACCACCTAACTTTGTATGCATGTTCTTTATTCAAAGACCTACCTAACCCGATGCCTTTGGGGTATGTGGAAATGCTTAAATACATCCTATCTGAATCCCCCATCCTACGCAGTGACATTTAGACATACAGAACTTTCACTTTCCTTTCTGGCTCTGCTTAACATGTAAATTTTCTTTCAGTCCAGTAGGACTAACTCTCTTGAGAAAGTGTTTTTATTTCTTGGCCAACCTTTCCTCGAGCAGAATTCCAAGTTTGTAATGCCTGAAACCACTAACTAGCATATATGCTGATTTGCTTTAACTGCAAGAACAAATCCAATTAACAAATCCACAAGGACCAGGGCTGGAACGGAGCCATTCTTCCAGGTGGAAACATCTTCTGTTACACATGCTTCTTGTACTCTTCACCCCTAGTCCTCCGATTGTCCTGATAACCATGGCCTGACTGAGAGAATTTGGAGTCTAATAAATCCATCTTCACAAACTCTGGGGATCAATGGCCAATATGTTCAAAGACATTTCTTTCGAACTTTTATCATCTCCCTTTGATTCTGACACCTGAAATCATTTAATAAACACTTGAAAGAAAAAAGTGTTTTGCCCACAGTGTGGTTCTGGAAAGGAAGCCAGTTAAGACTGCATAAGAGCCAGGTCCAAACTCGAGGTCAGTGGGTTGGTCTTGGCTCAGGTGATTGTGCCATGGGTGTTTTACAGCTTCAGCACCTGTTCCTGAGAACACAGTCACTCGGTTCTTAGATTATCGTATAGTAGTTTCACCACAGTGTTTTGTTGTCAGAAAGGAGATAAGACTTCCCAAGAACGCACGCACTGTTTACATACAACACACTTCCTTTTAAAATCATCAGTTCACTTCCTGTTTACTGGTTGGTACCTGACCTTCCTAGAAAAGTTAGATCTACCCTGCACAAGACAAGGAAATTACCTTGGACAATAAAATAAAATAAGAGCTTGGATGTGTGAGTTTTAGCTTTTTGAAATACTTTCAAACCTACTATTTCATTCTATTCTCTCAGTGGCCTTGGGAAAATAATAATACGTTGAGGAAGTTCTATTGTGATCTGTCAGGTGGGAAAACTTCATTCCTAAGGGGCATTAAATAATTTTCCTAAGGTTGGGCACCTTTCTAGCAACAGTCTGAGATAGAAAATTATGTTTGTTTCAAGACTCCTATTCTTTTGTCATGGGGACCTGTGGACCCCTTGGGCCTTTGTGATTTCTCCCTTCTTCTTGGCAAAATGCTTCACAGTTTGGGACATTTAAAAGTGTTTCCCATTATAAGACTATTTGTATCTTAATGGGATTCAGAGCTTTCAACGGAAGCTCCAATAGTAGAATTCACTGCAAGCCAGTGAGCGGAAGGGGAGCCAGGGGCAACAGCCTTTCCCACTCTTCTCTTTCTGCTTGTTTGTTTGCTGATTTGTTTTGTTTGTATTTGGAATCTGGAGACAACAGAAAGAGCCTCCCTTCAATACAAGGTGGCAGGATAATGCTGGCCTGGTGCAGACATGCTCCTTGTTAATCTTTTTTTTAATATAATATATTTTATTGATTTTTTTACAGAGAGGAAGGGAGAGGGATAGAGTGTTAGAAACATCAATGAGAGAGAAACATCCATCAGCTGCCTCCTGTACACCCCATACTGGGGATGTGCCCGCAACCAAGGTACATGCCCTTGTCTGGAATTGAACCTGGGACTCTTCAGTCCGCAGGCCCATGCTCTATCCACTGAGCAAAATCGGTTAAGGCTCCTTGTTAATTAATCTTATAGAAATGAATTCTCAGTTCTTAGGCTCAGCCTCCAAAGTCAGAGGCAGTGATGAATTCTGATTAATGAGCCTCTTAGAGTTGTGGGATCAATTAGATTAAAGAAAATTAATTATCCAAAAAGCCTGTTGATTCCAAGTTTACATTTGCCTTTGTTTTATTTTTACTAGCTAGACAAAGTCACCATACCATTGCAAAATAAATACATAAAATCATTGTTCTAATTCTTCGTTGAATGAAAAGTTAATGATTGTACTCTAATTCCAAAAATATGCTTCCTCAATTAAACAGTCAAACAGTGTTGAAATTAGGAGAGAGAGAAAATGCCACAGCTTGAATGTGTTTTGGTCTCATTAGATTTCCCATGTCTGCTTAGTTCCCTCTCCCTATGAGTTTTCCATGGGTCCTCATTGTCCCAAGACCTTCCAACACCTGAGGTCTCTCTTACCTCTCTTCCTCCCAATGGTGTCTTAGGGACCTGGGTGATGGAGGTGATGCCATGCATTCAGTCTCCAGAAACAACTTGTTCTCATGTGGTTTGCATGTGTTCATAATAACATGCTTGGAGTATGTCAGCCAGTACCATCTGGGGCTCCTGGAGGAGTGTCTGGGAGCCCAGGACAACTTAATCTGAGACCAGAGGAGGATGGGGTGATATATTGGACAATTGCAATTCCCCTTTAGGCAGGGAGATTCTCTGGCATGAGCATGTCTACATCTGCTAAACCCATTACAGACCCTATTCCTCAAGTGTATTACAACGAGAATAGCCATCAATCTGGCTACATTATCACCCCTTTCTGACCACTATTCTCTGGTCCGATCCAGGCTGTGTCCAACACAAAAAAAAGGATGTGCCAGTCTCTAGGTGGGGCCTCCTGGTCAACCTTCTACCTGCTTATGTTGGAAAAGTCAAACCAGACCACTTGGTACTGGTACTAAATTGACAGTCCCTGAAATGTCTGAGGCCTAATATCACCCTAGCGTCTAATTGCTGGGGAAAGGGCATGTGTCTTAAATTCAGCATATCTGGCCCCTAACAGTTAATGTCTGCACCAGTGCCTCTCAATCTTTAAAATATATAAGAATTACCTGGAGAGTCTGTTCAAACAACATTCTTGAGTCCCATTTCCATAAATTCAGATTCGGTAAGTCTGAGGTGGCACCTGGGAATTTGAGTAGTGCTTTCCTATCCCTTGCAACACAGAGTATGGTCCCCATACCACCAGCATCGTTATCCCCTGGGAGCCTGTAAAAACCCAAGTTCCTGGATCCCTCCTGGATCCACTGAATTGGAATTTGTGGCCTTGGAATTTGACATGTTCTAGTCTATCTCATGCATTTAGCACTGAACACAGAGTGGGCATATCATGGACTTGGAAAGGTTCTTAAGAGTTCAGGTGCTCTAGGTTAAGCATGTCAAACTCACCGCCCACGCGCCACATGCCTCCTTTATTTGGCCCATGTTAGCCTTTGAATTTGACATGCTTGCTCTAGGTCCTTGCTTTCAAAATGTTGTTATTAATTCTATAATGCTTTGCTTGATGACTTTCTATGAATATCCATGTCTTTCACCTAAATTGCAGTAACCTCAAAGGGCAGTGGCCATGTCTTAAAATCATTTCATAAAATACCCTGCATATCGTAGGCATGTGGCAAGCATCCGTGGGCCAATTGGTTATGACAATATTGCGAAGACACCCCCATAAAGTGAAGGTGTGGCATGTTTTATTCATAAAGGAGCTGTATCGCCAGCCTGTGATCTGTGTTTGATTGTTCACATAAATTTACACAACCTGAAGCACAGGCTCAACATTGCAGTGTCTGAACTCTCACTGGCATAATACCCTTGTTCTGAGAGTGTGCTGCTTAGTGTGATTATGTGCAAGGCATTCACGGTACCAGTAAAGAAAGAGCTGGCTGGAAAGCCCTTGTTCCTCTCAATTCCATGCGGTGCTGGATTTGAAAAGTTTTTCTTTAAGGAATGCCATAAAGTCTAAATCAGGAGAACTTTTGAAAACAAAGTACTCAAAAACAGTAACTGTTTTTGTCATGTCTTTACAAATAGATTTTATTATCATTTTTTGAACATTTTGTTGAAGGATAAAGATCTCATAAAAGTATCATGAGACCTTAATGCTTGAATCAAAAATACCTTCCAATACTAGCTGGCTTGCTCTCCCCCAAAGCTAGAGACTTGGCTCTTTTGTACTCTT
Source organism: Pipistrellus hanaki (assembly GCF_964339955.1). NCBI lineage: Eukaryota > Metazoa > Chordata > Mammalia > Chiroptera > Vespertilionidae > Pipistrellus > Pipistrellus hanaki. The sequence continues at coordinate 34,810,020 of NC_140506.1, forward strand.
GAGGGCTGAACAAGCAGAAAACATAGTCAACAACAAATATTCATTGGTTGCCTACCAGAAGCAGAGCGGCCCACAGACCAGCAGCATCAGCAGCACCTGGCAGCTTGCTAGAGAATTGAAATCTCGGGCCCCGGCCCAGACCTCCCAGAGTCAGAATCCACATCCCAGTGAAATCACTTTATGAACTTTAAAGTATGAGAAGGACTGGCCTAGAAGGGCTTTTTAAGAACAGGATGTAACATGAAAGTTAAGACCTCAGTGATAATAAGAAGGAGCCAGCTGTTTGGCTGGTGGGGAGCAGAGCAATCAAGTACAGGAAATACACAGTATTGGCCCAAGACGTGGGTGGGAAGAACAGAAAGAAGGCCAGTGTGGGTGGAGCAGGGCAGGAGAGGGGCAGGAGGGTAAAAGAGGAAATAAAAAACATAAACAGGAGACTGGTCCTCCCATGCCCTAAAGCCACTGTTGAGAGCGAGTATTTTTCTCTAAGAGCAAAACAAGGCACCAAGGACTTTAAGGAGGGGAGATTCAATATCTGATTAAGATTTGGAAAAACGCTTTTGAGAAAGAACAAATTCCCAGGCTAAGTTGACGAATTGGGTTCAGGGTAATATTTGAGGGAGTGGGGTATGAGGGAGAGAGTTTGAGAATAATTCTTTGATTTGGGGAAATTTATAGCACTATTTGCCATGAAGGGGAAGACTCGAGGAAGAGAGTACAGGCTGAAGGCAGTGGTGAGGGTAGAATCAAAAATTAAATCTCAGATACCATGAAACATCCATGTGGAGAGAGGGGCTTGGCAGCTAGATACTCAAATCTGGAGATGAAGGCAAACCAGGTCCAGGGATGTGGATTTGCCATCTCTAGACTCCCGATACCATGCTGTCCTCATTTTTAAGTTACCAGCAAAGGGCTGTTTGGCAGAATATTCAAAACCTCGTTCTAGTGACACTGAGTCATTTTCGATGTTATGCTCAGTGTTCCGTGGGAATACAGAAGCTTCACATTTTCAGAGAGCCATGAAGCCAACAATCTCATTGCTCGCTAATTACTCAGAAGTAAACAGAAATGGACTCTGAGCATGCAATGTTCTTGGATCCTACTTATCCTTAATTTATGGATAACTCTTCTAAGTGTGTTTATTCATTCTTCCAGACCAAAGCAAATTAGAATTAACTTGTTTAATTGTGGCCTTATTGGTTGCGTCTCCCCCAGCAGGTCTGCTCAGGCAGGCAGCCCCTGGCCTAGGTTGGTCTCTGTTGAACTGTACTCCCTGCCTTTGGAAGCAAGCCTGGCACAAAGGGAATGCTCAGAATTAGTTCTTCCAAGTTCTGGCCGGTGTGGCTCTGTTGGTTGAGCAGCATCCTGTGCACCAAAAGGTTGCCGGTTTGGTTCCCCATCAGGGCACATGCCTAGGTTGTAGGCTCGATCCGCATTAGGGGGCATGCAGGAAGCAGCCCTTCACTCTCACATAGATGCTTCTCTCCTTCTCCATTTCTCTATCTCTAGATTCAATTTTAAAAATCTTAAAGGAATAATTCATTGAATAGAAGATGAGAGTGGAGGGAAGTTTCTTAAGACACATATATCAATAGCAAAACAGTAACAAGTAAAGGTCTGACGCCCTGGGAAGAGTTAGAAAAATTGTTAGAGCTCAATAACTCTAAGACCCTGGGACATTTACCCAGGAATTTTCCCAGCACAGCTCGTAACTCAACAGGCCCTGACGTCATTGCTTACCCATGGCACAGTGAAATTATCCACACTCACAAGGATGACCCTGAGTCATCACCAAGAGGTTGAAATATGGTCTGTCACTAGATTTAAAATGTCAAGGAATATGAAATGTATCTTTAAAACCATTTCGCCAAATGGTTAAAATGCATATTTCTGACCTGAAGTCTTAGGATATCCCAACAAAACATATAAATGGAAGATCTTATCACTCATTGATACTATCTGTCCAAATGAGGCAAAATTACATTATTCTTTATATACAATTACCTTTTGTAAACCACAGTCATCTTGGTTTAGCAATGCCCCTGATTACCTATAACGTCATTTGAAAATTAGCAGAATTCTTCTCCTGGAAAAATTACAGATTCTCATTTCATGCAAACAAAGACATGCTCCTTCTACCAAACATAGTTACCACTGCAAACAGGACTTTGGATGCGTCTGCTAGGGAATAAGCAAACATGAAACACCACCTGAGGACAGATCAACAAAGGAATTGAAACCATGTGTGCAATTGGAAAAACCATGTGGAGAGCCTGTTGGTAATGGACGGAGGCTCAGACCCCTGAGGAACCCAGCTATATTCTTGTAGTGCTCCAACACAGGTGCTCAGTAAGCACAGGAAAGAGCAGATAAAGAGGTATTTCTTCCTCTTCATTGGGAAAGGAAAGGATTAGAGTTCGAGTCTCAGGCAGCTCCATTTCTGTGAGCTTTTTCCTACTTAAGGGGTCAGAGTGGGTGTTTTTAGGTGTTCATCTCTGAAGAAACTATGGAAAACTTGTCCTGGCATCATGGAGATGCTGGTGGTGAGTTTTGGATGGCAGTCTACTCCCAGGTTAGCACAACAAAAATGAAGGACCTCTTGAAATATAAAATTTGTTGACTAAGTTATTTTCCTCCATAGTCTCTCTCTCTCTCTTTCTCTCTCTCTCTCTCTCTCTCTCTCTCTCTCTCTCTCTCTCTCTCTCTCTCTCTCTCTCTCTCTCTCTCTCTCTCTCTCTCTCTCTCTCACACACACACACACACACACACACACACACACACAGAGGCTCCTGAAGGCTGAGACCACATTTACTATAAAATATCTAGGCTGCACTTGGGGGTTGAAGGTGACGACATAAGGGTTTGAAAAACAGTTGTTTATTTCTGTTGATCTGACTCCTGACAGTATTTTAAGAGGATTTGGAAATAAAGATGTTTTCAATTCAGAAACAGCAAAAGCTGTGTTTGTGTATTACAGGGCAATTGCACAACATTGGGATGTATTTCCACAACATCCAGGCCAGGTTGGCATGAGGTACCAGCTCTATCTAAAAAACATGCATGACATGCAGTCCAGCATGACTTCTTCCCCAGCCAGAGGACTCACTTCAATCAAAAACAGCATCTAGCGAAGAACTGCATCTAGGGGGAAAAGATCTGTCAGCTCCCAATAAACGAGGCCCACTATAGCATGAGCTGTAATCATCATAAAAGGTAATGGTAATGATCTCCAGCAAAACTTCACAGACAGCTTCTGTGCTAGCACCACAGTGAAGCACCTTAATGGATATCTCACCTAATCTCCTCAACCCCGTGGGAAGGTACTTCCAGGTCTCCACTGACAGTGGAGGAAACTGGGAGACCAGGTAGGAGACTCCTGTAACAGTTCAGGTGTGAGAGAGGGGTAGCAGTGGGTGGTGAGGTATAGAGACTGGAAAACTTGCCTAAGGTCCCAGGACAGGTGGATGCGGGAGGCAGTGGCTGCTACTCCTGGACTCTCTGGGATTGACACGAGCTGGGGCTCCATGGTTTGCATATTGAATGGTTTGGTTCCCCATCGAGCCCATTTGTAGCTCACCAAAGTAAACAAAGTGAAATGTGGAAAGCAGACAGTTAGAAGGGGGAAAAAAAAAAAAAAGCCTTTTGTAACAGCTGGGCCAAAATATCCATTTTGCACACATCAGAAATAGTTTTTTAAATATTAAAACACCACCGGATACACTGGCATATCTGAACAGCTACTCAGATAATAGAAGTTTGATAAGAGAGAGCCACCACACTAGGAGGGAAAAAAAAGTCTGAAACCCTAAACTTTTGTGAAATTGGCTAAAGGCCAAATGTCAGCATTTTCACCTCTGTTCCCATATGGCAGGAGGCATTTCACACTGCTTTCCATAATTTCAATAAATCTGGTAAGTGATATGAGTGCTCTGCATGCCAAGAGACATATAATATGCGTATCAAAATAGATGTCTAGGTTGGTCTGTGACAAGAACCAGATTTCAGCAGAAAAGAACAAATCTGGCCTGGCTTTGGTTCAGCGAATGGGTGAGCACAATCCAGGATCACTTTCTGCTTATTTTCTTTTTTTCTTAATTTTCAAATAACGTCTCTCCTACATTTGCTTATTCTCTACAAACCCTTGACCATCTTGATAACTTCTTATTAACATCCCCTCTACCACTTACAGACTGACTGGCCATTGTTGCCAGCCGATGGTACAGAGAGAGCACAAGAACTGGGGAACTCATTCATCCACTCAGTAAATATTTAGTGAACTCCAGCTCTGTGTCAGGAATTATTTCATGCACTGAGGATACTATCATGAACAAAAGAAAGTCCCTGCTCACATAAAAAAAGCTGACATTAACCAAATGAATAAATCCATAGGCAATATGTCAAGCGATGATAATTAATATAAAGAAAAATAAAGCAGGGCAGGATGGATAGGGAGTGATTGGGAGTGTCCAAGTCCTTGATGACACATTGTATTCGATCAGAGACTATAAGGAAATAAGGCAACAAGTTGTAAGGAAAGAGCATTCTAGTGAGAGAGCATAACAAGTGCAAAGGCCCTGGGGTACAGACTTGTTTATATTCAAGGATGGGGAAGGAAGTCTGTGAGGCCAGAGCAGAGTGAAAGACGGGGAGTCATAAGAGAGAAGGTCAGAGAGTTAGTTGTGCCTCAGTGGCTGGCCTAAGGACTTTGAATTTATTCTGAGTGTGATGGGAAGCTATTGGTGAGTTTTGAATGGAAGAATTAGGAGGTCTGACTTCTATTTTCAAAGTTTATTCTGGCTCCTGGTAGAGAATTAACTGAGTAGATCAGTTAGAGTGAAGGCAGGAATGCTGTTTAAAAAGTTAGCCACTGGGATGTTTTCAAGGCAAAAACTAGAGTCTGCTGATAGATGTTGATTGTGAAAGAAGTTAAAATGCTTTCAAATTTTTGGAACATCAGTTATGACTGACTATAAACTTGCAAATAAAATGGATTGCCTGCAACAACAACAAAAAATAGTCATATCCCAGCTGACAACCCATTCTGTGTCATATTTTATGCAGACATTTCATAACAACAGCCAGTGTTTGGGGACTGGAGTGTGATGCAGCTGGGGTTGATCTCTCATCACAGGTTGTTCGGGGCCTTCCTAAGAGATATGTCCCTTTTACATTTCTATCAAGTCATTATTAAAAATGAACATGGCTAGCTCTTCTCTGGAGCCATTTCAAAGGGGCAGCTCTACATTGAACTGTCCTGTTGTAACATGATCTCTACAGAAAATTTAGGAAAGTAAATTTTTTAAATTGCCCATTTGGCCCTAGCAGGGATAGAGCATAGACCTTCAGACTCAAGAGCCCTGGGTTCCATTCCAGTCAAGGGCATGTACCTCAGTTGCACGTTCAATCCCCTGGTTGGTGCTCCAGCAGGAGGAAACCAATCAATGTGTCTCTCTCACATTGATGTTTCTCTCTGTGTGTCCCTCCCCCTCCTTTCCACTCTGTCTAAAAATCAATGGAAAAATAACCTGGGGTGAAGATTAACAGAAACAAACAAACAAATAAAAATGCCCATTTGAGTGTCAGCCAGGCACACTAAGCTCTGTAGATACACTGCTTTTGTGTCTCTGGGGAATAGCACTGAGTGTGTGTGTGTGTGTGTGTGTGTGTGTGTGTGTGTGAGTGGGTGTGTGTTTAAAAGCAGAAAAAGAAGAGGTGAAGACCTTTGCCAATGCTTGTCTACACCTTAACTGAGTCTACAGCTTACAGGCTTGTTCTTTTTAAAATTTCTACAAGTAGCCTAGAGCTCCTTAGGGATGGGTCCTGTATACTAATTATTCAGATTTGACTGAACTTGGTTGTCTTGATTTTCCTTCCTGCTGACTGAGCATGCCTGGAAGTGATCAGGTCCTGGACCTAGCCTCTCTTCACCACTGTGACTCCGCTGTTGAGGACCAGACGACAAGGGTGCAGAAGGTGCATTACCTTTCTAACCATCCTTACTTCCCCAGGGGAAGGACCATGAAGGGGAGCTAAGGAGCACCCCGAGATCCCAGGAGCTGGTTTTTCCTTCTCTCCCCAAATGAAGAGGTCAGAACAACACAGGCTGCTACATTTTCCTAGCTTCTCATTTGGCCTCATATACCTTCCCCTTGATCCATTTTTGTGCTTTGTCTCAGAAATTGCAGACATGGAGTAGGAAATGGTTGGGCAACCTCGGGAGTTGGACCCGAGGTGGAAATGGAGGCTCTCTCAGAGCGGCATGTGCTGCTGAGACTGACTCAGGGCTGGTTCCACTTAACAAGTTCTGAAACCACAGTGTCCTGAGAGAGAGATGATGGTGAGCCAGTCATTGAGAAAGCCAGGTAGGAGGTGGCTGGGGTAGCTCACTATGGACTCTGACAGTATGGCTATGGACCTTGACAAGGCGACATGTATCTCAGGAGCCCTTTGCCCAGCATCTGAGGAGGAAATCTCTAAGGACACCTGATCACCAGGTTATATGCTAACTAGAGGCCCAGTGCACAAAATTTGTGCATGGTAGGGTCCCTATCAGTTGCCAGCCACCACCCTTCCCCCAGCCACTTGCCACCACTTCCACCAGCCAGGGCCTCATTCCCTTCCCCTGGCCAGACCTGCCCCCTGGTTGAACTCCTGGGTGAACTCCCATTCAAGGGGACAAATTGCATATCATACTTTTATTATATAGGATACTGTAACCCAGGTGTCTACCTTCTGGATAACTTTCAAGTCTTCTAGCCTTCTAAAGTCACAACCTTTACACACCTTTACAATGGCTTGACTTTATTCCATTTAACATCCTATGGGCAGCCCAGATTCACCCCCTCTCCCCACCCCTCTTTTCTTTAGTAATTTTTCTGCTGGAAGTTGACATCCCATTGAGTCCTGAGACAGTTTACCCAGTGACTAGTTCTCTGCACTCTCCTGGCTCATAGATATTATCTCTCTTAGCTTCTATAGCTGCTGTCTTGCTTGGTGCCAACTCGGATACTGTTATTTTCCTTTCATCCATCTAGAAACCACTCAGTAAGGTATTCTGATCAGCAGACATATATGAAAATTCCGGAGGTGAAGAAGAGAATTACAACACAGTAGAAAGTCCAAGAAAGCTTAGCTTCACCTCCCTGTCCTAAAGCTCTCTCTCCTGGGAGCCTTCTCCGTTGTACTTTGTGGCATGTCATAGATCTGCTGGAAAAGCCCAAGTTCTGTTGGTCTAGTAAGAAAAACATTTAAGCTCTCTTGTTCACCTTGAATCCAGGCTCCAGCCCAGTGGTGCTCATCGCTCATGACCACAAATGCTCATTAAGCCTCGATGGACGTGGGATAAAGTGCTTGTCTTTCCAGACGCACAGTGTGAGCTCTGAACCACGACCCCATGCTGCTTTCTGACTTTCTCCACTCTCCAGGCTCAGCAGGGAAACAGATTAAAAAAAGGAAAGCTGGGGAGGAGATTCCCTTCCTCCACCTCTCTCCCTGGGGCAGAAGTCATCAACGAGGACCAAACATTCTGTCCAAGGCAACACATCCCGTGCCTGTACACACTCATTAGGTCTCTCTCAAGCCTTGATTCACCAGGACTCCGGTCATGGTCAAACTGGGGATGCAGACCAGGTCTGGCTCTGCTGTCTCTTACACGAACTGCTCAGAGGCCAGGCAACTGCTGCTGAACTGCTAGAGTTGTCCCGTTGGTGCTGCTCAGTGTCCTGCTACTTTATCTCCTGGACTCCCTGCTCGGTTCCCCGTGCTCAGCTCTGCAAGTGTGTGAATGTTCACCATACACACACTGAGCAAGTGTTTACAGCGAACCTTTACATAGAACCAGAAATGCTCCCGAATCTATAAAAGGGTCCTAGTGAAAACCAGCCCACTGAGTCCCAGGGATGCCCAGGCTGAGGCCTGCATGCTGAATGGCCCCTGTCAAAGGCCGGGAGGTCCGGATCAGCTGACAGGCGTCCCTGTTTGCAGCCTTTGTGAGGTTTTCACAGTGAGGACCTTCATTCAGGTTGAGTACAATAATCTTTCACGATTCCCATAAATCAGAAAACTGCATATGTCAGAGAGGGTTAGGTCGCTCTAGGGGCTCCTGTCTGGAGTTTAAGAAACAGAAAAAAAAAAAAAGACATATTATATGCAGTGAAGGAAGCAGGGGTTGGGGGAGGAATGTTATGAATTGTGTCCTGAAAAATTCAGCTCAACAGTTCTAATAGGGCCAATATTTAGGCTACAGTGTTTGGCTGGATCTATTATGCAATTCATCTTCCCGCTAGCAGACACAAATGATCTGACCCAGAGCCAATTTCTTTTTATGGAGTTAAATTAGTCACTATTTATAAGCTGAAGAGGTTTCAAAAAGGCTATTTCAGGAGGGTGCCATTACTTTTTTCCACTAGTATGTTTGCCTTTCGATCAGTCCGGATTGCTTTTGTTCAATTGCGGTTTCTGGGTAAAATAGTGGGCACTATTGGTAAGTTTGGACAAGATAATTTTAGCTGTCTGAGGACTTGGGTCATTCATCTTAAAACAGGGGTGACAGATTGGGAAACTTTATGCTGGGCAAGGATATGTGGCTTGGAGGCCTGAGTCATCTGTGCAAATTTAGGCACATGTTACATGGATGTCGATTTTTATTTATGGCAAATAAAAAAAAAATTGGGGGGGTGGGTGGAAGAGGACTTTGTTTCTTACCCTGGCTTGGATCCCTTTCCCATATTTCTTTCCCCAGAAAAATGAGATCTAAAGAGAGAGGTGCCAAAGCAATTACCTGATTAAGTATCTGATGTGACAGAGAGGTGCCAAAGTTATGTAAAGACCCAATCCTCAGCCTCCTACCCCGCTATTCTGAAATCACCCATCTTTTTTCATTCCTCTTCATTCAACTTCATCGTCAGCAAACAAATTCTGGTGACCTAAGGGAAGAACATCATAGAATCGCAGAGTGATCAGCTGAATGATGTTAGCCATCATTTAATTATGCAACCAACTTCTACAAAATGGAAAATAAGAAAAATAGAAAGCTTGCCCAGGACCATGAAAAGTATGAGAATTCGGACTAGAAGTTGGCTCTACAGACTGTGTCCTCCCTAAAGGTTACAGCCAAGGGTGCAGATTGGTTTGAGAGGGTGGGAGCTGGACAAGGCAGGATGGGTTTAAACCTCCCACTCTTCCTCTTCTCCATTCCTCACAGAGGAGGAAGCCGTGCCAAGATAATGCACCAGCCCATCTTCAGTGAAGCACCAGGCTGCCAAGCTGCTCTGCCTGCTCCAGAAGCAAGAGTTCCTGGGACATTTCTCCCTGCTCCTCTCAACTCCTGGCTCTGAACTGGACAGTGCTGTGTTCTCCTGGTGCTCAGAAACCAGACACCACTTATGCCTCTGCCAAAATGCCTTGTTTGTATCCAGATTGCATCCAAATACTTGTAAGTTATGAGACTCAGGAAAGAAGTAAGTGGCAACTTCTTTTGACCACAGAAAAAAATAGCAAGTGTCTCCGTCACCCTCATCCTCCCAGGCAGTTTCTTTAACTGCCATTACTGTCTCTCCAAGGACCAGTTCTGATCCAGGGTCCTCTCTCTTGCTCTCTGCTAAGGATTCCCACATCTTTCCGCTTCCACCAGACAGGGACCCAAGAAGCTGTCCCATTTATCCCCTGAGAGTTACGTGATAAATTTCCAATGTGCAAAATAAAGAGCTATGTTATGTAGATGCAGTGTTTTATTTCCAATAATGCATTCCAAAATGCTCTTTGCTAACAATAAATCTGCAAACAGTGACTCAAACCAATTTTGTCTGAAAGAAATGGGTTCTAGTCTCAAATCTGCCACTAATTATGTGAATGGTCATAGGCAAATGGCAACCTCAAAATAATACTTTCTCTTATATAAAATGGGTTGACAATAATTGAGTGTCATTTATTGGACCTTTCCTTGGTCTCTGGACAATGGTGAACCCTAGATGAACAAGGTGAGATGCCAACCTTCAGGAAAATCACCAGGAGAAATATTGCCCACTCTTGCACTAACTTAAGAGTCAATATCCCCAAACATTAGAATATTATATTATTATAGTTTGAAAGCTACTTGTAGGGTAAATATATATATTGAGAAAAATGAGAATTATTTGAAAAATCTTGCATGTTTTCCAATTATAACTAGATAAAGTAGGGCACATGTAGCAAATGTTGAAACTGTAATATTGGAGGGCCCTTTCTATCAGGAGGGGACTTCAGCAGTGGCTGCTGCCAGAGAAGTTAGCAATGGCCTAACGGTGGAGCTGGGCCTTGGGGTGGTGGGTTACAGATGTTTGTGCCAAGGGAAGGGGCAGTAGCAGAGAGATACTTTGAAGAAAGGAAAGGGAAGCAGGTGGTGGCTGGCCTTACACAACCTGGTGTCTGGCTGCCTTTGACCTCTTCCCCTCCAATCCCCCTGTTGCTCACCACACTCTGGCCCCATTGGTCTTTATACTGTTTCTCAGCTACCACAGACTCTGTCTCAGGGCCTTTGCACTTGCTGTTATATTTTCCTAGAATCCACAGGGCTCACTCCATCCTCCCTTCCTTCTGGTCTTCCTTTGAATGTCACCTTCTGAAAGAAGCCTTCCCTATCCATGTCCACCTCCATCTCCACTGTCCCTCTCCTCCTTCACTGCTTTAGTTTTCCTCAGTTATCATCATTTGACATGCTCTATATTTAACCCCTTTTTTATTGCCTGTCTCCTCCTCCCAGAACGTGTGCTCTGCAAGAGTTGAGATTTGTTTTTTTGGTGTGTTTTTTTTTGTTTGTTTGTTTTTTCCCCCCCCCCACTGCAAGACTCCTTGCTCCTCGAACACTGTCAGGTACATAGCAGTCTTTTCATTAGTATCTGTGGAGTGGATGAATGTTGCTCTCTATGGAATTGGAAATAACCATCAGCCTTTTCCCCAAATGTTTTCAACTCAGCATACTGATGGATTTTTTTCCCATGACAACGGAGCTTTGATTATCATAAAAGTCAACTGGAAAATATCATTTGCTTTACCAACATTTGCTGTCTTTCCAAGCCTGTTAGCATCTATTTCATAAACCAAGAAATGTACTTATTTGCAAATTTTCTGCAGAATAATCATTAAGAATGTCACAGCCATGTAAAAGCCCCTTATTCTGAAAGGATTCTAAAAAGAATGTTTTGTCATTCTAGAACTGGCCTGCATTCCTAGGCAATTTTTATAAATAATGCACTTTTTTGAGCCAAGTTAGAAACTACTACTCCTTTGAAGAAAGTTCAATGACTTTGCAAAGTCACAGGCAAGTGTTTAGCTTTCACCAAGTAAGTCCTACATTTCTGCAGTGAATGCTTTTCCTCGGGGACATGACCTCTTCTCAGGGCTTCCCAGCAAGCACGGTAGGGCTCTCCAGGGACAACCATCTGCCCTACAAGGTCACAGGTGCAGGCAATGAGAAGATGACAGGCCAGCTGGGGAGAGTTAGGTCTGCTGACTCCGTGGCACACGCCGCCAGAACCAGATTGTGTTGGGGCAAAAACCACCTCTTAATCTCTCTACTTGGAAACATGAAGATTCCCTGGGTCCTTAAAGTTAAAAAGAAGGTGAGGGGGGCGGGGGTTTGAAGGGGGAGGCACCGATTATGTTAGAGAGCATGGAGTTTATTTTAGAATTCTAGTATCAAAGGTACCATGAAGTTTCGTCTTGCCCTGAGTCCTATCCCACCCCTCCCTTGGCCATCCACAACCAGGAGAGACTCACAGGGTTAGGAGAGCTCCAGGCTCTCCCATGGGGTGAAACAACTCCAGCACTAAGGCCTAAGTCCTCCCGGGAATTAATTCTCTCCTAGCTCTAGTATAAATCTCTAGTCCAGGGAACAGTTTCAAAGGCAGTGTAAACCTTTCGAAGGGATTTATGTAAACCAGCTAGTGACCCAAAGTTTCTTGACAAAAGCTCCCATCCCTGGGAGGGAGGAGAGCTCCGCTGGGCTCACAGAGCTTCCCAATCGCATCTGCTCAGCAACAGCAAAGGCAAGGAGCCCTGAAGGGGCTTTATCAGCCAAGGAGAGCCTCTGGCCTCTTGTTGCTCTCTCCGGGTCCTGCCAAGAATGACATCATCTGGATTATTAGCAGGCCTATCAGCGAACACTACCCCATCCGTCACATCAAAGCTGCCCCACATGTGTTCGTGCTGGCCAGGGAGCCAGTTTCCATCAGCCTCATGCCCTGCTTTGAAAATGTTCGAGATGGCCTCCTGGACTGAAAAAGTCACTGCTGGCAATATTTTTTAAACACGGAGGGAGGACTCAGCAGGCCCCTGTGATAACGGAGCATATCATTACAGAGCTCTGGATATACCTCTGGTCAAGCTATTCCTCCTCAAACTAAAACACAGAACAAAACAAAAGCAGTGTTTGTGGTAAACACCTGGATTAGCATAACCCACCGGTAAGATGGGAGTCACAAAGCTTATAAGGAAGTGGATATCTCTTCTCCTCACTGTTACATACACCAGCCTGTGGACAGGGTTGTGAGGGTTAATTAATTAATTAATCAATGTAAAGTACTTGGAGCAACGCTAAATTTGGAGAGTAACGCTCAATAAGTGTTAGCATTTATTATTAGACCCTATGATGGGTTGAATTGTGTCTTCTCCTCCCCGAAAATGTTATGTTGTAGTCTTCACCCCCAGTACCTGAAAAGATGGCCCTACCAGAGATAGTCTTTAGAGAGGCAATTAAGTTAAAATGAGATTACGAGGGTTGGCCCTGATCCAATACAACTGCTGTCCTTGTAAAGAGAGGAAATGTGGACACAGGGAAAGACAGCCATATAGAGGAAAGACAATATGAAGATCAGCTATCCCCAGGCCACAGAGGCAGCCTGGGACACATCCTGCCCTCACAGCCCTCAGAGGGAGCCCACCTTGCTGGTCGACCACGGACCCCAGAACTGGGAGACAGTGAGTTTCTGTGCTTTAAGCCACCAGCACTGTGGTACTTTGTTATGATAGCAAACAAACCGGAGCCCTGTTCTTAAATTCTGAAACTGGTTCTTTCTGGAAAAAGTTTGGGTGAGAACACTTATCAGTAGCTGGCCCTTTGGCCTCCAGCCCAAAGGAGCTGCAGGCAGCACTTAAGCTCTGTGGCCCGAAGGCACTCCCAGCGTGGAGCCCCGTCTCCCTGCTGCACAGCCCCCCTCAGCAGGTCCTCACCCCGAGGACAGAGCTGGCACTTTGCTGTTAGTTTAGACCGTGTATAATTTACCCTCCGGTGGCAGATTTGAAAAGTGACATTTGCCCATAATAGCTGTGACCTGGCACCAGCACCGCCAGGGAATGAAAATGCCCATCTCTCTCAGAAGCAGACACTCCACAGAATGAGCAGATGACAGAATTCAAGGTGACATTTGCCAGGATGTCACATGAGCTCATCCTGAAAACATGTGGCCAAATAAATTGGGTTTGTTCGGGAGATTTGTTTAAACCCCAACTGGAATCTAATCTCCTGATCTGAAACACAATATGGTCTTATGGGAACAAATGTCTCAGCAAAGAGGTTGGGGTTGGGAGGGGGACAAAAAGGAATAAAGAAGAAAAAAGCCAACATTTCTCTGATGTCCTCTATGGTTGCCTCAGAGTTAGAGTAAGTTTGAGTTCCACCAATTGGGTTCTTTCCATCATCTAAAAAGATGGATTTCTCACCGTGCCTCTCATACAACAAGCACGCACTGCTACTCGGTAAGCAAGAGACACTCTCGGAGCTATCACAGCAGAGGTAGGGGCAAGGAGCTCCTGTGACAGTCCCTGCCTCTCCCTTTGCCTGGACCAGAGATCTCCTGGGAGGGCCTGGGAGGTCCAAGCAGCATGTGAGCAAAGGGATAAGTGTGCCTGGGGTGAAAGAAGGCTGATGTCATCTCACTAAGGGTAGATCAGGCCCCATGACTTGAACTGATAAGCACCTGCCATGGTCATGGGTAGGAAGCTAGTCCAAGTGAGGTAACCTTTTTATTTTTATTTTTTTTAAAGAAGCTTGGTTTTCAAAGGTTTTGCAGGAAGAACTGCATGCATGAAGTTGGAAGGCTTCCTGAAACGCTGGTTATTTCCAGGATAAAAGAAATTGCCTCTAGGAGCGGCATCTCTCAGTGAAGGAGGTCTGGCCAAGTGGGGGGTGGCAAAGCTTGTGGGAGCATAACTCCCTCTCCCCTCCCACCGCTCTGTCTCTCCTGGCTGGGATTCACGTTGGTAAATTTATTGCTTATGTTGTCATGTGAAGCCAGAGAGTAGATGAGCAAGATCAATCCCTGTGTCCTAACAGATTTAGGGAAGAGGGTGTGGACCAGGGGAGAGTAAATCATTGGTTCTCAACGCTGGCTGCACATGAGGATCACCTGGAGAGCATTTAAAACCCCCTTTCCCAGTTTTAGCCCCAGATACTCTGATTCAATAGGGCTGGGCTGGGGCTCGGGCAATGGTAGTTTTTAAAAGCTCTTCAGGCAACTCTAACGTGCAGCCTGGGTTGACAATCAAAGAAGTAGATCCGCACCTCAGGCCGTGAAGTAGCAATCCCAAGAGACCGTTTCACTGCCTCTGGGCGCAGCCCTAGCCCAGCTGCCCTCGTCGATGGAGAAGCTCTGGGAAACGAAGGAACCCAGCCCAGCTGAGGGGGAGTCTGAGGGCCTGAGGCTTCCTGAGGAGTGTCCCTTAGTCAAGCCAGGGTCCCACTGGAACAAGGAAGCCTGCAGAGACTGCTTTCAAGGGCAAGGGTTGGGAGCAGGGGGGAGAAAAGAGAGTGTAGAACTTGTTATACCAGACAAGGGACACCCAAGGGTTTTTGCCAAAAAGGGGTGCGTGGTCTCAAAAGTTGAGTACTTTTTCCTCCCACTTTCTACGTTGTTCTAGGCTGAGCTAACAAACTGAGACAGTTTAACAGGAGAAAATCAGATTTAATACATTTGCATGGAGAATTCACAAAGGCATGAGAATTCTGTGAGAACTCCAACATTGGGTATATAAGACATTTTTGGACAAAGGAGAAAGGGAGGAAGGAATATGGTGTTAAAAGTGAGAATGGGCAATATACAGGGAGATGAGGAAGAGTGGAACACACATGAAAGGCAAATTTTGTGACTCATAAACAATGGGACAAGGGGTATCTAGCTAACAGGGCCCTGGACCGAAGCCTTCTTTCTTAATAATATTAAATCAAATTGAGCCAAGGCAACATCCTAAATTAGCTTTCTCATCTGAATCTCTTTGGCAGGAAAGAGGGGAGGATCAAAGTTTTTTTTCGTGGTTTTTTTTTTTTTTTTCTGAGTCTTATAACCTAATAAACAGTTTAAAATCAATATCCCAAAATGGTATCTTCAGGTGGCAAAATGTTGGTCCTTTAATTAGGAAAGTAGAAGTGGGTATTGGAGAGCTAAGCTTAAGCCAGGTGGTGAGAAGGTGCTCATTCTCTCAGGGAGACTGAGAGGAGACACTGCCCACAGCGGAAGGCACTATGGGCCCTCCTTCCTATCCCTACACAACAACCTATCTGACAGGGGGCAGGTCACAGATCACAAGGGTACAGTGATGGTGGTTGTCCTTCTCATTTATACTAATAAAAGCCTAGGTGACCATAGTGCCCTCACGCAATGCCCTCAGGTCATCACAAGATGGCATCCCCACGTAGTCACAAGATGACTGTCACAAGATGGCCAGCAAGGGAGGTCAATTGTGAGCAATCAGGCTGGCAGGAGAGGGCAGTTGGAAGTGACCAGGTTGGCAGAGGAGAGCAGTTAGGGGCTACCAGGCCAGCAGGGGAGGGCCATTGAGGGTGACCAGGCTGGCAGGAGAGGGCAATTGGGGGTGACCAGGCCTGAAGGGGAGGGCAGTTGAGGATGATTAGGCTGGCAGGGGAGGGCAGCAGGAGAGAATAGTTGGATGTGATCAGGCCTGCAGGGGAGGGCAGTTGGGGGCAACCAGGCCCGCAGCAGAGGGCAGTTGGGGGTGACCAGGCATATAGGGGAAGGCAGGAGAGGGTGATTAGGCTGGCAGGGGAGGGCAATTGGGGGCCATAGGGCCAGTAGGGGAGAGCAGTTGGGAGCTATCAAGCCAGCAGCGAGAGCAGTTGGGGGGACCAGGCCTGCAAGGAAGGGCAGTTGAAGATGATTAGGTTGGCAGGAGAGGGCAGCAGGGGAGGGCAGCTGGGGGCCATCAAAATGTCAAGAGAGCAGTAAGGCATCAATCAAGCCATCAGGAGAGCAGTTGGGGGCAGTCAGGCTGGCAGGCAGAACTGGTTAGGGGGAATCAGGCAGGCATGCAGGCTAGTGATTAGGAGCCAGCAGTCCCAGATTGTGAGAGGGATGTCTGACTGCCAGGATCAGGCCTAAATTGGCAGTCGGACATCCCCAGAGGGGTCCCTAATTGGAGAGGGTACAGACTGGGCTTAGGGACACACCTTCTCCCAGTGCATGAATTTCATGCACCAGGCCTCTAGTCTTGAGAATAAATAGGACCCTATTTTACTATTGATGCTAGTGGTTTTGCATATGATTCTATCATGATATAACTTACAAGTTTTTTTTTTCCCGTTTGTTTCATTTTTCTCTTCGGAAAATCAAGGGATGTGCATATCTTTGTCATTCCTCCAGCCCCTTCTGGGGGTTGCTCTAGCTGTGTTGGGTTTAAGCTCCCCACACTTTGGTCTCACAAAAACTGGCTTTGCTTGAAGTGTGGTCACTCCAGCTAACAGAGAACAAGGAAAAAGATGATGAGCTTGGGCAGGCGTGGCAGTTCTGTACAGGGTCTGAGTCTTGCCTTGGATATTCCCTTCCTTCTGATGTGAAAGGAGCCTAAAGCCTGTGGGTTGCACCCTTTACTTCTGAATTGTGTTTAAGCCTCATCTCGGGAAATAAAACCAGACTGGCTGTTAAATGCTCAGAAAGGATTTGTGAGGAAGCACCTAATCCAATTGCCTTTGTCAACCAGGACGTTAATCCCTGAGCTTCTCTTACCTTATCAATGTTGAGAGAGGGTTGGATTGAAAATTTCTTGAAGAGAGAAATGCTTTTGCCAGCTGCCAAGTCAAGCTAGTGTGTCTCCTGGAGGTGCCACAGGGATTGTGTGAGTGCCTCTGGTGGCCCTCTCTGTCACAAGGAGAGAGCGGCTCCCCCAGCCCCCGCCCCCTGGTCCCCCCCAATCCCATACTCTCCCTGGAGCCCTCCTCTTCTCCTAGAGGGTGTCATTGGTGTGTGCCCTGGCTGTTGGGGATGAGGCTGGGATGGCTGGCAAGGGAAAATAGGGGTCTGGCTACTACTTCTGCATCAGCAGTTTCTCCAACCAGAATGTGGCTTTTAAAAGGAAGCGCTTCCTATAACAGGTTGTAAGAGACACTCAGGAATAATTAAAAACTATGTAAGAGCAGGGGTGTAGAATTGACTCTTCCAGTAGCTAATTCTGAAGGAGACAAAATTGGCTCTGCTCAATTATTGGGCTCCTGATGGCTGCCTTAACTACCGGTGGCCACAACTTCAGAGGGGAGAGAAGACCCATGCAAATGACAGCTCTGGAGAGGGTGTGGGCCAAGAGGGTGCTACTAGGGACAGACAGCCTCCTCTGGCTCTACTCCGACTTCCCTGGAGTCAGAGAGGTTTGCGCTACATTCTGTCCGCCACGTGGCCGTGGTCAGCTTTGGAGTCTGGCCCAGAAACATTTCCTTCCCCTTTATCTGGTTCACGTCTTCTCCTCCTTCAGATCTCAGCTCCAAAGCCTCAAGTTCTCAAGAAACCTGTGCTGGCCTCCCTAATTTACCCCTTTACCACTCTGGGCATTTCTCCTTCAAAGCACAGACCACGGTTTACAGTTTTCCTTCCCTGTTTCTGTCGCTTAGTGAACTGGAAATACAAGGAAGCCAGGACCTGTGTCTGTTCTGCTTACGATCTGATCCCCATTAGTTTACACAATATCTGGCGCAGAGCAGGTGCTCAATATTTAACCAACTTACCGCTTCAAAATGAATGTGTGAGTGCCTACACTTTAGGAATTTTTCGGTGCACATTGATGCTACCCCCTCCCACCCAAACATCTGCACACACATTGTAAGCTTTCAAGCACTGATCTCTCCCCTGTGAATGAGTATGGGTCATAAATAGAGCTCCAGCCAATGCCGTGGGACATCGTGCCAGGAAACAAGCCGGCCCTCACCCACCTGGCCTTCCACTAGTATCCTAAGCCCCAGTGTCAGTTAATAACCCTTTGGGGCCACAGAGCAGAAGAGAAATAACTTCTGGGGGTATGGAGAGAGAGATAGGAAACCACAGGACTGTGCTTTGGGAATGCAAAGTATCAGAATAAATCCTTAAGGATCTAATCTCATCCTTGGAAATACTATTCCAAAACCATATGGGCCTCTGACAAGTGTTGGCTCCACCCCCCCACTTATTAAAGCCGTCTGCTGGCCACTGAAGGAGGGACAAGTCTATTCGCACATCCTGTGTCACTAGGTTCAAGGCATAGGCAAACAAATGCACTTGAGAATAGGCCACAGACTATTTCCAGAGAGTGGGGCCTCATGGAATTGGCTCCATCCAGACCCTCCTGGGAGGGAGGGGGTTGCAGGAGTGCCATTAGCAGCTCAATGCAATTATCTTGGATCACAGGGGAGAGTGGTGGGCTGAATGGGGTTGGAAGCAGCTGGGTATTTAATATAGACTGGAGTATGGACTGGGTCCACAATGCACATAGTAGAATAACTTGGGCAGATCAATTAACCTTACTACCCCACCCCCTTTTGTCTCAGGTAAAAATAGGATTGATAACAGTCTCTATCTTATTAGAACTGCCCGAAGAATTAGTGAAGTAATCCATGTAAAGCACTTTGTCTCGCATATAGAAAGTGCTCAATAAATATTAGATATTAATATTATTAAGAATGAGGCACAGGTCAGAAAAGGAAATCTATACAGTTCTAAACACTCAATTAGCCCCTTCCCACGTGGTTGCATAAATGAAATACTGTACTATTATGCATGTCCTTTTATTAAAACATCTTTCTGAAAATATGCTCACCACCCCTGTGCCCCCGGGGCCCCATTTGCTTTGTTTCAGGCTCCCTGGTAACTGAGGTCAGGTTGCATCTTTTCAAAGCTAATGGTTGCTTTAAAATTATTAACTTGAGAAAATTATTGGGAAAGAACATTTTGGGTAGTTTGATAGTATGAGTCAGGAGAAATTTGAGTTCACCAGGATTATTGTCTTTTGTGCTATTGAAAATTCTGGCAATTCATGAGAAATCTCTCTAAAGGTAGGTTCGGGTTTGGAGGAACTAAGGGCTAGTTCCTCTTAATGATTTGTCTTTTAAGGCATTCCTTAAATGGTTTGCTTTGTCTGAGGCTCTTTTAAGAAACCACATGTAATTACACTCAAGTATTCAGAAGGTTAAGCCTCAAACTAGCGAATGCCAAGAAACCCAAGGTTCTGATTGCCACCCCATCTCTGATTCAGGGCAGGCCTTTGTTCCTCCCCTGGAGCATGATGCCTTCGGAAAGGAATGCAGCTGCAGTGTCCACGGCTTCTGGCTTCACTCTGTAACATTCCTTTCCATTATTTGGGCAGGTCTTTTGATATTAATCTATTCTAGTATTATTTATAAACAGTCCTGTCTAGGGGAGAAAGCACACACATATTTTAAGGCAGCCACTACTTGCTAATGACAGGGTGTCATGAGATTTTTCTCAAAGTCTAATGATGAGTCAGATCTAAAAAAGTTTCTAAAACCCAGTTTTCAAAGGTTTATTATTCCTTCATTTGACTTGCTATCTTCTAACATGTGTGTTCTTGTCTCCTGCATGCAGAAATATTGCTCTTATTAATCATAGACTAGATCGCTTTGAGATTTAATAATCTCCCAATCCTTGCAGACCGTTGGGACCCCGGAGGATTTTCTTCCCTCCAGGTGCTTAGCATATAAGGCAAACGATGAGACAAATAAGGTCATGCCTACAGGAAAGCAGACTCGACTCAACTGTGATTTGCAATTAAAGACAGAATGTGTAATTATTTCCCATGACCAGTCAGTATGCTGGCTTCTCCTGAGCTTTTAGTGCTTGGGAGTGGTCAGATGAATACTGGTAATGTGGCTAGAAAAGTAAAGGAAGGCTAGTGAGACAGGGACTTCATCCACTCATTTGGCAAGTAATCAGCAATGTCTGGTCAGAACCAAGTACTGATTTAGGCACCAAGAATACAAATATGCCCGCCTTCCTGCAGTTCATACTGCAGAGTCTGGTAACAGACGATAAACGAATGGTGGGGATGGCATTTCAGTGTAAAGTGTATGCTGTGGAAGTGACATGGAGAAAAAACACAATGATAGAGAGTTCAGAGAGCAAGGGACAGGTGATTACAATTTATAATAAGTTCACCAAGGAAGCCCAATAATATTTGAGCAAAGAATTGAATGAATGACCCATGTGGATATCTGAAGAAAAAAGCATTCGTAGCTGCCATGGAAACCTGCAAAGAGAGGTCAGCAGGACTGGAGGGAGGGAAAGGGCAGAGTGACAGTAGTACAGGACTACTGTACTGGAAGGAGCAGAGGGTTAAATCAGGTTTCATGAGCCCTTTGTGAGAACTTGGGCATTTAATCCAAGCGAGGTAGAGCCATTGAAGCCATGTGAGCAGAGGTGACAGGACCTGACTTTTGCTTTAATATGATCCCCTGAATGCTGTGCTAAGAATGGGCCTCATGCAGGCAAAGGCAGAAGCAGAGAGACCAGTTAGGAAGGATGTTAAAGGCAAAGGCAGACAGATCCTGAATTATTTTAAAGGAAGAATTAATGGTATGTGCTAATAGATTAGATGTAGGTTGTGAAAGAAAAGGCAGGCGTCAAGAATAACTCCAAGGTTTTATGTCTTGACCACCAGAAAATGTAATCGTCATTTTTTCAAGATAGGAAAGAGAGTGGGAAGGAGGTGAGGACTGGAAGATGGATGTGTTAGGTTTCCGATCTTGTTAGACGTCCAAATGGAGATGCTGAGTAGGCAGCTGGAGAGACGAATCTGGAATTCAAGGGAAAAGCCCAGACTTGAGACATATTTTTAGGTTTTTATCAGCACTGGATGATAATTTAGACCCATGAGACTGGCTGAGATCACTCAGGTAGTGAGTGTAGGTAGAAAAGAGAAGACATTCAAGGACTACACGCTGTGGCATTCCAGCATTTGGAAGCTTATACATGCTGCTCTCCAGACAATTGTGCTATTCATAAATGTCTTAGACTTGTGTGGTTCAGAAAGCCCCTATTTGTCAAGTCAAGCAATCTAGCATTGCCTTTCCCTAAATAGTCTCAACTGGAGCACTCCTGTAATAAATTAATGCTTAGCACTAAAATTACAGATAATGCTAAAGTTTTTCATCTTCTTTGTGCTGAAGGAATCTTTAGTCATTGACTTTCAGAAGCAACTTTCAAGAGCTTCTTTATCAATGACTAGGTTAATGCTACAAACCCAAGCAAAGACTTTTTCATTATGTGCATGAATGTATGAAGACCATGTCTCAAAGCCAAGAGTGCTAGTTATCTATTGCTACATGATAAGTTGCCCTCAAACTTAGTTGCTTAAAACAAATAGCCATTGTTATCTCTATTCCCGTAGGCCAGGACTCCAGGCAAGGTTGAGCTGGACTCTCTGGCTCAGGGTCTCACTTAAGATTGTAATTGAGGTGTTTCTTAGGACTATGGTCTCATGTGTTGTCTCAACTAGGGAATGACCTGCAATGGGTCAGAAACCACCGCTCTTCCTTGTCAAATGGGCTTCTCCAGTTTAACTGCTTAGAAAAAACTACAAGAAGATCCAGAAACAGTGACAGCCAGAGAATGCATGGCACCGTCTTCTAAACCAATCACAAAAAAAAAAAAAAAAAAATGATGTCCCATTTATTTCCTGTATTCCATTAATTAGTAACAAGTCAGTGGCCTAATCTATATTCAAGAGGAAGGGATCAGCCAAGGGTGTGAAAATTAGGAGGGAGGAATAATTGGCCATCTTAGAGGTCTATCTATCATAAATAGCATGGGTAATTTTTAACGCCAAAGAATTTAGTTCTACATCATTACTTTCAGCAGTGTAAAAGCATCCTCTAATTCAAAATTACTATTTTCCCTTTAATATTGGTTATGCTGTCTCAATGTTTTTAAACTGCACGTTGCAACTCCTTAGTGAGTCTTGAAATAAATTCAGTGGTCATGACCCCCTTTTTAGAAATAAGACAGAGTAAAGCAGAAACTATTGGAGTGCAGTGCATGTGAAAGGTTCTGAAGATGTACCAGGTTATGATGTAAATTATATTTCTTTTTAAGGACCATGGTCAAAATTTGTGACTTCCATAATAGCATTAAATATGAGTTGGGCCACCAATATATTTGGGAAAAACAGCCACCCCTACACTATGCAAAGGAAAAATTGTCAGGAGAAAAGAAGCCCAGTGCACTCAGGTAAACTAAATAAAACATGAGCTTGCCAGTTCATGCTTATAGACGCCGGTTCCCACATGGGTCTGTAAAGAATAATCAATAAGAGACTGTAAAACCCTGAGCAGACATGACAAATATGACATTTTGCCTCTGCAGAGGCAAAGCAGACACACCACAAACTGATGAAAATACTCTGCACAATGCTACCCATCTTGAAAGGTCAAAAGCACAATTTTTTTCCCCCTGGACAAAAAGCATCTGTGAATGCCTAAAAACAGTAGGCCTGCTCACGACAGATAAGGCCATTTTTCAGCTGAGCAGCTCCTTCCCTCTCCAGGGAGACAGCCATCACAGACAGACATATTTCCCTGCCACAGACAGAATGCAGTCACTACTTTTCCCGAGGCCTTGACCCTCACATGGAGGGTGACATCTGGTCACTCCGCACCTGCCTTCTCTCCATACCCAGCTCCTGGTCCATCTAGATGTCCAGGCAGCTCCAATATTAGCAGAGATTACAAATAGGTAGAACACAAAAGACTGTCCAGTTTCATCACCCCTTTCATTTGCCACATCCCTTTTAAGATCAATGCTCAGATTCTGCTGGACAGACAGCAAAGCAAAGTCTTCCATCCCTCATCCATCCTTATCAGCCAGACAGCAAACAAGCCAAGTTTCGGTTACAGAGTCCAGATTTGAAAAATACGTCGTATGCCTGATGTTTCACATTTTCCACAGTGCTGCACTGCAGTCTTCCCGGTTTCATGTGAGAGTGCTTCAGATCACATGAAACCCAAGCCAGGAACTGGGGAGACATGCCGAAAGGCAGGGCGTCTTGGCTGTGTTGACTTTGGGGAGGAACGGAGGTTCAGTTAACAGCATGTGCAACCTATTAACATTGGGCTCTGTGGGAAAAGGCAAAGAGAAAGAAGAGAGACAGGGGTGGAAGGGCTCACTTCATGGTTTTAGTCAAAGCTTTAGGCTCCCCTGATTCCCAGAGATGAAAAGAGCTAAGCATTTTGAAGGCTTTGCATGAAGTGAATTTGGAAGTATTTCTGCATTTTCACTTAGCATTTAATAGTCATAGTCTAAACAATTTCACTTAAAGTTGGATGATGCTCCAAAAGACTTATTATTCTACCCTTCTCATTTGTTATAGATACATAATCACAGTGTAGGAGCCTGAGCGTTTAATGTTGTTTGCTGATAGGGTGTGTTATTAATTAGTTAACTCCAAATTAGCTAAATAGCTTGAAATTAACTGGGGGACAGTGTCTAGGTCTTAGACCAATTAAAAGTTGGGAAGGGGAATAATTCTACTTTGCTAAAATATGAGTCACATTTGTAAAAGCTTCTAATGTGATAATAAAATCTGAGAAACATAACATGGGTAGGTTTGTTTGCCACGATGTAAAATGGAAAGGTGGAGTCACCCTTAGATTTATAAATATCTGAAGTAGCATCTTCATAAATTGCTATTTGTGGTCTCATCACAAAAACAAAGATGGACAAACAGGAAAGGCTGTTACCTCTTAAATTTGGGTCCCTTCTTAAAGTATTTACATTAACATTCAATTCATATTTAGATTAACATTAGATTTAGATTAAGAAGCAGGCTGAAAATAACCTATTCTAGCTTTATCAGTGAGGAATGCATTGGGCTACAATTAATAGCAAGCCCAGCGAGTGAGAGTTTAAACATCAGGGGTTTACTTGACTCACACAACAAGTAATCCTAAAGTAAACAATGTCCAGAGCTGGTCACTATGTTAACAAGAACGTAGGCTCCTTTTATCTCAGAACATCAGTTGTTCCACTATCGCAAGATGGCTGCTACACATCCACCCATCACATCCTCACTCAAGGCATGGAAAACAGCAGATGATGACATTAGCAACATCTGGCCCTTTTATCACTCGAATGCTAACAACTGAACAGAAAGTCTTCTGCTTGTATCTCATGCTCTCCAACTCTGTCTCATGGTTTTTTCCATTCTTTAGAGTGGAGGCAGGTAGGAGAGAAGGGCCTTGGGAATGGATGTCGAGTCAGCAAAGAATTCATCAGCAGAAATGCCATTGATCCAGGTAAGAGCAGCATTGTCAGTTCTGAGCCTTATCCAGGGCCACGGCTACCACCCGTATGGAGAGCAGAGATTTGCACCCAAATAGGTAGGAATATAAATAGAAATGTGGGCTTTAAAGGCCAATGGGGAAGTTTAGTACTATTTCTGTATTATTGTATAGGACTTAAACAGCTATTCTGTCAAAAGAGGAAGACTCAATGTCAAAGTTACAAACTGAAAGTCATATAAGTTGTAAACCAAAAATGTTATATATATAAAAAAGAAATCAAATTCATGATAATGCTTATGTACAGCAACTAAGATAGACATGCTTTAATGAGAAGTGCTTTAAACCATGACATTTCTTATAATTATTTCTTACATCCTTCTCATCTATGCATTCATTCATTCAATTAGCAGCTCAATCATTAAATTGTTCAACTCAATCACTCAATAAATATTTATTTGTGTCTTTTGCCAAGCATTGGTCTAGGTGATCAATTAGTGAGATACTTCTAGTTAACAACTCAGAGACTTTTCATTTGTAACCTGTTAACAAGTTGGGAACTTTTCATTTGTAATCTAGCCATAAAGTTGTGGCCATAATATAGCTTTAAATGCCTTTCTTCACATATTGTTATTCCTCTGGTTCTCACAGTCTTTCACAAATTCTGATAAATCAACACCAATGTGAACTATGTCAAGGAAAGTGAGAAGTAGGGCCTAACTTATGTTGTTTGCCCCTCTATAGAGACCCTTGAGGAGATAGCAGAATCACAACATTGAAACCACTAGCCATTATTGAACAGCTGGATCCTCAGCAAGGGGAGTAGTGACCTTTAGTGGCATTGGAAAAGACACACTTTGTGGAGGAGCAGCTGGCTTTTACAGGACAATTTAGGAACTAATAGAGATAACCTTCCTTTCCCAAGCATACCAGAGGGAGGCGATCCTCAAGGGGAAGGGAAAATTGATCCTTGGGGTGGCTTTTATAAGACAAGGCCATGAATTCTGCCACATTCCTCCCCTGAAAAAGTGAGGTTTATGTACCCTCCCCATGAATCTAGGTGGGCTGGTGCCTGCTTTGACCAATGGAGTCTGGTGGGAGTGATGGAGGTCATGTTATATGACCTCCAAGGTTAGGTCATGCAAGGTCATGAGACATCCGCTTTGCTCACTGGCTTGGTCTTGGAATCTGAGCCCTGCAGAAAGGCCGTGTGTAGGCGCTCTGGTTGACAGTCCCAGCAGAGCACATCCTTCTAGTCACCCCAGCCCAGGCACCAGTCATTTGCCTGAAGACATTTCCAAATGATTTCTGTCCCCAGCTGTTCTAGTCAGTCCCAGATGAGGCTTCAAATATGTAGAACAGACACAGCCATCCACCATGTCCTATCTAAATTCCTGCCTCACATAATCTTGAGTAGCATAAAATGGTTGTTACTTGATGCTACTGACTTTTGAGATGATTTTCTAGGTAGGAGTAGATAACCAGAACAGTTGGGCTACATATATGATAACCACCTTCTCTTCTCTAGTATCCCATGTTTTGCATTCTCTGCTCTATTAATGTATTCAAGTCCCAGTAAAGGATGCCTGTCTTCACCATTGTCTCCATGTAACAATCCTTGCTAAGGGCAATTTGACTGCATCAGTTTCCAGTGAAGTGTGTACTGTATGGAAAGCAGGTTAATAAAGTTTCAAGTTAGCCTGCTGAAGGGAGGAATTAGTATATCTGTCATTAGAAAGAATGTCATTCCCATAACACCCTTCTAAGGGGTTAGTTCAGCAAAAATCCCCCAAAATGAGGCCCACTATTTGGATCAATTGAGGTTAAATCAGGAACAAGTACCTGAACTAAGAACAGCTAACAGCAAACCTTAAATTGGCTGACAGTCTGTAAACTAAAGGTGGCCAAGAGGAATGATGATGGCTAACTGGTCCAATGAGACTTTCTCTATAGGAGCATCTGTGGGAGAGAGAGAGAGAGAGAGAGAGAGAGAGAGAGAGAGAGAGAGAGAGAGAGAGAGAGAGAGAGAGAGAGGGAGGGAGGGAGGGAGGGAGGGAGGGAGGGAGAGAGAGAGAGAGAGAGAGAGAGAGAGAGAGAGAGAGAGAGAGAGCGCATTTGGGAGTTGATAGTAGAAGATAAATATGTAAAGATACACAGAGAAAGCAATAAATAGAAGTACTGAGATAGTGAGAACCATCTAAAAGAGACACTAAAGTCACGAGTAAGCAGAATCTATCAGGTAAAGAAAAGGGAGGCAGGCCTGTTGCTGGTGTCAGGAGCAGTGGAGCCAAGTAGGAACACAGTGCTAGGGATTAGTGAGTGCCGACTGCAGAAACACCGTCACTAGAGTTGCTGGAGTTGCATGTTATCCAAGTCTTTCTTTACAGACATGCCTCTCAAATATAAAATCGTTCTTATGGGAAATGAATTTCCATTTGATCAGTTGGTGACAAGATGTTCTTTTATTCCATTTCTAGGAGTCAATGTAAGTATAAAGCACATACTGTACTTGCTCCCCCTCCCACCCCCTCACCCCCCATTTTTCACTAAGTAAAGTCATGCTGTTGAGGACTTTAGTGTGGGTTTGATAAGATGCTATTGGGGTCCCCATGCCTCACCTCTTGCTGACACCATTGCCAGAGCTGAATTCCATAAGCTGCAAGCTCCCAGCAAGCAGCAGCTATAGCCACATAGAGGCCTGGCCCGGGAAGCTGGCTGGGTCTCTTATCTCTGTCTGGTTTCTATAAAGCATAGGGCTGTCACAGGAAGGGCCACCGAGGCCTCGGGATGACTCCTCAAACCCCTCACAGCAATAGTCAGCAGTTAGCAGACAAGGTTGGGAAAACACCACAACCTGCCAATTGGATACAGCGGCAGAGACAGCGTTACTGGGAGTCTACTATGGGGAGACTTTGAGAGGGAGGCAACGTAGTTTTGAGACAGTATTTGCCCTGAATTGAGTTCAAGCTGACATCTCAGAGTACAGGCCAGTTCATCTCCAAGGATTTCCCCAAAACAGCACCCAAGTAATCCATAAAAGAGCCACGGCCTTGTACTGGCAGCTTCAGATGAGCACTCCTGGCGCAGAGCTGGAGCAGAGCAGTCTGTGGTCAGCCCGAGTCTGGGGCTGGCGGGAGCCTGGGTGTTCTCCCGAGATCCTCACAAGAACAAACTCCACCATCAGCTCCTCCCCCTGCAGTAACTAACGGCAATTCCCCAGCACTGTACCCTGCCAGCTTCCTGCTCCTGTGGGCCAGGGCAGAAAATAAACAGAGGGGCCTCACTTCCAGACCCTGCTGCTTGGCAGCGCATACCCTTCCTGGAAGTGACCAGTGCCTGGCCCAAGGACAGCACCTGTGTGTCTGCAAGTGCTCAGTTAGTGGATGAAAACTCTGCCTAGACGTGCTGGTAACCAGGCTGGCGGCTTCACAGGAACAAGAAAAAGAAGCTCAGAGCAGAGCCAGCACTGCTAATGGCTGCATGGATGTCAGGGAAGCAGGGAGTGACCCCTAGCTGCCCACAGGCCAGTCTCCATGTAATAATAACAAAGAGGTGGCCCTGGAAATAAAGGAGGCAGAGCCTACAATACAGGCCCGGTGCATAGGATCAGGGGTGATGAGGAAGAAACAAGGAAGGGGCAGTGAATGTTTTGGGCAAACAGGGCGACCTGTCAGGTGTGGGAGTGCCGCGGAGGCACCGCGGTGGAGGGGCTCCGATGGCTCCCATCAGCAGGTTTAGTAACGTGAGATGTGCTTCCAGGACTGATTGGCATCGTTGTTATATGCTTTGGCAACAGTGGTCCCTTTACGAATGTCCTTGGAGGAAATTAAAACCCTCTCCCGGTTTTGCTTTTGCTTTTATTGACTCTTTACCCAGAGTCAATCGTGGCAAGGTGGCGTGGATCTCAGGGGCACTTCGCAGTTGTGACCTGAAGCTAACGCGGAGTCCTCGTGGAGCAGAGGAAGCAGAGTCGGGTTTGCAACCTTGCTCCGGTGCATGAGCCTCGATGGCAAGGGCTGGGGTCACGGAGGCACAAGGTGCTGCTCTAAACAAAGGGGGCCCTGGGTGAGTTTGTCCTCAAGGCCTCCTCCTCTCCAGCTTCCCTCTTCACAGGGCCTATCTAGCCCACCCTTCCTCAGAGGATAGAGACCCACCTTCCCTAGTGAGAGGACTTTGGGCAACTCACACTACAGAGGCTACAGCCCCTGAGAGAGCAGTTTCTAAAACAAGAATTCTAGATGGGAGAGTCCCTGTCCCCATCTGCCCCAACTCCTGTTTACCTAGATTTCCTCCCAGGAGATTTCTGCTGGTGAAACATGGAGCTTTGTTCCAGAGGGAGACCATCGATGGGTTGCCTCTGAGCACCAGTTCACGGTGACAGTCTTAGAGCCATCCACTGTGTCCCTCTGCCTTTTCTTCTGCTGCTCACTAGCAAGGGTTTTCTTAGCCTTTGCAGTAACGGCAACAAAGTGTGTGGTGTGTTCTACAGGCTCTGCCACCAAACCAACCCAAACAGTGGTTGAGAGAGCTTTCTAGACTTACACACACTGCCCTGCTGTGCTCTCCTCTTATACCCAGAGAACCTCTCCCACCACCTGCCCAGCCCAGCCTCTCTCCTGAGCATCGTCTTGTCTGCCCAATGCACATGATTTTACCACGCCATCTTGGACTTATTTTTATTTGTTATTTATACTATCTGCATTTACAATGAACAGTAAAGAGGAATTCTTTGGGAGTTGAGGTAGCAACCCAGAGCAGATATTTAAGACCTCGGAGAAGAGATGCTTAGGGAAGTTGACCTAGAGAATTATATTCTTTGCTTGTGAAGAAAGAAGCAAACAAAATGAAAAAGTCAGAGAAAATGAAACAGCTAGGGACAGAGCCTGAGAGTGGTCTAACAGTATGAGACCCCTGTAACTCTCCTGGTGGAGAAAGAGAAAATGAATCATTCGGACTTGCCCACATGATATGCACATAACATGAGAAATTCTGAGTTTCCTGGACATAGAACCATTTGATTCTCATGGGGATCCTGGTCCCCACAGCTTGTCACCAATTCACAGGCCCCAAAGAGGGTCTAAAACACAATGATAGACCTGAATGGGCCTCTCTTGTCAGAGTAAACCTTGTTAAAAAAAAAAAATGTAGGCAAGATTTTCCTAGTTAGGATACAACCCTGAAAGTAAGATAAAATCCTGAATCCTCTCCTGGCACCCACACCCCTAATCATGTTCTTATATCCCGATTTGTGCTAAGGATTTTAAAAAGCTCACAACTGAATGACTCAGACCCACTTAGGTTAAAGCGCCATGGGCTCAACCCTAGGGCAACAAACAACGGGGCTTGGCTTCTCCATCCCAGCTCTTCCAGTCCCTGCTTGCTCCAGCCCTAGAGAGGATTGTCCATGGCAGGGATGGGTGAGCCTGAGGCCTTGGAGAAACAGCTGACAACTGACATCTACTGCAACGGACTCTGCCAGATGTTTTATACTCACGACCTCTAGTGCTTCCAATGGCCCTACAAGGTTGGCATGTCTATCTCAAGTTTGCAGATAGAGACACAGGTTCAAATAGGACCAGTGCCTTATCCAAAGTGTCCCACAGTAAGTAGCAGGGCTGAGCTCTTGTCCTAGGCTGAGGTGCCCCAGAAGCAGACAGTGAGACAAAGATGCACCTGAAGATGCTTTACTCGGAAGGGTTCCTGGGAAAACTGGTCAGAGAGTGTGTGTGTGTGTGGGGGGGGGGAGGGGGGGGGGGAGGAAGGTAAGTAGGCCAAGTAAAGGTGTGACATCAATGGCAGTCTCCAAAGTAAGCTCTGAGGACAGTCTCAGTCTCAGAGCAGATCCAATTGGGGGCAAGTGAGCTGAAGTGTTTATGCCCCTAAACCAGTCAGTGGCTGGCTAAGGACAGTCCCCAGGGGATGTAAACTCTTAGGTATTTCCCTGTTCTGCTGGCAGGTTGTTCCAACAGTCTGAGAGAGAGCAAAGAGAAACAGCATTGGCTGCTGGGAAGAAAGCAAACTGAGAGCCGAGTGCTTGCAGGTGGTAAAGGGACCAGGAATGGGGTGAAACCCATGTTTCTCCCTGGGGCCATTCCGCTGCCACAGGCACAGTGGTAAAGCTGTGGGCCTTCTGCCTGCAGGGACTGCCATGTGGGGCCCTGGCTGCAGCACTGCAGCTGGGCAGGGGCTGGCAGGGCCGGGGTCTGGCAGGGCCTGTCATAATGCTGTCATAGGGGAGGGTCAGAAGACCCATTTATTCCATGCCACATGGTCACAAAGAGTCTCAATTTTAATTTTTTTGCTTCTAGCAGAGAAAAAAATGAGAGAATGGAAAGATGTCATCATTCAATTTTACATTCCCAGATCCAGACTGTCCCTAATGCACTATAAATGAACATCTTCTATATTTCCTATATTTATCCTATAATTAGCACATTTGTATTGTGTGACACTTTCTTCTGTAATGGGACATCTTGGGCCTATTTTTAAAGTATAATCAATAGATTATAAATAGAATGTAGCAATTATTTAAATCGTAATAGTCATGATATTCTCATTATAGTCATGACCATCAAATATTTAAAGTTACATCATTTTTCTATAAATTTTTGATATTTCACATCTGTCAAAAGTTTTCCAATCATATGTTTGTTGTGTATGAAACAACAACAAACTATGACATTTCTTATTAAAAGCACCGTTTTCTTAAACTTAAATACTATGAAATATGCCACAATTTTTGTTAGTCTGTTTTGGCACCTTTATTTGTTGACATATTGGAAACCTTGATATCAGAAGGAGGCCGAGCCCCTCTCGAACCCTGAGAGTGCTGCAGCAGAAGCCACTGCGGTGACACACATGGTAGGACAGCTCCGGGCCTTCTCCCGGGAAGAAACACCACCAAGACATCTGTGTCCCGGCAGGACGTCTCCCATTCACGCAAATGGCCCCCAGCCATAGGCTCCTCAGGAGCTGGTTGGGAAGTGCAGGAAGGTGACATGCGCAGCAAATGTTGGGTGACCCAATGAACGGATGGAGCATCCAGAGGCACTGTGGATTGTGGGGAACTGTTTCAGAGCAGTCAGAATTTGGAGAGGCTAAGCCTGTCCTGCAGCAGCCTGGAGGGCCTCCAGCCTGAGACCTCACCAGCGGCCTGGCCCAGATCCAGAGCTGTGTGCTGACCTTTCACACCCTCCTCAGGGGGGTGCCTCGGACACCCAGGCTCTTCATCCAACCTCAGAGGCTACAGGGGCTGCCCAACTGAGGGGAGTGTAAGAGTGCGTTAGACATTATTTATGGCAACGGTCTTCAAACTTTTACGCTATATCTGTAATTTTTAAAACTACTTAAAATATATCCCTAATATTTGCAGAACAGGATTTTGACCCAGATCTTTCAGCTGTTGGCTGACAAGGTGATGTATGTGATACTTTACCCAGAGGGTTATATCACATTCACTGGCCCCTGACTGAGTGCCAAGCATTGTGCTAGAAGCTGGGATCTAATTATGATAGTAACTACTCTCTGTCTTCCACCAGCTTATGGTCCAGTGGGGAAGCAGTCCATACAGCTAAGGCAAAGGTGGGGGTAGGGGTCAGAGGAGTCAACCAGGAATGGACAGCAAGTCACAGAGGACCCTCAAATTAGAGTGAAGTTTAATTCAGCCAGCTTTAAAAAGATTAAATAACCCTGGCCAGTGTGGTTGAGTTGGTTGAGCATTGGCCCATGCACCAAGAGGCCCCTGATTCTATTCCCAGTCAGGGCACAAGCCCAGATTCCAAAAGGAGACATGCAGGAAGTAGCCAAATGTTATTTCTCTCTCTCTCTCTCTCTCTCTCTCTCTCTCTCTCTCTCTCTCTCTCTCTCCTTCCTCTGTTTCTAAAATAAATAAAAAACATTTTTTTAAAGAGACTAAATATAATTATCATCCCAATCACCTAATGTACTAAGGGAAGGGGAAATTTCCAAGTCAAAAGGAAAAACTTTCTAAGATGCAGCAGGAAGGTATATTTAGATTTCAGGCCAGGACCTTGGTTGGGGGAGGAGTCCTTGCTGAATGAAAGCAGAACTTTCTATCAGTCTTCATAGACCCAGTGAAAGCAACTCCCAAGTTATCACCTTTGATGCCTGAAACCTGATGTGAAGCTTGAGGGCTGGGAGGCAGGAACAGGGGCCAGTGTGCCCCCTTGTCTCCTGTCTGTGAGCTCTGCCCTCAGCCCTCTGAAGAGAGCCTTCAGAGCGGAGTCAGCAATTGTTTTTCCCTCCAGGTCAACTGATGCTCGATAAGGCTTTCCTTTGGTTTTCTGATATAGTGGGCAGTTCAGACAGATATGAGCAGAGTAGGAATGGTAGGCCAGGTAGAGAAAGTCACCAAGGCAGAAAGCCCCTAACAATGACCAAAACTGGAAACACAACTATTGTAGGGTGGGACCTCGTCCCCAGGGTGACCTTTCCTCTCTGACTGTTTATATCACTGATCATGTGGCTCAGATCCTCCTCTGACCTTTCCTCCCCTAGCATGTAGATGCCATTAGAGGAATAACAAGGAGGGGGCAGAGAATAGCCTTGTATAACCCCCACACAAGCCCTCAAGACAATGAAGTTCTGACCCACATCAAATAATCTTAGGGGCAAAGCCTCGGATTTGTTGACCGTAGAGACAGTTTTGGTCAAACTAGAGATAACTCCAGGCCCGAAAAATCAGCAAAACCAGACAAGGGATGTCATGGCTGACATCAAGACCAGCTGCAATAACAAATGACCTCCTGCCTTGGCCCGAACAATCAGTAGAGACCAGGACCCTGAAAGGACACCTGGTAAAGCTGATGAGTATTCCATTGAGAGCCTTCCCTGGGCCCTCCCTAAAATTCCCACCTTTAGAAACAGATAAAACTTTCAAGGTGAAGGACCCAGTGTAGCTCTCTCTCTGGAGCATATCCACACCTTTCTTCTCTCCTTCCCCCAATGCTCATCTTCTTTGCCTTTCCCTTCCTAAGCTTTAAGGACCCTTCTTTTGCCTCTGTAACTTCCTGAGTCCACGCAGCCTAGCTGGCTCACTTCTCCCACAGCTCACTTCTTCTATCTCTGTGACTTTCTAAAAAAAACCTTTTGCTTATATTCTGATTTCTTTTCTTAGCTGAACACAAGAACCGTGGTCTGACATCTGTCGTTAACACTTTCACCCCTCTCCCTTTGCTCTCTTGTTTCCTTTACCCAAAGCTTGCAGTCCCCTGGCTTCCTGGTCTTCTGCTTTGTCCTGTGCGCTCCTAGCTGCGCCTTTACCATTCGGTCTCAGCCTCCTCCCCATGCCCTGCCCTAAAGAAAACCTTATTCAAAAACATTAGAAACAGCAGATTCAAAAATGGCAGAAGCCTCACTAGAAGACAGGGGTAATCTTCCCATTTGTTTGAGTGGTCACTTTAAAAGTCTCATCACTTCTCCAGTGGGAACTCAGGCCCCGGAATGTTAGTGACTTGACTTGGGCAGGCTTTGTGTTGCTCAGGTATGAAGAGCTGGTGAGCAGTTCCAGATTAAAGTGACTTAAAAATGAAGCTGTTCCTTTACTCAGAATTATTTTTCAAATTTCTCATTGTCTTCTCAAGTAATCTGAAACAATGACATTTTACTGTACTGTTAACATATTTGCTTCAGAAAGGTAGAAACTATAGAGCAAAGAAATGCTGATTCCTGCCCTTTTCTGACTGTGGCAAGAGCTGTGTTTCCAGGTAGCCCCATGGGTGAACGGTTCTCAAAGTGGAGTCTCCCCAGTCATACAGTCAGAATGATTCAGGGTATGAACTGTTCAAATGCCTGCCCTTCCCTGCCCCCCACCATGGAAGCGTGGGAGGATGAGGGCCATTTTGATTCCAGGAATGGCACTTAGGATTTTACATTTCCACAAATGTTCCTGGCCATTCTGATAGGTAGTCAAATGTGGGAGTCATTCCTCCAGAGAATATAACTAGGTTTTCTTCCCAATTCAGAAATTAGCTTTTTTTTTTTAAACTTGTGGACTCTCAGGCTCTCCGGAAGCCTGTGTTTTCCCTCCAAAAGGAGCTAGCTACCTGCTGGCTCCAGCATGTCTCCCCCGCTCAGCTGCACACACACTCCACCTCCCTGGCCCTGTTCACAGCCAAGCACGTGGCTCCCTGCCCAGCTGCTGGGCAGGTTCTGACTGCCCAACAGCTCCACAGCCACCTCTTTAAAATTCATTTCCCGAATGTGCAGAAATGACCATTTGAAGTCACTATCACGTTTCTTGGCTAAGTGACACTCATCCAAAAGGATCATGTGTGGAGAAAACGTGCCCCTTTGACAGAGATGTTATTTCAGTGGGTTTCCTCTTTCAAAGGGTTCCCCTTTTATCTGAACTATCAAATTGTTCCTAGTCCCATAAAAGCAGGACAGCGATTGTAATGGAAATTTATATACACAGTGTAAATGCCGAACTTGTTTGTTGTTTGAAAGAAGCTGCCAGAGACTAACCAGATCAGGTGTGTCCTGGTCCTTCATTCAGGCGGAGAATTCAAAGGCTGGTCTTGAAGCGAATCTCTCCTCCCTCTTCCTTATTCAGGTTACAAAGGCCACCGAGGAGGAAGCGTGTGCGTCAGACCAGCTGAGCACAGAGCAGACCCGGTCTCCTCACCTTGTCTGAGTCCAGAGCTTCTGTTTGGCTCTGAGTGCCTGGCTTGCCAAAGCTTTGAGGTATTATAATAATCGCATTCTTTATCTCCTGGGAGAACTCATTGATCTTTTTCACGTAGGACACTTTTGCATTTATTTTTCCTAAATAAATTTCTGCTCCCATCTGCCCTGTTTCATATGAGATTAAGAACTACCTCTGGTACACTCTAGATTGAATACCTAAAGTGCAGGCCTTGGGCAGCAAATCATGAGTCATTCTTAATTAAGAAAGTTTCTGAAGATAAAAGAGAGCAGTTCTGAATTTGGCAAAAACTTAAAGTCACAGTAGAAATAGAAGTGTTGATACATGAAGCACAAGTATTTGAAGCATATAACGGATAATCATAAATACAATCACATTTTAATTCACATGTTGCTCTTTCTAAAAGAAATAATTGCATGTATTAGACACATTGCCAAATATCTGTAAGCAAGGTGGAGGCATTTATTTTTCTCATGAAATACAAGTGGAAAAAAAGAAATGGGAGGCCATAGGGTATAATGAACAATGGACTACAAACTGGGAGATCAGTTTCACACCCCTACTCCATCATCACTGTGTCTTTACACATGTACCTCAACCCCAGATGTATTTTTAAATGAAAATAGTGAAAGAAGGCAGACTGGAAGGGATGTAGGGATAACTTTACTTAGTCTCATCTTTAAAAGAAAAAGAAGCTGACTACTAGAGAAGTTAACTGACGTGACCAAGAGAACCCAGCAATTATTAATAAAACATGAGCAAAATCCCGTGCTTTCTGACTGTTAATCAATGCTGTTTCTCAGTGTGCCCTCCGTTTTTTCACCCATCACATGGAAACATTAATGCTTATCCTACCTACCTCATAAAAGCCTTGGGGAAAAAATCAATTGAGGTAATATGTGGGCTGGATTGAATTATCTCTAAGGTAATGTGACACTCAAAGACCATGCATTGGTTCTTTTCCAATCTTCCTTATCACAATGAATAGCCCCACCATCCATTCTGTTACACAAAATAAAAGCCTTGATATTTTCCCTTCTCACACCCCCCAAATCCAATTTATCACTAAATCCTATTGAGTTTCCTCCGAAAAGGCATCTGGAGTCTGTCTACTTTTCACTGTGTCTGATTCACTATCCTTGTCTCAGTACCACCACTTCTCTGACTAGGACCCCTGCAGCAGCCTCCTGATTGGTCTTCCTCCATCCACTCTTACCCCCTTAAATGAATTCTCAGCACAGAAGCCAGAGGAATCTTTAAAAATTCAATCATGGTCATGACCATCCCTACTTAAACAACGACTTCCATTGCTTTTTAAACAAATCAAGCCTCTTAATCTACTAACAGTGTATCAAAAGTATAAAATATTAACAATGAATTTAGCAAAAGAAGTACAAAACTTATATTCTGAAAACTACAAAATGTTGCTGGAAAAAAAAAAAAACCTTACTAAATGCAAAGACATTTCATATTCAGGGACCTGGAGACTTAATATCATTAAAATAGCAATACTCCCCAAATTGATCTACAAATCCAGTGCTATCCCAGCTCCTTTCTTTGCAGAAATTGGCAAGCTGACCTTAAAATTTATATGGAAATCCAAAGGACCCAGAACAGCTAAAACAATTTTGAAAAAGAAGATCAAAGTAGGAGAACTCACACTTTCTAATTCCAAAAACTTACTACAAAGTTATAATGATCAAAACAATGTGCTATTGGTATAAGGATAAATAAATACATAAATGGAATAGAATTGAGAGTTAAGAAACAACACCCTCACAATTATGACCAATTTGTTCTTGACAAGAGTGCCAAGACAACTTAATGGAAAAAGAATAGTCTTTTCAACAAATAGTGCTGGGAAAACTGGAAATTCATATGCAAAATAATGTTAGATCCTTTCTCCTAGCATACACAGAAAATGGGTCTTAGACTAAAATTTGAAAGCTACAACTATAAAACTAATATTGGAAGATAATATTGGAGAAAATGTTGGGACCTTGGGTTAGGTAAAGCCTTCTTAGATATGACATCAAAAGCACAAGTGATAAAAGAAAAAAATAGATAAATTGAACTACATCAAAATTAAAAACTTTTGTACATCAATGGATACCATCGTGAAAATTAAAAGAACTCAATTGAATGGGAGAAAATATTTATAAATCATATATTTGATAATGGGCTTGTATCTAAACTATAAAGAACTCTTCTAATTCAGTAATAAAAAATGCAAATAACCCAATTTAAAAATGGGTTATGAGTAAGGATCAGTCCAGGCAGATTATAAATCAGTAATTAAATTATATGGTTCTTAAAATAAGGGAAGCCAGTGCCGGCAGCCGCAGGAAGGAAGGCCTATTCTTGCATGAATCTTCATGCATTGGACCTCTACTTGAGCTATAAGTATCTGAGACTGCCTCCCAAGCCCTCCTCACTGCCCACTCTGAAAAGAAACATGTGTCTTCCACTCAGCCTTTGTTTTCTGCCTGGGACTGTTACAGAGACAAGATGGTTGAAATGGGCAAATGAAAGAAAACTAGAGTAGAATGAAAAGCTGGCAGAATCCCATTGGAAAGAATAGAGGATAGATGTGATCAGGAGGGCTAAAGGGAAGCAGGGGAGAGAACCACAGCCCTGCCAGCTGAGCTGAGGCTGCTGCAGGGAGAGGGCAGTAGTGAGGAAAGGGCGCTGGAGGCAGCTGCCTCCTGAGTGAGTGCATATGAAGGCAGAGGAGACTGAAAGAAGTGGCACTCTGGTCATGAATTTAATATCCTTTCAGTAGATTTTGGGGTGGGACATGAGTGTTTGATTTGTTTCACATTTCATTGTCTCATTTAAAAACAAAACAAAACCAAAAAAAAAAAAAAAACCCACCTCAGTAAACATTTAAATTGCTTTTTGATGAATTTGCGTGTTGGATTGGAATCTTCAAATGAGACACAAGACCATTTTATTAGCTTTTCATGTCCATGGCCTTAGAGATGGAGGAGCCGGAGCCAAGGCCGAGTCCAGTTCACACTACCAGCCCGAAAGCTGGGCTTCCTTCGAGCGTCCAGCAGAGAAAGAGCCAGGGAGTCTGTCAATCGCAGCCAGAGTCCCTCCTCTATCGCTACTAGAATCACTCAATTTAAAAAAAATAATCCATTTTATCGATAAAACAAGGTTAAGTAAACTGTTTTCTTTGAGAAAAAGAAGACTCCTCGGCCAAAATAAAGTTTGAAAATCAATGATTTGGTCCATGTCTCTTCTCTCACTGAGAAGTAAACTAGTGACTTGCCCAAGATCCAGGGGTTTATAACACCGTCCAGTGGTCTCTCCACACACCATCCTGCCTTTAGACATACAGATCTTTCCAACTCATCCCTGTGCTCCACTCCCTGTGTGGGAGCAGGGAATGAGGCTTTCTTTGGGATATATATATATATATATATATATATATATATATATATATATATAAAATATAATATAAAATCTTCCAGATCTAATATATACAAACTAGAGGCCCAGTGCATTAAAATTCACTGGAAAAGAGATCCCTCAGCCCAGCCTGCCCCCTCTCACAGTCTGGGAGCCCTCAGCGGGGGGGATGAGGTGGGGGGGCGACCCAGCGATCAGGGGAAGGTGATGTCCCCATCACACCTCTGCTGCTGCCACTGCTGGCAGCACAAGCCTCAATGGGCCCAATTACCTAAACCTCAGACAGCCCTGGGCAGCTGGGTAGCCACCATCCAAGGTTTGCCTGGGGCTTGGGCTGGCCCTGAGCTGCTAGGGGGCTGAGGGTACTGAAGGGCTTGGGAGGCAGACACCCCAGCAGGGCTGAGGGGACTGGGTGCCACCATCTTGTGGTTGTGGGTGCTGCCATCTTTGAGGGTGTGGCAGTCAATTAGTATATTCCCTCCTTATTGGCTGTGGGCGCTGCCATCTTTGTGATGGTGTGATGGTCAATTAGCATATTCCCTCTTTATTAGATAGGATGCCACTACACTGACTAGAACCCCAACTAACTGGAAAGAAACAGCACTATCCAGGCCCTCTTCTCCACTCCTAGAGCAATAGCATTTGGTTGTATGTGTTGGTTTCCTTTGCTCCCTGGCTGAGTGCCCACCTTAGCCACCAGCTTCCCCTGCTCCTTGAAGGCACCTGCACTGTCCCTCGAGCATCTCAGGTCCAGCAGCTGGCATCAGCCAACCTTCAGAGAAGCTACTTTCCCTGCTAAATAAGAAACAGAGGGTTGGACTCTGAGAGGTGGCCTGCCCAGCCCAAGGCCACTAATCCCCCAATTGACTCCTTCTGTTACCTGCTCTCTGCATTTTCTGGAAAGCGATGTGCTGAGGCCACCCCTGCCCCAGCTGCTGCTAATTATCCTCAAAGACATCCTCAGAGCAAAGGATTCAGCACTACTCAGGAACCCGGTTTTATAAAAAGGTGAGACTGTTTTTGAAACACAACCAACATATGCTAAACAAAACTGCACCATTTAACACACCAATTATGAGGAAAAGAACAGCAACAGTCAAAACAGCTTTCTTCGCACTGAAAAATCCAAAATAAGCAGGCAGCACGAACCAAATTTGAAATGTATTGATTTCATTTCAGCCAACATCCATCAGTGGGTGAAGTAATTATGTCCAATTTTAAGATTCACATTGGACCAATCCAAAAATATCACTTTGGACCCTCAATTTGGGGTACCTTGTCCTTTACCTTCCTTACTAGTACTATGGCCAGGGTAGCTTTTTTTCCCTTTAAATTCTCTGTAGGCCAATCTAACCCTCCAGCTGATGCCAGATGGTGGGGACTGAGGGTCCCTGTGTGACTCTGACTCTCCTGCACTGAGTTCACAGTCCAGTGAGGGAAGCAGAGCCTGACCAAGCAGGACGTAGTTACGGTCACAGTGTGTTGAGATGTGCTGAGCTGCGGCAAAGAAGAGAGTGATTGATCCTGCCTCAGTTGTCCTGAAGATTCTCTGCTTCCTGTCCCCCACCCCAGAGGACTGAGTTTTTCATGAGTGGTGGTTTTTTGGGGGGTTGGGGGCAGAAGAAACAACATGTAGAAAGGCATTGACTTATGAGAACATAGGGTCCAGTTGAGAGAAGGCCAAGAGAGTCGGTGTTGCTGGAGCAACATCGGGCAGGTGATGAGTAGTTGAGGGAGGTGAAAATGGAAAGGTAGGTGAAATAGATGCTATTTGTCATGTTTCAAAGATTCGGCTTTATTATGTGAATAATTTTTAAATATATGCATTTGTTTTTCTTCTTTCCAAATTATAAAAGCAATACATACTCGTGAAAATCTAAAAATGTTTAAATGGAAGGAACGCATAATCCTACCTTCAATGAGGATCTCTGTTAACATTTTCACTCATATTTCACGCACACACTTAGGACCAGATGTGCAGATGATCTTAGAACTTGCTATTTTTATTTAACCACATGTTGAGAATATTTCCCATCTTTGATTATAGCATATTAGATCATTTGTAATATTTCCATGTCTTTATAAAACTATAAATAGCATACATGTACAACTCTGTTTGTATGTTTGCTCATCTATTGCCACAACTTAAAGATCACAATTTCTGAATCCAAGTGAATATACATTATAAGGCCTTTTATACTTATTAGCTCTTGAGAAAGGCGGCACCATTAACTTAACATGAAGAATTAACTTGCAAAAGGAAATGTTCTCATTTCCTTGCCATTATTAGGTTTTGTGATTTTTATAATGTTTGCCAGTTTGTTGACCAAAACTAATATCTCATCAATATTTAACTTTTTTTTATTGCCACAAGGGCAGTTTTTTAATGTTTATTGACCTTCCCGTATTTCTTCTTTTATGAAATGCCTGTCTCTGTCCTTGAGCCATTTTTCTATTAGGATATTTTTCTTTTTCTGATTTATAAAAGCTCTATATATTAATGATATATATTTTTGTCTGTGGCAAATGCTTTTTCTAATATGTCAATTCTTTGTAATTTAGTTTAGATCTATTGATAAAAGAAGTTTTTAAAT
This sequence comes from Pipistrellus hanaki, assembly GCF_964339955.1. Taxonomy (NCBI): domain Eukaryota; kingdom Metazoa; phylum Chordata; class Mammalia; order Chiroptera; family Vespertilionidae; genus Pipistrellus; species Pipistrellus hanaki. The sequence continues at coordinate 34,851,214 of NC_140506.1, forward strand.
TTCTACATAAGCAGCTGAAACCGGTTTGGCTCAGTGGATAGAGCCTTGGCCTGTGGACTGAAAGGTCCTGTGGACTAAAAGGTCCCTGGTTCGATTCTGGTCAAGGGCATGTACCTTGGCTGCGGGCACATCCCCATTAGGGGGTGTGCAGGAGGCAACTGATCGATGTTACTCTCTCATCGATGTTTCTAACTCTCTGTCCCTCTTGTTTCCTCTCTGTAGGAAATCAATAAAATATATATATTTTTTAAAAAATTTTCTACATAAGCAAAACCATCAATCTTTTATGCTTGAAAGGGCATTGCCCTCTCTGAGATCAGATAACTACCTTCATATTCTTCAGTTTAACTACTCAAGACATTATAAATGTATTTGATGTATGGGGTGAGCTGAGAATTTAATTTACCCCAGAATAGGCTGCATAATGGCCACCCAAATATATTTGGTCTTAATCCTTGGCACCTGGCAATGTTACATTATAAGTAAAAACCCCAAGATCTTGACATGGGGAGATTATTTTGAATCATCTGGGTGGTCTCAAAGTCCAATTTCAGGTGTCCTTATAAGAGAGAGGCAGAGAAGGAAAAGGTTATAAAAATGGAGCAAGGGTCGGAGTGATGCAGCTGCAAACCAGGAGAGGCCTACGGAGGAAGCTGGTCCTGCCCACATCTTAGTTTTAACAGCAAAACTGATTTCTAACTTCTGCCCTCCAAATCTGTGAGAGAATAAATCTGCTGTTTTCAACCACCAAGTTCGTTACAGCAGACACGGAAACAAGACAACATCCCACCAAATAGTTTTCTTGAAACAATATATATCCATCATTTTCTTACTTGTCTGAAAGTAAAATATCTCTATCAGATATGAAATATTTATGTGTGCTTCTGAGTTTTTCTTTTTTATTCACCAGTCTATTCTTGAGTAAGTAAACACTATTTTAGTTGTGTCTTTTTAATTTCATATCTGATAAGTATCCCTTTGTTGAATTTTTAATGAAATGAATTTATTATTGTTAACTACTTAACCTTCCAGATAACAGGACATTTAGAATAACTTTTTCAAACTCTAAAATTTTTTATTTAGGACTAAAAACATGAAATTTACAAGTTAATTTGAACAGAATTTACTTTTGAAAAGTATTACTTTGTTCCCATCCTATTCTTTATTATTAAAATTCTTGTTTTGTGTCCTACAGTAACCCCCCAAATTCTCCTCATGTAGTTCCTGTACATTCCCTAACTTTCTACCTCGTTTGTCTGCCCCTCCTTCCTCCCTTCTCCTTTTCTCTCTCTCTCCCTTCCAAACTTCCTCCCTTTTTCTTTTTTTCTGTTGCTACTTATATAATTTTTTGAGCAGAGGAGTGATATATGATTTCTTCTTTGGCAGTTCATTTAAATTTCTAACTTTGTTTTGTTATTTTCTAAGGCTAATACTGAAACTCATTTTTAGGTTCTAGCAGATGCCATGTGGGTGGTGGCAAGAGGCAGTACAGCTATGGTGTGTGTGTGGGGGAGGGGGGGGGCAACAATGCCTGTAATTTTTAATTAGCTCTTGATAATCAAGAGATTGTTATTTACATATTTTAAAATTGGGGACAACAGGGCCTCGTGACTTTTAAAAAAGAGAAAATAAGTTGCTAAAAGCCACAGTTAGGAGCGCTCCTATAAAGACCTTCTTGAATTCTAATCCATTGTTGTCAGCCCTTGGCTTCAAATTCAGGAAGAAAACTCTCGTGTGTCAGTGTGGCTTCTGAGCGTCAGCCCAGCCTCAGTGATGTCCTCTGTGTGCCTGATGCTTTGGCTCCCAAGCCCAGACATGAGGAAAGCTTTAAAAAGAGAGTTAGCCTACCAGTCAGGTCTGAGAAAAAGCTCTCTCGTCTCATCTTCCAGACCAAGAATTTGGTGAAGACCCGCCCCTGCAAAAAGATAGTCAGAGGAAGGTAACATTCCATTTTGGTCAGTAAGATAAAAGGGAAAAAAACAACAAAAATCTCTGCTTCATTTTTACCATCCTAAACAAATAGAAAATGCTGAATACAATAGCTTCCAGCCCTGGGCATACAATGAAGGAATATTTAATGGCACCTCAAGTTGAGCATCACATTAATAATACTGATAATTAATTACTGATTCTGATAATGACTAGTATATCATTTTTTATTAAAATGCAAGTGCAATCTGTAAAAAAAAATAAATAAATGTTATCTTCTTAGCTAGGCAGACTTTTTACTTTCTTTAACTAATCAACACTCTGCCAAGGAAAGGAGAGCGTTCTGCCAGAATCTAGACTGGAAAAAAAAAAGTCCTCAGGCGAGTTTATAAAAACTCAAGAAAAGTGATACATAATAAATTAAATATACTGAAATAAGCAAAGTGTGACTATTTAACCACTTGACTATTTTAATTTAAAAGGAGCTATGAGATCAAGGCTCACTCACACAGGATGGAAAGTTTAAGCCCTGATTGGCAGCCCCAGCAGCTGTCCTAAATCGCTCTTTATTCGGGGGACTGGCAAACAGAACATGGCACCCACACGGCATGAAGCTGGAGGCCAAGCCACACGTTTGCCAGGGGCCGCCCCTGAATCGATGTGGCTGGGGAACCTGGACAATGAACATAGCTTCCTGCTCCACTTCTCAGCGGCACCTAAGAAGCCTGCAGGCACCGAATGACAAGCCCGAATCATTTTGTTTGGGTCCTGGGATGGGGCCAGGCCTCTCTATGGAGACCAGTACCCCCGAGTCAAACCCAAAAGAGAGGAGTGTAAACACATCTAAACACTACCCATTCGGTGGACTGAATGAGTGAAGACGAGCGGCAGAGCCAGAGCCAGAGCCAGAGACAGCAGCCGAGGAAGGGGCCCAGAGAGGCAAAAGGGAGTGGGGTTGGGGGGGGGGGGGGGGAGTTCAATGTCACACAGAGAGACGCCTTCAGCAAAAAGAGCCTCTTGTGTCCTTGGGAAGATCATTCTCTCTCTTGGGCCTTGGTTTCTATCTCTGTTTGAAACCCTGCTCTTTGAAATTTATATGAAATTGATTCAATACCCCCCAATTCTGTGTCCTATCAGAAGTCCAAGGCATTCTCCCCAATAAATCTGTATGTGTGGAGCAGCACAGCTCACGCCGTGTTGTTGAAGGGTCACCTGTGTGATAATCTGGCAGTGTGCTAGGAGATACTGGGTTAAGCAGCAGATTCAGGTACCTAACAGTATAAGCAAGAATATGGGGGTGGGGTGGGGTGGTGAGGCACTTTGTAAATATATGACTGTCTCACCAGTATGCTGTACCCCTGAAAAGAATACAAAATAGACTTTCTCTCATAGTAGCACAACACAAACATGCTTAATAGTTCTATAGCTCTTTCTACCTAATAGCTTACTATTTGCCAAATTTTTTATAAACCCTGTATGTTTTCGTTCTTTTGAACTGCCCCAATGTCTCTTAGTAATGTAACGCAATAGAAACATGGAGAACAACTTTTTTTCAATAGGTTTTTAAATAGGTTTTAGAATATTTAATCTCTGATATTAATTTCATATGAAGCAGAAGGAAGCACAGAAAAATCCAGTGTGTCCTGGAAGTGCACCAAGGGACCAGAGGCAGGATCAGGGTGAGGATTCTAACAATCAAACCTGCATCTTAGAGACTCAAGTCATCCCTTTGCCATCAGGGAGAAAAATCTTCAAGTTTCCTGGCAGTGATTATCTGCACGAGCAGATTCATATCAGAGAACCTAAAATGCTTTCACAGGCAAGAATGCAAACACCTAGGGGACATTCATGAAGGCAGGCTTTTTTTCCTGGTAAGCTCTGTAAATTCAGTGGTGGGATGCGGGGAGAAGTATGAATGGGAGGGAAGAAAAGCTTTCTTAAAAGCATTATTTACTGATGGAAAAAGCACTGATTTCATCAGAGCCTTGTAAAAACAGTTGGGGTCTAATGTCACAGGAAATGTAACTGAGTCTTGCACCCATTAGTCTTAGGAGAGCAGGTTTTTGGTCCTGAGACTTTCCTGTCAGCCGTGCTCTGTGGTGTGGCCTTCAGAACCGTGGCCAACCCTTCGACACCGGAATGGAGCCTGGGGTTGGCACGCTCTGTGCCTCACATTATCTTCCTTCCAATCTGTGCACAGGGTGCCATGCGGGGCCGACCTGCAGGGCTTCAGGTTAAAGCGTGACCAGCCCTGCTCCCAGGGGCATCTCTGGCTGGTCAGAATGCGCCAGGCCCGCCCTCTCTGGTTACTTTGTGGTTTCCTGACTTGTATTTGTACTCATTAAACTGAGATAATGGGCACTTATTAAGTTGTTCAGACACTTGGTCCATTGGTGCACATGCTTACCCAATTAGGAAACTTTATACCTATTTTTTTTTCTTTGGAAAATAATTTAATGGTAAAGGGAGATTTTACTTTATGATATATATTAGACATATTATATGTGTAATTATATATATATTATACATTGCTATTTATACTATTGACTTATATTTACTATATTACTTTACTTTTTACAATTAGAACATATCCATGAATTCTGATGTAATTTAAAATGTATTTTTGCAAGGTTGAATATCACATTTATAATAGAATTTAAAAAAAATAGTATGTTTATTTTAAATAAATCTTAAAATACACTGATATAAAAATATATTTTAGATCATCCATAATCATACTTGGGGGTAACATCTGATAATATTTGGATGTATAGAATTTTATATTTCCCCCCGTAGATATACACATTTATAAAATAATATTATCTGTACTGTTTTGCCTTTTCACTTAAAAACAGATTATGAACATCTATTATGCGTATTATTTTTAAGGTGACAGAGTATACTGTTACTAACCACCACTGTCAGTTCCAAATTTTTCTAATGTATATAATAATTCCAGTTCATGCCCTTTCATAAGGTAAATCCCCAGATAAGGAATTGCTGGGTCAAAGGCATGTCTTTTCAAAGGTGTTCTATGCCTATTGTTAAGTTGCCTCCCAGAAAATTTGTGCCAATTTATCCTCCCTCCAGGAGGGTCTGTGAGCCCTTTTCCCCATGCTCTCTAGATTAATGCTGGTATTATAATTTTTTTAAATCTTCAATTTGATATCAGAAATAAAATGACATTTTGCTTTTATTTAATAGGCAGATATAATATGGTGACCATTATTTTTATTAAAGAAGTTATTAGAGAAACTAAACATGTTTTATTTATTTTTGAAAATTTGTGCTTCTTCTTTGGGGATTAGCTATTTATATTCCCATTTATTTTCTTGTTGGATTGTTTATCCATTCTAACTCAGTTGTAAATGTTCTTCATGTATTAAGAAGACCACTTCCTTGTCTTTTCATAATGTTGCAAAAGCTTTTCAGTTTTAATTTTCTCAACTTGGTTTATAGTATATTTACATACCAAAGTTTTAATGTTACCTTAGTCAAGCCTGTCATTCTATTCTTTTTTAAAAATATATTTTATTGATTTTTTTTACAGAAAGGAAGGGAGAGGGAAGAGAGTTAGAAACATCAATGGAATAGAAATATCTATCAGTTGCCTCCTGCACACTCCCTACTGGGTATGTGCCCACAACCAAGGTACATGCCCTTGGTCAGAATTGAACCTGGGACCCTTGAATCCGCAGGCCAAGGCTCTATCCACTGAGCCAAACCCGTTAGGGCTGTCATTCTATTCTTTATGGTTTCTACCACTGGAGTCATTTGCTACACTGTTGATTGAGGTTGCATATTTTATGGCATATCTTCTGGCTGTATGAGCTAATACTAAGTCAGTTCAGATGCCCAGCTGAGCTCTGAGTATGCTAAATAACTTTGGTAGAAGAAACACAATTTTTTCTAGAATTAAAAAAAAACCCTGAGTGTTAAGAGCCCCAGGAATATTCAAAGATATCCAGAGACTTGTAGTTTTATGTCTATAGTTTTGCTGAAGAAAAGCTTTATAATGCATCTCTTAAATGTTGCTAAGACATCAATATGGCAGAATGTATTTCCTAGGGATAGCCACAATAATCTCTCCCCTTCTTAGCATGTGACTTTGACCCTCTGGCCATGGAGAAGTGAGACCTGTGTCCCCTTCCCTTGAACCTGGACACTGCAGGAGAAAATGACTTTAGAAGTCAGGTTATCATTACCAAAAGGCAATACAGCTGCCTCCTGGTTCTCTTGGGACACTTGCCTTTGAATTTCTGGACATCCAAATAAGAGTCTGAGGCTGAAGCCACCTTAAGAGAGGAAGCCCAAACAAACCCAGATAAGGAGACCACACACAGAGACCCAAAGTAAATCCCATGAAGGCAGAGATGCAAGGCCAGACTCCAGCTGCTTCAGCTCCGCCCTCCCACCCAGCTGGTCCAGCCTCATCTTCCAAATCCAAGTCCAATAAGAGATATGAACAATGGCCAAAACCGGTTTGGCTCAGTGGTAGAGCGTCAGTCTGTGGACTGAAAGGTCCCAGGTTCGATTCTGGTCAAGGGCATGTACCTTGGTTGCGGGCACATCCCCGATGGGGGGTGTGCAAGAGGCAGCTGGTTGATGTTTCTCTCTCATCGACGTTTCTAGCTCTCTATCTCTCTCCCTTCCTCTCTATAAAATATCAATAAAATATATATTTTTAAAAAAAGAGAGATATGAACAATGTAACTACTGGTGCCCCTCACATAGTTTCAGGCCCTTCTCACCTCAGAGCACACCAACCTTGTTTCTAGCCACCAGTACCTTTGTTTCCCAGCTAAAGGGCTTTCTCTGACCCCCTAAAGTCCCTTCTTCATGTTTCATCAGAAGGCCAAAGTGCTATCCCTTCCCCCTCAGCCCAGGAAGCAGCCCTGAGCCAATGGGCACTACAGCACATGGCATGTAAATACAACCTTCCTTTTCCTGTCTCACTTCCTTACTCTCATGGCATTTTGAGGTTTTGTTTTATCTAAGACTAGAGGCCTGGTGCATGAAAATTCATGCACTTGGGAGGGCCCCTCAGCCTGGCCTGCACCCTCTCACAGCCCAGAAGCCCTGGGGGGATGTCTGAATGACAGCTTGACATTCTTAGTGCTGCCACCTCCACTGCACTTGCAGGCGTCAGCTGGGCTTACAGCTGAGCAGAGCTCCCCTTGTGGGAGCGCACTGATCACCAGGGAGTAGCTCCTGCATTGAGTGTCTGTCCATTGATGGTCAGTGCATGTCATAGTGGCCTGTCCTTCTAATCATTGTGCCATTATGGTCAATTTGCATATTAACCTTTTGTTATATAGGATTACTTCCCAACCAAGCTATATGCACTTAAAATCCTTGTCTCAGAATCTGCATCTTAGGGCACCCAAACTAATTTCTTTAAATGGACAGAAAATTACCATGCAGTGTGAAAGGGAAAATATTGAGATAATATATAAGAAGGGACTCTGACTCAGCCCTGGGGGTGAGAGCAGGCTTCCTGGGGAAATTGATGCAGGGACTGGAGACAGGGTCTGATGGGGCACACGGGAATAGGAGGAGTGAGGCAGACTCAGCATAGAGGAAATTCCACCCAAAGGGATCATCATGACAAAAGCCTGGAAGTGAGAACCAGTGGGGTATTTTAAAGGAAATGGAAAAGGTTTAGTGTAGCTGAGACATGGGCCACAAATGCTACAGAGATGAGTGTTGAAGCTGAAGAGGTAAGAAATGAATTGATAATGATGGACCTTGTTTCCCAGGCTGAGAAGTATAGAAAAATGTGCTTACTTTCAGCAGAAATTTTAATCATTAGCATTTCTAGGTGTTCTAGTATTTAGATATAAAATGTGGGACTTGGATCATCTAAGCATTTTCTTATCTATTTTTCTTTAAAACAAATTTCATGCATCTTGCTCTGCCGTTCCTTCTGGTAGTTTTTCTCCTTGTACCAAAAGCCGGGCCTTTGTCTTTAAGCCCCTGGTTTAAAGCTAAGCTTTTAAGTGTGGGGATTATGTCCCTTTTCTTTTGTATCCCTCATAGAGCCTTGTATGAAGCACTGGTCATGGTAAATGCTTACCACATCTTGGTGTCTTACTAGTAACTTGCCCATCCCTTTTCTCCCTCTCTCTTTTCCCTCCTCCCCTCTCCCCACTCAGAATTTCTTTGCAATCAACCCACATATATGAATCACAGTAGCATCCCCAAAGGGGAAACCCCCTCCGGCAACCAGCTGGTCCAGCCTCATTCCATTGCCATTGCTCAGTGGGAAGGTCCCCATTACACAACCATAACACAGCCCGGTGTGTCTGAACACTCCTCGCTCACCTCTCCACACTCCTCCAAGTCCTCATCTTCCCCACCACCTTCCATCTTGTTTTCCTTCTGCTCGAGGATCTGATTCTTTGCCTTCAAGTCCCACTTACTGTCAAGTGCATGTACCTTGGCTTTCAGAGTGAAAATAAGCAGTTATCTCATTAATGAGATCCTGAGGACAGGAAAACTTCATTTGTGCTTAGAGAAAAAGCTTAGTTTAAGATATGGAAGAGTACAGAGTTGAGAGTGTGAATAACAGAGATCCTTTAAACTAGGTTTGGACTAACTTTCTCAGTAAAGGATAAGATGGTAAATATGTTGGGTTTTGCAGGCCATAAGGTCTTTGTTGCAGCTACTCAACTCTGCCTCCGTGGTAGGAAAGCCGTTGTAGCCAATACCCAAAACAGAGGCCATGGTGTGTGCCAGCACAGCTTGACCTACAATAGCAAACCATAACTGGCTAACCCCCAATCATACCAAGTCTCTCACAGAAATGAGAACACTGACCCTCAGAGGCAACGAGTTTCAGATTATTCTGACATGAATGGAAGTGCTGAGCTGAGGACTCTGGGCTCCTTACCCTCTAGTCCTGAAGACTTCAGTCTTGCTTTTTCCACTTTGACTTGTATATCTAACTGACACTCACCCTCAGCCAGTTTGCCCCATCTGATAGTTTAATAGATCCTAAAACTAAGAACCAAAGACAAATATAAAAGCTTTGAAAGTTGTAGACACTTTCCCAGGAGTCCTGTCATTTCTAATACAATCTATGTCTGCTTTTGGAGTGGTCAAGCTCCAGCTCCAGCTCCAGTGTGTGTGTGTGTGTGTGTGTGTGTGTGTGTGTGTGTGTGCGCGCGCGCGCGCGCGCGCGCTAATATATAGAAACATAATAGAAACATATTCCCTTATAGATATGGAAGAATATTGACAAATGGTCAGATGTATCTTGCTCCAATTAAAGAAACTTTCCACTCTCACTTAAAAAAAAAAAAGTCCCATATTTCCCTATATCATTTTTTCTCAAATATTCTCAAAATTTTTTTTAAAATATATTTTATTGATTTTTTACAGAGAAGAAGAGAGAGGGATAGAGAGTTAGAAACATCGATGAGAAAGAATCATCGATCAGCTGCCTCTTGCACACCTCCTACTGGGGATGTGCCCGCAACCAAGGTACATGCTTTTGATCGGAATCGAACCTGGGACCTTTCAGTCAGCAGGCTGACACTATATCCACTGAGCCAAAACTGTTTCCGCTATTCTCAAAATTTAATTGGCAGTCTATAAAAGTTTGGTGGGAAAAAAATGAATTAAAGTGTGAACAGAGGAATACGGAAAGAAAAAGAAGTCACTCCATTCATTATGCATGAACCAAAAAAGCAGCAGTGCTGGAAACCAAATCAGTTTCACTGAAAAAGAGATGTTGACAGGAAGCCAGGAAGGCTGGTCAAAAACCTTAATTGCTCTAACCTTTAGTTGAGATTTTGTTAGCTAAAGCAGAATCTACCTTGTCTGTGAAAGTTTCTGTTATTTCCTGCCTAAGGGCTACATGTAAATTTCTGTTTATGTTGCTTAAGATGTGTTCCCCAAAGCCTCAATAAAAGGGGATGGTAGGGCCAGAGCAGTAGTAGTTCTCCCACTAGAGTTGGACTACCGCCTGGCCCCCCAAATCGCCAAATTGAATTTCTTCAAGTCTCTTTTCATTTGTGTGCGGCCCTTCTCCAGAACCTGAACCCTGAATTGGAACTCTTTCTACGCAGGCCGTGAAAGAGAGTCCTATACAGCAGTCTTTCATAGGTTCTTGAAACATCTCCATGAAACAGGAGAGATTTTTTTTTTTTTTCTCTCTCTCCAAACCATCAGAAACTGTTGATTACAACATCTTACATAGCATAGTAGGAGAGGAAAACTATTTCCTGGAAGCCTGTTAAGTCCAGCATTTTGATTGGATGATTTCATTTAGTTCTCATCACTTCACTGGTAGATAATTGTTATCTGATTTACAGATAATGAAACTAAAGCTTGAAGAGGCTAAATGTTTTGACCAAGGTCACAAACTGGTGAGCTCTCAATTTCAAACCAGCTCTATCTGACCCCACACTCCCTGTGTTCTCTGTAGCATGACCCGGCCTTTCTGCTCTGACAAAGTCAAGGAAGAAACACCTCCTGCCCACTGAAATGTCCACAATGCTGATGTTGAGAGGGAAGGAAAAGATCAAATTCATTATTTTGAAAACAAGGGTTAGTCCCATTTCAAAGTTATGGACACCAAAAGCCAGAGGATTAAGGCTTCATTAGAAGTCCCAGGTGACACCAATAAATTATTTTTGAACACTCAAGTGTTTTAAAAGTCTTTTCCAAGCTTCCTTTTTTTTTTTTTTTTTTTTTTTTTTGTCCAGCACATCACATTGATTTAGACATTTTGGTGAGATCTGATGTGAACAATAGACTTTGAAGATTTAAATATAAGGTGAGTGTGATGCTCAATGCAAGTGTTCCTAGCTGAACTCTCATAAGGAGAACGTTGTGAATGCCATTGTAAATATTAACAAAATATAAAATATTTACCAGAACACAGTGGTCAATAATGCAGTTTTTATTAGTGGCAATCATAAATAACATTTTTAGAGGGAGTGAGAAATCTCTTTTCCTTTATGATTTAAATCCAGTAAAGAATGACTAGAACATTTTGGAATGCAGGTCTCAAGGATCTGTTACAGTGTGTGGGGAATAAAATGGCCTCACTCTTGTTGTTTTTATGCAACTTGTTGGAACTCACACATTGATTTTTATGTATAACTAGCTAAAAAGTCTTTTTTTTTTTTCCTTTATGGGACACTGACCATGCCTGTGGTTTAATGAACTAAACATGATGCACTGTTTTGAGTTAACTGGTAGCACAGATAGTCCAAAACAAGCCTTGTGTTGAAGCTGTATTTTACTTTGTGCAGAGGTAAAACGATGCTAATTTATGAATAGTGATATTGATAAATAACCACTGGATTATTTTAGCAAAGACACTCTAACAGAAATAAAAACTAGTTCATCAAACTGCTTTGCAAATGTAAGATTTTCAAATTGCCTTAATCTGACTAGGTGTTGGGCATTATAAGACATAACCTAGGATAAAAGAACAAAGACAATCAAATTATCTGTGTTTTTTCTATGTAATAGGATAATGTCATATTCACAGTTTAAATATTATAATGGATATAAAATGCTAGCGAGTTTTGATAAGTAGCCACTGAAATGGCTGTGGTTGCTATGGTTACTATGACTTCTATTAGTATGACTGTCACCTCACAGCCTCATTCAGTCAGTTAATCAATCAGTCACTATTGTGCATACAGTGATGCAGATTCTTTGAGGGGGACATCATAGGGCAAGATAGAGCTTCTGCTCTAAAAGGGACCACAGTCCAGAAAACCCCTCCGGAAAACACAAACACTGCAATTCTTCCTTTCTTACATTGGCAGTGACCAAAACTTTCCAATTCCATTGTCCAGTTACCAGTCCCTTAAAAAATAGAAAGAATAGTTGTAAACCCCCAAGAAATATGTTTTGGAAACTCAGAAACACAAACTGTTTCCTTAAGTCTAACTTGAATAAGAAATTGTGATTCACAACATTTCCAAATGGTGGATCTGTAAATCATGCACAGAAATAAACTGCTTCCTTTGAAGGCAAAGACTTTTGATGTAATGACCATCTAATTATAGACTGCTAATAGGGTTATTCCAAAGACTTTGTCCTTCTCAGTCTAGTTCAGGTGTTCATCACTGAATACAGACACTTCCTGAAAAGTGAACTCTTGGGCCAGTTAGGATCACTGAAAGGTTAGCCACATTGTGTTGGAATGGAAGCATGACTTTGATGTATATCCAAGCTGGTCCAGAGTGCACACTGACCTTGCATCTTTCCATCTATACTCAAATCTATTTCCCATCCCCATCTCTTTAAAGAGATTGTCCAGCCCACATATTTCTCCTGTTATTTTTCTAGCTCCCGTCCCTCACCACAATATTAGACTGGATAACCACTTGATCCAAGCAAGTTCAGTTATGTTTACTCTTCCAGTGATGTGGAATTGAGATGCAGAGATTGAGTAAATTAATATGGGGAGTAGAAATAGAATATCATTTAGATTCAGAGAATGAGTCTATTGGCAGGTGGCCATGGTAACTACCTGCAAGTAGATGAGCGGATCGGAAAGCGGGTCTGCAGATAAAGATCAGATGAGCACATAGAGACAAGGAAAAGAGATGCAATCTTCCAGTGATTTTCCACTTCCTAGGAGGTCTGCTGTCTTTCCTGAAAGTGTGTTTCCACAGGATTTCTTTGCATTCTTTGATAAACTCCCTATTCACGTATGTTTCCTTGAGAGTTTTTAAGTTCCCAGAAACCAAAAGCTCTCTGGCTAAAACATTCTCTAGCCACTCTGGCAGATTATATTGAACTAAACATCTCCTGTCTGGTCTTCTAGAGGCGTCAATCATTCTCGAGTTTAGGGAGTGCCTGACTGGTAGAAGTTGTTGATTGTTGATGAGACCTGGGAAAGAGGCAGACACAGAAACTCATGAGAAGTAAACAGTGAGTAACACTAAGAAGAAGATCAAAGTTCAGTCCTGCCCTAAACAAGGAGGTGGGGCACCGTGACTGGCTTTGAAACGCAGGTTGTCTTTTCTTGGCTGCATTAGATGGGCCTTTGGTTGTCTCAACAACATTTGGAGCAAGAATTAAGGAGTATCTCTGTCCCAACCCCATTTCTTAATTCCAAGAGGAAGACTGACATATATTGACCCCAATACACACAATACACACACACACACACACACTTTTATCTGCTTTAACATATAATAAATCTCTATGGTGTTTAACTATTGCAGGTAATTAGTAAGAAAGTCTTCTGTGAAATGGAAACAGAATCATTCATGAATAAACAGTGTTCCGTGTTCCAAAAGGGATCTACGGTCCAAAAGAGAAGGAAGAAAATGATTTCAAGTGGAAAAGGAAAAAAACACTGTTGTTTTTGTGTGTGGTTTTTATACCTCTATCCAGTGTGCCACCTGAAAGTTAGAGTATGGTTTTCCTTTTCCTTGGACTTGGGATCAAGGAGCTTATTATTAGAAAGAGAGATGAGACAGGTGCATAAAGAGAACCATACAACAGGAAAGTGACAAATGCCATAAGAGAAGCATAGACAGAGGTGTGGGACTTGGGGGAAGGAAAATATCCCTTCCACGTGGGACAGAAATAAGGAGGTCATTCTGATGAAGGGCAAGACCAAAGGCATAACTTTGGCAAACTAGTGGGACTGTGGAATAGACATTGTTTGGACCTCAGGCCTTGACAGGAATATTTGGAGCACAGTTCCTCTGATGACTGCCCCAGAGAAAGCTGGACTCGGTCATCTGAAGGTATATGTTTCTGTAGCCACATCTACTCTGGGAACTAAGGACTGAATATAGTTGTTAACACTTCTAAGAAAGAGAATAGGAACGGGTTGCTATCGGGAAAAAGAGGGATAGCTTGTGGGCTGTGGTCATTTCCTGGGGATGGGGGATGGGGGATGGGAGATGGGGAGAGCAGAGGGCGGAGTGGTGAAGGCAAGTCGGTAGTTATCCAAACCCTCCGAGCTGGAAATTACAAGCAGATGCTGCACTTCTCCATAGACCCTGCAGGCTTTCCCCCAAGCACCTGCACATTTATGAGGCTGGAGGAGCAGGGCTGCGAGGGAGTGCGTTCCCACTGCTCAGTGAGCTCATCTGGAGATTATTTAGAAGTGCCCCTGTGGCTGTCTCTGCCCAGAGCCCACAGGGTTCGCCAATCCTGGACAGGTGTCTAGGTCGGCCTCTGGGTTCCTACACTAAGAGATTTCCTCATTCCGTGCCATAGAGTAGAGGTCCGGCTCTCTCTCAGTTAATGCTGTTTCCACCCATGGTCCATGACAAGCAGCCCACATCTGTGCCATTCTTGAGATGGGATGAGGACTTCCTTGTCCTCATTCATGAGAACCGAGAAGGTTTGTCCTGAGAAGCCAGTCCTGCTTCCCTCCCTCTGACTCATGGGGCCAGACACCTGCCATTCCCACGTCGGTTATAAAACCTTTTCTTCCATGCCACACGGCTGCTCCTTGTTCACCAGGAACCACACAGCCTCAGCTCTCTATCCCCACTCTGCTTCCTTTTTATCTCTGGGCCTTGAAGTCCATCCCCCACCTGTTTTTTTAATTTTTTATTTTTTTGCTTTTGAATTTAACCAGGTACTTTAAATTCTTTCATTTTTAAATCGTGTTTATGCATTAAGACCAGAGTGGGGGGTTTCCCCTGCAAGCTCAGGGCACCATCTTGGCTGAAAGTCCTCCTCAGCTAATAAGCAATAGAGCGGGGTTTCAAATCCAGGTATTAGTTTTCAAAAACATGCTTCTTGCAGAGCATCTCAATAAAGTTGAAAGACTTAGCCAACATGAATTTTAACAAAGGAAGGATGGAGGTAAACTCATGGAGTTATTATCCCCCAAAGTTGGTTATAGGTTAAAACCATACATTTGAAGAGGTTTTAGAAAACTGTGCAAAATGAAACTTTGCAGTAGGTTAATATATTCTAGAGACTGATCCTGATGTTATGAAATTGGCATTGAATGCAGCTTGCCTCTCAGTGTTCCCATGTGTGAACAGGGGTCTACCCAGCCTAGTAATACTGCGCCCTTCTGACTGTAGCTGGAAGAATCACTGTTACAGGTGCTGTTTCTCATACATAGATCCTCTCATCTAAACACGCACACATTCACCTGCCTGTGTACTTCATACACACACTCCAGTGTAAAGACAGTAAGACAATGTTAAAAGCATGGGTTTTGCTTTGGGAAGAAGTGAAGTTTGTCATGCAACCTGGAGTGTCTATGGGGACAGGCTGCAGAAAAAAATGTGAGCCATATTCCTAGAAAAAGGGGTTTTACTCCCACCCTGCTATAGCCTGCCATATTTTTGACAGCAAATTTTCATGTACTAGGCAGCTGAGTCTCATCACAAACACAGCTGTATTGACTATCCATAGTTTCCATTTCCACTAATGCTGTAATTGAGCAGTGATTGAGTATTGATTACGCCACAACAATTCATTTAACTGACTTGGCTGGAAAATGGAGGGCTTGGTTAAGTGCACTTCCTGTTCCTACATAATTTAGGAGATTAGAGCCTGCTTTTGAAATGCTTCTTTATACACATGTAGACATATTGATTGACCTAAATTAATAAACATTTGTCAAGTACAACATATAAAAGCATGGGCGTTGGCACAAACTTGAGTTTCCATCAAGGCTCTCCCTCTTGTTGGCTTCATGACTCCTGAATCTCAGTTTCTTCACCTGTAAATTGGGGATAATATAAACTCCATTTCCTAGGATTATTGTGGGGATTATTTTAGATCAAGGATGAATAATGCTTGTCATAGGTACTCATGCAGAGTTTATGCTCACTAAGCAGCACCTATTATTACTATTATTGTTATGAAACTGAAACTGTCTCACTGAGAGGAGGCTCTCACACTGTGACAGATCCATGACAGACTCGGAGCAACCCACAGCAACCCACAGCAGAAGTCATTTGGAAAAGGTGGGGTTGGGAAACAAAGCCAATGATTGGCTATAGATTTGCACAAGAGAAGTGGGCAAGTAGTGACTGGATGCTAGGCACCCTGGCGGGTGGCTGAGCTTATACTGCTTGAGTCAGTGCCCTGAAGCCCATGTGGTTAGTTGTTGAAAGAGAATTCCTTGTCCCTATAAGATGCAAATCCCCAAGAGGTTCACTTTAAGAGCCATATTTTTGGTCTGGCTGCTATAACCCTGTGGTTGGAGCTAGGATTGTTTTTCTGTGTGATTATAGCCTGGTAAGAAGAATCATGGCCTAGAGTCTAGTTAGGATTTAGACTGCAATCATTTATGAAATTCCAGCTAATGAACTCTCACATGCAGGACATGGTTTCAGGCAGATCGGGAAACATTTACTCTTAAGGAAAGTCACTCGATCTTTGTCCTCTCCAGTCCACCCTTCAAAGCCCCTCTCTGGTTTCCCACACACAGTGTTTGTCCCTCTGGGCATTGCTTCTCAGGAGGCTGGGCACAAAGAGATTGGGTCTTCCAAGGTTACCAAACTTATCTCTTCTCCTTTGCTGTACAAACAACTTGCGTGAAGGCCACCCAGATTTTTGCAATTAAAGAGAAGCTTACAGCAAAGGATATGGCCAAGGCTGCTTATATTCTGCCAAGATGCTCAAGTTGCCTCTGTGGGAGAACTTCCCTGCCATTGCTAACTAAGCAGCCTGCTTGTCCAGGGGGCCAGGGATGTGCAGGATTAGGCGCTAGAGTCCCAAACCACTTTCTTGCCTCTGTGCAATGTTCTGAGATCAGTCAGTCTGTTCATGGATCACAAGTTGAAAGCAAATTTGCATTAGCAACAGAGCATCAAACAGGAAAAAAAATAACAATAAAACTTGATGTCCTATAGCTGTGATTCTCAGAGTATGACCTAGACTAGTAGCATCAGCATTACCTGGGAAGTGGTTAGACACACAAATTCTTGGGCCCCACCCCATTCCTGCCCACTGATGCAGAAACTCTGAGGATTCTGATGCACGCTAAAGTTTGAGAACTTCTGGCTCTGAGAAACCCTGGCAATGGGATTAAAGGTAATCATTCTAGTGCCTCATAGAAACCAAAGTGCGGCTAAACAGGTATGCTTGTTCCATTTCCCACCTACCACTCCCCCATAATGACCTAAGGAGGAGCATGTGGAAGTAAGCAATGGTTTGGACAAAGCAAATAGACAAGAGGGACATACCTGAGGCTATCTGAGTGGTGGTTAGCAGCTGTTTTCGCTTGCTCATTTATTAATTAATGTTTTCCATGCCGTATTTCCTTCAGAAATAGCCACCATTATGTACAGGGTTCTTAAACTGGCAAGGTGGGGAAATGATTCAGAACAGGCTGAGAAACAGAAAGAGAAATAGCAAGCTACAAGTCATGAAAATCATTGCCAGAAGCCAGCAAATCCCATCGATATGCCTCAGAGGAGAGAGAGAAGAAGACTGGTTGAAAGGAAAGAGAAGCAGAAAAAGAGAAAATAGCTGGAGAAGTGAACACAGACAAACCCACTCCAACATTTACAGGGCAAGGGGTAAAAAGAACCAATGAAGTTCCTATACTTTATGTCTAAACTAGGGGCCCAGTGCATGAATTCGTGCACCTTAAAAGAAACTATGGGTCATGAGACTGTGGTGGGCATAGGGGTGGGTTTTAGCCCATCCTCTGTGCTCCTGCCTGGCACCTCCCACCACAGCCCCATGGTCTCCTGTCTGCTAGTAGCTTCACTCCTGTGCTGCCTCTCCCATGCACTGATGGCACTAGCCCTGCTTGTGCCCACTGATGGCACAGAGTGATGTGGGATGGCGCCAGCAGCAGGTACAATTGGGGGATGCTGCCCTGATCACTCTTCAGGAACAGGGGGAGGTAGAGAAGCCCTGACGGTACTGAGCAATTACAGCCTGTGCCAGGAGCCAGCAGTGGATGTGAGCAGAGCCAGCACCAGCAGCAGGTGTGAGTTCTGGGCAGGACCAAAGAATTTTCAGTAATCACCAGAGTCTCACCCCAATGACAGCAACTGGTGCTCCGCCTTGTTCTGGTGCCCCTGCTCACCCGCTCCACCTTCCTGTTGCAACCGATGCCTGCCATGTTCTGCACTCTGCTGCCTGCTGCTGATGCCCACTATGTTCCACATGTGCCCCCTGGTGATCAGCACACATCATAGTGACCAGTTGTTTGGTTGTTCCACCATCTGGTCTATTTGCATATTGGGGTTTTATATAAATATAGATATTTAAAACTTATAAATCAAGTGAACAAGTAAAAGATGTACTATCTTTCTCCTTTGACAAACATATCTTTATAGTAAATTGAATTTCCAGGATTGGTAAATTTAACTCAACAGAATTTCAGGATACATTAATGCAAGGAGAGTGGTCAGCAGACCCACTCCCTTTCTCTTCCCATCCTGGCTAGTGCCCATATCCCTGGGGAGTTCACTCATATGCACAAATATGCTGCCTGTGAGTCCATGCTCCCTTCACACCCCTTGTAAACAGTCTCCTGTGGCTGCCACTCAGACCTAACAGTAACACCTTAGCAACAGAGATTGGACCCAGGGAAGATGCTCATAAAGGCTGAGCATCTTTGGATCAGGAGACCCTGCCTGCTCACTTGGAGCCAGTCTTGAAAAGGAGCAGGCTCTAGGTGGGCATGACCTCGTAGCCTGTGTATTCTTCAGCTCACGGGCAGAGGAAGATAAACAAGAACAGTTTCCCTGAAGTATGAGTCCAGGACAGGTGCCATCTTGCTCAGGTCTAGCAATGGTACTGGGTAGAAAATAAAGTGTCAAGTTAGTAAGAGAGGGGAGGAAAAAGCAGGCAATAAAGACCTCAGAAGAACAGCTTCAAAAAGTGGCTTTTACTGCTACCTATACCATAAGGGACGTGATATTCTTCCGGGTATCAAGCTAGGATTCTTCCTCTAGATTGGTTGAACAACCACACCATGAAGAAAAATGAGTGCCCATGCCTCATTCATGTTTTATTTCCCCACCTAATTACTACTCAGAGACTAGCAACACCTTATTTTCCTGTGATAACAACTTTTGATATGTCATAACTTCCTATGAAGTTATGACACAGACAATAAAGGACAAAAGGAGGGAGGGAGGGAAGAAGGGAGAGAGAGAGGGAGGAAATTGGTTGTTTAGTTAGTTTGTTTGTTCATTCGTTAGTTAGTTATGATCACAGACCAAAAGTTTCTCTGGGTAAAATAAAAGAGTATTTTATCAGATAAACAACTAAAAAGCAACTTTACACAGAAAATTGGTAACTCTGTGCAGCATTTGGGGCTTTATGATGTGGGTTGGTTGTTACTTGGCTTAGCTTCTAATGTTGCATAAACTTCATTTGAAGATCTCTGGCAGACTGTTTTGATGTAGGTTATTGGAATCTTGTTGTTTGCTGTTTAGCACACATGAAATTTTATGCATCTTCTCTGAGAATGTTTCATTTCCTGAAGCTGGAAATGCAGTGGGGTTAGGTGACCTGATCCATTTGAAGCCATGTGCTCATAGTACTGAGGGCAACCTAGATCACAACATTCTTATGCTTTCAACCTCTAAAGTATTGTTTCTTGGGAGAAAAAAAAATTATTTTCTAAGGACAAAATCAACAGAAGAGAAATCACAAAGAATCAAGAAGGAATCACAAAGAAAAATGGATAGAAAAGCATCATGCAAAGAAAATTAAAAGGCAAACAGCAAACTGGGAAATGGATATGTCATAAATATGACTAAGGGAACAATTATGAATATATTAGAGGCCTGGTGCACAAAACTTGTGCACTGGAGTGGGGGCGGGGGGGATGTCCCTCAGCCCAGTCTGCACCCTCTCCAATCTTGGACTCCTCAGGGGATGTCCAACTGCTGATTTAGGCCCAATCCCTATTCACATCTGGATATCCCTCTTACAATCCTGGATTGCTGGGTCCCAAAGGCTCGCCTGCTAGCCAGCCTGGTCACCCCCTAACCACACCCCTGCCAGCCTGATCGCTCCCAACTGTCCTCCCCTACTGGCCCAGTAACCTCCAACTGCCCTCCCCTGTCAGACTAGTTATCCCCAACTGCTCTCCTCTGCCGGCCTGGTCACCCCCCACTGCCCTCTCCTGAAGGCCCAGTAACCTCCATCTGCCCTCCCTTGCCAGACTGGTCCCCCGCAACTGCCCTCCCTCTCCTGCTGGCCTGATTGCCCACAACTATTCTCCCTGCTGGCCATCTTGTGGTGGCCATCTTTGACCACATGGGGGTGGCCATCTTGTGCAATGGTGTGAGGGTCAGTTTGTATATTACTTCTTTATTATATAGGATAAAAACTTTATGCACATATTTTAATAATCACCAATGTTCCAACTTTAAAAATGTACAAAGAACAATGGCAGAATATTCACAAAAGAAAATTTATAATGACTAAAACATATTTTAAAATATCCAAAAAGAGGTAAGATAAAAATGAGATGTGTTGATTGATAAAACTTTCCTGAATGCAGCTTTACAAATGTGTCAGGAGCCCTAAAAAATGTCCATGTGATTTTTTCCTAAGAACGTATTATAAATGTGGGATGATGTTGATATAAACAGGTGATCTGTGCAGCGTATCTGCAGTAGAAGTTGTGAAACAAAACTGTCTCCATCAGAGCCCAGCTGTACTTAGAACTTTCACTCTGGAGCCTAACTCTGGCAGTTTCATTCTTTCTATTTTTCTCTCTGTCTCACTTATCATCATTCTCCCTCTCTACTGGATATATCTTATCAATATTCAAATATGTTGTGTTCCCATATATTTTAAATTCCTTTTTAACACCACATCTCTGGTTACGGCTCCATTCCTTTGGTTTCCTTTATAGGAAAACTAAAAAAAAAAAAAAATTATTTCCACACACACCCTCACTTTCTCACCTCCCATTCACTCACTGACTTGCTCTCTCTTGACGATGTCCGAGATGACCTCCATCTTACCATGTCCAATGAGTATGTTACTTTCCTGTCCTTAAACTCTCAACAGTATTGCACACGTTTGGCCATGACCTTCTGTATCTTTCTTTGGCTACCAGGACACCACATTCCTGTTTTTCTTTTTTCCTCCGTGGCCACTCCATACCAAGCTATTTCCTGGATCTTTCTTCTTTGCCCGCCTTCTAAGGCTAGAGCTCCTTAGATCTCTAAGAACATCATCTCCATCCATACTTCTTTCCTTAGGTGTTCTCATCTAATCCCCTGGCCTCATCTGCTATCTTACAGCAATAATTCAAAAATTTATGTCTTCTGGTTTGAATCTCTCACATTAAGTCTAGACTCATATAGCCAACTACTTAGTCAATATTGACATGTATACCTCAGGCATCTAACACAGACCTCTAAATTCCACCCCCTATCCCCAAAACACCCAGGTCTCCCTCTGCCATCCCTATCCCCTGGCATCAGAAGTCTTGCAGCATCATTTCCACCTCGTTGCATTCATAAAGACCAAGTTATTTTCAAGGGAACTACTTGTCTTTTTGTGATAGGAAGGGTTGCAAAGTTCTGGTAAAGGATGGCATGTGGCCATTTGGAGAATACAATCTGCCAAATATGTGACAGAAAAACACAACTAAGAGGAAGTGACTGTGGTCACAATAAAGCCAAAATATATCTTCAATGTCAATGAGACGGGGGCTAGAGGGATCTTGCGATAATGTCACCTGTGTAAACTGGGCACTGATTTAGCCATCTGTTCAAGAAATAAAAGCAATAACTTTAGTGTCTCAAAATATGTATGCACTGGAAATGCTTCCTAGAGTGTAACTTACCTGCCATCAGCTGCCTCCAATCTTGTTTCCTCCCTGTGCTTCACAGTCAGAATCTCAATTTTATTAAATTAGAGAAAATATAAACTTTCAGCATTTCCCTTTAATCTGAGACTAAAATATTTGGAAAAGTACCTACAAAAACTCGGATAAAAATCTATGGTAACATCTAATATTAGACATGCATAGACTTCTCTCTGTGGTTGAGAAGGAAGGGAGAGGGAAGGAAGAAGGAAGATCACTGGACATACCAAAAGTAAGTTGTTGAAAACAAAGGACTATTCTTAAGATGAGGAACAAATACCAGCCCACCCCCAAGAAACAATAAGAGCAGTTATGAGACGCATGGGTAATCAGATGTCTGAGGAGACATAAGTGGAGACTATTAAGGATTGCTTTCAGAATTTAAAAAAATTTAGCAAATTCAAGATGCAATGGAGGCAATAGAAGTAATAAACAGTAAGCTCATTTATTACTTGATACGGAAGTAATAAATGAAAGTTGTAAGATGAGAAATTTGTCCATTATTTCCAGGGAAAGGATAACAAAATTTACACAGTGAGTCTATAATGCCCTAAAGGATGAATGCAGGGATACATTTTTTTCTCAGGAGAAAACAGCAACAATATCCCTGCAGAAATATTTCACTCTGTCAAAAGCATACAAATTATTTGGGAAAAAGAAATCCACACATAGGCATTCTCTGGTGATCTTATAAACATTCACTTAAACTTTGCATTTAAAGATTACAGGTAGTGTCAAATGGGTACTAGACTTAACAGGGGTGATCACTTTGTAAGGTATATAAGTGTTCAATCACTACATTGTACACCTGAAACTAATATAACATTTTATGTCAACTATTATTGAAAAATAAATTTAAAAAAAATAAATAAGGACTATGGAAACCCACAAATATTTGCTATATAAAATGAATTGCATTCAAAATGGAAATAAATTATATTATCAGAGTTCCCTGTAATACTAAATCACACAGGTAAAGGGGTCAAGTAATGGCTCTGAATCCTGACAACTAATTAGAACAAATAAGGTAACTTGATAAAGTGGCTGGTTATAAAATAAATAATCAAGGGTAAAAGTCTTTCCCTGCTCTGGACAATATGGCAAAGTAAACTCAATTCTGAAAACTGCTGGGAAGTTGGAGGGAAGTCAGGGCCCCCAGGGCCTAACATAAAACCACTGAGAAATCCTTGGGGAGACTCGAGGTTATTGGGTCATGACTGTGGATTGGGCAGAAGGAGGGCTGGCAGCCACCCACAGGGGGCAGGATTGGTTACAGCTTTCTAGTGTTTGCCCTTTTTGAGGCCCCTTGCTTTGTGCAGGTCAATACTTACCTTATTACCCCAATGGCACAAGAAGAGTCACCCTCAACCCAGTGCCAACTATGCCAGGAAGAGGTGATGGGACAGCTCCATGGAAGTGTCAGAGGCTAGCTGAGATGAAACTGAGAGGGACAAGTACGTATGTAGTGGCCAACCCTGAAAATATTCTTCTCATCCAGATCCCCGTGAAACACTGCATGTTCCTATCTTCACAGAAGACCAATTATGTTTCCAGGAGAACAAAGATGAGCACACTCATAATTTTCTGACAGATAAATCCCGAAAACCTATGTCATCTAAGGTTTTCTCTCCTGAACTCAGGATGGCTGCTTGACTTCATCTGTAGTGGAGAATGAGTACCAAAGCATATTGGGGATGCTTGCTGTTCATACACAATATGCTATTTCACTTAATTCAGTGGAAGCAAGAAGTCTTCCCACCAGGGTGCTCACAATACCTATCATCATACAACACACACACACACACACACACACACACACACCACCACCACCACCACCACCACCCTGCACCTCACCATCATGCTATACCTGCACCACCAACATGCCACACTATACACACTACACACACATCACCATCATCACCACCCTTCCCCATACCATACTACACATATGTATATCCCCACACATACACCCATACCATGCGACACACATACACCACATACAAAACACTATTCTCTTCTCTCTCTCTCTCTCTCACACACACACACACACACACACACACACACATGATTCTCATTTGAAGATTATATTTGTCTGCAACATAAACCAATGACTTCCAACATTTTTAGGCTAGTGTATAATCCTGAGACCTGTGGACATTCACTCATATTTGTTAACTAGAAAGAAAAAGGATTTTAGCTGAATATAATAGGGAACTTGGGTGGGTGCAGAAAGTCACTGTTAACTCTGCTTATGTTGTTTAGGAAGCAGAATGATGTCCTTCTGACTGTGGAATGGTTCAGTGCCTTCCTGAATCACTACTCCCCCACAATAGATCCGCACTTTCAGATTCACTCCCTCTCACATCCTGCCATAGATATTTCTGAAGGCTGAGCCATCCCCTCCCTTGTCAAGTCAGTTTGCTTAATAGCAATGCTTTGTTAGTGGTTTCTCTAGGATATCTTCCTTCCACTGGCCCAGAGGAGATGAAGAAAGTACATGTGTTTGACTTGGAGTGGAATGGAGCTAAGTGAACAGTCTTCTCACTCTGGCATTTGACCATGAAACTTTTCTCATATCCACAAGAATCAGAGGGTTCTGTCCATGTCCCAAGTCTCTCTTTCAGGTCTTAGGCAACTCTGTAGGCTGGATCCAGTGCCTCTGTGAGGAATTGGACTCCCACAAGATGCATGTAAGAGGCCAACTGGAGGAAGCTCAGCCCCAAAGTTGGCTGGACCATTCTAGAAAGAGCATAGATACCCAGGCTGGCAGGGGAGCAGTCTCCCTTTGATCTCTGACCCACTATACCCAGGTCTTAACCATAATGAATCTGATCTCTGAGTTGCCCCTAAAACTGTCTCAAGGAGAGAGAAAATGGGGGGTGGGGGAGGGAGGATGAAGGGCAGATGTTCTAAGCACCAGCACAGTATTTAGTCAAAGCTTCCTTTAGGCTTCATTTCTTGGGAATATCATCCAAGATGGTAGCATTTAGAAATAATGAGAACCCTGATTGTGCTTTAGGCTTCATTCACTTGACTAGACTTCAGTAGGATTTTCCTAAGCCCTGTGTTTGGAGGATATTTTTCCCCAGGAATAGTGTCATACATTGGGGTCAGGCACTAAGGACATTCACAAAAACCTATGTGATTTGTGACATTTCTTAGCTTGGGGGCTGTCTCTTGGAGCAAAACCTGCCAGCCACATGGGCCATAACAGCGTCAGAGCAGACCAACAAGTGGGGAAGCCCAGGGTATGACCTGAGTTCTAATCCCAATTTTTCTCTTCCTCACAGTGAGACCTTGGGGAAATTACCTGATCTCAATCTACCTCAGTACCCACCCACCCCCAAAAGGGAATGATAATAATATCTATTGCCAGGGTTGTTGTGCAAATCAAATGAGGTAATACAACTAAAATGGTTAGCATAGTTCTTAAATCACTGTAAATACTTAAATAAATGCTAGCTTTTAATATTCAACAAGTACTGGCCAGGCTTGTGCTGGATGTTGGGATATGGAGCAAGAATGAAAAATGTAGCTCCCTTCCTCTGCTCTGCTGCCTCCCAGCCTTGTCTGCAGGGACATCTGGTAGGCCTAAGTCCAGCAGAGTGGACCAGAACATTTAAGGGTGAGGACCTCCTACCAGGACCTCCTGAACACCTCCCCTTCCTAAATGTACTCCCCATCACTGTTTCCTGCTTAAGCTTCAGGAGGTATCTGCCCATCTTCCTGTTGCTTTAACTGGGCCCATCTCTCCCTTGCAGGTGATTGTCAAGTTGAACAGAATTTCCTGCCTCCCCTCACCTCCCTATCTCTGGCAGACAGTTTTCAAAGTATGTTTTTCTGCTTAGTAACAATGGAAAGGGCACACTCCAGGCTCATAATGCCTTCTTCTCACTCCACTCACCCTTCCCAAACAGCAGAGGGAAAGACACTAATGCATGTCAATGACAGTGGTCTTGTTGGTGGCAAAACGGTGTGGTATTGAAATGGTGTCAGGTAGAGTCAGACCGAACCTTCATTCAACATCCTTGGTACTTAAGTTCTTGGCTAAGAAAGAATTCAGAATTAAGACCCAACCTATAAGAGCAAGTTTATTTAGAAAGTCACAGAGGTAAAAGAAGTGAGCGGTAGAAGAAATGGGCTTTAGAAACCAGTTATAGAAGCAAAATTTAAGAGAAAGAGAAGCAAGGGAAAAGTTCCTGAGGGAATGGGGAGGGGAAAGTGGGCGTGTTCCATAGAGAGAGTGAATCTTCTGTCTTGAGGGTATTTATCTGGAGGTCTTCAGGGAGGATTTCAACAGAATATTCATCAGCTTTCCAGGTGTGTCCTTCAGGGTCATGTTCTCCACTGATTGGTCAGTGCTAAGGCAGGAGGTCATTAATCAATGCAGTTGGTCCTGAGGTCAGCCATGGTGTCACTTATCTGGTTTTGCTGCTTTTCTGGGCCTAGAGCTGAAACCCAACTGAGGCCTACATGTACTTGATTCTGGTCAGAACCTCATTGTCCTGGGAGCTTAATACTTGGGGCTGTTTTCCTGCCTCCTTGTTGATTCACCCTCTAAGGGGTCTAACCCGCATGAATAACAACATGTCAGGGGAGGAAAGGTCAGGGGAAAATCTAAATTTCTTGACCATCAACATACCAGGGGAGGAAAGGTTACCCTGGGGGCGAGGTCCTTGTTTTCCCAGTTCTGTCCTGGTGACCTGTACCTGACCCATCGTCCTTGCTCTGCTCATGTCTGTCTGTCTCCCACAGCCTTGCTTTATGTGAAGCACCAAAGCACAAGTTCCAGAGGATTGGTATTACCCATAACTGAATGGGTCAAGGTCATTTCACCTGAGAAATTTCAAATCAGTGGGTTTGAGGCCCAGATAAAAGTAGTTTTCAAAAGTTTCCTGGTGATTCTCATGATCAAACAGATTCCAGTAGAATCAAAGAGACACACAGCTCCCTGGTCGCTACAGTCAAGATCACCACTAAACATCTAGGCATGAAGGATGGGTTCCCTCCCATCCATTCCTTTTGTCAGACACCAGGGAGAGGGGACAGAAGAGAGGTTAGCAGGACACCCTGCAGAAGGAAGTAGGGTAAGTGAGGGATACAAAAGAGGAGGAGCTCCCACAGCTAATGGGGAGAGTGTAGATTTCCTTTGGTCACAGGGCTGACCCCACCATTCTCAATATCCCAAGTGACCTCAGGCCTCTCAGGAGTGCCTATAAAGCAATTTACATAAGCCAGAGAGGGCCTGTGTGTTGGAAACTGCCTTAAAATATTCTTTTAGTCAAAAGCTCTGGCCTTTGTTTTTTTAAGTCACAGGACCCCAGCCCTCCTGGCAGATCCCAAGGGAGGCAAGTTATTGTTGAAGAATGAGCTCTGTGCCCTGGCCTCTCCGCCTGAATTGCAGCTGGCCCTCTGTGAGCCTGGAGGTTACCATTGCCCGGGGGACGGCCGGCTGTGGGGCTGAATCTCCCAGCAGGTGTGCCAGACAGGCAGCAGGAGCCTGCAAAAGACAGGGCTTTGTACGGGGCCTCTTCTTGGACCTCGAAGCTGATGCAAGCTACATTATTATGAAAAGTTATTAACTGATATTCAGTTACAGGATCACGGGCTGAACAAAGAACAAGGCCCAGGGCAGCCAAAAACCATATGGCCTTGGAGGATGCACGCACCTGCAAGAACAGGCAGGCCTGACTAGAAACCGTCATCAATTCTAGGGAAGCCATAAAGTTTGGACTTGCTTCATGGCACTTTCTAATTAGCTGTGCGGTGAGTTTTCTCCACTTCCTTATAAAGGCTTGTGCCCCCTCTCCCACCCCTGCCATCTCCCACGGCCCAGGGCAGCTGGGAGAAGGTTCCCACCAGACTCCCAGCCCTGAGGCAGACCACAGGAGACATCATAAACAGGAAAACAATATTTACCTCAGGATCCAAAACTAAAATAGAGAGGAGACTCTTAGGAAGTCTATTATCATGAAGAAATAATCCCAGAGGAGGAAAGCATAGTGCTTTCATATAACAGCAAGAAGCTGGGAGCCATTCCTATTGATTAAATGTAGGAAAATGGTTAAATCAATTATAGAATATTCACTCAATGGAATAGGTAAGCAAAGAATAGGAACATAAATGCAAATGCTATGTGATGCATGGAAAAAGACTTACCATCCAACGTTCAGTAAGAAAAAAAAAAAAGTGGATGCAAATGTAGCTCTGCTATAATTGTGCTGGTGAAGTTGTTATGTATTCACAGGGCTGAGTTGCATAAGGTGATGAGACACTGAACACAGCTTGGCTGATTGGCTGACCGTGGCTGATTGTGGATGGTTTTCCCCTGCCTTTTGCTTAGAATTTTGTTAGTGCTTTGGTAATGTTGGTATAATGCACGCTTACAAATAAAATAAAAAGGGAAATAAGAGTCATAAGTATTGTTTTAAAAAGCAGGGGAGGGGTGGGGGAGAGCAGACATTTTGACATGAGCTACGCCTAGGCCCAAGTTTCCCAGAACACAGCCGCATAAAGTGACTTTTGTGACGAATTCATTTCCACCAGGGCTGGTCCCCATAAGAAAGAAGACAGATGAATAGCGCCCTGGAAGGGAGCGGAGGTTCCACTGGCTTCTCCGACAGTGAGATGCTGAAGTCACTGGTTGGCACTTAGCAGGGAGTGAGCTTGTCAGGAAGATAAACGTTCTCCGGGGGAGGGAGGGGGGCAAACAAGACCCCAGGGCCTGGGTGGATGAATGTGCCCCAACAGCTGCACACAGAATGGCAGGGGGGAGGTGTGCGAAGAAATCCCAGGAAGCAGCCCTCAGCTTTCTCCCAGTCTGGGCGCCCCCTTCTCTGGGGCGGGCTCCCCAGTGCTTTACCAGAAGGCTTGGCCACCAGCCACTTGGCTACCGGGATGGCAAAGGGGGCCATGCGTGGGCCCCAGCCCACACTGTCCTTTGCAAAAGGAATTACCTTATAGGAACTCAGAATTCGACTCATGGGCAGTTAAAATATGTGTTTCTACTGTCTTTGCATTCATAGACATCCAGAGGTGGAGGAGGGAGGGAGTCACTTCTCCTAACCTTGAGGATTGAATAAATATGTCTTCTATTTAAAATTCTAGAGGCTCCTCTCAGCGGGAAACGCATCTCGGCTGGATTTTCATTCTCCATCGTGCGGGTGAGAGCAGGGCTCGCAGGAAGTGATTGTGCATTCAGAGGAGGACGGAGTGTGTGGAAAGGGTCAGGCGGAAGCACCCCCTGTGAGCTGCAGAGATGAGACAAGCTTACAAAACATCTCATCTTCCAGGCCCAGGAGAGAGGCGGCCACATGATATTTCCAGTTCAGGGAAACACATAAATGCTCCAGACACAGCCCTGGACAATCAGGGCTGTAATTCCTGGCGGCGGCCAGCGGGAGGGAGGGCGCAGGAGGGTAATGAGGCGGCCGAGAGCACGGCTCAGAGCCTGGAATCAGGCGTCGCTGATAAAAAACGACATAAATGTTTTTAGGGGCCAGCCCGGGGGGCATGGCACTCAGCTTTGATACCTGAGAAGCATCCAGACTTGCCCTTCGGACGAATCCACTCAGGGCTTGTGAAATACACCTGTGCTTCCCGCACGGATTTTAATGTGCCGGCTGCCTCCCTGCTGCCCTGCACGTTGTAACTGCCTCCCCTGCGTGTCTTCTCGGGAGGAACTGGTGCTTTGGGATGCTTTAGAGGTGGGGAAAGGAGTTTTATCCGTGGCAGCATTCTGGTCACTCAAGGGGATATTGAATCTGGGGGGCGGTTGCCACTCCCTGGACAAAGGAATCGAGAGGTAAAGGTCTTTTTTAAGCCCTACAAGACTCTCTGCTTCCCAGCATCTTCTATCTTGTAAAGTAACCTCTCCCTTGCTCTCTCACGGTGGCATCTGTGTCCAGCAGACAGATGGAAGACGCAATCTGCACGGGGATTTCCACTGGAAGTGGGTCCGAAGGAAGAAACCCCACGTTCCCAGAACATCTGCTTGTTCTCGCCTGCCCTTTGGTCAAATTTTCCCCAAACCTTGGCATCTTACATCTGAGAACATGAAGAAAAAAAGAAACTAGGGAAATCAAATGTGAAACACAACAGATTTTATTCGTCCTTGTTATGTATCCTTTCTGAAATGGAGATTGTGTCCTACCCTTGGCAGCATTAAGCCATACAAAGGGAACAGGTGACCTCAGGACAGGCCCAGTGGGGTGGCATTCTTTCAGAAAGTACTCCTGGCCTTTGTTAAGTGCCCTGACCCTATTTGCAAATATCCAACTCCCACCTTTTCCTCCAAGGTCAACTTCTAATGCCCTGTCCTCCAAGCTTCCCCTGATCGTCCAGTCCCGTGGGGAAGACAGATGTCATAGAACCCTGGGCAAGAGCACAGACACCAAGGCCAGATGTGCTGTATTCGCCTCTCAACGGCTCCACTAGGCTTCTGTGCAACGATGGGCATGCGGCTCACCCACTCTGTGTCCTAGTCTCCTCACAGAATACGGATACAAATAGCATCTACTTCTTAGTTTCTTTTTTTTTCTTTTAATTAAATGTGTCAATACATGTGAAGCTCTTATAAGGGTGTTTTGCGTATAGCAATCACTCAGTAAGTATTTACTATTATTATCTTCTTATTACCTTTTTAAATTTTTTCACAGGTTTATCCTTATGTTCTTTAGTGGCACACTCATTTCTGTGGAGATTCTCCCCCACCCCCCTTAAAATTCTTCTTATTTGAGCCATATCCTTCTTCTGTCCTGTAAAGCACATGTGTCAAACACAAGGCCCGCGGGCCAAATCCAGCCCGCCAGGCCTTGCAATGTGGCCCGCACCGCGCTGTCATCACTGCACTCCGCTGTCAGTTTATGACATTGTCAGTTTATGACTGTTCAGTAAACCATTCGGCCCGCGATTTAGGCTGGATTTTACATTTTGGCCCCTTCTCTGATTGAGTTCGACACCCCTACTGTAAAGGAAGATTGGGACCTTATTCTTTTCTTCCTTCCTTCCTTTCTTCCTTCCTTCCTTTCTTTAAACTCACCTAGTAGAAAAGAGGGATTGACTACTATGTGAATGAAACATGAAAGACAGAAACATGACAGCAAATCACAACATTGTCCCTGCCTGCTGGGGTCACGGCATAGAGAGGGAAAGTAAAGGAAATATCACAGAGAGGATGAGTAATGAGCAGATTATGTGAGGAGAGAAGGGCATGAAGTAAAGAGAGGAGTAAAGATCCCAGTGGGTCACTGCCGGAAGCCATAAGGAAAAAGTCCGGTCTCACTTCCTGGTCAGTTCCACTTCCTGGTTGAGCAAGAGGGCCAAAAAGCCCTCGCTTGCCAAAACTGTTATCCCTCCCACATTGGAATAGCCAACCAGCTAAGAACAAGTACCCACCGCCCAGCCAATCACCTTGTGACAACCCCCCCTTTTCCTACCCCAACCCTCCCAGCCTGAGAGCTTATAAACCGTTGTTCTTGAATAAAATTTTGAGGCTTGATCAGAACCCTGTCTTGCCTCCGTTCTTCGCGTTCCTTGTTTGCTTCATTCTCTTAGGTGGTTTCCACGTGCCCTCGTTGTTGCCCTGCAGGTCAGGGCAGGTCACAGGTTGGGGAAAGACATGTGGAAAGGAGGGTGTCAGAGTCAGATGTAGGTGTGTGTGTGTGTGTGTGTGTGTGTGTGTGTGTGTGTGTGCGCACGCGTGCTATGTACTTTTTCAAATAGTCATACAATGCATATTTATTGAGTTCTTGCCAAGGAGAAAGGAGAACTGCCCACTAGTACCTCCACTCCCTCCCACCTCTGCCCTGGACAGCCATGCCCTAGCCCAGAGCCCTATCACATTCTCCCCCACAGTCAGCACCCTTATCTGGCATTGCCCCTGAGCTACAGCAAAAATGAGCACTCCCCAGAGGGGCCTTGTGCCTGCTCTCCCTCTGTGCCCAGTAGGGGAGGTTCCCTGAATGCTGAACCACTCCTGAAGCTATGATTTGAAGACATACCCCACGTGGGTGTGCACATCTGCCAAAACCTCAGGAATGGACTGGATACCCAGAGTGTCCGAACTAATGAGATCACTCAAGATCATCTTGTTGAGCCTGAAGGGGTTCAAAGCATGTTACCCCAAAATATACCATCCTGGTTTAAGAATTATTTTGATCCGAAGGCAACTGAGAAGAAGCAGAGACAAAGAAAATTCTCACCTTTCCCTCTATCAGAAAGAGCAGGACAGCCAAAACCGGTTTGGCTCAGTGGATAGAGCGTCAGTCTGCGGACTGAAAGGTCCCAGGTTCGATTCCGGTCAAGGGCATGTACATTGGTTGCAGGCACATTCCCGGTGGGGTGTGTGCAAGAGGCAGCTGGTCGATGTTTCTCTCTCATCGGCGTTTCTAGCTCTCTATCTCTCTCCCTTCCTCTCTGTAAAAATCTATAAAATATATATTAAAAAAAAAAAAAAAAAAGAGCAGGACAATTGTTAATCATTGGAGACAACTCTACACACATTAGCCCAGAGATGGACCATTCACAGAACATTTACCTTCCACTAGAGGCCCAATGCACTAAAATCTAAAATTCAAGAGCAGGCCTTCCTTCCCCCTGCTGCCGGCACCGGCTTCCCTCCAGCACCTGGAACTTGGGCTGCTTCCCTCCACTGGCCGCCTGCAGGCAGCTGGGACCCAGGCTGGCTTCCCTTGGGCTGCCCGCAGGCACCCAGGATCCGGGCTCACTCCCTCCAGCCCCGCTTCATCAGGAAGGATGTCTGGAATGACATCTGGAAGACCTCTGGTCTAATTAGCATATTACCCTTTTATTATTATAGACTAGAGGCCAGTGCATGAAATTAGTCGGGGGGGGGGGGGGGGGGGGGGATCCCTCAGCCTGGCCTGCAGCCTCTCCAATCCAGGACCCAGGACCCCTCAGGGGATGTCTGACTGCCAGGGATTGGCCCTAAACTGGTAGTCAGACATCCCTCTCACAATCCAGGACTGCTGACTCCCAAACGCTTACCTGCCTGCCTGCCTGCCTGATCTCCCCTAACCACCTATGCCTGCCAGCCTGATGCCCCTAACTGCTCCCCTGCTGGCCTGATCACCCCTAACTGCCCTCTCCTGCCAGCCTGATCGCCCCTAATTGCCCTCCCCTGCTGGCTTGATCTCTCCTAACTGCCTCTGCCTCGGCTCCCACTATTGAGGCTTTGT
Source organism: Pipistrellus hanaki (assembly GCF_964339955.1). Classification (NCBI taxonomy): domain Eukaryota; kingdom Metazoa; phylum Chordata; class Mammalia; order Chiroptera; family Vespertilionidae; genus Pipistrellus; species Pipistrellus hanaki. The sequence goes on from NC_140506.1 coordinate 34,884,100, forward strand.
CTGGAAGGACATCCAGAAGATGTCCAGCCTAATTAGCATATTACCCTTTTATAGTATAGATTAGTTTCCCCATATATTTACCTTCCCATGGTTTGCTTCACCTAAAAGCCTACAGCTCTCTTCCTTTGTCTTATCACTTCTCTACAAAGATGCTATAAAAGCCCAACTTCTAACCATTGCTTGAGTTATCACCACATTCTATTGTGTAGATGCTCACTTGCTTGAATTAATTAACTTCTGATTGTTTTTTTCTTTGTCAGTCTAATATGCAGAGTCCTAGCCACTGAACCTAAAGTGGAATGAGGGGGAAAAAGAATCCCTCTCCCCCCTACCCAACTCCCTATTTTAGAAACATGAAAAAGGATGGGGACACAGCACAGGCCTCACATCACACAGAGAGTCTGTTGCAAGAGCTAAGGCCGTCAGCCAGGCTCTTTGCATGGCTTTATCCTATGGGAAACAGCACTTCCAAGTTCACATGCTGAGTGTTTGTCTCTCTGATCTCATTTCCTATATTGAAATTATATTGGCTATTACCAAGTAGACTGTCAAAAGCAATTAGACTGACCCACAAGAAGAAATAAATTTGTATTGTGACCCAGTATATATTCATACATGCAGCTGAGTCTGTTCAGGAGACAGTACTGCCTGAGATGCACAATGGCATTTTCTATTGTTTGGTTAGGTTCTCTAAGTTGAAGTCATGCCAGACAACTTGAGAAACATTAACGTGGGAAGAATCTTTGTATGGGAATCATACAAAAGTCGACATTGAGGTGAGGACTTGTGAGCAGGAAACTACTCAGGAGGTGAGTCCTGAAAACACACCTTAGGGGGTAAGAGAGTGAAAGGGAAGAGAGAAAAGCCACGGTCACTTCCCTAGGCAAACTGGGGCTCAATCCCACTAAGTTGCTCTGAGAAATGTCTACAATGAATCCCAGAATTATCCCAGAAGAGTGGGAGGCCTGGCATATTTATATTCAGGCTCCTTTGGCTCCTTGTTGAGGACTTCCACCAGGGAATATTAAATCCATAGGACTTGTACACTGTTCTGTGTAGGCTGAAAAGGCCCCCAGTGCTACAGGTGAGCTCAAAGGTAAGTGGAGGGGACATGGAGTGGGGCACCACAGCAGCTGCTCCACAAAGTGGCATGTGGTCTGAGGTTGTTGTGCCTCCCCATAAATCAAAATGAAAAAGCCAAGCAGATGCCAAGTTAGTAGGAAAGAAAGGGTTAACAAGAGAGTTGCTGTTAGATTCAGACCCAGAGAAAATGCAAAACACTCTCCTATCATTTCTCACTTAATTGTAATATTACTGACACAAAGAAAAGGCGAGGAGAAAATTAACTGCAATTTGTAATCAAACTGTGTAGAATATTGTTGCTTGAAATGTTATGATCTGAAATGTCTCTGACAATAAATCCAGACAGTTAGTGGAATGAGATTTCACCTGCGGATTTTTCTTTCTCTACTTTGGATTTTTGACTCACACCTCAGCCATGGGTTCATACAGTTGGCCACCTCCATGCGGCTTGGGCCTCCACAATGGCTCTGAAGCCAAACAGAAGGCACTATTCTACTTACAATCTAAACGGAGTTTGAGGTCTTTGAAGTTGGAAGACTTCATGTAATTATTAATTATCATCATAATATAGCTATATCTGGAGAGACAAGCCTGAAGGAAAAGTGGGCTTTCACCAAGGGCCGAGCCCTCACCTTCATTGATCAAACACACATTTCAGATTTCCCACCCTGGCATGTTAACAGCCCGGCATGTGCAGTCCATCTGGAGCATGTGGTCAGTGTAGGCAGACAAGCTACAGGGCTGCCGAGAAAAGTCGCCTGGATGTTAGGCATGCTTCTGCCCAGAGCCATTTGACCTTAGACAAGTTGCTCAATTCTCAGCATTTCTTTTCTACATATTGTGAAAGCAGTTTGAAGACTCAGAAAGGACTGTGTCATAGACCTGATAAGGGATCAAAAACAGAGAATTACATCTTCTGTGGTTGTGTAACGGGATGTCCCACTTTGGACACTGCCCTGACCCTTTCATTTCATCTTCAGATGTAGACACTATACAAATAAAAGCAAACATTTGAAAAATACCTGAGTTTGTGCAAAGATATTTCTCTTTAATCCAGCTTACTTTAAACTCCCTAGCAGATTTGAACAAATGGATGAGCTCCCTATATCCTTATTCCCATCATCATTGTTATCATCTGCTATCTTAGCACACTATGGAACACAAAGCATTCTGCTAGGAAATCAGTGGGGATTCAAGGGTTCATAGTCCTGGTTCCCAAGAGGATATAATCAAAAGGTAAAAATTATATGTGTAAATAGAGACATAGCAACATGAAATATCATGGGCTAAGGACCAGATGGGTGGTCTGAATAGTTGGTGTGATCACAAGTTAGAAATATCCTCCTCATATATAAGGCCCATACCCTGTACTTTGAACCCGATTTTCTTCCACATTCTTAGGATCTATACCTTATCCACCATCCCTTATCTTTCCAATACATGCAATCAGTTTTTCTGGCTGGATACATCCCATCAGATCTTTAAGAGGATGCTGCAATGGACATTTGTGGATGGATTTTTTTTGGTTCACCCATGTAAAACTTTCTGTTGGGTATATATCTAGTTGTGTAATTTCTGTTGCAGAGGTAGAGTTACAGTCAGTTCTAGGGGGTATTGCTAAGGAGTCTTCAAAGTATTTGAGCCAGTTTATATTCCAATTAGCAGAGCATGTGACTTCCAGTTGGATTGCCATCTGGGTCTTTACAGAAAAATGTTGCTGATTCCTGATCTAAGCCAAAGAATGAGAGTAGCAAAAAAGATAAGTCCTAAGACCAAAAAGCACCTGCTATGTCTTTAAGGACAGATAACAGCAACAGTTTGTCTAGACAGAGGAGAGTCGGTAGAAAAGTATGGTTTATATCAGAGGCCAGCAAACTTTTCAAGAAGGTGACCTGAGGCTTCACAGGCTCTCTGGTCTCTACTGTAGCTGCTCCTTTTGTAGCTCAAGAGCAGCCACAGGTGATGAGTCAAGCACGAGAGGGGATATGTGCCAATAAAACTTTATTTCAGGACACTAAAATTTGAATTTTACATCATTTTTTTTATTGTCACAAATATTGTTCTTCTTTTGATTTTTCCAACCACTAAAAATTATAAAAATAATTCTTATTTTACATGATAAATGAAACCAGGTGATGAGCCAGACATGGACCATAGGCCACAGTTTGTTGATGCTCTTTGTAGATCGTAGAGATCTAAATAAAAAATATGAATATTACTTGATAGACAAAGTATTTAGAATTTTTGAGGAAGGGTATGATGTGTGCAAATCAGTGTTTTAGGAAAATTGAAGCAGTAACAGTATTTGAGATGAATGGGAAAGGGAGAGATTAGAACAGGGTAGCCAGTTTCAAAGTGGCCTAGGTAGACCTAGTATGTATTAGACAGATGTTAGCTAATGGAGACAGAGAAGGTGTAATGAAGAAGATGGGAATGTGTGCAGAATGTAGGAGAAGGATCTTATGAATGATAAGAGAGAGAGAAGGAGGCATCAGTGTCTGACACCAGGGTTTTTGACATGAGGGAGAGTACAGAGTGTGATGTTAAATGGTAGAGAGACAGTATGGATCAGCATTTAGGGCATGGGCAGTGATGACCAGTGCTTGAGTCTAAACCCTGGCTTTTTAATTCACTAGCTGCAATGTCTTTGATTCCTTCCCTAAAACAGGCTTAATAACAGCCCCTACTTCTTGAGGCTGTTATGAGGATTAAATACATATAAAGTGCTTAGAACAGTGCCTGGTATATAGTATACACTAGCAAGTGCTGGTTCTTATTATTAATCGTATAATCTCATTTTTAAAATCACAAAATAAACATTTTAAAGTTAAGCAAGTTTAAGAGGGAAAGTGATATCTGGCTTTAGACAAGTGCATTTCAGCTCACCGTGGCCAGTAGACAAGACAGCACTGAAAATGGAAGCTCAGAAAGGCCAAGATGTGTGTTCACATAGATATGTGTGTTCATGTAGACGGCAACTTGATTCCATGGGAGCTGACGATCAAAGATATAAATATAAAAACACAAATGTGCCAAGGTCTTAAGCTCTGGTTGACTCTCTCCTCTTTCTCTCTCTTAGTAGCTATGAACCCTTGGTTGGTTTACTTAACATCACACTATACCTAATTTTCTCACCTGTAAAAAGGGTATAACCATAGTAGTTACTATATGGAGTGATTGTAAAGGTTTTAAAAAGTAAATGTGAGGCCCAGACAGAATCTACCACAAAATGAGTCTTCAATAAATGTTAGCCTTTATTATTAGGACTACATTTACAAAAACTAGAAAACAAGGAAGCACTAGGAAAGGGAGGCCCAAAAGGCACGAAGAAGTCCACCCAGGGAGATAGTCTTTGTGGGATTTCTCTATCTCCTTCTTCAGTGCCTTGCATCAGGATGAAGAATGATTTTATGAGAAGAACTTGCTCAACTCCGGTAAGGTCAATGGCAAAATCCCAAACTTTCCACTTACATGCAGTTGACCTAAATCTGCTGGATGGCAATGTCTTTAGGAACAGCCCCTGATGTTCTTCAAGTGGCATTGATGGAGCTGCCTGGAAAATCCTCTGACTCACACGGCCCTCCTCCTTAGTAGGACTCGCATAAAACCCCTTCGTTGCTCCTTTTTAGTTCAGGGGGAGGGGTTGCTGTCATTTCAGAGAGCACTGGCTCTGCCTGCAGCTCTTCCATTTAGCTCTGCATCACATCAACCAGGATCTTACACTACAAAGTTGCTCATCCACTAATCCACAGTGACTGAAGGTTACTTCTTGTTAAGCTTCTTAATTTGCTGCTTAGAAAATTACTTTGGGTGGAGGCAATTAGTGTTGCATACTTTTGAGGAGAAAATTGCAGCCAAGCCCATTCTGCCTGCATGGGTCAGGGATTTCCCCAGCACACCATTCAATCCTTCTCTTTTCTCTTTTTCTTAGCCCCTATTCAAACAATCCGGCTCCTTAAAAGTTCTGAGTGTCATATATAAAATTCATCCCAGCAACACTTGTCAAAGGAGGAGAACTTGGGTATGAGGAACATAGATGACAATCTTCCCAAACAGGATTAGCTTCAAGAAGGTTTTCTCTGTCCTTACTGATTGGTAACCTCCATGTATTGGTTTTTTCAGATTGTGCATCTGTGTCTGTGAGTGTTGGAATGGGGTAGGTGTTGGGGGGGTGTCTGGGCAGGGAGTGGAGATTGACTTAGAAGTTTTTCTTAGTAATCACAGCCTCTCTGATATCCTCTTAGCCCTTTCTGGAGAAGTCAAGGCAGAAATCTCTGCTGGGCCAGCCAAATAAAAATCATTGACAGGGAAGCAGTGAAAGGGACACAGTCAGTCTTAGTTGGAGGCCCCCATGAAGGGATTCTAGGACCTATATACCTTTGCTTTCTTCACTTGTAGAGGTAATAGTGCCAGCCAGAGACTGCCTAATTAATGTCTCTATTATTTGACCACAGGTACACCATGAAAATATTGCTGACTGTCTCCCTGGACTCTGAGTAACTGCTTGGCCCAAGGACTATGCTCATAAATACCCTAGTGGTGGGGAGTAGAGTTGCAGCTGCTGTGCTCAGGGTACTCGTCAGGTGTTTTTAGCCCAGGATTCCATGGTCTCTGGCTCTCATGGTTCCTAGGACACAGTTCTTTACCCGAGACATGTTCTTCACCCCAGACACTCAATGAACACTTTGGTGGCACCTTTACCTTCATACAACATGGAATAGGGGTCTTATGGTGTCAAAACCATCCCAACCTTTCTTAGGAGGAAGGCCCAGGACCCATTGGGATTAGAGAAGTAAGCAGGGTCCAAAATGCACAATGAGTAGGTTTTATGACAATTCTGGTAAAACCCAGCAGGAATGTCCTCCAAGTAATCCTAATGTGTGATGTCAGTGGGGCATGTTCTCTCTTACTGTCCACAACTTTTCCCCTTTGTCCCTACAGCTTGTTTCCAAGTCCTTGATTTTTTTTGTACCTGGCTCCTGGGCTGTGAAATATGCCTCTTACAGCCCTAGTATCTTTACCAGAATAGAAAGAGAATCTGGGCTCAAAGTAGACTCCCTAAGATTTAGTCCCTGGAGGTTTCCTCTCTTAAGAGTATGGTGTTTATTAAAGGAGAGAGACTAAAAGTGCCATCTATCTCCGGGTATGTGGGGATGCCACTGAACTGTAATCAATAAGAAGTACAGCCTTAGTGAGTGGAACAACCTTTTCTCCCCTGATGGATTATTATGTTTCTGGAAACCAGTGTGACCATTATGCTAACAGGGCTGTGTCTGGATTCTATAATGCTTGGAGTGGTTTACTCAGTGGAGTCTTTCAGTCCTACAATTAAGTCTTCCCCGTAGACCTACCTCCTGCCCCCCATCAACTCATAAATCTGATGCTGTTTTGTCTGAAATACAGCAGATTTGCTTTCGTTTTCATTTGAGTTTGAAGTGGGAGGCTGCAAGGGTGAGGTCTGGACGCTAAAAGTAAGTATAAGCTATAATTATATTTCTTCACATTATGCCTTTGATTATGTTTTGATTTGATGGATTGCATACCCCCTACTGCACACACCAGGATTCTTTTGACAAAACTAAATACACATATTTTCATTAACCTTCCCAGTGACTTCCCACATATACCTTTTGAGCAGTCTCCCAGTGTTCCATGAGAGCCTCTCTTGATAAAATCTTACCTCAAAGCCACAAAAGTACTAGCAAGTAATAATCTCCAGAGACCTTGTGAAACTTCTTGACCATTTGGATTGAGACAATCCTTTGCTTTGTTCAAATACCAGAATGGACTGACAATTGCCTCCCTAAGATAATTTCTCCTTTGACTAAATGTGTAAACACAGAATCAGCGATTTTTGGGGGCTTGTACCTCAGATTCACAATATCTGAGCCCAGCAACCACTTCCTTGTTACATGACCACAAATAAAATCACTTTCTGTCTCAGTTCTTATTACTATAAAATGATAAGCAGAGAATTCCATTTGTGCCCCAAATAGCCAATCAGTAATCAGAACTATCAATAGTAGGCTAGGATAACTATTAAGAAGCACTCCAGCCTGGCTGGTGTAGCTCAGTGGTTGAGCATCGACCTATGAATCAGGAGGTCACAGTGTGATTCCTTGTCAGGGCATATGCCCTGGTTGCAGACTTGATCTCCACTGGGGGACATGCTGGAGGCAGCCCATTATAATTCTCTCTCATAATTGATGTTTCTATCTCTCTCCCGCTCTCTCCTCCTCTCTTAAAACAATAAAATTATATTTTTTTTAAAAAAATAAACACTCCATCTGTTAATTACAATAATTATTATTCCTAGCATTCACTTGCCTTGAGTTCATAGGCATGGACTATGTTGTTATAGAGATGGAAAGCAGAGTAGGAAAGTTAAGAGTGGTTGTACATTTATTTGAGTTCTTCAGTGTCCTCATCTCTGAGAGAGCATAGAGAGATGGGTGGCATGGAGGCAATACTGTTATCTGTTCCTCTTGGACTGGTGTTGGGATCTCTGAGGAGTGGAATTAGAATAGTTCTTGAAGAAGCTGGATGTCTGAGAGACTTTTTGAAGACTCAGGGCAATGACCATGCTGCATTAGGCCTAGCAGTTCTTGAGTTGAGAGGAAAGCCAGTCTACCCATTGTCACATGGAATGTGGTCCCCTCCATCCCTCAACACCTTGAAAACTGGCAGCAATATTGGAAATAAGAAGACAGCAAGCCAAATGAACATGGGCATTTATACATGGCACCAGTGGGGCAAATGATAGGACAGTGAGCTGAAGATACAGTTCATAGCACATACTGAGGGACAAACTATGGTTCACATGCTGTTCACAATCCTCTCATGATATACAAAAGTTAATTTTTAAATGGATCATGTAAGAGCTAACACCATCTACACTAATAAAAGAGAAACAAGCAAATTAACCATCAATCTGCTATACCCACAAGCCATGCCCACCAGCCAATCAGGAGTGAATATGCAAATTAACCCAACCAAGATGACTGCAGCCACAGAGCGATGGCAATGAAGGAAGACAAGCTTCTCATAGCCCTGGACTGTCCTGGCATCCGCTTAAGGCTACATAGTTTCAATTATAGAGGATAAATAAATCCCAACAAAAATGGTAGCAGCCACAAGCTGGAGAGAGTAAGAGGATTGAGTTGCCCCCAGCAATGGAGGAAGCCAAGCTTTCCACAGTCCTGGTCTGCCCTAGCCTCTGCTCAAGGCTACAAAGTTTCAATTATAGAAGATAAATAAATCTCAGATGCCAGGGCCTCCACTTGGGTCTCTGGGGTGTGTGTGGCCAGCCTGCAAACCACTACAGGTCTCTCCCAGGCTTCCCCACCACTCCGAGGGAACCTCCACCCTGATCCGAGACACCCTTCAGGGCAAACCAGCTGGCCCCTACCCATGTACCAGGCCTCTATCCTATCTAATAAAAGAGTAATATGCAAATTGACCATCACTCTAACACACAAAATGGCTGCCCCCATGTGGTCAAATATGGCTGCCCTCATGTGGACACAAGATGGCCAGCAGGGGAGGGCAGTTGATAGGAACCAGGCTTGCAAGGGAGGGCAGTTAGGGGTGACCAGGTCCCTAGGGGAGGGCAGTTAGGGGCAATCAGGCCAGCAGGGGAGCAGTTAGGCATTGATCAAACTGGCAGGGAAGTGGTTAGGAGGTGATCAGGCTGGCAGGTAGAAGTGGTTAGGGGATTAAGGCAGGCAGGCAGGCGAGCAGTTGGGAGCCAGCAGTCCTAGATTATGAGAGGGATGTCCCTCAAGGGGTCCAAGATTGGAGAGAGTGCAGGCTGGGCTGAAGGACACACATCCCCGTGCACAAAATTCATGCACTGGGCCTCTAGTGACACTTATAAAAGAAAATATAGGGGTGGGAAAAAATAAGTTTACAGTTGTATGTGAAAGAATTTATTCTTATATTATTATTTATTATTGTATTATATTCCATATGAACAACTGTAAACCTACTCTTGCCCACCCCTATATCGTAGAAAATCTTTGTGACCTTGGGTTTAGGAAAAGATTTCTTAAACAAAGCATCTACACTAATAAAAGAGAAACATGCAAATTGATCATCACTCTGCTACACCCACCAGCCAATCATGAGGCTGGATGCTGCATCCAGGGGGTACATGCAAATTGTCCCCTCAGGAGTTCAACTGGAAGACCAGGAGTTCGATCACTTGCTATGACATGTGCTGAGTGAAGGGGGCAGCGCAGAATGAAGGAAGACCCCAGCCAGCAGCCAGGGAAGGCAGGCCCCAGTCAGCAGCTGGCAACTAGCAGCTGTGGAAGGGAGGCCCTGGCCAGCAGCCAGAAGGCCCTGATCAGCCCTGATCACCAACCAGGCCTAGGCACCCTACCTGTGCACGAATTTTCTGCACCAGGCCTTTAGTAAAAAACATAAAAGAGCTAATTGATAAATGGTACTTCATCAAGATTTAAAATTTTTGCTCTTAACTAAGTTACCTACGGAAATGAACAAGTAAGCTACAGACTGGCAGAAAATATTTACAAAACATATATCTGACAAAAGACTCTTGGAACTCAATAAGAGGAAGACAAATGATCCAATAAGATAAGGAACAATAAAGTAAATAAATTTGGCAATTTTCCAAAGAAGATTTAGAAATAGCAAATAAGTACATGCAAAGATGCTTAATGCATTAGTCATTAAGGAAATGCAAATTAAAACTAACAGTAAGTTACCTCTATATATCCACTAGGAAGAATGAAATTAAAGACTATCAATAACAAGTGTTGTCAGGGATGTGGAGCATCTGGAGTTCTCATACATTGCTGTTGGGAATGCAAAAAAAATAGTGACATTGGAAAACAGTTGGGCAGTATCTTGTACACATACATGTAACCCAGCAATTCCATACCTATATATTTACCCACAGGAGTTGAAAATACATGTCTACACAGAGGCTTATAGCAATCACTTTCTAATGTAAGAATGATATCTTAGTAATGTTTGTTGTGCTATTTTTAAAAAGCTAACATTTTTCTTTAAATAATTTTACTTTTAATATTTTGACTGCCTCTGAATTTTTTTCTTCCTTTCACATATTTCTTGAAACTTAGCATACATATTATCATGGACCATTAGAGGGTATTATGATAGTTGATGAATTATAAAAAGGAATTTGGACTCCAAATTGATGCATATTTTTGCTAAGTAACAACACATCCTGCCACCCAGACACTGAGAAAGTCCTAGGTTTTTAGATTATATATGTATCATGTTGACCTTAAATAAACAGTCAGGTATTTGTCCAGCAAAATGGGTTCATATGGGAACAATAAAGAATTGCAATTCAGGACATGCCCTCTAATGGCAAACCACAGGCAACCCTAGAGAACAAAGAAAAAGAACATTCTTTTATAGAGGAAAGAGAGAATTCAGAGGGACTGTTGTAAACAAAGAGTCCATTGGAGGAAACTGGGAGTTCAAAGTGTAGTGGTTTTTCATTGGCAGAGTTGTAACAGTGACTACATGGTTACTGGGAGAGAAAATTCTCCTTCCTGCTCCAGTAATAGAGGAACATCTCCCTTTTGAAATGGACCAGTAGGATGTGAGAGTTCCCCATAAGGATCTCCCAACTTCAATTTAAATACAATTTCTGTTCATTAATTTTCACAGTGGTCATTTCTGGAATTCCTCAAAATCTTGGGTCAATTATGACTTTCACTTCCTTTGTTTTTTCTTTCAGATTACGTTTACATGCTGCCTTCACATGTCCAAATACTTAACCATGAGAATAGAGCCTTCTTTTTGTTTTTTTCTTGACCATTGGATTTTCCATAGCTACAAATCTTGACTTCTGACATCTCGATGTGCAGAGAACAATGCTCACATCAGCAGTCATTACTCTTTGGTTTAAGAAGAGGTCAGACAGGACAATGAGCTAAAAGTCAAGGTAACAAAAGAACTGCAGATCTGTAGTGGACCCTCTTCACAAGCCAGTGAACTTGATTCTTACTTATTAGGATGTGAGGAATCTGGGGCCATTTCAGGAATGTCAGCAATTTTGCCCTAAAGCAACTTTTATCTTCTTGTCCCTCCCCGTGCTTGGTTATAAACTGGAAACTGGAAACATGGAAACCAATTGCATGGCTGTCCCTTATCAGAGAGCCACTATATACTGCTTAAATAAATCTTCTATTGTTCTTTTTCTGGAGGAAAATTACCCATCCTCCCAACTCCCCTAGAAGAGCCTCAACCTCTCATTTTCAAGACTGTTTACTCCAGCGGATGCCCTCACTCAAAGGAATGCCTTTGAAATAGTAAACAAAGGCTAGAGGAGGAAAATGAGGGTCTCCAGTCACAACTTCCTTAAGTAATAATTCTTTCTGTCTTCCCCAACTCATGCTCAAATCCCAACAGAGATGGGGTTTCCTGTGAGTTTAAGAAGTTCCTTAAAAAGGTGGAGGGGAAAATTATATATAATTTCCATTGTATCCAGTCACAAAAAAGTAATTGTGCTTCCCACCCATCTTTCCTTTTAAGTTTTTAACTGTTAATCGTGGCAATTAATACGAATTTGCCACAACAATGAATTTTATGCTTTATTCTTCTGGAAACAACTAGCTTATTAAGAGTTCAGCCTAGTTACCTCAGTCTTTGGGGGCGGGGGGGGGGGGGGGGGTTCAAATAAAAAAAACCTCCAAAATACTCATGTTTCCACATATGCAAAGATCAAAGCAAGAATCCCATTGTCTCCTTAGTAATTCTGTTTCTCAAACCATAGCCTGAGCAGAGCCATCTTTCATTCAAATTCTCCTCACATGTGTCTGAGGTTTGGGGTCTGTCGTCTACAAAGTTTAGAGATTTGCATGTATTTTACTGTGTTTTCAAAAATTAAGAGGCCAAATTCCCTAAGAGCAATTACTAAGACTTGTTTAAGAGTCCCTCACCTTAGGAAAAGAAATAACTAGCACAGTTGTTCAAACAAAACATGTGCCAGTTTTCTTTATTTTATAATCTTATAAAAATGTTTTACTTACACCATGGGATTCTGAACATGTTTATGAACATTTTCCAAATGTTTTGAAGTCCAGGGTTGAGAGCCCAGTAATTGTCAGTTGATGGATGTGGGGGAGCCATCACAGGACATGAGAGCACTACACCCGCTTTCCCCTTCTCTTTCCACTCATGAGGACCAGCTCTCCAAGACTCTCCGTGACCTTGGCGTGCTTGGCTAATTTTGAACACCAGTTTTGATTTACGAAGTGCTCTCCGGGCAATGTTTTACAATGAGCTGTCTGAATGGCCATTGGCCGCATGTTTTCCAGAGTGTTTTCCCACAATAATAAGAGGGTGAGCACTTGGCACAAAGTTTGGAAAACCCAGGATGTTCTATCAAGTCCAATTTTCTAGTTAATAGGAATTTATCTCACATACTATTCAATCAATAAATACAAATTTATTGAGGGCTTCCTAATTATCTAAAAACATAGTACTCACTAAAACGCCATTAAAATCAAATTTTAAAAAAGCATCCTGGGAAAGATTTACTTATCTTTCAATGATTCAAAAAAAATGCATGGGAGTTCTGCAGCACTTCAGGCTCGTTTTGTTGAAGCTCCATTATCCTGGTTCTTAGCACAGACTGTGGAAGTACCCAATGCTAGATTTTCTTAGATGTTAACTCACATATAACTCATTTGTGGAGCTCAACATGGCATACAGAATTGCAGCAGGCTCCCAACAAATGATAATGTATTTTTACAAGGAAGATACATGTGGCTGTAATTATTCAAGGTAGAAAGCATTCACCTTTAAAATTCCTTTGCATGGCATTTAAAGACTAAAGAAATTTCCATAATTTCAAATTACACCTATCGTTTTAGGACCATACCTGTGGTGCAGCATCCCATTTCCCTCACTCCAATATAGTCAGCCATCTACCCTCTTACACACACCCATGCATATACACACACCCCTTCCTCCCAAGAAAGCAGAGTCATAAGAATAAAATGAAGAATGGCCTGATTGCTCTCCAATGGTCATTCTGTCTTTGCTCTAGAATCAAAACGTGTGCTGCACGTGGTCCTTCAGATCACCCAGTCCAATCTCATTTTATGGATGAGAAACCAAGGCTAAGAGAAGTTCAGTGACTTGGCCTGGAGTCGCAGAGTTCATTATCACAAGAGCGGAGACTAGAACCCCAGCTATGAGCCTGCTATCACAGACCCTGCTCTTTTCTCTAGTTTCTGTTTTCACACCTGGGAAGATAAGGGTTTCTTTATTTAGAGACCTGCAGAGAAGACAACTTTACAGCCTGCCTAAGTAACTCATTTTTCAGATTCCATGAGGCACATGCTCACCAAAGCCTTCCTCTAGTTAACCTAATCAGAGCTGTCCGTGTTAAAGAAAAACATCAGGTCCAGATGGAGATGGGTCAAGGTAGTCACTGTGTTTAAGACAACACACTGCTTCTTCTACCTAAAATGGTCAATAACCGAAACTTCTAGGTTGCTTTTTTAACAAGGTTGAATATTCAAAATTCTTTCAACTTTCTGTCCAAATCCCTGTGCCTTATTCTTTAATTATCTTTATACTAGTAGATTCTTCAGAACTCAGCCATAACGTCCCTCTTGAACAGCCTGCAGGCTAGTGCTGCCCTACGAAGGAAGATAGCACAGCCGAAGAATTACAGCTGGTTCGCTTTACAAAATCTTAGCGCTTTCCTTTGATAAGAAGAAAATTCCCACAAGATTAAATTATTTCCTCTTCTAGGCCTGTGTGCTAGAGCTGCCATCGGTTTGGGGGCTGTGAGTAGAAGCATACCATTTCCATCATTACAATGATTGTAGCAACAAACTTTATTTTTGAACTACTTAATATATGACTTTTTAGAGGCCTGATTTGTCTTTTCTTTGAGGTGGAAATATTTGTCACAATCTTGTTTTGCTGCTCAATAAATCAAAATGTGAAGCCTCTTGCAATAAAAATAGTTGCTTTGAAGTATAACCTTACATGTCTAATTTCCTACCAGCAATAATGAGGCTTTATCCAGCCATTTTGGGGGTCTGGGTTTTCTTCTTTTTTTCTTTTTTTTTTTTTGTCCTTTTGTTTTTCTAACATGTGGGCTGCCTAATGACAGGATTTTGTATTCCAGATGTTTTGGCGAGAGAAAGCAGTAAGTGACGGGTACACATCTCAGACTTCCATACCACCCAAGTGGCTGTTACGTCACTGGCCAGTGTGAGCCTATCCAGACTGTCTCCATCGTGCCTCCCTTTTATTTAATGTTGCTAACCCTTTAGTCATCAACACAAAATAACAGAAATTCTTTTATGCAGCTAATATTACAAAGACATCCAAAGAAGGGGGAAAGAATCTAAAACCACACAGAAGTTTAAGCCCATGTGGTTTTAATAAGAAGAAAAGAAAGAGATGGTTTAATTAAGTAATAAGACTAGACTCCCTGGTGGTTAATAAGGTAATTTGCCACATGATTAAAGGTATATGCAAGTGGAATTTCTGTGGTAACATTCTCGTTCAAATGGATGCTTTCTGGAAACTGGGATTGTTAGTCACTTGGCGGCTCTGGCTCTTGTGAAACAAGAGAAAAATGAGGGCAGTCACTTTGTAAACCTCTTCACTGTTATCTCAATCTTTTAAGAAAAAAAAAAAAGACAGGGGAAAGGAGGACCCTGTGGGAGCCCACAGCCAGCAGCAGGGCCCTCGGATTTCAGAGCGCATGCCTCTGTTCTCAGCACTGAAAGCAACTACAGAAGCACTGGGAGGCCCTCAAGGAAGCAGGCTGGCCCTGCTTTGACCATTCTCTGGGATGGATCCATAGATGCTGAAGGCTTGACAAATTGAAGCCTCCAGGACAGGAGCTCAATTTAAAAAATGCTTCCATTTATTTACTCACTATCTACCTTCCCAGGTCCCTCTCTCTTCCCTCTGCATCACATTGGCGTATCGCCATTGCTTCTTGAACTCTCTTCCCTTCCTGGGGAATTCTCTCTTAGCCATATATATATATATATATATATATATATATATATATATATATATATATATATATACACACACACACACATATACACACTCCCCCCAGGTGAGGGCCTGGTGCATACCACCTGAAGCCCCCCTTCTGCTGGGTAAACAGGGAAAGCTGCACAGCTGCTGGCAACAATGGGGACACTTGTTCCAAGTGCTCTGTCCTCTGGGTTCCAGGCTCCTGCCTACTGTGGTCTGCATGTGTGACCCTGAGGAAACTCAGTGCTTCTTATTTGCTGAATGGAAGCACTATAGTTCCAAAGGTGCTGTGCACTCCAGGTGCTGCACACACAGGTCAGATTACTGTCTTTATCTTCTCTCCTCAACATCCTCCACATGTCCCCAGGGGGCTTCTTGTCAGCAAGAAGGCCCCTGCCAGCTCTGATAGTTATAATTCTTCATTCATTAACTTATTCATTCACTTTTTCGACAAATATTATTGAGTTAGGGCCTACTGTGGACAGCAAGGCAAAGTTCCTGTCCTCGTGGAGTTTACTTTCTCAGAGGATGGCAATCAATAAACAAGAAGACAACCAGGATTATTAGAAACTATAATCAATGCTATGAAGATAACTAGGCTGATGCAATGAGGAGTCAAGGACGTGAGAGCTGCTTTAGACAGGGGTCAAAGAAGGTCACTTGGATGTGAGGCATTTCAACTGCAATGCAAAGGGTAAGAACGGGCTGACCCCACAAAGAGCAGTAGCAAGAGGCCCATTCCAAGGAGAGGAGTGAGGTCTTCGGGCATGAAGTAGCTTGGGTGGTCAAGGAACAGAAAAGCAACCAGTGGACCTAAGATGAAGTGAACTGCTGAGATGAGGTCAGACAAATAGGCAAGGGCCAGGTCATGCAGAACCCTGCAGATCATGATAACACTATGAATTTTATTTCAAGTGCAAGGGGAGCTATACAAGGTGTTAAGCAGAGGTATAATGTGATCTGGTTGTTAAGAGTATCACTCACACTGATGTATGGAGAATGGATTTTAAGGGGCAAGATGGAAGAAAGAAGACCAAGAAGAGACTATTGAGGTAATTCACATGGGCAATAATGATGACTTGCACAAGGAAAATTGCATGGAAAGAAAGGAGTAGAAAAATTTGAAATAAAGTTTGGAGGTAGAGTTTTTGAGAAGACTTACAGAGGGTCTTGGTGTAGATGGTATGCACACTATCAGGATAGATCAGACCACCATGAGCACAGAAGGTTAAACCGGAAAAAAGAGGAGGAAATGCAAAGGAGGCTTTCTCTTTTGTGACCTGCTCTTCCCTGGGAAAACTGGATTTGTGGACCTCTCGATCAGCCTCCTTCCTGTGTATTGCTACACAAAAGGAGGTGATATCTCGTAATAAGACATGTCTTGACCACATATGGCTAGGTAAATGAAAATCAATATATCGATTCCCTTGAAAGGGCACAGGAAACCAACATGTGTTCCAGACAGAGAATCATCTTGTTTCAGGCGGACCCACAGATGCCTCAGTTCAATTAATGCAGTCTCCATCTAATTAGAACTTAACTCAGACATCTTAAAATCACTTGGGCTTTTCTTAAAATTGAACAACAACACCAGGAAAACCATGAGAATCCCAGTCCACTATTCTCTCTCTCTCTCTCTCTCTCTCTCTCTCTCTCTCTCTCTCTCTCGGCCTTTTACTTTAAAATAACTCTAGTTACAGGAAATTTCAAAGACAGGACAAAGAGTGCCCATGTACCCTTTACCTAATTCCCCCAATGGTTATATCTTTCATAACTATAATAGGATATTAAAGAAACTGATATTGGTACAATGTGTGTGTATGCAATTCTATTCCATTTTATTACTGTGTAGATTTCTGTAACCACCACCACATTTCAGATACAGGTCACCACTAAGTTCTACTGTTGCCAATATTTTACCAGTTCAAATGAAGTATAGAAATCTTATCTCTCTCTAAGCCTCCTGTCCCCAACACATTGCCACTATTTCCAATATAATTGTCTCTACATACTTCCTCTACATACATTAAAACCCACATCACACCATGTTACCCATTTTGTTTTGGCCAGCAAATATAACTTAGAAAACATAAGAGGAGAAGAAAAGTATATTGTGTTTATTCATATTTTACTCTTTCATTGTTCTTTCTTCTAGGTATTCCAAGATTCCTTCTTTTATCATTTCCCTTCTGTTTCAAGAACTTCTATTAGTTATTTATGTAGGATTGGTCTGTAGTGACAAATTATTTTAGTTGCCCCCCTCCCCCCCTAAGAATGTCTTGATTATCCTGAAGGATAATTTCGCAGGATATAGAATTCAGAGCTGACAGTTATTTTCTTTCAGCTCTTAAAAATGTTCTACTTCATTCTGGTCTCCATGGTTTCTGAGAACTCCACTGTCATTCACATCACTCCCTCTCCTTTCTTTCAAGACATTTGGTTTTGTCTGTAGTTTTCTAAAGTTTGATTATAATATGTCTTGGTATGAATTTCTTTAGATTCATTATGTTTGAGATTCTCTGAGCTTCTTGAATATTTTTATTTAATAGGAGTTTTCAGTTCCTACTTCTGTGAGTACTTTTCCGGCCCCTCCTTCTTTCTCCTCTCTGGAACTCTGGTAACATGAAAGGCTGGAACTTTGTTATGGTCCCACAGACCCCTTAGAGTTTCATTTTTTTTTCTGTTGAAGTCTATATTTTCTCTGCTGCTCAGATTGGTCACTTCTATTGTTTTTGCTTCAAGTTTCTCTGTCCCCTCCTTTCCGCTTATGATCCCCATTACATTTTTTATTTTGTTACTCTATTTGTGGCTTCTAAATTTTTCACTTGGTTCTTCTTTAGTTGTTGTTGTTGTTATGATTTTTTTCATTATTTCAAACATGTTCATAATTGCTTACCAAAGCATTTTTATATTGTCTGTTTTAGTGGTGACCTTGTCAGATAATTTCAACAGATGAACATTTCAGTATTGGTGTCTGCTAATTCCTTCATATATTTTAACATATATTTATTACTCATTATCCCATTGTCAGAGTGACCTTTACACCAAGGACAAGCCTATCTGTGCTTTTCCTGTGAGCTCCAGGAAATTTTGTTCTATGCTGGGTTTTTGCTGTATAACAGGAATTTTAAAGTGGTTAGGAGCACAGGCTTCAGTGTCTGATAGACTCAGATTCAAATTACCCTCTTATCAGCTCTGAGACTTTGGATACATTTAACTTTTCAGCCTCAGTTGCCTCATCTGGAATGGGATATGAGTACGTGTCTTACAAAATTTGTGGGGGAGGGGAAGGAGAGGAAGGGTAAATAAGATGATGTTCTTGTGATGGGTACAAATTGTCCCACAATATTTGAGGAGTGAGAGCATTCAAACAAAAAGTTATTATTGTCAAAAATAACATATACACAGAGCATATAAAATATATTTGTACCTTCTAAAAATAAATAAATAAACCCCCACCATCAAAACAGAATAGCCATGGGCAAGAAATAAAACATTGCTAGTTCCTTGTTTATCATTAGGCTAATGCCAAACAAGTGGCTAGATTTACTATAGGAATCAAATTTCAGATAAATAATAATTTTTAAGTATAGGTTTGTCCCATGTAACATTTGGGAAATACTTCTAGTAGAATGTTATTTATTAATTATCTGAAACTCAAATTTAACTGGCTGCCCTATATTTTGTCTTGAAATTTTACTTAGATAGGTTACTTTCTATCACATTACATCCCGGGTGACTTTCCTCATAAGTATTTCTGTGTTTTTCCTTATGGTTTTACTATCTATATATTGGTTTTGAAATGTAGAGTTCAGTTTTTGTCTGTTTTGGACTGTCATGTTTTTGTTGTTGTTGATCTTGTTTTTTTATTTTTTGTTTTCTAAATTATGGCAAATCCACATCCAATTCTCAAGTGTCATGAGCAGTCTAATATCTGTCAGGTTTTATGGCTCCCAACCCTTGACCTGATAATCCAAGGATAATCAAGGAAATCTGGGGAGAGGCCTTAGGTTATCAGTCTATAGAACCTACTTCCAAAGATGCTTCCTGCCAGACCCACAGAGCCTTGGCCAACGGCAGGTGGCCATGCTGGTGGCCTTATTCCCTTCATGCCTAGCTGGTCTTTGGGACTCATTGCTTTTGGATTCCAGCACCCATATGCAACCTTGAGCCATTTCGTTCTAAGCTTCAGCACCTTGTGGAGTGCTGGGTACATATGAACCCAAGTTTTACTACTTTGAAAAGGTACCAATGACCCCTCTTTACTTACCCTAACCCCTGGAGAACTCCACTGTCCTCTTCCTTGAGCCCTTCTTTCTCAACCATTGTGGGTGGGAGGGTAGGGAGCATATCTTCCTACTCACTGGTTTCATGAGGAGGTTTAGTGGCTCCAGGGAGAAGTGCTAGATGGTTTATAAAACCAATGGCCCATCACTACCAAAGAGCTGGTTTATCCCTCCTAAGGGAAGAAGACTCAGCCTTTAGAAGAGCAGTAATGGCCTCCCATCCCCCAGGAATGAAGAGCTTACTGCTTCTGAGCAGTGGAGATAAATAATGTGGTCATATTTGCATATTCTGCTACATTAGAGTCTCAAAAATGTATATATAAAGCACCCATCTCAATGCCTGGAAAATAATGAGAGTCACTAAAAATGTAGCTTGTGTTATTTTTTTGTACAATCTTTTCTTGTGGACCAGGCTTTTCTACCTACATTGCAAATAGTCAGAGTCTACCATGAAAGGCCCAACTGAGGCAAAATACAGTGTCCCCTCTGCTACAGAGACACTTTCTTTTGTAATTCATATGCAAACTAGCAAACATTAACGTGAAATACACACCAGAGGGAAAAACAAATGGTGGCAGGGCAGCATGCAGCCTGAAGGGCAAGGATTTGGGAGAAAAGGCAAGGCTGTCTTGCCTTCCTCACCTTGATGAGTAGGGAGTTAATGGGCTTCTGTGTGCCAAAAAGGGTCTCTGGCCTCTTTCCCACCACCTGGCAAGTCCCTCCTCCCCAACTGCCTCTCTACGTCTCTGCCCAGCTGAGCCCCATGAAACAGCTCCAGGGATAGCACAGCGCAGGGAGGAGAGTCTGCCTGGCCAGCCCTCAGGGAGAGCCGACCTAGTCAATATTTGTGGACTGCCACATTGACTGCTGTCTGTCAACGCTGATGACACAAACAAGGGCAAGCAGTCACAAATGGCCTCACTTGTATTTGACAAGGATCAAGGCCATTAAGAAATACGTCAGAGAACTGGACTATAGTTCTCTTAACAAAAGCCCTGACATCTCACATCTGCAAAGAAATCTTCCTAAAACTGGGAGGGAGAGCTGATCTTGTCCTAGATCCTCTCTGTCTGGCAAAATTTACAAGTCTTATCAGTAAGGGCTTTGGTCTCACAAGGTTTCTTGTGTTGTTATCAGACCCTGGATGGCCAAGTGAAGGACCTATCTCCAGCCTCTATCTAAACCAGTGCCCTTCTGGTTGCCCCATCACCTCTGTCCTCACATTAGTAGAAAGCAAGAAACATGAAGGGTCTCTGACTAGCCTACCGATTGTCCTGGATTGTAGTCCCCAAGATTGCAAGTCAGAAATGCTTCTGGACTCAGCAACCCTACATGACTTAGGCAGTGGGCTTGCTGGACCAAGATAGCTTTAAGTATGAAGGCCTCTAGCAGAACATTTCAGTCTGTGTAGGAAGAAGGTTCTTCCTCATATTGAATCAGCCTTAGAGACTATTCTATTTATTTGTTAGTTATATCTAGTATGAGTTCAGAGACCTATTCAAGATTTCAAAGGTACATCCATTCTGGTTTTTGTTGTTTTTGCTACTCTTGTCCAAAACTAAAATTTGATTCTTTCTATAGAAACTCAAACAACTTCCCTAAAAATTGCCACTTTCGTGGCAGGTGATGAGTACGCAATAGAAAGAAAGCAGAAACATGCTGCTCTTGCTTGACAGACGGCAGGGGGTGTTTTGCTAAGAAAAGTTTAGAAATTCTAGCTCAGTCAGACTGACCAAAGGGAAAGAGAAGTTTGTCTCTCCCGTCTCCCTCCCTCCTCCCCCTACCCCCACCGTGTGGTCCCCCTACCCCCACCATCACCACCACCACCGCCCACACATCCACTCATTTGTGGAGAGAAAAGTCCCTTGCTGAGACTGGAGACTTTCCCTGAAGCCAGAACTCTCCGCTGACCTCCCACTGTGTGGGCCAAGGGAGGAACTGCAAGAGCTACAAGGAAAGACTGCATGGCCCCAGCAGGCCAGCCTTGGCACTCACCACTTCACCAAGTCCTCCACACCCATTATCCTTACAGCCCCAAGGGCTGTGGCAGCTTCCCATTTACATATGAGCAGGAAGATGCTGGACAGGCCTTGAGACTGGAGAACACACGGCCAGGGCTCCATCTGGAACGCTGGTCTTCTGATTCCACAGCTCATGTTTCTCTTTCATTTCCCTTCTCTTTACAAATGTATTGCCGGTTCATGAACAAACTTTGCAAAGTACTGAAAAACATGAAATGTAGAGACAGCCACACGGTTACACACACAAGCAAGCATTATTTACATTTTACTGCATTTTTCTACTTATACTTATGATCATTGTATAAAATTTGCAAAGCACAAAAGTATATAAAAGTAAAGTCTGAAATCACAGAAATAAATTGAGGTACATTTCCTTCCAGTATTTTTTAAAGCACATTTTAAAAACAATATAATATTCCCTTGCCCATATACTTCGCTTCTCGTGAAGAGCATACTAGCTGCACATGCCACCGAGTCTTCCCACGGCCTTGCCCCCATTGGCCATGGGTGGCCCTGTTGGCAGTACTAATGCAAAGAGGACTTCTGGGCAAAACAACATCCCCTCCTTTCTCCGGACCTCAACTTCATTTTTGAGACCTCCCAGCATATCTCATGTTTGTTCACTAATTATCATTGTATACTTTTCTCTTAGTCTTTTTAACTGGTTCCCACTGTGTGAAAAATCATTGGAGGTTGGTGCTCTAGCTGTGCCCCGCCTTCCATGAAAATCCAAGACCCCAGTTGGTCCCTTTCTGAGACAGGGCCCTGGGCAGACCTGGAGGATGCTGCTCTTTCTCACTCTCTGAGATGTACTTGGACACCTTCGGTTCAAGGGCAACACTTCCCAAACTTCAATGTGCACACAAATCACTTGGGATCTTATTAAAAGGCAGATCTTGATTCACAACATCTTGAGTGGGTTTAAACATTCCCAGGTGAGGCTGCTGCTGCTGGCCCCAACACCATGAGTTAGGGGCAGTTAGGAACAAAGCCTTAGAGCTCCTCTGTGACAATACCCTTTCTGCCCAAGCCTTTGAGTCTGACCAAGGATCAGGTAGGAAACACTCTATTCCCCCCCCCCCCCATCCAACTTGTCTCCTTTTTCTTTTTCTTCCCGCCACACAAATAAATTTATACAGATAGATGCCTGCAGGATATCCACTTTAATTTACCCATAATCCCAGATATTTCTATATAACTCCTCCACCACCCTCTTCCACATGCTCTCTGCCTTATCTCTCTCCCTCCTTCTGTTCTATTGTCAGCTTTCCCTAACACCCAGATTCCCATAAACATCACTGGCAGAGAAATTTAGTTATCCCTTTGTCTGCTCTTGTCCATCAACAAAGAGCCTCATCTCATAACCATAAGGACCCCAGAGATTGTGCCCAGCACCTAAAGCCATTTTCTCTCTTAAAGGAGTTATTTTCCAGCTTTTAGAATGATTATTGTCCCACCAAAACAGAAACAAAGAAGCAAAACATCCCACTATTGCAATAAACATTTTTGACACCTGTACTTTGTTTGCATTTCTGAACATTTCTTCTTTAGCATAGAGTTTGCAACTACTAGATCAAAAGAGATGAAAACTGTGGGCCTCTTGATATATATCAGTTCCCATTCTTCTTGCATGAGGCCACACTGCCTATCACTGGGTCTTTGTGGTTCAATTTGAGGGGCTTTGAAAAATGGAAAGATACTCTCTGCTCCTAAGTAGTTCTAAACTATGTCTTTCATGATAGCCAGAATCCACACCATCTTGCTTCAGCCATGAGTGCAGATGTTGTAAAATACCAAAGTTACCATTACCCAGGTGAGAAAGGAGACCACATCATTAGGAGGCATTGATCTTTTAACTCAGAGCTTTTCCTCCAATAGAGGAACCTCTCACTGAGTCCAGAATGCTGGTAAGTGTGGGTGTATTGTTGGGGGAGGGGCAGGTTGTATATAAAGATGAGAAACAGTAAAAGGGCAGAAATCTGAAACATGGATCTTATTCCCCAACTCCCAACTCTCCAGCCAACTTTGCATGAAGCAAGGGTCCAGGAGGACAAAGCAGTAAGGGGCAGCTGTGGCTGTCATCCTATGATGGGAGAAAGCAGAAGAATGGACACTGACCGAGGGTCAGAGAGGCCCACCACCCACCTGCTCTGCCACATAATTCTGCCTCTCCCAGTCAGTAGATGGTTGAAGATTCTCTGGCTTTCTTCACCTCTGAACTTCAATTCTACTCTCCTCGCTCTACAGATTTCTATACACTAAGAGGCTGTGCCAACAGGGTTATATGGGCAATTTTAGAACTTCCCGGAGCTTAGGGAATCGTCCAACATAAAATGTATTTTCTCTTATAACTTCAAAGAGAGCCCAGCGTCTCTGTGAGAAGCAGCCCTGTCCAGTCCTGATGAACATTCCGTTCATCAAGAGCAAATTGTGCAAAGGAGAACACACAAAAAAACAATTAATAAAATTTAGAGAATCAAAGTGGCATCAGGAGCTGTACATTTTATAGAGTCTCCTCATTAAAAGAGAAAAACAATGAGCCCTCTGACCCAGAGCCACTCCCTTGAGGCCGGCCACTGTGGCTCCCACAGGCTATTATCTCAGAGCCTCATTTCCATTTTGAATGGATACCACCTGTCTTGTTTTGGCCTGCAGTTGACGGTGTTTTCTGGTTTAAAAGGCAGAAAGAAAAAGGCTCATGTTGTGCTTTTTACTTAGCCAGGGTAGCATCTGTTCTCAGTCATAACAGGGCTGCTGGCTCAAGGACATATGCCAGGATATTTTTTCCCCAATGAGGATTTCTTAAATTCCCAGAAAACTTCCCATTACAGCTTTTTGAAGGCATCTCTGTCTTACATCCTCAGCCCCTTGGCTGATCAGATGGGCATTTGCAGGCCCAGTACCTACCCAGCCCCAGGCTGTGGGTTGGTGTCATCAACTAATCAATCCACTGCTCACATGTGTGAAGTCTAGACACCTGGAACTTTTCAGAAGTGATTTCAGTTCCCATGTATGAAAAGATGGCTGCCAGCAAAAGTCTCTCTGAAGCACCCTTATTTTTATAATTAATCTGGTTGGCCTCATTTTTTAAAAGAAAAAACACATAAGCCATTGGTGGCTTAGTTGATGTGCCATTGGCTAAAAAACCAATCTTTGATGTGTTTGTTTTAATTCAACAAGATTAATTAATTAAGGCAAGACTAATGCAAAACACCTCCTTGGCCATGCACAGTGAGCTGCAGTGCTATGAGAGAAACGGAGAATTCTGGAACCACTTGACATTAAAGGATCACAGGGGGAAATTTCCCATCTCACACCTTTTGTTACTCAGCAGCTTAGAAAGACAAAATCCCATACCCTACCTGAGTGAGAGGGGCTCCTTTCACTCCTTAGCTCCTCCCATCACATTGCTTTGGCATCTGAATAATTGAAAGCTTGCCCTTTCCTGTCTGAAGCCCACCAGGGAGGTAGATGTTGTCTGTTGATTCCCTTGGCAAGATGAGTCTTCTCTGTCTTATCTTAAGAAAGAGGCAATAGTTCATGCCCACTGATCTATCTTTGGGGAGATGGGGACAAAAATCTGTGCCAGACTTTTCACAAAGAGACATAAGAATACCAGGGTGTCCAGTCCAATTGGAGACAGGCAAAGTGGGAAAAGGGAATAACACAACCAGTAACAATCTCAACAGAAACCAGAGGGCAACAATTATAACTGCCATTAATGGAGCACCTGCTTTGTGTTAGGCACAGATATGATTTCCATGTTATGGATGAAAAAAACAAGGCTCAGAGAGGTTAAGTAATTTGCTCAAGGTAACAAAGCCAGCTAATGTGGGAGTGAAGAGCATGCATTTGGCCAAAGACTGACTTGGGTTGAAAACCCAGCTCCATCCCTTAATAGCTAAGTGATTTAGGGCACACCACTGAACCTCTCTCTTTCTGCTGGTTAGTCTGCATCTGACACCTTCTAAAACATGATCTGAGCTTTTAAGACTCACCTCTCCCTCTTCTACTCCTCATCTGGGCAAGCTCATTAGAAAGCCTGTGTGCTCCCTCCTTTGGTGCTGGCTGGAAATTTAAACCCTGCATGGGGAACCCTCATTCTGCCCCCCCCCCCCCCACCACCACCACCACCACAAAAATGCCACGTCAATCCATCCTTTCCCTGCTCTTTCAAGCCAGTTCACACTTGCTTGGGAGCTGCTTTGCTCTCCTAGAAAGCTTCACTGTGTGAGGTTAATCTTTTCACACTCTCTCGGGGTCTGTATGGTGTCATCAGTCTTAACATCCAAATAGAATTTTGTGTGGGCTCCATCCTGTTTCTTCAGTGTCCAGACCATTCTCTCCATCTCCTTATCTGTTTGTTTACTGGAGAGCTATTTGCAGAGCATCATCCGTGTCCTTGGCCTTCTGGCCCATGGGATTAGTTAGACAGGAGATCAGAGAGGAGAAGACAATTAGGTTGGGATGCTCTTCCCCACTTCCTCCCTGATGCCACGTTTCTGGCTGCTGTGGCAGCCCCCGCGGACAGCAGCTTCCACAGGGCATGCCCTCTTCCCATGCCAGCACTCCCTTCTCTCCACCTGCCTCTTCAGCATTAGGGGTGGTAGTAGCTTACCAAGGTTGCATCCCCAGTACCTCAGCATCATTGGCCAGTTCCTTTATCCCTGCTTCAACCTTATAAGGCGTCTTTTCACTAAAGCAGGGGTCTTCAAACTACGGCCCGCGGGCCACATGCGGCCCGCAGAGGAGTCTGATCCGGCCCGCCAGGTTTTTTGGGCAGTGAGCGCAGCCAAGGTGTTACAGTAGGAATTAGTAGTTCATATAGTCCGGCCCTCCAGCTCTCTGAGGGACCGTGATCTGGCCCCCACTTTAAAAAGTTTGAGGACCCCTGCACTAAAGTTTCCTTATTGGAACTATCTGAACTCAATTCTGCTTCTGACTCTCTAAGCCTCAATTCTCACACTTGTAAAACAGAGATAACTAATAATACCTCGTGATAAGACATCATGGGATTGTCGTGGTGATTAAATAAGATAGTTCAGGCAAGCACCTAGCAGATGGCCTATACATGCTAGGTAAATGATACTATTTTTGTTATTGCTTATAACAGCAATAATAATGATGAACAGTGACACTGGAATTAAAAATCCAGGTCTTTCTGCTTGTAAAGTTCATGCTTTTCCCATCAAGGTACACTTCTTCCATCTGTAGAGGGGTCAGACATCGCCTTCCCAGCCCATCTTGGAAATATCATGTTTAGACTGTCACATGAATTAAATCATTCCTTATTCCTTACTTAAACAAAGCTTCTCCAGCTCAAAAGATTTGTCAGTTAAATGGGAGCTCGCCAAAAGAACAAAGTGTACTGTTTTCCTTATAACATCTCAATGCCAGACATGATTCTATGTCTTGAACCCAGCAGGGACTTTCTGGAACATCAACTTGTCAGGCAGCCAATGACAATTCAATACACATCATAGTAATTAATATTCAAATGATAGGCATTTGTCCCACGTCCATTATCAGAAACCAAATATCCATTAGGCAACAGACATGACCTTTATAGCTGCTAAACATGTGTGACCATTGCTCACGATCCTCTCCATCTGCCAATGCTCATAGACACAGCTTAGAAGAAAGAGAAGATGTAGAGTCCTTAAAAATAGTCAGGAAATGTGACTCTCACTTAGAAAGACTCCCGGGTCAATGTGACACAAATACTAGATTGTGTATGTAGACGAGGAAGGAGGTGGTACAGCTTTGAAAAAGTAAAGGGAGTTGGGTGACTATAGAAATCACTTGGGTTTAAGAAGTCATCCTGCTCCTAAGGATTGCCACCCACCTTTCCAAGCATTTTTCTTACAATTATCTCCTGTCCTCCCTGGGATTCAGAAAGCAGTGCATTAAAGAGGCAGTGCTTTTTATAACTTACCTATTTGGGGGAAGGGTTCCATCACTGAAATCATTTTAAATCACCGCTCCACAGCACAATCTCTCAATAAATGAGTCATGTACAAGAACTTGGCACTGGATAGAGTGGCAGCAAGACAGAACGAAGAGCATGGCTTTGAAGCAGAAAAGCTTTGGTTCAAATCCTGACTCTGCCGCTCATTAGCTGTGAACTCTTTTGAACAAGTTACGAAACCTATTCCTACCCCTTTTTCTTTAGTAAATGAAGATAATGATACCTATTTAAAGGTTATTTTTAGAATCATATCAAATTTAGGAAAAGAACACAGCACAGATAGAGTATCCTATGTAAGAAAAGGCTAATATGCAAATTATCCCCACAGGCAGGAGTTTGACCAACTGGGAATTAGATGTGCACTGACCACTGGATTTTTAATTCCAGTGTCACTGTTCATCATTATTATTGCTGTTATAAGCAATAACAAAAATAGTATCGTTTACCTAGAATGTCAGTGCACATCTAATGGTGGGCCTCAGTGACAAGGCACTGGCAGCAAGCGGCAGTCCCTATGGGTTCTGACAAGAGCAGGACTTCAGCAGGATGGTGGAGCAGGTGAGCAGGCAGTGTCAGACCAAGGCAGGTTCAGGCAGGGCGCAGGTTCAAGCGGGGCATTGAATCACCCTGCGGGTCAGCCCAAAGAGGGCAACTGGTAGCAGCAGGGGTAGGGCTGGTGAGCAGGTAGTGCCAGACTGAAGTGGGCCTGCGGGGCTATGAGGCTGAGGGTGTGAGCTTGGGCCTGATCTCCACAGGCCACCCTAGTGACCTCCCCCGTGAACAAATTTCGTGCACTGGGCTTCTAGTATGTTTAATAAATGATAGCTATTGTTATTATTGGCCTTTACATAAGTAACTAGAGCACAACTCAAATAGATTCCATGAGAAATTGTTCCTATATGACCCCAGAGCACCAGCATGGAAGCCAGGATACCAGGAGTCCAGACTAATAGTATTGCCAAAAAACTCCTATGACCTTGGCCAAGTCAAAGTATTTTAGATGCTAATGGGGGCCCTTAAACTATTTTCAAAATTTCAGGGAGTCCAATGGAAATCACCTAACTGCTGGAGCTGAGGCTACACGAGCTCGACCTTTGCTTTCAGAAGGAATTAGCTCAGAGCCACATACTTAGCTTGATTGTTTTCATTTTGACCTGATGTTCTAATTGACACTACATAAGAATTTAATTATTATAACTCAAAAAAATCAATGAATTATTACCAAAAAATTATAGGGTTTTGGTAGGAAGCTCTGACAAAATACATGAAAGGCATTTGAAAAAAGACCTTTGTTGATAAAAAGTCCAGACACCATTTCCTAAGGTCCTTTTAGCTCTACCATATTATATTTCTATTATTCTCCTTCCTTATTCTCTAGAAATTTTCCCATAGGAGGAGAGTAAAGAATATTTTGATTCATTTTTCCCCCTCCTTACCACACAAATGTTTCTGGTCACATGACACCAGCCACGGGCAACCATCTTCATACAAAGGCCTCTTTCAGTCCTTTTATCATCCACAGACAAACAAGGATATAAACTATTGACTTATTCTTTCAAAAAAAAAAATATATATATATATATGGCACATACTCTGGGCCAGGTACTGTCTAGATAATGGGAATATAACAGTGAACAAAACCGAAAAATTCCCTGCCCTTATGGAGTTTACATTCTGGTGGGGGAAATGGACAATAAACCAAATCATCAAACAGACAGATAATATGTTAGTGACAAGTGTCTCGAAGATGAGAAACAGGTTTGGCAAGGTCGGGGAGATAATGCAGCCCAAGAAAGGTACAGTAAGGAGGTGAAGCCTGAATAAATACTTGAGGGTGAAGGACAGATGTGTTGATAGCTGAGAAAGAATGCCAGTAGAGAGTAGAGCCAGACGGGGAGTGAACTTGGCTCTGCTGAGGGACCGTTGGCCACTGTGGCTGGACAGGAGCCAACTGGAAGTGTGTGGCAAAGGGAGCTGAGAGGTGGCCATGAGCCAAACCCTGTGGGGCCTGTGGACCATGGTCAAGACTGGGTTTTATTCCAAGTATGTCAAGGGAACCATTGGAGAGTTTTGAAAATGGAAGGGACATTTCCAACAATCTCATCAACAGCAAGCCTGGGGCAGGGACACCACTAGCATTCTGAGCCAAACAGTCCTGAGAGCGTGGGACTGCCAGAGTAATAAGCAGCAGAGTCTGCTGTCCCCGGGCCCCTGGATTTGAAAGGAGCTTTTCCTCATACTAAACAGGGAGTCTCTGCCCTGCTTGTAACCCTAATGTTGCTCTTCAACACTGGCAATTGCTCAAAGTAATTACTTATAAAGACCCATTTTTAATGTGAAGATTAAAATGAGAATAAAGAGTATTAGAGGTAAATGCAAACCATGTAACAGAATCACGTAGATTTTAAACTAAAAGAGTTCCTATAACTCACAGCGCATCTATTTCTCCATCTAGGCATGTCTAGATGCAACAGCATGTGAGTGCTGGCTGGCACAAAGCTTCCTCGAAATGACGGGGGATATATCCCCCTTAGCAACCACTTAGCAACACAATCTCATTTTCTTGCCTGTCTGCTTGGATCATGGGCCTGGACATCCTTTCTCAATCTACAATGTCTTCCCTTTAGATACTCACTGGGGACCCCAATTTTGAATGGTCAACCATAGTGCTTATATTTTAATACCATATTTGAGAGGGTTTTCAGATTTCACCATCAAATCATTCCCAGTGTCAGAAGAGATTAAATATGTCTCAGAATGTCTGGGAATATAGCCTGAGTGGTGTGTTAAGAAAAGAAATTCTTCAGAGATCTCATCATAAAAATATTGTTGTGATTTTCTTTGTTATGTACCATACATCATAATATATCCATGTTTGTTTTAAAAGACAGGATTTCAAAATACCAGTAAAGCTGCTCAAATTTCTTCACCCACCTCCATGTTCGAATGAAGCAGCCTCCATTGTGCTCTCTGTTTGTCATGGGCTTTGATCCTCCCTGGCATCCAAGCTGGTACCTGGGAAGACATGCCAACTAAAGGCAGTCATTCCTTTGAGTCAGGCCACCAAGACTTCTAAGCCAGACTGGACCTCTCAGTTCCCTTTAGAATGCCTTCATATCAGTGGGGCTTCAGATCACGGTCAGCATTTTCAATTAAAAATTAATGTAAAAATAAACAGCCCTATTTATAGCTGGTTGTTTATAATAACCCCTACAACAAATTCCTCCCAGCACTCAGAAAATTGTTCTTTGTGAAATGGCATGCTTTAAAAATAAATAAATAAATAAAATAAGAACTCATGAATCCCACCTTTTTTCCTTCTTTTTTGTTTTGTTTCATTGTTGCTTTGACTGAAAATCAATTCAACATTAGTAGCATTCCTTTGTCTTAAGTGTCTGGTACAATTATCCCTCAAATGCCACCACTCCACCGCACCCTATATTAATCAGCTTTAGGGATTTTTATGTAAATGTCTTTCATATTTATTGAACCTTTACATTTCTTAAGTAAGCCATTTCAAAAATATTTGCTAAGTCTTCAATGCAGACAATTCCATGAGTGCGTGTGTGTGAAAGGGAAATAGAGAGGGCCATTCATTCATTCAGCAAACCCTCCCAGAGCTCCGCCCAGACCAGGCCCTGGGCTAGTCTAAAATGAGGGTAGTAGGGGCATGAAATTTGTTTCTTCTTCCTTTTCATTGGGGAGAGATGAAATGGCCTCCCTATCTCCTCTAGTCCAATGTTCCTATTGTCTTTCCTTTTTAAAAAAAAGAAGAACTTTTAAATTATTTATTCTATACCCAAAACCAGCCTTGAAGGATCTTATTTTGGAGCATGTTTTCCCAGGCACCCGCATTCCCCATTCTGCCTCCCAAAGGAGCCACGCTGAATTTTCTTGAAATTCATGTATAAACTGACATTTTAAAACCAATGCCAACTTTAAAATGCCAACACTGTGGGGAGAACTGAAGATTAGGGAAATATGTTTGACTGCTGTCTCTGGAAGCCCAGGGTCTGGCTGTGAAGGCTTCCCTATACAAGTTATGGTTCAGGCTAGTCCACCAGACCCAGGAATCCTTGCACCCCGTTCCACTGTGCTTACTTACTTTAAATACTGTACTTACTTAAGAATCCAACTCTCAGAGGCAAATACCAGTGAGCTATTGCCAGCCTTTGGGAATGGTGAGAGCCTCAGCCACACTCTCTTGAGTTCTGATGTGGTCCATATGGCTTTTCGATGTGTATGCAAACCTTCCTCTACCTCTACCATCTGAGTGTCCACTTCATACTACATCTGGGCACTTAAGCCATGCTCTCCTCCCACCACAGGAGACTCCCTGGGAAGTTCTCTCTGCCCACAGAACAAGCATTCAAACATGAATGCTTTAGCGCTCCAATCACGGGTGATCACACTCTGAGGGGAGCCTGAGAGAGGTTTATAGAACCTCCTGAGTTCTTTGTCCTCCCACACTGTTGCGCACATTCATACCTGCATTTTCCCTAGACAATGCCTATCGCTTTGAAAAGCCCAGTCCTCTGTTTCATCACATGGATGATTTAAAAGCAGTCTTATTAAATTACTTTCTAATTAATTGACTCTCATGCTGCCAAGCCAGATCGCTAAAGGCTGATTCCTTCACTGTCTGGCTTGCTTATTACTCAGGCCAACCATGGCAAATTGTAACATCTATAAAGACAATGTTGAGAAGACCAGAGTCCAGCATGGAACCATTCCTGACCCAGGTTCTACATTTGCTCTTGCATATAAGGAGGCCCACGCTGGCATCAATTTACACACAGAAACCAGTCAGGAAACCTTTGTAACACCAGTCTCCCCCAAGTTTGTCATGCTTTGCACATAGAGTTCATTCTATAAGTATTAGCCAATGGGAAATGTTTCTCAATGTGTGCATTTAAATCTGTATTGATTCTAGGCAGTCCAATGATTTCTCCGACTAAAGCAATTGGGAATCAGTCAGGCTCAGCTTCACCCTCCTTTCAGGACAAACCCAAGCCTTAGGCGGAGATAAGCGAGCCATCTCTGGGGTGGTATAGCCTGTGGTTCAGGGACTCACCATCCCTGCCAGTAACTTTCTTTGGAAACTTCTATTCTACTTATTGTACTTTGACTCATTTCTTGTTCCAAGCCAGCCAACCTCCGGCTCCTCCATGTCATTAAGCCTCATGTCTCAGAGGAAGAGGCCCTGCTCCTCCTTAAAACATTTGCAACCTGAGGTCCCGCCACCTGCTCAGCTTCCAGAGCCTTGCTCATAGGATAATTTCCTCTCTCCAGTCTTGAGTAGGTGTGTGCCCCCCCTCCTCTAGTCACCAATATTTTAAAAATATTTCCATTTCATTCTAAAAATAAAACTCCCTTATTTCTGCCTCCCCATCCACCGGAGCTCTTTCTCTCCTACTCCTTCCCAGGATGATGAGGTTTGCCACCTCCTCTTGTCATTTCCCGTTCTCTCCTCAGCACACTGCCATCTGTCATCTGCCTCCAACGCCTCAGAGAACCAGTTCTCATGGATGCCAACAGCGGCTCCCTACCCCACCCTCTCAGCCCACTTTTTCTCCTCATCTTGTTGTCACACTTGACCTTGTTGGTTATGTCCCCATAACTACTTCTGGCTTCTAGCTCACCATTTCTTCCTGGCCTTTCTGTCTTCTGACCATCCTTTCTCTGATCCTCTGCACTCCCTCCTCTGCCTTTCCCCTCAAATATTGATTCTGCCCCTGACTTGCTTCTCTTGTTCATTCTAATTGCTCTCCCTGGAGACAATCAGATACAAATCTTTAAATTTCAGACATACTCACTTTTCTATTCTGGGTTTGCTATTTATAAGCTATTAGACCTTAGGAAATCCCTTCACCTTTTCAGGCTTCAGTTTTCTTTTCTATAAATTGAGGGTAAAAGGTCACTTTGTAAATTATATAAATGTCCAACAACTAAGCTGTACATATGAAACTAATATAAAAATGAATGTCACTTTTAATTTAAAAATAAAATAAATGAAACTGTAAAAAATAAAAATAAATAAGGGTAAATGATAACAACAACAATAATAATCACTCTTTCATGGACTTGTTATTCCAAGCATGCCAAGAGTCTGGGTAAGTGCCAATATACAGAAACCCAGTACATGGCAGCTATTGCCATTTTATTATCAACTTTATTGTCACGACCCCAGAGTGAGCTTCTCTCCTCATCTTCTCCCCTGACCTTGGTTCATGCACTTGACTCATGTTACTCACCTTTATATCCCCAGCCCAGGCCTCTCTCCTGAGCTCCAGCCAATGCTGCAAACCTTCTACTAGAGACTTGCTCTGCAATGTCTAAAAGCACCTCAGCATATCCTGTTATGCACTGTGTTCTATCCTCCTGATATTCATATCTTTGAGCCCTACCTCAGAATGTGATGGTATTGGAGATGGGGCTTTTAAAGAGGTGATTACGTTAAAATGAAGTCAATGGAGTGAGCCCTAATCCAGTCTGATGGATGTCCTGCTATGATGAGGAAATTTGGACACACACAGAGATACTGAGATGTGCTCACAAAAGAAACACCGTGTGAGGACACAATGAGAAAGAAGCCATCTGCAAACCAACAAGAGAGGCCTCAGGATAAACCAAACCTGCCTAGCACCTCACAGTCCTAGCTGCCGGACTGTGAGAAAATAACTTTCTGCTGTTCAAGAACCCAGTCTGTGGTGTTTTGTTATGGCAGCCCTCCCAAGATGAATCCCCTTTCTTTATTGATCAGTGACTACTCTTCCTTCTTCCTCACGACCCACATCTAATCCATCTCAGAGGCCTGTGGACTTTAATTTCTGAACAATTCACAGTCTGTGCCTCACCTTTCTTAGCTCAGGCCCACATGATCTCTCAACTGATCTATTGCAACAGCCTCCCACTTAATTGGTCTCTCTCACCACATTATTTCTCCGTTGCAATCCACCCAATATGCCAGTTAGATTAATCATTATATAGCATAGGCTTGTTTGCATCTGCCTTCTGCAAAAGAAAGTCCTTTGTTAACTCCCCCACTGTCTGGTAGAAGTTCCTCAGCCTGACACCTGAAAGCATCCACAGTTTGGCTCCAGCTTACCCATCAGTCTTGTGTTCTACTGTTTCCTTCCTTAGACCTTTGCTCTAGTCAAACAGGAAAACCTACTGCTCTTGACAAAAGGCTCTATCCTGTCTGGCCACTCCCCATTTCTCACTGTCATATTTTTCCCTCTCTTTAAGTTTCAGCTCAAATCCACACTCCTGAGCTTTTCTTCCTTTGTTCTCTATCGGAGGAGTCTTGACTCAGCCCTGGCCAGCCCTCATCATGAAAGCCTATGTCTCAAGTGTGTCCTCCTGCTCAACCATAAACTCACTGAGGGCTGGGCAGCTGACTCTCTTTCACCTTTATCCCCTGGAGTGCCCAGCACAGCCCCTGGCACATCTCTCTTCCTCAGTGTTGGTGGATGAGCAAACGAAAAATATTGGCAACAAGGTCATGAAGACAAATGGACCTTGATACCCTCCATAAGCCATTCCCGAAAAAAAGAACTGCTCTTTCTGATTTCACTCTAGAAAACTGAGTGTTTATTCAATTAACCAAAGTGGATCACTAGTCTATTATATTCTGGGATTTAAGCACCAAAGAGGAGACAAATAACCAAACATGTTTAAAAAGGAAGCAGCGGTAGAAGGCAGAAGGTATCCTCCAGCTTCGCCCTGGTTCTCGGACACTGTGTGTGACAGCTTGCCACTTGTATTCTAGGAGAGGGAGATTCTGCCAGCGAGTTATTAACTTGCTTGTCTATTTTGGCAAACAGACATAATCCTGCCTCTCTTAAAACAAGAAAATGAGCTTATCTAAACAAAGCCTTAAAATAAATTGCAGTTACACCTAAGACTCAGAGAACATAAGATCACATACTTATTAGTTAGAGACTGTCCTTGGCCCTCTGAGCCTCAGTTTCCTTGTCTAGAAAATGAGGTAACACCTGCTTCTCTCATCCCAGTTACTTGTGAATCCAACCAAATGCATTAATCTTTTGAAAATTACAAAACACCATATAAATATATTACTTATTTTACAAATATTTTCTGTCTAATAACCGTGAGCTTCTTATCTACATATAATAGTTCCTTGTCATCAAATAACTCAATATGTGTTTGGACCAGTTAGTCTCCTACCACCAGCAAATTTCTGTTACTAAGTGCGAATAAGAATGTGATATCATTTACCATGGGCTTGCTCCACAGTAGGTATGCAATAAATCCTCATTAAATTCATTAATTGGTTAGTATTATAAGCTTTTTCTGATATGCTTCTCGTCACAGTGGCTAGATTCACTTCCCTTAGTTCTGTAGTCTTTCTACACATTTTATGGAAAATAATGGACAAACTAGGCCCAGCACAATAGACTGAAATGTTTTATTCACATTCTGTCAGTCCACATAGGGCATCCCCTTCACTGCTTAAGAGCTTCTTGCCTATTTTCTGAGAGTAAGTCTGGAGTGGAAGGTCAGGAACACCTGGAGCTGAAGAGTAGCAGCGAGGAGAGGTGTACGGGTGCACAGAAGACCTGAGATGAGTCTGGACTCTGATTCTTTCTACTCAGGTGTCAATTTCCTAACATAAATAAAGGAGTCATAAGGTTTCTTATGTGATAAATAAGATCATGCTAAGGATTCTGATTATTTTCACATTATAAAAGGTGTAAATAAGGACCCCTGAAGTTAAAACATTTTTGTTTTCTCTTTGATCATCAGACTATAAACATGACCCTGGGCCTTAAATGAGTGTCATGTTCTTCAACATATTTTCTCAACAGGGATTTTCAGGGGACTGCCACATGTATTCTATTGTAGGAAAGGGAGACTTTCCTAACAAGCCACTTTTTTCCTTCAATAGAAGCACTCAGGGGAGTTAGGTACAATGCTGGGTGCTGCAGAGCATTGCCTGCATGGAACATTCCAGTCTAGATCTGTTCTGGCTTCAGTCAAAGCTCTTAGAGCCACCCTCTACCAGGCTGAGTGATAATGTACAGAGAGCTGAAGGCAGAATATATTCTGGGAAAATAAAACTGTGGAAAATAAATGCGTATCTCGTCACACCATATGGCCCTGTGAGTGATCAGCTGCCTCTCTCTGTGCTATTGATATAAAAATAGAGCATTACATATAATTGTGAGGACTTACATCATTAAAGAACTTAGAAATAGGAGTGATCTCTTGTTTGGATTAGAAAGAGCATTGGGGGCAAAGTAGATTCATCACCATATGGATAATCTTACTTCTAAATTGCATTTCAATGGAAACTTCAGAATTCATTCCCTTCAGTGCGACTTTGGTGATTCTCTCTAGCTTAAGCAAACCAGATTTCCAGCTGCTGTCTGTTTCCCAGAGAGTTCACACCACCTAAAAGCCTTTAAGGTGAGAATATCACATACTGACATGTTACTCCATATACATAGAGAATCCTTAAACACTGGCACTAAGAGTACACTATTCTTTTTTGAAAATAAAGTTAGTTTAATGACTTCCCCTGATTTTAAGGTAATCTAGATACTTTGAGAGATATATAAAAAATAATAGATTGTCTGCAATCTCACCACCCAAATATAACCACCATATACTATTTTATATCCTTCTTGTCTCTACATAATAAATGATTATAGTCTTTTTCACTGGCCATCACATAGTGAAGTGTTAGACACTGCCTGGTCACTGGGCCTTCACCTAAATGTCAACATCTAGGCTAAATTTCTCATCTGAGCCCAGAACTGTCTCCTTTCCATATTCCTCCATTATTTTAATCTCCTGGGGCCAAAATCTCAAATTCATGTCTCCTCCCTCCTCTATGGAAACTATCTAATTAGTTTTTATTCCACAACTAGAGGCCCGGTGCACAAAATTCATGCACGGGGGTGGGGGGGGTGGGGGGGGGAGGGGGCTGTGTGTCCTGCAGCCCAGCCTGCACCCTCTCCAATCTAGGACCCCTCGAGAGATATCCAACTGCCCATTTAGGCCTGATCCAGGTAGGGCCTAAATGGGCAGTTGAACATCCCTCTCACAATCCAGGACTGCTGGCTCCCAACTGCTCACCTACCTGTTTTCCTGATTGCCCCTAACTGCTTCTTCCTGCCAGCCTGATCACCCCCTAACACACCTCTTTCTTGCTGGATTTGAAGCTAACCCTATGCTCTGACTTAGAATTGGGAGTTTTAAGCTAACATAAAGAAAGACTAAGTCAAAATATGATTCAAACAAGTCATGATTACATCAACTCAGTAAATGTTTATCATTTCTGAAGTCCAAACTACTTCTCACCAGTAAATTCCCTTTTCTGCTTAAACCTTTTTGAGTTTTCTGTTACTTGTAACTGACACAGCACCCCTAAGATAAATTTTATAAAGGGCTTTCTTTTATTCTTAATGCCTGCAAAAATGGTAATAATATTGAAAAGTGTGAGAAAAGGCTGTTTGGGTGGTATTTAAGCATACCCTGACAATAGAAAACAATTCAAAAGCAAAAGTGTGAAGAAGTAACTGCTGGTTGGGTGTATCTTTTGTTTTATGCCACTACTTTCTTCTGTGAGTGCTGATAAATGAGAAGGAGATATTTCCCTTTTAAATGCTTTAATAGTAGTTCAATTGGGGAGGTTGGTGGCTGAGGCACAGTCAGAGCAGTGTTTGGGGACAATCTCCAGAGCAAGAAGAGAAGCTTTCTCTAGAAGTAGGACTGGACCAGGCAGCTGTGGAAAAAGGTGCCACCCGAAGGCAGTTCCAGGGCTCTAAGCAAAGCATCCCCAGGCTCAGAGCCTGATTTCCACAGGGGATGAAGAGGGAGGCGGAAGGGGCCGTAGCCTACTAAGTCAAAGCAGTTCTTAGGAGGAAGGTTTCTCATGAAAGTGTCTACCCTTGCTGGATCTTGGCAGCGTGATTTCATTTCTTAAGGGCTGGATCATGTCAGAACATTGCCCAGAGGGCTGTGCCCATTGCTTAGCAAGTATCTTTGACATTATTAACCTTGAGTAACTTGAAGAAACAGCAGAGTCTTGGCCATGATCCGACTCTCTTCATCTTAAGTTGATATTTTTCCCAACTAAAAATAGTAGCTTCCTCCTTCCCTGAGATCAGATTCACAGAGTGCCTTAAACATCAGTGTTGAAATGTTTCAGCTCCAGAAAAATGAGCCTGTTGTGTCTCAATAAAATTGCTGTCTGAGACAAAAGTATCTTTCGCTACAACGCCCCCACAGAAGCCTGCAGGAAAGGGTCACACAGCTTCCTGCAAAGGGAAAAATCGGTCAAGAGTTCCTGTCTTCTCTCTCTTTTTCCCCTGCTCCCTTTGAGCTCCGAGCTATGAATATGTTTAGAAGTCCAAGTGATGATGCCAGTTCTGAATGGTCCTTGATCTTTAGGACAAGTTCAAAGATATCGAAAGTTGGTCTCTGAGGCTGATGAGAAAATGATGCTTTCTATTTTGCTGCCGAAAGAATTTAAACTCTGTGGCTTTATAGAAATTCAAAGGTGAGAACCAAGAGGGAAATATAAGATTGTTCCCTGACCTTTGGAAGATACGTTTTTTTTGTTTTTGTTTGTTTTTCCTGTTGGCAAATCAATTTCACACAGCTGTACCTTACAAACAATTAGACACACCTAGAGAATCAGGCTGGAATGCCAAGAAAATGTCCCCAGGAGAGAAACAATAAACATTCTGACCTCATGTGCACTGATTGAATTTTTAAATTTTGAGGTCTTTTCACATAGATTTTACTAAGATAAGACTCCAGGCATCTGAACCGTATGCCTAAGCGTTCTTTTTCGATACTGCTGGCCTGGGCAACTGGCAAAACATGATCTAGGACTGATAAACCATCTGACAAAAGCACTTCAGAGGAATCTGCAGGACAGGGTCTGAAAGATGTCTGAATTTTAAAAAGGTACTAATTGTTCAAAGGATGAAACAATTCCTCTGAAATCTAACCCAGTACCTAATAGAACCCAGAATGACACAGAGGGTCTCGGAGAGAAACCTACTTGCTTTCTAACTCCTCCTGGGAAAGAGGTAAGTACACCATGTAAGCATAAGGGGACATAAAAGAATGCATTGACGGGGACCTCTCAGGCACTGATAAGTCCTTCAAGAATTGGAACAAAATCTGGATTTTAGCAACTGAGCAAGAAACAAAAAAACAAAAATCTGAGCTGTCTGTCAATCCAACCCTTCCCATAGCTGGTGCAGAGAACGGTCAGGAAGGCAGGGAAGGACTGTGCCCAAAGGATATGGAAAGGCCATTTACACACTCAGTGCCTCCAACCTTCCATGGGGAATGGAATCCCACAACTAGGGTCGGCCTCTTGGGCACATGCAGTTATAGGTTCCATGTCAGCAATCAACAGCAGCCTAATAACAATTTATCAAACATGTAAAATCCTATATTACTTGGCAATGAAACCAAGTAAAGACTTAAATGGCCAGATGCCATCTGAACTATTGAGGGCCTGGGGACTTGAATGCCCATTGCCATAGTGCTCGATGTGGGGGATTTCAAAGATTTTCAGCTCTCCTGTGATCACTTATCATTCCCATTTTGTATCTAAAGAACTTGGAACTTAAAGATAACTAAACAACTCATTTCCTAACCCACAAATATATGTCCAAACAGGATCCTTAGCTCTTGATCCCCACTGCTAATGACATTTGTGATAAGAACAAATAAACTAAATCAAAAAAAAATGATAGTTTCAAGATAGCTATTCTGTGCCCCAAATGGACAATTAATATATGACTGTTGTCTGCAAAGATAAGATCTAAACAAATAACAATTTTGAAAACATCCCAAGCCTATTCAGTATGCATACATCCATCTCTGGTGATGTCTCCGGGAATTAATTGAGTATAAAATATTGTGCAGAAACGGGGGTTCTCGCACAGTAATGAAGAAGGATAATGGCTTTACAAAATACAGCAGTGAGCCCAGGGTCCCATTACCCTTCCCTCAGTCTCCTTCTTCTCTGCCTCTTCCTTCCGCTGAGACAACGATGCACAACCAAGAAAGTTGCTGAGATTACTAAGCAGAAGATAAATCAGGGCTGTATGGCCTGCAGTCCCACAGAGCTCGGGGGGAGCTGCTCTCAGAAGGTAATGGCCTCATTACTGATGTGATGGTGGCAGCAGCAAGTCTTCTATAAAAGATAAAGTGGTATTGTCCCTCTTCACAGGGTAAACTAAACTCCTTTGAGCTTTTTTAACAACTTAAAGATGGCTGTAGTCCCTGCAAGCAAAAGGTTTCAGAATGAAATTATGCCAATGCCTCACTGTCCTGTCTCAGTGGCACAAGAGAGGCGACCAGTCCCACAGTGTCTGTGTAGGTATCTTTCCTATCTTCAGAATATGCTGGAACTTAACCTTCTGCTTAGCTGGATTTTTGAGTTTGAGGATTTTTTGTATGTTTGTTTTGGAAGGGAGAAAATAATGTTATTACTTTTAAAGCTACCTGCTATGGAGGTCTTGGCACTTCTGAGTCACCTATTGCTTGATGGACACCTACTATGCGCCAGGCTCTACCTGTGCTTACTCCATGTACATACCTGATTTTATTTAAATACAATTATCTCTTGAGGTAGATATCATGCCACTTCATTTTATAAACTGATACTCCATGAAGCCAAGTTTCTTGCCTAAGGTCAATGTCATAGAAAGGACTAAAAAATTGGAAGCTCAATATGCATCCTTTCACTATCCCAGAGCTACCTTCCCAGAACTATAGCTTTGCCCAACACATCAGAACCAGAGGGAGCTGCCACTGTCACGTGGTCTGTGACAACTGAGACCCGACTGCAAGATCCTCATGGACACAAGATGGAAATGTGTCTGCATTCGCCCAAGTTGTCAATAAAGTGCCTGTCACTCCCAGTCACTGAGAACAAAGGACAGCGCGAGCATCTTTTCTTCTCCTGCCTATAAAACTCCATAATTAAACCTTAATGTATAACTGGCTAGTAGGTGTGGTCAAAAAGAAGTATATAGAGCTTACTAAGAAACATTCCAGTGGGCTTTGAGCCAGTCATGGTATCAGCTCCCTGGAACCCACTGATGACCTGCCTACTTGGCCTCTTAGGAAAGAGGTAATGGTCAAAGCAATCCATTTTATCACATGTTAGAAGGTTCATATAGCTGCATTCAAACAGCATATAATCATAAATTAACACACATTTCCGGATTATTTCTCAATTTATATGCTCTGGTTAATGCAGAAAATTAAAGTCTGGAGAGAACCATGTTGAAGAATACTGGTTCTCAACATTACAACAAGCTGACCTCATCGCCATCTCTGTGCACCTGTAATTCTCTCACTGCATCAAATCGATACTGTGATCACATAATTAGGCAGCTGAAATTTTATCAGATTGGAATCTGTTCAGCTTTTCTCAAATCTCTGTTTCCTAATTTTGCTGGGTATGTGTTCCGAAAGAAATCACTTCTCCTCCCAAAAATACCTAGAGAGGCAGGCAAGGTCAAGGGTCACCAAGTCACAAATGACACTTCCAAACTTCACCACCAAAATCTCCCCAGGACAGGTGCTCAGCACATCACCTGGAGTGTTAGCCTAAATGCCTTCAGCAATGGCTCCGTCAGAGTCTCCTATTTTATATTAAAACTTGTGGACATTTTCTATTTTTTTACTGTAAGTCCACATATTGGAATATAAAAATATTTGACATTGCTTACATACTTAGAGCTGCAGCTTCAGGGAGATGCACTCTACGTATCCAGTGCTTCAAGTGTCACCTTGCATCCTGTTAGCGAAAAAAAAAAA
Organism: Pipistrellus hanaki; assembly: GCF_964339955.1. Classification (NCBI taxonomy): domain Eukaryota; kingdom Metazoa; phylum Chordata; class Mammalia; order Chiroptera; family Vespertilionidae; genus Pipistrellus; species Pipistrellus hanaki. The sequence goes on from NC_140506.1 coordinate 34,926,300, forward strand.
ACCATTGAAACCTGTAAAGAATTTTTTTATGAGTTTATTTGAACCAAAACTGTCGACATATGCCGGGAAGCAGAACCTCAATGAATTGAGATAATGCTCCGAAGAATGGCGGGTTACATTTCTCTATTTATACACCGAAATCAAAGGAGGGACATAGGTGGGTTACATGAAATTCATTGGTGATGGAGTAAGGAGGCGGAAGAAAGCAAAGCGGTGGGAAACTCCTGGGATTGGATAAAAAGTAAAATGATGGAGGTGTACTCAGGTGAGTGCAGGAACAATTAACATGATAAAGAAGGAATTTGAGGCATCAGTCCTGGCACCCACAACATTTGGTTGTTCCCCAGGGGCTCCAGAAAAAGGGAAGTTACAAGTTACCCAGACATCTCACAGATATGATATCTTAGAGGCAAAAAAGGCAAACGGGCTCAGTAAAAAGATCAAAGTTGATCTTTGTCTGGGAAAATATCTGGGACATGACTACCTACTATGACCTGTTAGATATTTAATTTTCAAACCATCTTTTGTGGTTATCTTAGGTCTCTGGGTTTGCAAGACTGCCATGCAGGCCTTCCCTGAGCTTGTCAGGTTAGCATGTGGCTTTTTTTCTTTCACAATCCTGAGGGTACAGAATCTGACGTCCTCGGTTCTTCTTAAAAATCAGGGTAAAGGGAAGGAACCGGCAGAAACAGAAAAGGGGCAGCTGTCTGGCTACCGAAGCTCAGAGTTCAATGCGCTGCACATCGATAATGAGAACAAACCCCGGGCTGCCCTGTTTTAAACAAGACTGTGTAATGCATGTGAGCTTTGTTGTGCTGGCAACACAGCCACATCTTCACGGAAAAGAACAATTATCATAGGGCTACCGAAGGGCTCATTTCCCAGGCAGGGCTCCCGGGGTGCAACCAGAAAGCTGACTCATCCATCGTAATGCTGCCTCCCTGACCCAGCCTGGAAATCCCCAGGGAGCCTTCCAGTCCTCTCCTTCCTCAGCAGTGGCGGGGGAGGGTGAGTGTCCTCCGCTACCATGTTTCATGTGCTCTCAGCTCAGCAGGACAGGCCTTGCTCCTGATTGGGGTCCCTGTATAGAATGGTCATTGGGGTGTGGGAGGAGGGGTCTCCGTGTGGTGAGGTCCTGTTACAGCACTTCAGCTTGTTGTCATCAGGCCTTACCTGGCCATGTGTGTATATCTGTGAGGACGGTTTTCACATACCAGGCATGTGGGCAGTGAGTGAGGTAGTGCTGGCTGAGTAGGACTCCTCATAGGACAAGTACTCATGTGGGACCCATAGAGATGTGGGACCTCACAAAACTCCTGGAAGGTTCTGGAAGCGAAGTCAGAGCCTGAATGACCCTGGGTGGTGAGGGAGGAAAGGCAGTGCTGGGAGGGTCAGGAAACATTCTGGAGGTTCTGAGAAGCTATGTCAGAGGTAATGCTGGTTCTTAAAACCCCTCAGAAAAAGCCATCAATCTTCTTTTGCTAGACCTCCATAGGCCACTATGGCTGAATTTGGCTCTCAGATTAAGCCAATTCTATTATCACAATAATTTAGAGCAACAATTTTTCCTCTCCTTTTATACAGATTGGGAGGGGGAGGGGGGAAAGACAGCAAATTTAACAAAAAGAGCTGAAATAGTTTCTACAGTTTTTGAGTAAAGGAAATTGTATGCCTGGGAGCTAAACATTGCTTCCACCTGTGGGGAGAAGTAACTATCTTCTGGTGTGAAGATAAAATCAAAAAAGAAGGGAGGGACAAAGAAAACGGGAAGAGATAATAAAAGGAAGAGGAGAATAATTCAAGGGTGGCTGGAAGAGAAGCCATTTCATAGCCAGGCATAAGAGCAAATAAACTTTAAGGTTTCATTCACCCTATCAGAACCTAAAAAGATTAAAAGTGGGAGATAAGTATAGATCACAGAGATGGATTTTGCACTTTCCCTGTGTGAGCTGGGAGAAAAAGTGGAACTCGGGGCACTTAACATGGAACTGTACACTAGAAACTATTAAGATGGGGCACTTTGTGTTATGTACATCTTACCACAGTTTTGTAAAGGCACTACTATGGAGCCATGGGAGTGCTTTGCACATGAAGGATCATCCAGCCCGTGTGCAAGGTAGGAAACCCACTTGAGAAGACGGAGTATTGGGGAGCTGTGGAGGGCTGCTCAGACCACTGTCTTCTCCTTACCCTCCCCTTTCTTGTCATTCCCTGCCACAAAGTCTATGTACATGGTCACGGAGCCTATTATTTGCAAAATCATGTGATTGGCCGTTTTTCTGCCTTTGTAGTCTCATTTCCTTGCATAATATGCCTTGTAACTCATCTCTCTGACACTAGTTTTCCCTTCCCCTCCAATCTTTCCTGTATGCCTCTGCCATTCAGGTGTTTCTAAAAGACCTCTTTCCCATGCCCAATAAATTGCAATAATCACCACATAATTACTGCATTGTGTCTAACCTCAATACTCCTTAGCACTCGGCAGCCACCCTTAGCAGCAAACCTGGTTTTCTGTTGCTCTTGTACACAAGCTTTCATCTTTAGCAGATCTGACTCTCCACAGTCTCCCCTCTGTGCCTCATGCTAAATCTTCCCATCTTGAAATAGAGTAGGGCCCTGATTTCGTCTCTTCAAAAGCAACCTGGAAGGCCCATGGCCTGGCCTTTCCTGTCATCAGTCTGAGCCCTGGGTGGAGGCCTGAGTCACTCAGCTGGGCGGGCGGGAGCCTGCCGTCATCTGTATCTCACCATGGCTTTGTGATCTCTGCTTGCCATCGCAGAGGCAAAACTCTCTGTGTGTTTCACTGTGGCTCATAGGGGAAATGAAGCAGCATCTTGGTGTTGGTGGAATTGGCTTGTGAAAGTAAAGATCCTATTGGACCTTTTCTCTCTTCACCACAATTTAAGCCTCTCCTCCTTCAGGAAGCCTTCCCTGAGACGTGGTGTTCTCTGCCCTTTCTTTGTTCTGATAGCAATTCTCACCTGTAAACACTTAGCAGAGGTTTATATACTATTTAATACTGATCCTTAATTCATCTGTGTGAACCTTACCTTTCCCATCAGTCTGTGGGTGCTTTGAAAGATTAGGAGTCCTTAAAAAAAAAAAAAAAAAAAAAAAAAAAAAAGAAGCCGAGACCGGTTTGGCTCAATGGATAAAGCGTCGGCTTGGGGACTGGAAGGTCCCGGGTTCGATTCCGGTCAAGGGCATGTACCTTGGTTGCGGGCATATCCCCAGTAGGGGGTGTGCAAGAGGCAGCTGATCGATGACTCTCTCTCATCGATGATTCTAGCTCTCTATCTCTCTCCTTTCCTCTCTGTACAAAATCAATAAAATATATTAAAAAAAAAAAAAAAGATTAGGAGTCCTGTTGTCTATGTCTCTCTCTTTCACCACATCCCCACGCACAAAGCTGGACACATTACAGATGCTCAATGACTACCATGGATTGTTGATCTGGAAACAGAATCCTAAGGTCTCAGAAAAGCACCAGATGGCTATGGAGAGACAATGCTCCACGCTGATCCTCCTGGAGAGACAGGTGTCTCCGAGGAGAAGTGGCCGGTTCCAGTGAGCCACCTCGGTTCTCTGCTAGTGCCTAGCACTTCTCTAGGCGTTCTCTTTTCAGCCTTGAGAAATGACTAGCCTGGGCAGGATAATCAATCATTCTGGGATTTTATATCAACACTGAATCAAGAATAGGGAAATCCAAGACATTTACTTTACTTTTTCATATGAGATATTTTCCTCATTTCAAAGGAGGACTATTGGAGGTTTTCTAGCAGCCCAAGGCTCTGTAAAGATTAAATACCCTATAAAATTCCAACGCCTTGCAAACACAGAATGGCACACAGATGCCCAGTTACTCTGGCTTAGAGATGAAAGGACACTATTAGGAAATTTTGGTCTCCTGGTGCCTCTCACAATATATGGAACTTGTGGCAACATTTAGCTACCTCTACCCCGGGGGGGGGGGGGGGGGGAGGGGGGACCTCTGCAAAATAGACAACAGAGTCTCTATGAGCCTAAGAGAACCCTATTAAACATTGTCCTTAAGTCCTGACAGAAATAGATGACTAGTCAGGAGCCTGTCCAGGTAAGCCTCCAGCCTGGCAGAACTATATTTGATGACTCCCAATTGCTGGGAGGCCTTACTGAACATTGGGGTTGGCTTCTACTGAAAACACAGAAGGGAATGAGAAACAATCGAAAAACACTCCTTCCAGCCCTGGCACAATAGCCCTTTGTTTTGTATATTTTCTATGCAAGAACATGGCAATTATTTTCTGAGCCAACTAGCTTGAGCAATAAAGTGTTTCAGGGTGAAATGAAGGCATGCAATTAGAATATTAAAGCTAATGAAACTAATAGTTTCAAATTAAGCCCATATATAATGGTGACACCACAAAACTGCCTTCCCTTTTTTGCTATTTGGGGAAACATCCCAGATGTAGCAGGAAAAAATTAGATGCCTTTTCTAGGAGCTGAAACTGTAAAAAGCCTGGTGCACAGAAAGCACTTCACAATTTTTCGGTGCACTGAATGAAGCTTTTATGGCTGGAGGGCAACCTTTCCCCAGGCAGACCTTCCTCTCCAGTGTGAAGCAGTGAAATCTTGCTGGCACCCTACAGACAATGAATATCCAGGTCCCATTTCCTTCTCATTCTTTGTCTCCTGCAACCACACTCTTCCCTTTGTGACACATGCATCGCTAAGGAAACCATGGCAACATTAGGGCTTTTATTGAGCATAGTAACAGTCAAAAGAGAGAGGAATGGGTTCAGCTTATTGTTTGAAACCAGAAGTACGATTTGGTGAATTATTCTTAAATATCCATAATTTGAAGAGATTGCTAGATAATTAGAATAATTTTGTAGATGGTAGTTACAAGTTACTAACTGCAATGTTGGGTTTGATAAAATTCTCACCAAGTCTCTGAAATTTAGGAGCAATGCTGGTGGGTAAAATTCCCAGGTGAGAAGAATCTGAGATGTGGCTGCACCTTTGAGTCTGCCAGGTAAATTGTCTGGCTCTAGGAGCAGTGCCTCCTGAAGTCCCAGGGCTCTTTGCTGACAACTTGCACTGTTTACTGTTTTGTCCTCTTATTGAACCACCACGCACAGGCTGTCGAACTCAGCTGTCTGTGGGAAAATTATACCAACCACATGCTTCGGCAGAAGGCATACAATATATTGCTTATTTTGCAACTACAAGGCTAAGCAATGTGGAAAACACCAAGTCCTGCTCAGTCACTTTCCATAGGACAAATGAAGATGTGTCAACATAACCTCAGACCAAACACATCGATTTATAATCAGTTGACATCCTATATAATAAAAAGGTAATAGGCAAACTGACTGCAATGGTGGAATGGCTGGGAATGATCACCAAGACACTCAACACAGGAGCTGTCCCGGTGGTCAGTGTGCTCCCACAGGGAGAGCTCTGCTCAGCCGCAAGTCAGCTGATGGCTATGAGTGCAGCAGCAGTGGTGAGAGCCTCTCCTGCCTTCTCCGTAGTGCTAAGGATGTCCGACTGTGGTTTAGGCCTGCTCCTTACAGGGAGCCGGCCTAAATCATCAGTTGGACATCCCCTGAGGACTTCCAGGCTGCCAGAGGGATGTCTGACTGCCAGCTTAGGCCGGTCCCCCAGGGAGAGGGCCTAAGCCGGCAGGTGGACATCTCCCAAGGCTGGGCTGAGGGGCCCCCGAATACACAAATTTTTGTGCATCAGGCCTCTAGTTCAAGAGAATGAGAGACATTGGCTTGAATCTTAGAGTTGAATTCAACTGAATGTGCCACCTTGGTTTTCAATGAGAAGCCAGTTCTTTAAAGGAGTGGCTTGGCTTGCCCATCTGAAGTCATGGTATGATATACTAGCTTTCTTTCTGCAATTTAGTTACTTTATTTTTAAAAGTGGAGTTCTTCTTAGTAAGGAAGCTTCTTTTTATGAATATTTCTTTTGCTTCTTTGTATTCCCTTCTCTGTGTTATATAAGCACTTTCCCATAGTTGATACCCAATAAATATTTTCCTGAAAAAACAAGCAGATGAATGAAGAAGACAATTTAGAATGTCATATGTCTGCCCCCCAAATGAGAAAAATGATGTAAAATCACTTTGAAAGTTAATATATAATAAACATAAAAGTTGTATTCATGATAAAGTAATGCAATTGTTTTATTAATGTCCCAGAAAAATAAATGTGTCGAAACAACATTTATTTAGTGACTGCAATCAAACAACCAGAAATACATTGAGACAACAGCTTTCCCAGGTGTTTGGTGGCAGTAATTAGCTAGTTCAGTTGATCCAGTTGGACATTCTGTGATCCACATTCCACTGTCTCTTAGTGGTGACCCAGCATTCCTGCCGGAAATCACAAAGAAAGGAAAAGGGAGGCCGGGCTCAGCTGTGCCATGGTGTGGGCAAGAAAATATTGGCCGAGAGATAGGAGACCTGGTTTCTACAACAGGATCATACTAACATCTCCTCTACAAACAAAGCTCCTTTTCATCAGGTCAGCCTTGGCATGAAATTGTTTGGGAAAGGTCTGTTCTCAGAGGGAGCAGAAGGCTGTGGAGCAGGAAGCCGATGGCATCAGCAGATCAGCCAAGTTCCAGAGTTGTACATGTCTCTGGGCATGAGTCTCACCCTCAGACCTGGGAGGGGCTTCCTGGCCATTGCTCGGTGTTGCTCCATGCCGGGCCATTGGTCCTACCCCTCTGGTCCATTCATGGCCAGAGCCACAGCAGAGGCTGATCTGAGAAAGATTGGATCACTACTTCCCAGAGTCTTCCTTATCCTCCCACTCTCTCTGGTCTCCCAAAAGGGGCTGGGAGCCAGTTTTCTTGCCTGAAAGGAAACCAAAGATAGAAGAAAAAAGAGGGGTTTTCGTCTGCTACTGGTGGTGCCACCAACTGTGGGCTCCAGCAGCTCCCAGGTGAAGGTGAGTTCTAGCAGAGTCAGCCCTGGTTTCCCTAGCTTCAAAGTGCGGCTCCCTGAGTTTCTGTTCAGAGGGGAGCAGCATAGACCCAACAGCAGCAGTGCCCACGGCAGCAGCTAAGCAGACAGCGTGGGCATAGGATCCAGCTCCAGGTCAAAGCCACCATCCTGACCTCAGGGAGCATCTGCCTCACCTGCTGCTCCCCCAGCCCATCCAGCACATCTGTGGCCTTTTTTCTCTATTAGTCCTCTCTGTTGAAGCACCCAGAATAGCTTCTCTCTTCCAGTCTGGATACTGACTGATACGCCTCTAACAGCCCATCCCCTCCCAGAGCAGGCTCAGAGGCAGGGCGGCCACCGCCTGCTTCACCTAGAAGGTAGGCCAGGAAAGGTGAACTGGACTGAGCAGCACATTTTACAAAACTCAATTCCATTTTTAAAATGATGAAATCTGACAAACCACTATGCCAAACAACCCATTATGACATGTATTTATGGTGGGTGCTCTGATATGCCACCCAGATGCCACCTGAGAAATGAAGGACTTATGCCCCTAGCTGCTGGGATTGCCCCCCCAAAAAACTCCCCAACTGTCAGCCCTCTTCAGAAATCACCTTGGCTGAAGAAAACTGGCTCACTCAAGGCCTGTCTCCTTCCAGCGGCAGCCCACACCTGGAGACATGTAAAGGCCCAGACCCACGTTCAGCTACGAAGGGCCATCCAGACCCAGAGCTTCCCATGGAGTCAGCAGAGCCCTTCGCTGAGACTACATCGCAGCTCGGTGGCTCCTTCTGCCCAGTCTGCTTATTTTCCTTCTTTACCCCAAGAGTTGTCCCTTGTAAACTTCCTTCATGCTATACTGCCTCAGAGTCGCTGCCCAGGGACTATCAGTTTGCTGCCATACAAAGTACCACAGACTGAGTGGCTTAGAAACAGAAGTATGTTGTCTCACAGGTCTAGAGCTCAGAAGTCCAAAATCAAGGCGTCAGCAGGGTTTGTTCCTTCTGAGGCAGAAAGGGAAGGAAGGATCCATTCCAGGCCTTTCTATAGATTTCTGTCTTCATTTTCATGTGGTGTTGTCCTCCCTCTGTGTGAATTAATCTCCAAATCTTGCTTCCTCACCCCCATTTTTTGTTGGTTTGGGGGGTTTGGGGTTTTTTTATTTTTTATTTTAGAGAGAGTAAGTGAGAAAAAGAGAAAGAAAGAGACATCAATGATAGAAACATCGATCCTTTGCCTTCCACATGCACTCCAACCAGGGATCAAACCTGCAGCCTGGATATGTGCCCCTCCTGGGAATGGAACCTGCCACCTTTTGGTATATCGGATGACACTTCAACCAACAGAGCCACACCAACAGAGCCACACTAGCCATTCTCTTTTTTATGACACTGGTTATATGGACTAAGGCCCACCCTAACAACCTTATTTTAACTTGATTGCATCTGCTAAGTCCCGTCTCCAAATAAGATGCCGGGGGTTAGAACTTTAACATATGAATTTGAGGAACCTCCCACAGCCACATTCAATTATGTCTTCAACAGGAGGAGGATGGACATGGGCCCAAGGGCTTTCTGAGCCCTCTCCCAGATACCAGCCCAGTCACACCAGCTCCTTCCTGAAAGGGCTGCCCACTCAGGAAGCTGAGAGAAACTAAGATGCTCAGCAAGGTTGCATACGGGTTCTTCAGCACAGGTCAGCAAGATGGAAATCAGGAGGGACAGAATCTGGTTCCCAGGCTGGAGGGAAACCTGAAATGGGGCGCCCATTGGGAAACCTGCATTTACAAGGAAGCTATTTATTACACATAGCTGGGTGATGAGAAATGTGCCTGATAGATTAACTTCCGCAAGGGTGTCTGGGAATGTAAAGTAATTAGCATTTCATGTCCTTTGTTCTCAGAATTAATGACAGTATGACAATGAATGGAGGTGGGAGGAGGGAGAGGCAGACAAATAGATGGTAAATATTTCACTAGAGAAAGATGGAATTTTTTGTTGTTTATTTACAGGTAGATTATAATGGCATCACTGAGGCTTTCCTTGTTCATATCACCTTAGTTTCAAGCTCAAAATGCAAAGAGACATTATTGTGAAAAGCATTGTTGTAGTAAGGAGCCTTAAGCATCCACATTCTGTTAGTAGGGGCAGGGCAGCAGGAAATGTGGGTTTCAGAGAAATTCATATAGATGCTGAAAAGGAGTTCGGAGCCAGCCTGCACTTTGGAACTCAAGGATATTCTTATTCAAGTTGGCGCTGCCATCCCTATTGGCAGCCATCAACACCATGTTTGGATGGGGCACTGGAAGGGGCACAAACAGGCAGGGTTACTACTTGGCTCCCCCGCCCCAGCTCCCAAGCACACTCACCACAAAAACATCAGAAAGCCTCGGAGGTCTGAGAATCAAGTGCAAATGTGCTCATGTGCCAAGAAAACCTAAGACGGCTATTTTCACAGCATATTGGGGCTTGGCCAGGTTCCAGAAACCATCAGCCAAGTAGCCTGCCCTGATACTTCAAAGGAAGAACTCGCACTGATAAATCCTGCCCCACACTCTCCGCGGCACACACTTAATCTCGAGGCATACAATACCACAACAGTGAGTCACCGGGCTGGAGCCGCAGGCTGCTCCACGGGACAGGCAGAGAGGAAAAAGCCTCTCACATCTGTTGTCTCGGGCAATTCCCCTCACTCCTCACAACGGCACCAAAGCAGAGTAATAAAAACTGTCACAGGACACGTGAATTACGGCCTGGTTTACCTGTAACAGAGCCCCTGACAGAACTCTAAGAACTCAGACCACCATTTGTCATTATCACATTTTGATAAAACCCACCCGACAGGGAGTACAGGAACCTGCTTTATTCCTCACATGGAGCTCAGCAATCTCAAGGGGACCTTTCAGCCCTGAGACACGCTGAGAGCTTTTCTTTAACAAACAGACACACACACACACACACACACACACACACACACACACACACACCTTTCTCAGGAGGTCTGAAACGTGGGGCCTCCATCTTCTGCATGTCTTCAACATAAATTGAAATTGAGCAGATATTCATGAGAATATCCAAGATAAATAATATCAAGCTCGGGGGTCATGGAAGAGAAGAAAGCACCAAGGGAATGCCAAGGTCAAGGATGAAGGCCTTTGCTTCTCCCTGAGCGGGAAAAAGAATAATAATGTCTTTGCTACAAATCCTGTGCGGTCTGGACGCTCGTGGGCGCCGGCAGTTGGGGAAGGCAGCAGACTTTTCCCCATCTGGTCATTTAGCAATTGTCTGTGGAAGGATGGTGGGAATTGTCTCAGTCTTTTCTTGGATGAGACAAGCAAGCCAACAAAATGCAGTGATTGCATAAGAAGCTGGAGGCTGTGTCTGAGGAGACTCGTTCATTTTAGGTGCTTACATGTGGCCATGTTGCCTTTGTGTGGGTTTCCGGGCACAAATTACACTTCCCCTCCATCCCATTCCTCCTCCTTTCTTGGGGCAATTATTATGCATAACTCCTACGGGTCCACACTTTCCAGATGACCTGAACAAAGCCCTTTTCCAAAGACTCTTCCTGGTTTAACTGGATTCTAACTCTCTCTCTCTCTCTCTCTCTCTCTCTCTCTCTCTCTCTCTCTCTTCTCATTGTCCTCTCCTCGGGTGCCGCATGCATTCAGATTATACAGGAGGCATCCGAGAACAAGCTCCACGCCACCTCTGTCAGTGAAGAAGAAAATGAGGAGCCACCAATTGTCTATTTGTAGGTGCCAATAAAACCCTGCCTGCACCACTCCTTGGACTTTCAGAACTTTAGTCAGAAAGGCTGTTTCAGGAGGGGTGGCCAACAGTGTGGCCTTGTTGCTGGTAAGGACTGCATTTTCATCACCTAAGTAATAAAGTCTGTTAAGTTTTATGTGTGTGGGGGGGAGTGGGGGGGTGAGGGCAATAGTATTGAGCAGTTCCATCTATATTAACCACCCTAATAGGAAGAGAGTGAAACTTTGAGAACATTCTGTTGATTTGCCAAAGGAAGGGGTTAAACTCTGTGTAAGAAGTGCTTGAGCCCCTTAGGGGGTGGCAAGCAATCCAAACCACAGGTGAGGGTGCAGGAGGAGCACAGCTCTCCACTAGCACCTTTGCACCCAGGATCCTGCTGCCTGTCAGACCGAGGACAGACAGGGGTGGGCATGGATGAGGCCCACAGATGCTTAGTAGAAAAAGGACCTTGAGGCAGAGACGGGTTCCTGACTCCTATGCAAGGAGGCTCGGATCCAGAGTGTGCACTGGGGATCCGGGCCTCATTGGGAAGAAGAGAAAAGCAGGAAGAAAGTTTCCAGCACTGGAACCTTCTCCAGAACATTCTTTCAATGACAGGGGTTGTCCTGGGCAGCTCTGGTGGAGCCAAAGGACCACCTAATCGAAATCAGAAAATCAGTTCCCCATTCAAACTCTAACACTTACTATCTTCTAGAACACATATGTCAAACACAAGGCCCGCGGGCCAAATCCAGCCCGCCAGGCCTTGCAATGTGGCCCGCACCGCGCTGTCATCACTGCACTCCGCTGTCAGTTTATGACATTGTCAGTTTATGACTGTTCAGTAAACCATTCGGCCCGCGATTTAGGCTGGATTTTAGATTTTGGCCCCTTCTCTGATTGAGTTCGACACCCCTATTCTAGAACATGACCAAATTACTTGACTTCTCTGGAGATTCATTTCTTATAAAGTTCTCATTATGGCTAAATAGAAAGATATACAACATTAAAAGGTCATGTTTATTATGTATTTCCTCTAAGCCAGTAACAGTGCTAAAGAAATAAATACCCCAGTGTTCCGATGAGAAACGGAGTGAAGCACAGAGATGAAGTATTTTGCCCAAGGCCACAAAGTTAAAACATAGCCGATGCCAAATACATATTTGGGTTATCATTTTAGAACAATGAGAATTTAGGCTACCGCCATAATTTTAAAAATCCAGTGATAATATTTTTTGGTTGTTTGTTGGCAGAACAGGAAACTTACAGAAGGGTGCGCCGAGCATAGCCATTTGTGACAGAGGTGGGAGAGTAGGTAAACTAGCGGGCATTTTGCCACTGTTTGCTTTGCTTCCCTGTTAGTGGCCACAGCCTTCCCAGGCACCTGAAACCCAGGTGCTTCCTCCACTGGCCACCTGTGAGCAGCGCTGAGGCTGAGCAAACTGGAGGCGAGAATGGGACACAGAAAGATGGCATGCGGACACCACAGGCCTGCAGACAAATCTTAGAAAATACACCGGCCCTTTCTGGAGAAAGCAGGCTTCTGTTTCACAAAGGGAAGACGGGCCAGAATGCCAGGCCAGCTGCACAAATGGAAGGAGGAGCTTTCCAGCCAGTGGGGCTTCCGTCTCCACAAGCGCCCGGTGGAAGGGGCAGAGTTAGCAGTGTGAGGCGGGGATTCTCCCGCCCGTTCTGCAGCCCCAGAGCCAGGCCTCCTGAGCTTGCTGGAGAGCCTCGCCTCTGTCTCCGAGATGAGGGAAGGGGTGTGAAATGAAGAGGGAGTTACCTCAAGGTTTCTTTCTGTTCCAAATTTTGCAATTCTTAATCATACAGAAGAAGCTGTCTTGAACCTGCTATGGGGAAAATTATCAGAACCCAAAACAATGCTCTGGGTTGGCCAAACACCATACTCCCAACACTTCGGAGTATGCACTTTTTCTCTCTCTCCAAAGAGGTTTGAAGAGGAGGCATTTCCAAATTCCTACCTTTTTCTTCTTTCTCTTCTCCTACTCCTCCTTCATCTTCTCTGTCATCATCATCACCATCTGCATACTTAGGGAAGGTGTTTGTTTAGTTTGCTTGTTTCTATAGAAAGTGCCTTACATAAGCCTCTGCTGCCCCCCTCCACCACCCACCCTCCCATCGCCTGGTAATGGGAAGCAAAACCACGAGTCACAGAACTCCAACACCCTCACGTAAGAACTGGAGCTGCAGAAAACATACCACAAACGGAGCCCTGCCCACACTGCTCCAAAGTGGGCCCACCAACAGCTCCAAGCTAAGGGAGTCTTGAAGCACAAATTGCCATGTTCGTATCATGTGAGTCAAACACCAAAGTCAGGTCCAGCAAAGACAATGGGAAAAATAGAACCACTTGGGTTCTGTCTCCTGAAATCTAAGTGAGAATGAGAGCGGGCTGTGGGGGGGGGGGGGGGGGGGGGGGAGTTGGACGGTGGGAAGGAAACAGAACTGAGAGACTTTCAGCAGAAACCAAGAACAGCAGAAGCCACAGGCAGGAGAAACAAAAGGTCAGCGGAGCTATGAGAAGCCCGGAGTACTAGGAAGTAGAAGCCGAGGAACATATAGAAGAGGAGCGACTTGGTTATGCAGTGGCATGAACAGTAGAAATTAGAAAGTTCCTGTCCCTCTAGGGCGACAAGATAATCCAGTTCCTAGCGCTGCTTTTGATCCTACTTCATCTCCCAGCCCTGCCATCCATTCTCGGTAAAGACTTGGCTCTGGGATTTCCCACGAGGTGTGGGACAGATTCGTGGGGACATGCATCCATCAATGAATGAATCTCCATTTTTTCATTGTAACCCGAGTCAGTCTCTCTTTCTTATCATCAAAAATGCCTAATGAATATGAAATGCCACATGGACTCATTGGCTAAACAATGATTTCTAATCTGTTCACAGCTCACTGACCTATCGATAGATGCTTCTGTCTGGAAAATCCAGGGTTCCTCTCCCATCATTGACTGCTGGCCTGATTTTAAAATGCTCTAATTTTAATTTTAATTCCACAAGGTCCTTATTCCCCCTTTAATATACTTCTCACACCATCTCTAGCCTCCCATGACTCAAAGCTCTGATGCTGCTATTTCAGCTACCACCTTATACTTGTACTTTCTCAACAGATTTTTTTCCAAGTACTTTCCCAAGTGATTTCAAGTGTACAATCTCCTTTGAACCTTGCAATGGCCTGAAGAGGTAAAAATAATGATACCTCATTATACAGTGCTGTACAACTTAAAGACCACTTTTACATCCATAATCTTATTTGACTAGATCCATTTAACAGCCCTGCGAGTATACTATTCTCACTTTAAAGGTGAGGAGACTGAGATTCGGGGATGACGAATAACCCGTTTAAGTTCACTCAACACAGAATGGTTTCCGCTGGCATTCTCCATGCCCTTGTTAAAATGCGGTGTCATCTGATTTCCCCACATGGATACACGAGACACACAGAGGTGCTCACATGGCATTGGAAGTACCTCATTTCTTGTCTCTATTTATTAAGTCAGAGGTCCCTTAGGTCTTCCTACGCGACCTGCCTGCATGGCCAGGCTGCCACTGCTGCAGCAACGGAGGGTGGGCTTTGGCCAGGAGACGCACCTTTCCCTTCCACAGGTGTGTGTAATCCTCTGATAATATAGCTCATAGAACTGTTTCTTCCCCTTCTCTTGATTTATGTATGTGTCTCATAACCCAGGTTACCTGCGGCAAAGGCCCAACATAAAGAAAGGGCCTTTTTTCTTTTTAAATACCAGACATCGATACTTTCAGAAAATCAAAAAGCAGCCTGCTAAAAATTCTTTGTACCATTTCAGCTTGTGGGACAGAATGTGGAGGTCAATTTGGCTTAAGAGGGAGAGACTCAAATTGTTATAAATTGTTATTCATTTTTATCTATAATAAAGGTAGTTGCTCTAATGATAGCACATGACGTTTGTTGTTTGGCCATTTCTTAAATAAGAGCTGACATTCCCTTCTTCCTATTATTTGAAGACCAAGGGAGTCTAAGCATGGTGTGTCCCAGTCTCTGTCCTTCCCAGGCACACAGAAGGCTGACACAGTTTCCAATGGCAAGTCCGGTGATCCGAGCAGCATTGTACATGCCATAAAGTAAACAATATGTGAAACAGCCTGAGCCGGTGGAGGGCTCCTCCGCGGCGTCTGAACTGCTGCCGAGAGAGGCATCCAGATACAAGTCAGCAAATCCAGGCACGTGGGCTCCACATCATCAATCAAGGCTTTCTGGCCGGTGCCAGACTTGTCCTCAGATTCTTCAAAACACTGTGTTCTAGGCACCTACTTGGCAGTAGATCAGACCTGATTACGAGATGAATCCCACTTGCTATTTAAAATTCATATGACTCCTAACAAACAAGACTGCCCAGGATTGATCTTGGTCCCACAACAACTGGGTCCAACTACGTCGTTCCACCATAGCTGAACTCTATGGCCCGCACTGTGAAGGCAGTAACTCAAAATGTATCCATCGTCCTATAAATTAAACAGATGTCCACCGTAACACTTAACTACCTATTCAAATTGGGGACCCCATTTAGAGCTATTCGAGGGCCACATTCCCATAATAGAGGACTCTGACTTCCCCCAAAATTTCATGTGGCTCACATCTCTGTGCCTTTGCACACTCTGTCTCCTCTGCCTAGAATGTCCTTTCTCTTGCAGGTGACTTACAGACCCTCCTGATCCTTAAGGACTTCAAGATCAAGCATCATCATCAAGCCAGGCCTCAGCTCTAGATAAGAGCCCTAGAGAACCAGGTGCACCAGGAAACTTGCACAAATGTCCATAGCAGTGAGTGAACAGCCGGTGGGAACGGCAGAATGGTGGCATCTTCATACAGTGGGATACGGCCTGAAAACAAACACACCAGAGACGAATGGACATTAATACAGCTTATAAACACTGTAGAGTGAACCAAGCAAAGATGAAAAAATATAAATACTCTATGATTTTCTATATATTGAAGTTCCAAAGCAGGCAAATTGAACTCTAATGCTTAGGGACATCTAGGTGGTTGAACTATTAAAAAAAAAAAAAAAAAAAAAAAAAGGACAGCTGTGATCACCATAAAAGCCAGAACAGAGTGGTCGCCTGTGAGAGAGGAGAGGTTGCTGGGAGGAAAGGGACAGGAGGGCTTTGGGATACTAACGATGCTCCATTTATTGGTATGAATTGTGATGACTGGGTGTCTATTCTTTGTTATACTATCTATTTACATTTTATGCACTTTCTATATGCATGCTGTATTTAATGACTTTTAAAGAGACAAAAGAAAAAGTGAGTTTAGAAGTTGTCCAAACAGAGACTCATGATTAAGAAATGGCTCAGTGGATAGAACATCAGCCTGCAGACTGAAGGGTCCCAGGTTCAATTCCAGTCAAGGGCATGTACCTTGGTTGCAGGCACATCCCCAGTAGGGGGTGTGCAGAAGGTGGCTGATCGATGTTTCTCTCTCATCGATGTTTCTAACTCTCTATCCCTCTCCTTTCCTCTCTGTAAAAAATCAATAAAATATATTAAAAAGAAATGTCATTGAAAATGCAGTCAACACTTTCCTGACTGGAAGGTCCATTTTAATGGGAGAAGGATCGCTCATGCAGTCACTCATTAGTAAGAGAATCTTCCTGCATCAATGTAAAACCTACTGCATTAGTAGAAGGATATATATATATATATATATATATATATATATATATACCCTTCCTCTAGTATACCATTGCTACTGGAGCATTAAATATGTTTATAGGGAAAAAAATGATTCAATATTTTTTGAGGGAGGACCCAAAGTTCTTGTCTGCCTGGAGAACTGTGGTTCAAAGTGTTTGCATTTTCCCTCCTGGGATCATCTCTCCCATGGAGGCACATTTTAAAGCTGTTTCTGGAAGCCAGCCTTGGCTGGCATGGCTGTATGTAATTTTTTGTTTTTTCAAATAAGAAGGAATTCATAAACTTCCTAGAAGTTGGGAGATAGAGAGGGGCACCAAAGGTAATTCCATCTGCCCACTTTAGTCCCCTATGGCTGCAGTTGGACACGGTCTTCTTCCCTGTTTCCCATCCTGAGGTGGGATGCACCGCTGTCTGTGTATGGAACAGCTGCCGCGCCCCCCTCCCCCGTCCCCCCTCCCCCCAGCAGCTGCTGCTTGAGGCTGTGTGAAATGACACTGATCTCCCAGGCACCCCAGCGCCTCAGCTCTAGGGTCTCCGACATGCTCCAGGTACAGGTAGAAATGACATGCTCAGAGCTCGAGATTTGCTTCCGGCTGCCTCTTTCACAAGCACCAGAGAGCAGCATTTTGTGGAGAAGCTCATGTTCTCAGAGGCGGGTTGGAAGGAATATCTAATCAGCTGAGGAAATTGAAATGTTGCCCAGGAACTAAAGAATCTGAACCAAACTAGGTAGCAGCGGTGGGACAACGCAGGGGGAGAGGAGGGAAATCTTGATGAAAAATCTAACCACATGGCCCACCCGGTGCACTGCGCTGGTTGGGCTGGTGGGATGCCTACAATAAACGGAGGAGTGCTGAGAGCGGGGGCGGTGGGGTGAAGTTGTTTTGTTTTGTTTTAATTTCTGGAAGAATTTCCTGAAGTTATTAAATGTAATGTTATATTGAGGAGAAGGGTTTCGTAAAAAGAGGAGGCAATCTACTGGAAAAACAGAGATACAGAGGGCTATACAAAGTGAGGCAAAGAGACACAGAACACAAAGGAAAACAGAGATGGCGAGAGATGCCGGACGTGGGGAGAGACTGAAAGAGACAGAGACAGTGGACAGGACCTCTCCTGACCTTGTTCATTTTTTTTAAGTGAGTGTGTGTGCTGTGCTTAAACCCACGTAATCACCTCATGAATTGCATACTTGCACCAGTAGCCTTGTTCTCACTCCCCCTAACTGCTAATGGGCTGTAACTATGGCCTTTAAAAAAGGAACTAGGTTTGATGTGGATTTGAGTTCACCTGTGTTAATATAATAATATGTAATATAACATCGTAATAATAAAGGGAGACAGGTTAGCTGCCTTCTGCCAGTGACTCACTGACGGCACTGGCCTGGCCCAGTCCCGCCGGACGGAGGCACGGCCCTGCTGTGAGCAAGCACAGGCTTTTCTCCTCCAGGTAACCTCTCCAGCGAAGGAGAGCGGTCACAGAGGAGCTGAGAGAGCTCCCTGATTGTTTGGTGAGCAGCTGGGTCCCAGGGGACTCTTCCAGGCCATGAGCAGCTTCTGCTGGAAAAACCTAAACAGCTTTAAAGGGAGGGGCTGAGGAAGAAGGGAACTAATGAGCTAGGAGCAGCAAGAGTGACAGCTTAATTAACTCCTGGCCCAGCTCATCCAAGGTTCACCAGGGCTGCCCAACCCAGCCCAGAGCTCCCTCCAGCCGGGGTTAAAGTTACATTCAGTGTCAAAGGCCATTGGGACGAAAGCCCTGCACAGGACAAGAGGGAGAAATCCGTGAACTTCACAGAGCAAGGGTGGCCGCTCCTTCCGGCACCGTTCCCCGGGTGGGCGATTTGAAGGGATGCAGGGTGGATTGTCTGAGCTAGACTGAAGGAAGTCTGAGTCTGGCCATGTGGCAAAGCAAAGGATGGAAACATCTGCCTGAGCCTGGAGAAGCTATTTGTTTTGACTGCTGCAGCTGCTATTGTCCTTAAGGTTAGAGCCCCTGGGACTGTGGACAGACAGACAGTGCCCTGAACCTAGAAAAGTTTTCTCTTCTTCAAGTGACAGGGAAGCCCTGTGCCCCTGGCCCCCGTGCCACCAGGACTGTTCCGCACGCAGGACAGGGAGCGGGTGATCAGTGGCCCCTCTCACACATTTCACACCCAGAGAAGATCCTTTGTAATATCGCCTTCTCTCTTCAGCAAGATTGTTTTTATCCAAATCTGGAAATAAGATTTAAAGAATAACATGGCCAGAAGAGGCAATGAGAATTTTTCTGTATTATACTTTTTAGGTACAATCTTGCCAAGCAGAAGGAAGGAGGAAGGAGAAGTTAACTTTGTCTACGTAAAAGGAAAAGGCACTATTTATTCAAGAGTCTTATATTCACTTCACAGGGTGAACTTTGATCCTTTCTTTATAATATGCTATATTATTTTATGTAAAGAATTGTCCAGCAACTTCTAAGTAAATTTTAATAAAATCAAAATGTCTGCAAAAAGTACAAGTCAGATAACTGTGAAATGATACAAACATGGTGACATTTTATTTACCAGACTTATTTTTTGGTTTTGAACAAATAATTGTAATTTAAACATATTGTTCACATCCAGTAAAATGTTTCACGTATGAACTAAAATTTGCACACAAAAATAATATACCCTGTAGGTTTACAGTCTCAAATCATAAGCCCTCAAATATTCACACAGAATGACAGAAAAGAGGTCCTTCAGATTTTGTTTCTTTATCTTTTGCAATCATTGTTTGCCTCCAATCTCATGTTTAAATGCGGGAATATGCAGAATGAGGGAGCTGGAGAAACAAACCACTTGTGATACTCATTCCAATGAATCCAACCATCATGAGCTGATGCTTGGAACAAAAGCATGTAACTTATTCCTGCACAACCAGGAATTCTTTCAATTAACTTTCATATCGAATATAATGCTTATTAAAGGGTAAATAATAAAAACATGCTGATTTGAAGCATACTTCTAGCATTAAAACTCAGTAATAAACCACACTACTGTTTAAAATTTAGATCATTAGAAAAATTTTTTTTTCAAGGAAGATATTTTATTAGGGCACATGGTGATGGTGAAAGTCAAATCCCATGTTACTCTGTTTTGTAACTGTTTTTAAATTCTTTGCAGACATGCACTCCCTGTTGCTGGCATGGGGTGGACCTCTCCCCCTGCTCTGCGCTCACTGTGGCTCTGCCTGTTATTCCTGCCCACGACCACAGCCCCTGGGGTAAGCTCAGTGAGGCAGCTCCGGTGGCTCAAATTATGCCTGACCAGAGTGAGAAAGAGGAAAGGTACTTGGCAGAAGCCACATTAATTGTCAAGCCCTCTACCAAGCATTTTCCCTTACAATGGCTCTTTCATTTTCCCCAAGAACTCCTTACGGGAGGGGTTACAAGCCCAATTTTTGGAAATGAAGAAAAGCAGACTACAAGCCACAAGTGCCCTATCCAATGGTCCACTGCTTATAAGTGGCAGAATCTGGATTAAAACTCAGATAAAGCTAGAAACAAGGCTCAGGTTACCTCCCTAAGGTGAGTGTCACAGATGCTGTGGCATCCCCAGGAGATGCTCTAGGGTTCCCTGGCGGGAGACACACTGAGGGACCCACTGCTCTAATGAGTACAAACTCACCTCTCTGGGTTCATTCCTGAATTCAAGTAAGTCACCCCTTCAGCATCATCGCAGAACTAATCCTATATCAACAAAGAGCTTCTGTTTAACTCAAGGTGGTAGAGAAAGGTTGTTAAATCGTTTCTGGCCTTCCTTTCTCTTTCTCTCTCTCTCTCTCTCTCTCTCTCTCTCTCTCTCTCTCTCTCTCTCTCTCTCTCTCTCTCTCTCTCTCTCTCTCTCTCTCTCTCTCTCTCTCTCTCTCTCCCATTACCTGCCAACATCTGTCTTTTAGGCAAAACTGCTGGAGTATCACATTAAGTTGCAGAGACCAAAGGGCTGATGAATCCTTTTCATATCCTCTTTATTAGTAGCTTAAGGGGAAAATCTTGTGTCTGTCTTCTCCCTGCTACATTAAAAAAATGATAATCTGGCTCTCTGAATACCCAGAATTTGGCTGAGGTCTTGCTTATTGGTTAGTATTGATTGCTATTCGTGTATAACCAGTACTAAAGGTCCAGTGCATGAAAATCCATGCATTTGGGGGGTTCCTCAGCCCAGCCTGCCCCCTCTCACAGTCCAGGAGCCCTCAGGGGTGGGAGGTGACCTGGCAATCAGGGGAGATAATGTATATCTGAACCTAATACACTCTATCTAAAAATAATGTATGCCTGAACCTAATATACTCTATTTGCTCATATAATTCTGACTGTCCTGGAACTAAACACAAGCCTAATAGTTTGATAAGTGCTTGACTGTTCTTCAGGAAGATAGACTAGAAGGCATATGGTCTCTTCAGTTTCCACGCTGGAGATTCCACTTGCACTGCTGAGTGATCCTCTGAAGTAGACGGAAGAATAAATCCCAAAGGTAGTGAGTGAGCAAGAAGGAATGAATTCTGGGATCTGTACCCACAGAGGTACCCCACTGCTGACAGCCATTTTTTAACATCTGTGTAAATCTCAACAACAGCACGACATTCAAAATCCTGAGTCTCTAGGTGGACCAAACAGTGCAGTTTTTGGTAGTCAAGGAAACTGAAAAAAATATTCTGTTTCAGAGCTTAGAGAACAAAGACATTTTAAAAATCACATTGCTTTTCATAATTGGCTACGTATATCTAAACTACATAATGATCTGCAGTTTATAGTATTTTACAGGGTTCAGCTGTCTGTATATATTTATGGTCTAAAGCATGGCTTGGGAAAAGTTCCCTCTGGCACAGTTACACACACTGCAGGCAGAGAATATGAAGAGAGATCAATGTCCCCGCATGCAATACCCGGAAGTAAAGAAGGAGAGAAAAGAAATAGATAGCTCACAGCAAGCCTGAATTTGGCTGTAGCAGTCTCTCTCCTCTGCCCAAGAAAGGAGACCCAGGCCAGGGACAGGGGGGTGGGGAGGACGAGGCCAGGCCAGGAACTGGTATCTCATGGAGCCAGCTTTTGACCATCATCCCAACCCAAACATAATGGTTAGGAACACGAGCCGTAGTCTTATTACTATTAAGATCATCATAGGCAGTCCTGGAAAAAAAATGTTTTTTTAACTCAAACCACTAGCTGTATTTTTCATATGGTTCTATAAACCATAAAGTAACTGATGTGTAGAATTTTTAAGCTCTCTCTCTCACACACACACACCAAAAAAAAAAAAAAAAAAAAAAAAAGAAGAAGAAGAAGAAGAAGAAGAAGAAGAAGAAGAAGAAGACTCCTGCATAGCAGCTTTAAGAATATGCTACAGTCCAACAGATTTTTTTTCAATATTAAAATGTATTTTTCTACAGACAATTTGACTTTCCTGGACAGATAAACAGTGAGGTTCGGGGAGTGAGGAGGAGCAATGCTAAGGTCGTGCAAACTGCCTGGCTCTGCTGGTGAGTTTGTTTAAGAAATGGCAGGATCCTGACTGCACAGAGCCAGCATTCAGACATCGTAGTTACTCTATTTTCTGGTCTTTCTCCCTCCACCCCACCCTCATCTTGTCTTTTCCCAAATGAAATTTTATGGACGTGAAGAGAGGTTATTTTTTAATCATTCAAGAAAACTTGAAGATATTTCTGATCTGTAGCTTCTAATTTCTATAATGAAAATGACATGTTGCTCAGATTAACATGAATAAAAATGCAATCAACTGTATACCCAAGGACATTTACCTTTTAAAAGTTTTTTTCTTCTCTCCTATCTTAGAGCTGACATGACTTTCCTGATCTTCATCAAACAAAAGAACTGTTTTCAAAAAAAGAAAATGATCCAGGCTGCCCATTTGCTCCGTGCACGGTGCTGAACAGAGAATGAAATGAGAGCTCCACCCCTCCCGCAACCATATCGGAACCTCCCTGTAGCAATCTTCTCCAGGCCCCTGTCTGGGATCATGTTTTAGGTAAAGCTGTGTTTTAACAAGATTCTCCTGCTTCCCTCAGTAATAAGCCACCTTGGACAGGGTCCAAGGCTAAAATACCATGTATTGTATTATGCATAATAGTGGGTCATGTTTATGCAAGGCCCCAGTGCAATTGTTCATAAATTTTTATTCCTTTTCCTTCTATTTCTTAGCATGCAGACTTGACTGACATGCTTACATCCATTGCTCTGTTTTTCTTGCTTTGTTGTGGTTGTGCGTTTTAACGAACACTTTTTTTCTGGAAAGGCATCCAGCTCTAGGCCGGCTCTATGGAATCTATAGATTTTCCTCCTGGAATAGAAAACAAGAGCTTCGAGTCAATTGGCCCACAAATACACTTGCTAAATGAGGCTTTCCTCGAATGTCACTCATTCATTCAACAAGTATTTACTGAGCACCTCCAAGCTACAGGCATTGTGCTTGTCTGTGAATACAATCATGAATGAAACAGATGCACGGGGCCCCTGCCTGAGTGGTGGGTGCAGTCCAAAGGGGGAGAGGAGCAAATATCTAATTACCCACTGTGGTAAGTGGAGGTAGGAAGAATAGGAAACTCTGACACAGAGCAGGGCAGTGCAGAGGGCTGCTGCTTGGGCAGAATAGCCAAGGAAGACCTCTGAGGAGTGGGCCATGTAAGCCAAGTCCTAAGAGATGGGAGAACCCCACCATCCAAAGGGGAAGGGGAGAGGAAGAGTTTAGGCAGAAGAAGAGCAGATGTGAAGGTCCTGCAGAGTACTTAGACCATCCCCTCTCACTCTCCTGCCCTTCTACACCACAGCCATTCATAGGGCAAATCCAGTCCCTTTGCCCAACCAACATGCATGGTGCTGTCTCTTCAATGGCCTCCTCCACCACTTCATCTGTTCCCCACGACTTGCTGCTTAAACATATGCTGGGCTGTGTTGTCCTCAGATGGTTCCTGTGGTTACATTTGTCTGCCCAACAAGTTTTGTAAACCCACTGAGGACAGAGAGCGTGTGTCCCTCGTACCCCACGCCATGCCTGCCACAGCACTGGAGCTGAACTGACATGGGCTGCATTGAAAGGAACTGAAGACATTAGGCCTGGCAGGGCAGGTGAACAGCCGTGGCTAAGCTGCTTTTCTATCTGCATCTGCTCACATTAGACGAAATGCAAATAGATAGGCCCCATCTCTCTCTCTGTTCTATTTAGCATTTATATGACACCTTTCAGCACAGAAAAATGAGTAAGTGGAACCAGAAGTGGCCATTCCATGTACTCATCCCCCAGCCCGGCTGCAGCCAGGCATCTGGTCCCCACCTGCCCCTCACACGCCCCTCCTCCCCGAAGGGGCAGGCTGCAGGCACCACCGCGCTGCTTTCAGCAGAGTTCTTCCCACTGAGCCGCACACTGTTGAAAGAACGCATTGTCTGCGCTAAAGGGAGAACGCGGGTAGCACATTACAAATCTGAGCTGTTAAGTGATAAATGAGCAATGAAAAGCGTCCTGACATCATTAAGGTGTTCCTGAGCATGCTCTCTGCTCAGCCCCACCCTCATGCAACTGCGCGAATACTGGTTGGCTTGTAAGGTGACCAAAGCCCGGCTTAGAGTCACCAAATTGGGCAGTTTCAATCCCTTGGGGCTTTTTTAGATTCTGCCCATTGGGAACACAGGCATTTTATAGAAACTGTTAAACTTGCATCTTTAAACTTTCTTGGAGGGAAGGACTCTCTTCAACCACATGAAAATGAACTTGACTTTTCACGGCTCAGAGTATCCCCAGAGTTTGAAGCAGTCCCAGGGCACCACCTCCTGCCTCAGGTTCTGGAAGCCTACCCCTAACACCCCCACAAGGCACGCACACCTGGCCAGCCCTTCTGTAGAACCCACATCACAGCCTCCTCATCTTCCTGGCTCCACCAGGACCCAGCACTGAGGGAGACTCCTGGACAGACCGCCTGCCGGGCCACAGAGAAACTTATCTGACATTTATGAGATGAAATTTGTCAGGCCCAGAAAGGGCATTCCTTTAAAATCCTTTAAAGAGCATCATAACCTGGAATGCTGCAGGCGGGCAGGGGGTGCTCTGATCTACGAAGGCTGTAGACATCTATGTATCAAGAGAGGAACTCAGATGTTGGTCAGCAAAAGCAGCTGGGGAGGGGGTCTGCACTCATTTCCTCATGGCTCAATCATGACTAATTTGCTTATAAGGATCTCATGGTCATTGGGGTAAAAGAAGGTACATAATTCCACAAAAATATATTGTGACCTTACGGAGTGGGGATGTGTGGAGGGGGGTCATCCTTCCACCTCTTACTATCTGTGTGACCTTGGGCAAGTCACTTAGCGTTTTTATTTCCCTATCTGCAAACTAGGGGGAAATAATGGCAATGGCCACATAAAATATGATGAGGATCCAATGATGGCAAAAGTACATGCTCGGCACAGCATCTGGCACATACAAGTAGTGGAGTAAATATTCACTGCTTATTGCAGACCTACTTAATATGTCAGACACTGAACTATGTGCTTTCATTTAGTTCTGTACTTAATCCTACAACAACTCTCAAAGGTAAGATCTGTATTTATGATCACTATACTATCCTGCTCACCTTGTTTTCCTATGAGAAATATTTTCATGTCAGTGGCTATTCCTGTCTGCAATTTCCCCTTGAAAAATTGCTCCAGGATGGGTACTTCCTAAGGGGAAGCTTTCTCCATTAGCTAGACAGGAGGGGAAATGTAAGGGCAAGCCTTGACCCACCATTACCAAGAAATCAACTGTGGAAGTGAGTCATCTTTCTCTCGCCACTGGGCTGGACTTGGTGATTAATGGGAGCCATTTAAGATTAATACCCTTTCTTGTTCACGTTTTGAAAATTAAAGCTCTTGGAAACGTGAGCTCAGAGAATGAACAAAATAGGAGGAAGTGGAACAATATTCTCTTTCTAATTGCCTGCTTTCAAAAACTCGACCTTCCTCTGCCAAAATGTAGAGAATCGGAGGTCCCTTGTCTATGTCACGCCGCTTTCCTTTTTTCCCCTCCTCATCTCCAGAAGGATGTTAATTCCAGCCAAATGGTTATCATAGATCCTCAGCAGGGTTTCCAAGTTACCAAATGAGACAGTGGAACAATTGATTGTACTGGCACAGTCCAACGGGGGAGATAAAGGAGTAGCATGTGGGCCCAAACAGCTATTGTTGGTGTCTCTCTTTCAGAGCATGAGTGCACACGTTTACTGGCCCGAGCCCTTGAGAGTCTTGGGAAAGAAAAGATACCTCAGCTAGCATCTTATCAAGGCCAAGCTTCTCAGGGCTCAGTCCTGTCTTTGCACCGTAGCAGAGCTGACACCAGCTCATCCTGAAATAAGCTCCAAGACCCAGCCACCAAGAGCACCCTCCTGCCCCACATGTCACCACCAGAGCTAGGCCACCTAAGTGATCGTGAATGGTATTTCCTGAGCACTTTCCACTGTGGCAATAGTGCTCCTCAGTCTTCCATTTAAATATCAAAACAGGCATTTAAAATGGAATTCCTGTTTTCTGGTTTATAAAGGAGAGGGACACTGAAGCTGAGAGATGTGGAGAACCTCACCTGCAGCTGCACTGCTGGAGAGTGGCCGAGCCAGTCTGAGCCCCCACTCTCTGTCTTAGACCCTAAACACATAGTTTGAGAGTTAGGAGAGAGAATAGAGGAACACACAGGAAGCGAGGGACAGAGAGGCAAAGAAGTAGGCATGGTACAAGACCTAAATTTAGGATTATGAGCCAGCTGCCATGGCTCAGTGGTTGTGCACTGACCTATGAAGCAGGAGGTCACCATTGGATTCCCAGTCCAATTCCCAGTCAGGGCACATGCCCGGGTCCTGGGCAAGATCCCCAGAGGAGGGTGTGCAGAGGCAGCAAATCAAGGATTCTCTCTCATCACTGATGTTTCTATCTTTCTCTCTCTCTCCCTCTCCCTTCCTCTCTGAAAATAAATAAAAATATATTTGAGGGTTTGGGGTGAGATTATGTGCTGTCTTGACATCTGCTAAAATATGGAGGGCCTCAATGGGCAAACCACAATCCCCTCCTCCATTTGTTCCTATGGATAAGGTCCTCTAGCCAGTCAATCCTCCTTACCAACTAGGAGCACTCCAAAACTCCCACAGCTTTGACATGGGAGGGACAATGGGGAAAGTTATTTTCAAAGTTTTCAAGCAAATAGGAATCAACAACATACTGTAAAACTGGAGCCAAGTCTACTGGGTTATTCACCAACAAGAGCTCACATGTATTGAGTGTTTACTATGTGGCAGGCACTGTGACAAGCACTACATGCATTAACTCATTTCTTTCTCACCACAGCCCTTTGAAGTAGAGACAAGTATCACCCTAATTTTGCAGATGAGGAAATGGAAGCACAGATAAGCTAGCTTCATCCATTCACTCAAGGCCAGAAACGTATTGTTTAGAAATTCTGTGCAGCCGATCTGGGGAAAGGGTTCAGGCAGTGGTCTATTTTTAAAGCACCCCAGTGGGTTCTCGCATGCTGCCGGGGTCAAGAACTACTTGACTAAAACAAAGCAATGAGCCTGTGATCCTATAATCTTGTACTGCAAACTGTTCCTTACAAGTGTCTTATGCTTCCAATTAGATTATAAACTCCCAGGAGTGATAAGGTTGAACAGGAACAAAGTCTTATAGTGCCTTGGAATCCATTCCTTCAGTACCTGCAGCACCATAGGGTAGACACTCTACATAATAGGCTTCAGGCTCAGATTGTATACAGTGACTGCATGCTGCTAACACTCAAGGCAGCCTTCCCATCAGTTCTTTCACTTATTCTATGAGGTCGGGGTTGCTATTATTATCCTTAGTTTATAGATGAAGAAGCACAGGCACAGAGAGGTTAGGGGTGCACAACTAGTGGATGGCAGAACTTGAAATCACAGTCTTGCTCCAGAGCATGGCCTACGCCAATGTGATATAATAGAAGATTGGGGAAGGCAGGGAGAAGAGGAGAAACCATACACAGGAAGATAGAGACTATCAAGTGAAAGCAAGTGTCCTTATGACTTTTGTTGTTCTTAGTCCTCACCCAAGGATATTTTTTCCATTTATTTTCTAGAAAGAATGGAAGGAAGGGAGAGAAGGGGACAGAGAGAATGAAAAGCATGCTATGAGAGAGACATACCTATTGGTTGCCTCCTGAATGTGCCCCCACCAGGGCCAGGGATTGAAATTGCAACCTAGGTATTGAATATGTGCCCTTGACCAGGAATCCAATCCTTATTCAGGTCAACGTTCTAATCACTTAGCAACACTGGGCAGGGCAAAACTGAGGTTCCTTATGATTTTGATTAAATTTAGCTTTAAATCATAGCTCTAGAAATCATTTTTCTCTCTCTCCCCTTCCCCACACTCACCCAAAGATCTAAAATTTACCCCAGATAATCAGAAACCCCAAAGACAGGCTAAAGATAATATCTTGACCTAAGTTATTTTTCAGTTCTTGAGCCCAAGTTATGGTTCAGTTCTTGATTCCTAAGGTGGAACAACCCCCTGGCCACTTTCCCATGAGACTGGATAGAAGGACATGGGAAAAGACATCAGAGCTGTCCTCAAGATCTGAAGAAATGATTATGACCCTTACCCCACCTCAAACAAATCAGCTCCCAGCACGTCCCAGAACCCCTGCCCACAGTGCCTTACAATTGTGCCCCATATAGTCTGTAACCTACACGCCATTGGAGAGTTTGGGCTTTTGAGCATTAGCTCCCTGCTCTCCTGGTGCCATTCATAAATGGAAGAACTCCTTCAGTTGTATCAGTTTGCTAGGACCCTTGTAGCAAAGTAGCATAAACTGAGGGCTTAGACAACAGAAACGTATTGTTTAGAAGTCCAACATCAAGGGTCAGTTCCTTCTGAGGCTGTGAGGAGGACCCTGTTCCAGACCCCTCACCCAGCTTCTGGGTCTGTGGCGATCTTTGTCGTCCCTCAGCATATAGAAGCACCACCCTGATCCTTGCCTCTGTCATCCACATAGAATCCTTCTTATTTGTGGGTCTGTCTCCAAATTGCTCCTTTTGATAAGGACATGGATTAGGACTTCAACATGTGAAGGGACGGGGGCACAAGTCAACCCATAACAACAGTTATGGGCCACATGGCATGTGGGTTAATAAGCTGGAGCTCCACAGGCATGGGCAGAAAACGGCTCCCCGAGACCTGAGACTTAGAGTTACCTGGAGAGCAGCTCTGGTGCCTTCAGAGGAGGCTAAGTCAAAGCTTGACGGAGGCCAGGGCAGGAAAGGCAGGCTCAGGCTTTCTCTGGCCCAGAGACTGAGGTCCAGGCCTGCTCACTGCCTTTTCCTGGCAATGCCCCCGCCCCTGATTGCACAGCCCTCTCATCAATAAAAACCCAAAAGTGTTAAAACACAAACAAAATAACCCCTAAACAACAACAAAAGCCGTACACACAAAAAAGGGTAACCTTATGTTGTCTGTGAAAAGCCTCAAAAAATGTCAACAAGTGCTGAGTCAGGAAATTCTCCCCTAATAGCTTTTGTTGGAAACGTTTAACATTTCAACTTTATCTCTTCTTTTTTTCAGACAGCTTCTCAGAGGTATTCAAACACAACAATACCATCATTCAGGCCTTTTGGCTCCCAGAGGACTCCCTTGGAGCCAAGGCCAACATTCACCCTCCCAGAGTGAGAGCCACTCACACACCCGGGAGAGCTGGTTTCCTCCAGCCCCTCTGAACAGGGGACAAGACACTGCATCTGATACACCCCTGCTCTCGCCATCTGGCACCAAAAAGAGCATACCCTAAGTGGGGGTTGCTGAGAAGACATACCCTAAGAGCTGAGCTTTCATCTCTGGCAATGGCCAAAGAAATACCAAGGAACCTCCACAATCAACTTTTCAGAGACCTGTGGACCCCTTGCCTCGCAGGACAATGGTTCAGCTAAGGAGGGACCACAGCACTCCTTTAGCTCTCCTCACCCCCAGTCTCCACCTGGGGCCCAGGCCCTGATACCACTGCCTCCCTGTGCCAATTACTATCCTGTGGTTCTTAGCTCCCTGAGCACCTGCACTGGACGGGTGTCTCCTGGATGGGGCAGTCATATGCTTCTGACCCAGGCAGCACACAGGGAAGTGGGGAAGTAGAGCAGGCAGGGGCGAGTACCCAACGGAAAAGGAAGTAATACAATTTGGCCTGGCCTGAGCTGGTAGCTGGCCTAATTCATATGTGCCTTCTTTAATGAAACACTATCTTTCTGGTCAGACAAGTGAAGAGGCATCTTCCAACACAGATCAATAAATAGCAAGGAAAACAGAGGCATATTCCCTTTTCATCACACTCAGCCCCAAAGGCACAGCTGGCTCCCCAAGGGGATTCACAAACTTCCAGGTTGGCATCCACTGTGCCTTAGTCCACAAAGTCCATCCTTCCCAGTAGCTTGAGTGGAATCAATGAGCCCATTGTGCTCATATGTTCTGAACAAAAGAAGAGCCAGTACCAGCAGGAATCTTTGGCCACACAATCATCATGGTAGAGTAAATAATGCATCAATATACATTGATTAGGAAATGACAATAATTGTCCGAAGATGGTGAGGTCATCACCCCCAGGGGAGAGCATTAAAAGAAGAAGCCGAGCCAGTAACTTTTGCCCTTTCCAGCATGAGCATGAAACCTCAGTGAAGATATAGCAGAAAGACACAGTCAGGGTCCAGACACGGACTCAGAGCACAGTGCAAAACTGATGGGAGCCACTTCTGGAAAGCCTGGGAAGACTGAGGCATGGCCATCAGTCATCCAAAACTGAGCGTTTTCACGTTTCTCATCTTGAAGCATGTTAATAGATTCATTGCCCGGTAGAGAGAGGGCAGGAAATAAGCGTTTGTTGGGCACCTGCTCACGTGTGCATGCTCACTGACTATAAGCCTCCTAACTCCACAAGTAGGTACCGTCATTCTCGTCTAGTAGATGACATGGCAAGAGGGGAAGTGACTCATACTCCAGGACCAGTTATCTAGTCAACATCCATTTTCCTTCAGGGACCACAGGTCTCTGAAAAGTTCATTTTGGAGGTTCCTTGGCATTTCTTTGGTCATTGCCAGGATGTTCAAGTCAGCCAAGGCCAAGGAACACTAGAGTGGCGTTAAGTTTTGTAAGTATGGAATCTTTGGCAGCATAACCAGGTCCATGAACTTGGGATACAAATGAAAAGCAGTTTATCTTTCCCTCATCACAAGCTCTGTGAGCCCCCTTTCCCCACCCTTACAACATCCTGGGTTCACCCTATAGTTTCCTGGGCTCCTTCCACCTATAAGAACAAGTCTCAATTGGGCACCAAAAAACTTTTCAGGATATAAAAAGCCTTGCTCAAGTCAAAACTTATCTCTCTTTCCATACTGAAGCTTCCCTTTTCTTGTAGCTGAGGACTGACTCTACTGGGGTGAAAATGGAGAGGGATGTGGGAGCATTCTCACCTGTCACTCCTCCTCCCCACTTCTGGGTCTTCCCGGTCAGAGCAGGGACCTAGAAGGTGCTCAGAGCTTTTACTTGGTAGTAATCTTAGCAGTACTCTGAGTAGTACTCTTGAGCTGAGCATTCTGTGCCACAGCATTCAAATGCTGCCTGTCAGGACCCCCACAAGAGGCCTCTCCTCATTTCAGTGATATGGCTAAAGAACAATCCGCAGACCCACAGCTCTGCCCTTACTCCTAGCTTCTCACCTTTCCCCCTTGCTCTCCCAGGAAGTCCTCTTGCACAGGGTTCCCTGAAGGCACTGAAACATCTATTGGCCCATAGGAAGCTCACACATGCTTGTCCCACCAGGGTGGGGAAACAAGCTGCCCACAGCTGATCAATGTTCCTCTCCCTCTCTAAAAAATTTAATTCAAACCATATTTAAAATAAAATAAAATAAAATAAACCCAAAGGGGCTGTTCATCAGCTCCTTAACTGTTTCACTAGACTATGGATGCAATCTTCCCACTGTCCTCAGTTTTGGGACTTTAGCCACAATTCCAAGACATTTAATTCCATCAGGTTACAGAATGGATAGGCACGTAGTACTAACGTGACATGGATTTGCAGTTAAGCAGGAGTGTTTTACAGGCCCACATTTTAACACTGTGTGAGGGAGGGAGAGGGAGAAAGTATGGTTCACATGTGGACTGCTTTATAACCAGGCTCTATTCTGTGATAGGAATACATTTCTGGAAACACATCTGTAGAGAAGGAGACACCAAATCCCTGCTAAGGGAAACTCCACAGAGACTTTGAGAGAGAAATTTGCTATTTCCTTCAACTCACAGGGTGTGATGCTACCCCAAAGCCCTCAGCCAGGAGGACAATGCCCTCATGTGACAGCTCTAATACTGGGTTAGCAGCAGCTACTGTCCCCATCTGGAGGGAAACCCTCACTTCCTCTTAGGAGAAGCCAGGTGTGAGAAGGCACTGTCACTCCTGTCCCAGCTTCTGTGGCCTCCACTCACCTGTGGCCTCCACTCACCTGGCCTGCCACCAACTGCAGACTCCGCCCTGCTCTGGTCTCTGGGCACACTCTCACAGGTAGGGTGTGGGCTGTATCAACCCCTGTTGAACACCCACTATGCCCTCCAAGGATGGAGTGATCTAGGGGTGGGCCTTGAGGCCGGTCCCACACACACACACACGGTCACAACCACATTGCTACCTGGAACAGCGAAGCTCCTAGAAGAGCCTTTCCCCGCCATGCAGAGAACCTGCCTGTGCCCACCTCCATCCATCCTCCTGGGGTACAGGTGGGACCTGAGCCCATGAGGATGGGCCAAGGCCCCAGGCAACCACAGCCATGCACAGTTGAGGGAGCAGAGCCCTAGACAAGCCCCTCCCTCCTCCCACGAGGTTCCTGTGGGTCACGCCTGGGACGGATTCCCAAGGACACTGCTTTTCCGCCCGTGTGAACAGCGCCTGGCAAGAAAGAAACCTTTCAAAGATTCCATCTTGATGCCTCTGGGCTCCAGGCTCTTTGCCTTATCCTCAGCTTTCCCACACAAGAAAAAGGGATGCTGGCCCAGCTCTGAAGACCTGGCCTCGCTGTGAAGCAAAGAGGCTTATTCTTAACTGCAGACTTGCCAGCAGTGCTGGAGGGGGCCGAGGGAAGGGGTGATAGAACTGTGTATCTTTCGAGAAAACCCAGAGGGCACAAACAGTCACAAGATTAGACTGGGCAGCCGGGCTGCCAGCAATGGGGTGGCAAGAGGAGAACCCGCCTCCCAGGCCACCATGAATCAAGGTTTTAAAACTTTTATAGACATTTATCTTTGCTCCTCAGAGAAGCTTGGGGAGAGGAAGAGCAAGTGACAGTTTAATCTTTCTCTTTGCCAATCACTATTCCCTCCTCCCGTCCCACCCCCCTCCTGCCCTCCCTGCCTGGAGAAGCCAGCTGGTGCGAGGGACGGGGCTGAGCAAGGGTTCATGACTAGCAGCTGGGGGGCCTGACACACAGCCGACGCTCAGGGGATGAAAAGAAGCCAGGGAGGAGTTTTTTAACTGGAGCCATTTGGCTGACGGTTGGGCAGAGGTGGGTGGGCTGGGTGGAAGGAGCAAAGGGAGAGAGAGAAAACAAGTGACTAGGCCTGGGAGAGTGGGAAGGGAGTGAGGCACACAGAAAAGGGCCAAAGCACACAGAGAGCGAGAGAAGAGCCTGCCCTCAGAGGAGAGAGAGGAGAGGGGAAAGGAGGAAAGAAAGGAGGGGGTGACAGAAGAAGGAAGTGCAAAAAACGGAGGAAGATTAAAAACAAGAAAGAGGCTTGGGAGGAGAGGCGTTTGAAAGAGATGTGACATTGAGAGAAGCAGGCGGAGCGGAAGGGAGAAACCCCCACATTGTAAATGGGCTGTGCCCTGGAAATGTTTTTACAATATGTACGTTTAAAACTACAAACCCATCTCCATCCAAAACACCGCGTCACATGTCAGCTAAGTTCCTCGTCTGACCCCCACCACAGAGCTGCTGGCAGGACCCTGAGAGAGAGCATCGCCTGCAACGCTGGCCCTGGGGCCTCCCTGGCCCAGCCCTGCCCTGGCCCTGCCGCAAATGCCCAGGCTCTCAGCCCTGTCCGCACGTTAAAACTTCCAGGAAACTTGTCAAAGCTCTGCAGCCTGGGCCCCGCTCAGACCAGTTGGATGCAGCTCTCTGGTCGAGGAGACGGGCCAGGATGGAAAGCGTCCCAAGGTGATTCTCAGGTCTAATCGGTCTTAAATCTCAGATATAACTTATCCCATAATGTACAGTTGACCTCTGAACAATGTGGGGGGTAGGGGGTGTCAACTCCCACTTAGTCCAAATCGGACTACAAATTTGGACTCCCCCCAAATTTAGTTGTCCCTCAGCATCTACAGGAGATCGGTTCCAGGAACCCCCACCGATACCCAAATCCACAGACGCTTAAGTCCCCTATATAAGACCCTGTAAATCAATGCATACCGTTGGCCCTCCACATCCCTGGACTCCCAGCGGGGACTGAACACAGCACAGGTATTTACTGAAAAACAGCCACACGTAAGTGGACCTGCACAGCTCAAATCCGTGTTGTCCAAGGATCAGCCGTAGAGATCCGTGAGGGCAGCGTGGGCTTTCTGGCCATCATGAATAATGTCGTTTCTAAGGGGAAATGCATTTAGATTTTAACCCCAGGTGTCAGGCTTCAACCGGCCCCCAGAGCCTGCATCCCACCACCCACATGCAGCCAGGCCCACTCGGCCAGGGGAGGTGGGGGACCGAGAGGCTGGTGGGGCTTTCCCTGACCAGGTCCCCAGAGGAAACATTCCATAACTTAAGCATTTACAAGTCAAAGTGGGGGGGGGTGGGGGAGCGGGATGTGTCGACAATAAATAACAGAGGGATGGGAGCTCTACAAGAAACAGCAGAAACTTCACATTCGTAAATAAAGGAGACACAGGCCTGGAAACGGTGTGGAGATGCAGCTTAGGGGTTCCCCGCAAGGAGCTCTGCCGAGCCAGGCTGTCAGGGAAACCGGTTGGTAAAGCTGTGTGAACTTGTGTCGGAGCCGACAGACAGACGTAACGAGGTCATTCCAGTTGCACACATGCAGCCAGTCCTCCTGGGAGAGGGATGGGGTGCCCCTGCGACCTGCGGGCCCAGATAGGGGTTCCATGCGAACCTCGAGCACCCCACACACCTGCAGGCAAAGGACGATTCGGTCCCTGTCCCACTTCCTGCGGATCCTCGGACGCACGCACGTGGGAAGCAGGGAGCTGCTTGGGAAAAACCGCGGGAGAAACAGTTGGCAGCAGCACAGTTTCATGAAATCCTTGAAGCCAACAAGACAAAACAGAACAGGCCGGAGGGTACAGCCAAGAACCTGTTGTTTCTTCACCTCTTCCTGCACCGCACAGTGTAAAGCTAATCAAATCATTGGATAGCACAAGCACAGGTCCAGCTGGGATTATGTAAATGGAGTTGGTGCCTGGTGATAGAGCGGGCTGCCCCCAATTCCCTTCCATAGGGACTCCGCCGTCAGCAAACAGGGGCTGGGGCCTGGGGCCCAGGCTGATGGACCCCTGTGCCTGCCCAGAACAGGAGCTCAGCCTGCCGTGGGCTAGGCTTCTCCCACCGGGAGGGTGGCTGCTTCACAGCAGACAACTGGTGTGGGACAGGGATGCAGAGGCCTGCACATCCGTCATCTCTCTTACTCCTTAGTTGTTGTGCCTCAATTATTTGAATTCCTTTGTGAGGCAAAGCCCCACCAGCCTCTCGGTCCCGCACCTTCCCTGGCCGAGTGGGCCTGGCTCTGCAGTTACCATGATCTGAGACCTTCCCCAGCTCCCCCAGAATGAGGGGTTCATATAGGCGTACAGGGGGCAAGGAAAGAAATAGCCCAGCAGGGGACACACCCCAAGGTACAAAGTGGCTCCAACAACCTCAGAAGACAGCAGCTCCAGGGGGTCTGGTCTTCTTGTCCCTTACAGTGAGGGCTGCTGCTCCCATGAGATAATCAGTCTCTGTTCAGCTTCTACACCTTCTTGTTCTCTGCCTCACAGCATGCACTTACTCACAGCTTCCGTTCCTCATGCATCTGCTCACTTGTCCTCTATGTGCTCCTCGGCTTCTGTACAACTCCAGGGTCTCGCATTCAAACAGTGACTCTGAGACACCGTAGGGGCAGATTAGGTCAATTAATTCCTTTCTTTTGGGGCAGAAATCTCACTGCAGTCAGGCACCTTCCACTGGTCCAAACTGCTAAAGCCTGGGTAGAAGGTGGCATTATGCAAAGCGAGGTAGCTTTGTCAGATGGGAGCAAAGCACCCTGTTCAGGAAAGTCCTCAGCCTGCCCAGCTACTCAGCTTTCCTTTCACATATGTCTGATGTCAATGCTCCTGGCAACACACTAAGCTGACATAAGCAAAGCAGACACAGGAGAGCAATGCATAAAGGAAAGCCATCATCCAGCTGGTGTTGCTCAGTGGCTAAGCATCGGCCCATGAACCAGGAGGCCATGGTTCAATTCTCAGTTGGGCACATGCCCATGTTGTGGGCTCAATCCCCAGTAGAGGAGATGGGGGGGACATGCAGGAGGCAGCAATCAATGTTCCTCATCTATGTTTCTATCTCTCTATCTCTTTCCCTTCCTCTCTCTAAAATCAATAAAAATATTTTTTTAAATAAAACATCAATAACTATCTATACCAACCAGCAATGATTCTGGATTCACACATATATAGAATTGTGGTGAGGTTGAATAGGGCACAAAGGGAAGCAAAATAGGATTTTAAGAATAACACCTAACAGTTGACAAGTGCTGGCTCTGGGTCAGGCTCTGTGCTAAGCGCTCAGCCAACCCTGGTGACATCCTGGCATCACTGTGGGGCGGGATGGCACACATATTTGCTAATGACTCCAAAGTATCCCAACCCCTTCTCCTTTAACCGTTAATGCAGGAGCTGAAGCCAACTTCCTTCACAGGTGAGGGAGCTGTGGCCTTGTTCTGGCCAATGAAATATAAGGGAGATTATCTGGGAGCTTTGGGGAAAGTTTTTCCTTTTTGGAGAAAAGGAAGCAGTCCTAAAACATGGACCTTCCCCCTATGTATACCTTTTCTTTTTTACCCCCCTTTAAAAAAAAAAAAAATCTTGCTGTCATCTCCCATTTCCACCCCCTGCTTCCTACTATGAATGAAGACAATAGACGGAGAGACTGCAGCTGATTTGTGAAATGAGACAACAAATATGAAGATGAAATTAAATACGGTGAACATGTTGAAGGGACCTAGTAAGACTGTTGACTGCTGAATCAGCACCAGCTGCATAGCTCAAACTAATACAAGAAGGATCATTATAATACTATTCCCACCTTACAGATGAGGAAAATGAGGTCCAGAGTGAGCAGTAGCAAATGTCTAAAATTTGAGCTACTGAAGGGTTTAGTCAAAATTCAAAACCCAGCCTGCAGATTCCAGAGATCTAACCATCATGACATACTCCTCTCCAGTCAGAAGAAATCTTAGAGTTGGAAAGTCCTTATTTGGAAGGACTCTTAAGGACTCTGTGGCCAAATCCTTTTAATTAATTGGTAAGTGGTCTGGTTCGCTCCACCCTTCTGGAGCATTAGGACTGAATCCTGACTGGCCACGCAGGGTTCTTCGCATTGCTCTATGCTTTACATTCCCCTCCTGAGGAAAGCAGGAGGCCATCCTCCCACATGGTAAGGTGGTGGCCTGTGCATTGCCTTAGCTCAGGATTTAGCATCCTGACTCATCCGGACCGCTGATGCCACAGAAACCAAGACAGAAGTAAAGACAATAGCATTGCATGTCGCAAAGTTATCATGGTGACCACATTACACTCCGATGTATTTAGACTATATTAAGCCAAGATATTTTACACCAGAAAATGTTACCTGAGAAGGACCGTTATTAGTGGCTTTTGCAATATTCACTCTGGAAGCCTGCGGCAGAGTCCCTTAGGGAGAACAGTATTCCAAGGAAAAGTAATGGCAGACCCCGTCCCTGAGGCAATTTATATTATTAAGCTACTAAAAAAAAAAAAAAAAAAAATCTCAACTAAATAAAACAAAACAAAACTCTCTAATTTCCCAAGTATCTCAAGGAAGCAAAGAGGTCTATTTACACATAAATTTGCCATCTTTCCAAAGGGTGTTGGGCATAATGGAGACTTTGGTTTTGAAAACCTGGCTCCAAGCATCATTGCATTCTGCACTCTGGCTTCTTTTCAAGCATCTCTTAACTTTCCCAAAGAACTGCCAGCATCTTATGATTGATGCACTTCTAGAGATTCAGCTGAACTTGTCTGTTCACATTATCCAGCTGTTCCATGCCTGTGGTTTTTACTAATGGTCGTTATATTTGATCATTCCCTCCTTGCCCCTAAACTTTCTGGCAGTGCTCAGGAGAAATGAAGACGGCAACTGGTATGGAGAGCCTTGCAAACTTAGCAAAGTTCACGTCTCACACTTGAAACAATGTGGGATCAAGGTAGGAAATCAAAAGAATCATGTGTTCTCTTATCCCACCAATATTTATTGAGCACTTACTGTGTGTGGAGCTCTATTCTTAGCACTCTGGACACATGATCGCATTTAACAATGCCTCAAATGTATGCCTTCAGCACTAGTATTATACTCACTTTATTGACTCAGAAACTAAGGCTTAGCAAGATAGAAGAACTTATAATTTAGAAATAAACAGAGCTGGTAATATGTGCACATTTATGCACATGCACATTCCAACATAAAGCAGAATATATTAATTAAATGATCCAGATGGCAGGGCTTAGCTAAAGAAGAGACTGCATTCAGGCCTCAAAAGAAAGATTGAATTTTAGTGGGGGACTAGAAGATAGATAAGATTGCAGGAAGAAAGAATGGAAAATGCCAGGAGAAAAAAAATAACCTAAGTAAAGGTGTAAGGGCAGGAATATATAAAACATATTTAAAAATGGTGAGCCATGCCCTAACCGGTTTGGTTCAGTGGATAGAGCATCAGCCTGCAGTCTCAAGGGTCCCAGGTTTGATTCTGGTCAAGAGCATGTACCTTGATTGTGGGTGTGCAGGGGGTATGCAAGAGGCAGCTGATCGATGTTTCTAATTCTCTATCTCCCTTCCTCTCTGTAAAAAATAAATAAAATATATTTTAAAAAATAAATAAATAAAAATGTGAGCCATTCATTTTAGTAGGAGCAAAGGACATAAGTGTAAAGGTGTAAGGACTGGTCAGGTTGGTTGGACAAGGGGCCTGGAGGACCTAGAATGTCAAGGCAATGACCCAGGTGAGAAAAGTGGCAAAATACAGACACACAAACTGGCAATTGTTCAGTGGAGGAATGAAGAGTCAAGCATGATTCTGATGCTGAGTGCCATCAACACACATTCAGGCAGGTGCAGTGTCTGGGAGGAAATGTTGAGCAAAAAAATAATTAATAAATAATATGAAAAACTTCTGGTTCAAAATGGTCCCTGTCTCAACCTCTCCCAATTTCCCACTAAATATATATAAGACTACACATAAAAAATAAATAAATAAATAAATAAATAAATAAATAAATAAATAAAAACAACCACAAAAAGTAGCACAAAAACAAGAACTGGATTGCCAAAACATGGAGAGAATTTTCATCTGCTGCAATATGGTGGAGGCAATTCAGAGAAGCAGTGAGCGGCCAGCCTGCTTGCTGCCCTGAAGCAGAGAAGCCCATCCATGACACAGAAAGGAATGGGGCTCCTGGTCCTTCCCCACTGTCTGCCTTTCTAAAAAGCCCAAGTCAAGGCCAAACGAAAAGAGTGGGTAACTGCCCCTCTATTGTATACATGTTTCTAAGGCGCCAGAATAAAATGGTAATCACGTGTTCTTCATCTTGTCCTCTCCCCCTATTTCCATCCACCGGAATTGTCTATCCCTTCTCCTTCTCTGGTCTGAAAACAAAGAGCAGGAAGCTGAAGGAATCTATCATGATGCGTTGGCATCCTAGGGGTGTCAGCCCTCACACTGAAGCTATCTTAGCAAGAAAAAAAGACTAACAGGTCTAACAGCCTTGTGTGCTGGAGTTGTAAATTTCCAGGAAATCTCCTGGTTGCAGAGTGTCAGAGAATCAAGCAGTGGGGTGAATGATCGCTGTTCTGTACCATGGAGTCACCAAATCTGTCAGCTGGCAACCCTCGAAAACCTGGAATCCAGAGGGAACCTGTCTAATCCAAGGATTAGTAAACAATAAACTAAAATAGAGCCCTGTGCAAAAGTGCCAAAGCTCAAAAGAAAAGGAACAATCTCTGAACGATCAAGATGAATACACCTTTGAAGATGATTTACTACTGGAAAAAAGAGAAAATATTATGAAATGTTTGGGTATCTTCAGCAGGATCTAGGGATATATAGCCTGTCTGAAACAGGAGCAGAAAGCAAAAACGCTGAACTGAAAGAACATAAGATGAAAAGACAACAGGAGAACAATAAGCCCAGATTAGAAGGTTACTAGGTGAGATAAGGAGGCTGAAATTACAGTCTGAGAAATAAAGTCCTCACTGAAGACAGAAAAGTCGACAATGGAAAATCAAATTAGTAACAAGTCGAGTAAACTTGAAAAGCTCTCCCAGAATATGGGGGGGTGTGGAGGGAGGGAAGAAGGTAGAGGGCAAAACAAATGTTTTCTTTGTGTTGTTTTTAATAAATTTTTTTCAGACAAAAAAATAGATAATATGTGTAGAAGACAAAGAATATTCTATCTACAAATGATAGGTGTTACAAGATCAAAGTAGACACAGTAGAGCCACAATGAAGGGAACAGTGAGCACAAGTGTAATTTGGATGCCATCGTATAAATTTCTCATATAGAAAATATGCATTATTTCTCTGTGTCTTTGGGTTTTTGTCTCTAAAATGGGGTTTTGAAACAATATGCAGAGAGTTTTTATAAGTAGTAAATGAGATTTTATACTTAATGTGCTTGGCTTCAATACAGGAACATGGCAAATTCTAAGTAACATCATTATTGTTTATTACTCTATAAATAACTCATACACATGACAGCAAATTAAATAAATAGATAAATAACAGAAAGCTTAAAGATTTAATTCATGAAATAAGAACTATGAACAAATGTAAACATAAAAATCTTCACTTTATTAGGAATCAAAGAAACTCAAATTAGAACCATGAGCTGCAACTTTTCTAAGAACAGATTACTGTATTTCTTTTTTCTTTTTCTTTTTTTAATGATAATGCTCAATTTTGAGAAGAATCTGGTGAAAGGGTTCTCTCTACTTGCTCGTGGAACTCCAAATGGGTTCAACCTTTCAGTTGCTATGTGTAGATCAGGAGGAGAAAAGGGTTGATATTCCTGCTATGGGCTAAAGGTAATGTAACTGTATTTAGGAATAGGTAGGGCCCATGAGGAGATAAGAGTTAAGTGAGGTCATAAAGAAGGAGCTCTAATCCTATAGAGCTGGTGCCCTTATAAGAAAAGGAAGAGAAACCAGAACCCTCTCTGCCATTGTGAGGACACAGACAGGAAGAGAGCTCTCACCAGGAATTGAACAAGCCAACTTCTTGACCTGGGACTTCCAGCCTCCAGAACGGTGAGAAAAGAAATGTATGTTGTTCATGCCATCCCTTCTGTGGTATTTTATTATGGCAGCCCAAACAGAGAAATACAATTCTTTAAGGAGAATTTCCGCTTATGGGAGTCTATCCTGAGGGAACAGTGAGATTGACAAGAATTTATGCATGTGTCCTACAGCATTAGTAAAGTTAAAAATAACCTCAATGTCTAACAAGAGAAGAATCTTTAGGAAAATGCAAAATGCATATGATAGAGTATTTTGCAGCCATTAAAATCAAATTTTAATGCTGACTTGATGTTAACAAATAATTATTATATAGTATTGATATAAAGTAATAGCAAATATGATATCAATCAACAGATTCTCATTTTTGTTAAATTATGTATTTATTAAGTATATACACATGGGGAAAAAGGAATGGAAAGATATACAGTAGCCCCCATATCCATGGTGATACATTCCAACACCCTCAATGGAAGCCTAAACCACAGATAGAACCAAATTCTATGTAATACTATGTTTCTTCCTTTATACACATACCTTTTCATTTAAAGGAAGCACTTTATGGCATCTCTTTGGCATATCTGAATTGCCAGAATCACTATTCTTGCACTTTGGGGCCATTATTAAGTGAAATAAGGGTTATTTGAAGACAAGCACTTTGAAACTGTGATGGTCAAGCTGATAATCAGGATGGCCACTAAGTGATTAAAGGGTGGGAAGCATGTAACCTGTTGAGGCTCTGGACAAAGGGATGATTCACATTCCTAGCAGGATGGAGCAGGACAGCGTGAGATTTTTACCACATTACTCAGAATGTCACACAATTTAGAACTTACAAATTGTTTCTGGAATTTTTTACACTTGAAATTTTTGGACCTCGGTTGACTGTGGGTAACTAAAACTATGGAAAACAAAACAGTGGATAAGAGGGGAGCAGGGTTAACTGTACAGCAAATATATTAACAGGAATATTATCTCTGATTGTGAAATTACAAACAGGAAGTTTTTTTGAGATGTTCTAAATCTCAAGCAACCATCCTCTATTGTTTTTGCAATCGTAAAAAGTTAAATTATTTTTTAAAAGGACATGTGAATACTCCTTCTGCCATTAGCTTAGGACAGTCTTTAAAGAGAACCTCATTTCTTCACGTTAGCTTGTTTCCCTCCTGTAAAGTTCAAGAGATACTATAATTTACCTGCATTCATAAAATAATAAGTGTTATAAAGAAATTGACACTATGAACAACATAAACTGATGAACAAAAATAGGTTCAGAGACATAGAAACATCGAACAGACCATCCAACCTTAGCGGGAAGGCAGGGGTGGAGAGGGTGGTAAGAGATCAACCAGAGGACTTGTATGCATGCATATAAGCATAATCCATTGACAAAGACACTAGTGTGGGTGGGGGGGAGAGAGCATGTGCTAGGGAGGTGAGATCAGCCGGGGAGAGGTCAATGGGGGGAAAAGGAGAAATATGTAATAAAATAAAGAAGTTAAATTAAAAAAAGAAATTGACACCAAGGATGCTGGCATTGTTACTCTGTTAGTAACTCCTAAATTATATTTTATCGACAATTCCCAAACAAACATGCATGGTTTCCACTTAAGGGTTCTGTGATAGAGTCTAGCAAAATTCTTGCATTTCTCTTTAAGATATATCAGTCCAAAATTACATAAGGCTCTTTGAAATTTCAAACGTTAGAAAAAGTAATCTAAGTAAGCATGAGTATATTCTTTAAAAATACACCATAAGGACACCAACATGGAAAACATTTTGTGAGAGAACAAACTTGTTCTGTATTATTTCAGAGGATGGGACTAGAATCAAAGGGGGAGGCTAAGGGAAGAAAAATTTTAATACAGAGCAAGAATTCCCTAGCAATTAGAGATTCCTTGCAAAGTAGAGATCCCTCCATCACCAATAATGTGCACAGCAAACATAAGACCACTTGTGTAGAAAGAGGAAATAGCTGAAAAGGAATTTCTGTGTTAAATTCGAACCAAACTAAAAGATGGACTGGATAATCTTTAAGGCAAAATAACCATGGAACTTATATTCCAAACCTAACACGTTTGAGAGAAAAGAAGCAATATTAGTAACTACACAGGGAAAATTGGGCCAACCTAGTTAAATTAAAATTTGTGATCATCCTTCTCTAGGGTCTCTTCTAACTCTTAGGTACTAACGAAAATTCTGCATGCATAAACCTTAAGTCTTTCATCCATGCTTCAAGGGTTAAACTCTTCCATGCCCACGCTCTATTGGTTTAGTGGATTAATGCAATAGTCAGACATTCTGAAGTGTAACAATCTTTCTCTGAATGGCTGGGGATGGGGATGTGGGTAGACATGCTGAATTTCCCCAATAATTGGCCTTTGGAGAAAAGAGAGGAGTGAGCTGAGTTAATTGGAAGCCTACAAGGCATATGGCACTGGCAACCCCAGAATTATTTTGAGCTGCAGTTAGCATACCTGGGTGATTACTACTTGGATATCTCAATGCTTCCTAAGCATAGCTGGAATGTGTGGCTCTGATTTGTTTTCCAGCTGGAGATGTTATAGAAACAGGAAGATTTTGGCTTTTGTGTGTCTTGTCGTATCCTGCCTCTGCTTGGCAGAGGATCTGGTCTGACAGTCATGTGCACCACTTCCACCGTGCTCTGGGCTCAACAGAAGTAGTTTAGAATGAGCTCTAGCAACATCCACAGACTCTCCCCAGCAACAGACAAGCCCGTGAGCTGATTCCACGTTGTCTCTCATGACCACAGAGCCATCAGCTAGAAAAAGTGAGAGAGAAGGTGTAAAAGGTAGGCTTTTGTAAACATGCATTGATGTGCTACAATGTTAAGGGTTCCTGCCTCTTCTGAATATCTTCCCATTGACCTATCAAAAGCACCATTAGGCTAAGGTAGCATATTCCTATAATTTCCATATGGGAATGCACTTAAGAATATTATTCTGGAAGACAGGAATTTATTAGTTATCAATCCTGAAGACAGACTATAACCTCTCCCAAGGCAAAATTTCTTTTTATCTTTTTGTGTATCCTCAGGGGTTGGCAAAGGGTGAGTGTTCAGTACATGTTAGGGGGAAATGGTGGTGATATGGTAGTGATGATAGTAATGATTATAATGGTTACTTTTGAAAAAGAACTTATTGTTTATCCTAAACAGAAAGGGAAGAAATGCCAAGAGAAAGAATCAGATAAATTTTGAGATAGAAATAAGCCCCATAAGGACCCGGAGCTGCCATCATAGGCAGAGCAAGCTGTGGCTGCACAGTAGATAATAGTGAGCAGCCTTGGGGTGAGGGGAACAGGATATAGAAAATGGAGAAGCAGCCTCTGAAATGGAGACTGAGCTTAAGGTAAATCAAGCCTGATTAGAAATTCTGCCTGAAACACAGAACCGGGGCGTATTTCTAATAGCCAAGAGGAAGAGCACTTTCCAGAGAGGCTTGTGCATCAATTAACTAACGATCTACTTAAATTGCAGAAGTTACACATATCCTTGGACATTCTTACTAAACTCTGGCAATTGAGAAGCAGGGGAAAAAGAAAACAGGCAAGTTGCCTAAAAACTAATGATGGTATCTTCTAATCTTTGCACCTTCACGAAAGCTTGCACATCCTTTGGGTGTCTGTAGCATTAATACAGCACAGGTGGGCAAACTGAGATGTTCCATGGTCGCCTTTTGGCCAGTTAAACCAGCTCAACTCCGAAGCTTTCAGAATGTCAGCCATGAAGAGAGCAACGCCAGATGTTCTGGGAATGAAGCCTCACTACAGCAGAGGAGTAGTGCCCACCCCTGGAGCCTCCCCAGGAGCTGAGCAGAGGGGAGGGGGCGGCAGGAACTGGGCAGGTTTGGAAAGCAGTGCTAGGGCTGGTGCGTGCTGCAAAGCCAGAGAAGCACTTCCCAGGTGCCTGGAAACACAGCTTCAAGCAACTCAAAGTAGTCAGCTACCGCTGGAACCTGAGTGCCACTGGCAGACAAGTGAGGCTCCAGGAACAGGATGTGTGC
The DNA here is from genome assembly GCF_964339955.1 of Pipistrellus hanaki. Lineage (NCBI taxonomy): Eukaryota > Metazoa > Chordata > Mammalia > Chiroptera > Vespertilionidae > Pipistrellus > Pipistrellus hanaki. Next base: position 34,971,290 of record NC_140506.1, read on the forward strand.
AGACTCCTTTTCAGCAAAAACTGAGGATTATGCAGAAAATCCAACAGGCAAAGTAGGAATGGCCTGTGATGACAAATGATGATGTAAACCGATGCTGTTCTGACAAACTGAAAGACAACCGACATCTGAGTGTCTACTTAGGAAAGCTCAATGTACCTCCTTCTTTAACTGCAGATGGAACTTCATGAAAGACTCCAACAGGTAATGACCGTCATTAAATGTGCCTTCTGGAGCAGAAAGAGCTCTGCACGAGGGGTCAAGATCTAGTTCCCACCTCGCCACTAATTGGCCTTTTGACAAGTTAATGTACATGCCCACAACAACAAAATAAACATACCTTCCCCTCCGGCTCCAATTAAGTTTTGCTCACTGGAGTATTGAACTTCTATGAAAATTATGTGGAAACTAGAGTGGAATTCAAATGTAAGCTATTGTTATAACTTAATTAAAGATAATTTTGTAGGATAAAAACTAAACTAAATAAAATGTCATAAGCTCAAAGAAGCAAAACAGAAAATCCTTGCTTATGTCTCCAGATGAACAGTTTCAATTCTTTGTGTTCTAAACAAGGCCTATTTCCATGAACAGAGCCAGCCAACTGGTCTTCAGATAGCCCTACTGATGCGTGATCAGGCAATATGGCTGGCACTGAGACTTCCATTCCCTTTACTCTGAGGTTCTCATCTCTCCTTCCCCTCCCCAGTGCTGGAAACAGAGGGGGAGAGTATAACTGCTGGCAAATGAACAGTTAGGGGAAGTGCTAGATCCTGGAGGGCAGCTACCACTCTCACCCCCAACCAAGCCCAGAATCAGAGAAATCTCTGTAACTTGCACGGTAAAGCTGTGTCAAGACATCAAACACAGGCTGTTGTTGTATTTTAAGGCAGTATTGTTTTCCTGTAATCTTCCACATCTCTACTCACATATATTCCCCTTCCATAACTGAGTAGTGAAGAAGAAAAATTTATAAACATTTATGCCTCCGTGGCTCCAAAAAAAATAAGCAGTTCCATGAAGGCCCATAGGCAGCACACATTTAAGCACAAATGGGTAGTGATAGAAAGCTGTGGGCCTTGGAAGGACTTGAGAATACGTGGGCTCTGCTGGTACAAAGACCAGCTGCTCCAAGCTCTCCATTCGCTGGCATAATTTGCACTGAGTGCTTGGCACAGACAATTTAGCTCTAAAAATTTCCCTCGGTTATCTCTTTTGGGGTTTATCATCCATGTATAAGCTCAGAAATCATATCACATAAAACTTGACTTTGCAAATTTGAAACTAACCAATATCATTTTTCAAAAGCTCTCAGAAAAAAAATAAAATGGGTTGTGCAGGAAAATTTTGTAAATGGAAAATATTGCATATACAGAGTCTGAGGCAATCCAGGACATTTTAAACCAGAAAGCAGATGGAATAAGAGCAATATAAATTAGTGTAACTGTATTTTGCCAACTGCAAAGTGACTCTAACTCCAAACAGAGCTCTCCCCAACCTGTTGATTGCATGTGTATTTGTTTTTAATTACCACTGGGTAGAATTTGGTGAGATGTTTGGAGTTAGAATTATAGAATCTAAAGATCTAGAGAACACCAAATCTGGCCAAACTGCCCATGGAATATCAAACTAAGGAAACAAACACAGAAAATACAAGCAAGCTATTTACTTTGGAAAACAATATTCATGCCGATGTTATATAAACCAGTAAACAAAAACTGCATGTGGCAGTTTGTAAGAAATGCATTACAAAGAAAAAGTATATTAAAAACTAAACAGAAGGATAAAACTTCATGAGCAGTCCTTCCTGGCCTGTCCCTCTTAGCATGATCCATCTCTTGGATATCTTGGCAGCTTCTCTGGTTGTCAAAATCAGGCAAAGTCTTATCCTGACCGGTCTACTCTAGGCCATCCAGGCTCTGGAGGATTTGTGAAAATTACCCTGACTGGGGTAAACTCACTCAGTCATACCAGAGCAAACTGGCCAACTAATTTATAAAAGAGGAGGGAGAGGTTGACACAGATTTTTTTTACTGCGGTGCAAACTACAGTAAAGAAACAGATAATCTGATTACTTCTTGGGGAATCTGTCTCTTCAACATATTCCCGCCAAGATGCTCAATCCTTGAGCCATTTTCTTGGGCTGGATATGAGCATGGATAGGATTTCATCAGCAGACTATTGTCAACCACGGCAGCCTCAGGTGACTGGCGCTACCGTAAATTCACACAGATGGCTCCCCAGTCCACTAACCAGCTAGACTCCTGTTTGGACGTGGAATCTTGCTCAGTGTCCTAAGTCTTGACTGGCTCTGATTGACAAAGCCCAAGTTTTTAACAATGAGCCACCTTGGAGTATGGATGAGGAGAATGGAAAGACTATTTCCCTGCATCTGTAGTCTCTCTTCCTAGCCACATCATAGCGCACAGAACTGCACATTCATGATAAAACAGAGAGGCGCGACAAGGTGTTTGCTGCATTCCTACCTTTTCTTTGACATACAAGACCTCTATTATCTTTATTCTCTACCACACAGACATTTGCATACCCCCTGCCCTGTGTCGGGTCTCACACCAGCTGCTACTTGCAGGTAGAAAGGCTCAGGGAGGAATCAGCATCTGGAAATATGTTAATTTTGCATGAAAGTAGAGGATGATAGCAGAAATTACAGAGACTGCAAATGGAGAACATCTGTTCATTACAGAACTTAATACACAGCAATAGCTATGACGAGGAAGGTGCAAAGATCACCCAGAATCAAAGAGGGCAGGCACCACCAGAAGACTTGAGAGAGACAAACCAGGGACATGAAACCGGCTTCCCTAACTTAAATGCTGAAGAGAAGGTGAAAGGCTCAGAATCCCCAGTCCCAGTAGAGCAAAGATCCAGCCCTCGTTCATCCCTGGAGAGCTCTGAGAAAGGATGTGAGGACTAATCCTTTGGAATCCCAGCATGAAGAATGGAAAGATAGCGCTTCCAACACAATGTCCGTGTGCAGACACTCAAGCAAATGCAAAGAGGTGAACACACTTCCATTCATACACTGAGATGATGTACTGGGACCATTTCTACATCTCATTGAGCACTGGTACTAAACATAATGGTACTCAGCATAGTTTGCCATGGGCCTCTGCCCTTCACAGCTCAGCTAACCTCTCTGCAGTTGTTTTTGTAGTCATTGAGATTCAGTCCACCATGGGAATGTCTAGGAAGCTGGCCAAGATTATTGCCACCGTGACAATTAATCAAGGAGCCACATGTACACTTAATAAAGGAGCGATGAGGATAACTATTACCTTAAAAATAAGTAACAGCATAACCTGAGTACTAGCGCCAGTGCTGGATATTTGTAAACTACACATCCTGCAAAGTTTCTGGTGAAGAAAAGTGTGTGGAATTGTAGACAGAAAACATAACAATATTCACTTACCTTGGAAGACAGTTGAGAGAGAGGACTAATAAAAATTATTACAAATCACTACACACACATAAAGTGCTTTATGATAAACACTAATACTTTAATCCCACATTGCTTGTTTTGTAGACTCGAAGCTTAAGTAAAAGTTGAGCTGAAAGAGTAAGAGAAGCAAACTTCACATTCTGTCATTTTCTAGGTTTAAGCAGGACAAAAAAGAAAACCCCAAGAAGTCCATTTTTAAATTGCTGCTTATGTAACAGGAGCCTGAGAACTATACCAGAATTTAATTGAAGGAAAAGTAACTGTAGGGGAATTGCTTGGAAAACTGCCAGAAGGGTTTTAACAGCTGGAAGTTGAAAAGTGATTAATTTTGACAGCAATAAAAGCCTCATGTTCATAAATAATTATGCTTAGATTTGTGGGCTGCTGGAATTTTTTTCTATGCGCTATTAACCTTCTGCTGTCCAAGCTGGAATTTAGATACTTTAAATGAATCCCTATTTTTAAGTTGAATAATAATTTGCTTTCAATGGCTTTGACTCACCTCACGACAAAGAAGACTTGGGGGGAAAAGTATAGAATAACTGGGGTAGGTCCAAATACTCTTCTGAGTATTCTTAGAACTAAATGGAAATAAAGTCATTTCATTTCTCCCTACATGGAAGCAATCACCAAAAAATAAAAAAAAAAATAAAAAAAATAAGTTCTGGGGAAAGGCATGCTAAGCAAAGAAAAAATGATATTGAATAATTCCTAGCAAAGGACATATAGATGTGTCTATTAAGTGAATACTATGTTACTACATTCAAAATACTGCATAGATTAAGAAAGTAATGAATTTAACCAAGTTCAAGAGCTGGCATTAGTACTAATGTGCTACAAAATCTTAGACCAGTTTTAATTTCTCCATGACTTCTCTGTTTCTCAGATAGGAAGAGAGGGATGGAGTAGATAATTTAGAAGATCTCAAATCTAATTATATTAAATCACCTGCTCTAGGATTAGTCACATTCTGAAGTCTTTTTTCTCTTAGTCACCTTTACTATTCTTGTGCCAACCAGTTTGACCAGATAAAGTGAAACTTGGGTAATATGAAATATTTTCAAATTAATCGGAAATAACTAATATTTAATAATACTCATTAAATCAATTATAGCAGTTTCCAAGGCTTGATTCTAAGAACTTTACAAATTATTATATGTTAATCTACTTAGTGCCTCTATATGGTAGGTCCTATAATCTATTGTTACTATTACCCCTTTTACAGAAACTGAGACAATAAAGGGGCTACATGACTCCCCAGAGTCAACAGTCACCTCATGAAAAAGCAAAGATTTGAGGGGTCTTATGTCCTATTGTTCCCAAACAGATACATAATATTGTAGACACAGTTAATTCACAGCATTAATGTTGGAATAGAAAGAACAATGAATCTAACTAAAAAAAAAACCTGAATTTAGTTTTAGCTCTTTGATTTTTCTCAAATACCTTGGACAATCCACCAATTTCTCCATTTCAATTTCCTTAATTGTAAAGAACAGAAGTTGTCTAAATTCAAGATTCTTAAAGTGTGGTACCAGGGCCAGTAGCATCAACCTCACCTGGTAACTTGAAAACAATGCAATTTTTTTTTAAAGTTATTGGGGTGACATTGTTTAACAAAATTATATAGGCTTTGGGTGTACAATTCTATATAATACATCATCTGTGTATTGTATTGTGTTCAAGTCAAGTCTCCTTCCATCACCATTTATGCCCCTTTTACCCTCTTTCACCTCTCCTTATCCCCTTTCCCTTTGGTAATCGCCATATTGTTTTCTTTGCCTATGAGTTTTGGGGCAGGGTTACTTAATCCTTCACCTTTATTCCCCAGCCCTCTCCTCTGATAGCTGTCAGCCTGTTCTCTGTATCTATGAATCTGTTTTTACTTTGTTTATTGGTTTATTCTGTTCATTAGATTCCACACATAAGAAAATCATATGGTAGCTCTCTTTCTCTGAGTATCACTTAGCATAATACTCTGCAGGTCCGTCTATGCAGTCAAAAGGGTAAGATCTTATTCTTTATGGCTGATTAGTATTCCATTTTATAAATGTACCACAGCTTTTTATCCACTCAGCTTGAGCCTCGCTTTCCCCACCTTCCTCCCCCTCTCCTCTCTCCCCACCCCCCCACCCCCCCCCAGCCTGGACCTAAGGAATCAGAAACTGGACATTCATCTGTGTTCACCAAGCCCTCCAAGTGAATCTGGTAGATCCAAAGTTAGGGGAAAACTGGCCAAAGTGATCACTAAATTACCTTCTGATTCTCACATACTGTAATTCTATCTATAATAGTAATGTCTGGTTTCAGGTCACTGGATTCAAACTGAGGTGGTTTTAGAATATTTAAATTCTTCTTCCCTGATTCATCAGACACTTGGGCCTCCATTGCTAAAGGATAGGATACTAATGTTGGATGATTGTTTCTTAGACATCATCAGAGCATTATGGAATAGAAGGCAGAAGGGAGTCGTGAATCTAACTAGAACAATGTCATCATGAATGTTCTGTTACTTTGACCAAAAGCATAAGATTGAATTCTAGAGTCAGAGCTTCAGCATATCTGAGTTCTTAATCCAATGCCATGCACTACATGGGGCTTAGTGAACCCTTGTTGCTGCCTCAGCAATGACATCCACACTGATTAGCAGCCTACATGGCCTGTGGTTGCTCCCATATTTTCAACAGCTCCAAAATCCAGACCAACCTTTCTCCTCTGAGTCAAGGGGGAGGCAACCCCAGAGAGAATGTTGGATTTACCTCTTAGTACTCCATTGCCATAGGGTTATTTGGCAGAAAAACACAACTCATTTGGAGTCAGAAGCCTGGATGCCCCACAAGAGATAATTCCAAGTGTACTCATGAGCACCAAATTTATTTTTTTATTTATTTTTTAAATATGTTTTATTGATTTTTTACAGAGAGGAAGAGAGAGGAATAGAGAGTTAAAAACATCGATGAGAGAGAAACATTGATCAGCTGCTTCTTGCACACCCCCTACTGGGGATGTGCCCACAACCAAGGTACATGCCCTTGACCGGAATCGAACCCGGGACCTTTCAGTTCGCAGACCGAGGCTCTATCCACTGAGCCAAACTGATTTCGGCATGAGCAGCAAATTTAGATGGGTCTTCACTTTGTTCTCATTAAGTAACTACCCGCTGGTCAGAAATGTCAGATTACCAAAAATAAAAACAAAAATGAGTTTTTTGGTAATCCATGATATACACATGTCCAATGTATCATACTTATTAAACTCGCTTCTAAGAGTAGAACATCGGGTGACCTCATGCCCTGATGTAGGAGACCATTACCAGCAGGAGAGCAAAGACTGGTGTCTGTACTTCCTTTGTATTTCTCATGACACCTCATTGACATACATTGCTGTTGTCAATTAATCTTTTTTAAAAGACACAACCATAAGAAACGTACAGATAGAAATGCAAACTCAGAGCTAAATTTTGTTCTGAAAAAATAAAAGTAAAAATTTTGAAAGGAACCATATCTATATTGAGAGAAAATGTGGCCACATAAAGAAACATGAACTTGTTTGGAGCTACAGTTACACTACAGGCTCCACTCCCCAGGGTAGAGTCAGCCTAAGACTTACATGTGGAATAACTCTGATCCTTTGTTTTATGAAAATGGAAAATCCCAAACATTTATTCTAGATCATCCCAGAGACTAACAATTTTACATTTGTCCATAATAAATATGAGAAGGGTTGAAAAAATTTTACAAGCCACTTCTTTAACCAAGTTTAGTTAAAATGATGTGTTAGCAGAGATTTTACATTCTTTCATGAAAAGTAATCTAGGTACAATTTTACAATTCTGGACACCTGTGGATTGCTGCGGCTCCATAAACAAGTCAGGCTGACAATTTGATATTTCTTCTGGACTACACAGTACAATCTATGAAGTTGGTGCTATTATCTTCTCTATCTTATAGATAGAGAAACTGAGGCACAGAAAGGTTAACCCAGCCAAAATTATAAAACTAGTACATGAAAGAACTAAGACTTGAATCCCTGGCTCCAGAGTTCATGCTCTTAGATAACAAAGCCATTCTTGTTTATTCCCTGTACCACTTAGAAATGCCTTTGGCTGTGTAACCAAATCACAAACTTAGAGTGGCCTTAAAAAATAGGAATTCCTTTTGCTCAGCAACAACTCTGGAAATAAGCTATTGCTGGAGGGGTTCAGTTGCTCACAGTCCTCAGGGAACAAGGCTGTCCTCTCCATCTTCCTGATCTTAGCGGCCTCATACATATCTCATGGTCATTGCTCTTCCTGGCATCACCTCAATATTACAGGGAGCTCAAAGTCTTAAGAGACTTTGTCTTTTCATTTGGGAAACTAAGCTTAGTCTTTCCTTTACATCTCACATGCCATCCTTCAACCAACCAAAGAAGATTATTATGACTGGTTTTGACTAATCATGCTTTTTATTTCCAGACTAGAAAGGGGCCTGAATCAACAGGTCTTACCTAGCTCCTGAATAAATTGGACTTCTTTTGGTTGGGAAGAAGAGTGTGCTGGAAGGGGATGACTTTAGGTGGCAATAAGCAGTGCCCACCATACTCTCCTACTTTGGCATTTAGGTTGCTCCTCCTTGTACAATACCCAGCTTATAGGAAGGCATTGTGCCAGGAAGTGGGCAGAAAGATAAAAGACAATCTCTATGTAATTGGTACTCACTGAAGGCTTCATTTGAGAGAATCCATCCATCTCATATCCGATTTTAGATAAAGACATGAAAGAATTTACAATATATGGCTAAGTTGGCAAGTGGCTGTCCAGAGAATCCAAGAGGCCTTACATTTACTATGCATACACAACAGGTAATAAAGAACATGCCCTATTAGCTTGCCCTGTCTGTCATTTAGACCATAAAATGACAGACAGGGCAAGCTAATAGGTAGGTGCTTAAAAATAGACTAACATGTGTATTCAGTATTTTGGAGGCATTCAGCACACAGAGTTGGTTTGTACCCATACATAATTATAGTATTACCTGAATGTGTCCAAGTCTCACCTGGCACTGAGTATGGATGGGATCAGGCAAGAGTAATGACTCAGATTTCACTAGCACCTGCCCCTAAAAGTCCCCTGAAAACACCCCTGCTCTGTGTTTGTGGCAGTTCCCATGGGGTTCTCACATATGCATACAGACAAGTCCAATCCCTTGGGCTGTCCCCTGCTCAGATTACCAGCCCTGGGACTTCCAAGTGCTACATAATGGCCTGGAGCAAAGCAAGGGATGCAGCTCTCTGTCCTCTCCTCCCTTTTCTGGCCTCCACTGTTAGAAGGCCTGGAAGCAGTGCTGCTGGTGAGTTCTCTGTATCTGAAACCCAAACATGTGTTCATAGGGCTGGGCCAGGCACAGATTCAAGCGATAATGACTGATAAACTCACTATCTCTTCCCTTCCTCAAATATCACAGCTGGCTATTGCATCAGATAGTCTTGTCTGGCTCTTTCTTCCCTTAGGACAACTGACTAATCTGTTCTAGAAACTTATTCTTAGGAAATAACCAGACCCATGGCCAAAAATATGTGTAAGAAATGATTTACAGAGCTCTTTATAATGATAAAACTATCTTAAATTTTATCTGTAGGTGACTGGGTAAATTAATTACAGCATATTCATTTGGAAGAATAATATGCATCCATTTAAAACGATGAGGTAGATCTATGTTTATTAAAATAGGGAGCTATTCATGATATATTGTTGAAGTGAGAAAATGTATGACTTCATTTTTGTAAAAATATAAACAGGTGCTTGTGGGAATGTATGTGCATTAATGTGTGCACACACACAAAGAAAATGGGGATTGTCTTAGTGTGGCAAGATAAGGGTATTTTTACTGCCTTCCTCAGATCTTTCCTGTACAGCATGAATGTTTTTACAAGAAACACGAATTATTTCCACAACCATAAAAAGATAAGGCCATCTTCATTTTGAAAAATAATTATTTTAATGAAATAGCCTTTAGCAATGGATGCACTCATTAGGGTGAAAGTGTGGACGAGTATAAAAATCTCCAGTTAGTGAGATTATTTAATAAGAGGAAGCTCTGAACATTTGCTGGGTAATGTGGAAGAAATTGCTGGGTAATGTGGAAGAAAATGAGCCTTGACAGGAAGATGATTAGAACCGGACATGTCCAGAAAAGTACCATGACCCTGACCGGCAATACCCCCAGCCTTGCTGCTCCTGGAAGCCGGAGGAATTGAGATTCCTGGAAGGGCTATAAAGGGCACGTAGAGCAAAGCAAGCACACGAGCTCTTTTTCGCTTTGCTTCATTTTTCCAAATGGTTGCTTCTCTAGTCCTAGTTGATTTGTAAGAGCACAGAGCTTAAGAACACTTTGGCATTCATGTTACATATTTTTTCTCTATTTGTTTGCCTTACAGGCATCTGGTAGAATTGTATACCACACAGTTCTCATGTTTATGTGATCAACTGTAACAACTCTTCTTTTATGATTCTTGGCTCTGGTATCACACTTAGAAATGCCTTTTCTAACACTAAAGACGCCAAATTTTGTTTAACTTTTATACATTTTCATCTTTTACAATTAAATATGAAATGAATCAAAATTTATTTTTGTGTGTGGCATGTATGAGGTAGTGATATAAATAGTTTGCCCCAATTCATTGGTCACTTTCCCCAACACCATTCATTAACTATCCAGCCTTTCCCTTATGAGTAGAAATAAAATATTTATCATATACCAAAATACAACGAATGCACAGGGTATACACATATGAGTCCTTGGGTCTGGTTTGGACTCCTGCTTTTCTATGAGATCAGCTGTCTGCCTATCCCTGAACAATGCCATTCAATTACAATGACTACAGCTTTAAGATGTGTTTTATTTCCTAATAAGACAGTCTCTCTCATTTCTCTTATTAAAAAAAAAAAAGAATTAGCTGCTCTTAAGTGATCATTCTTCTGAATAATTTCATTTTTGTCAAATTCCAGAGTCCAGTAAGACTCCATTAATATTTTATCAGAATTACATTAAATGTATAGGTTGATCTATAGAAAAAGAATTAATATTTGCAGTGGGAGTGAGCCTTTCTTTACTCTCCATTAAGATTTCTTCATATTGTTCCTGGATATTTATTGAGAAACTTATGAATAGTTGATTTTCTTTGTTCTCTCCTCCCTCCCCGCTCCCCTCCCACCTACTTCCCAAGTCTGGTCACATGTATGGAATGTCCTTATCAGACTCACAGTTGTCCAACAGGTTTGTATCTCCAGCTCCCAGGCAAAGTTCCACTTCCCACAGCCTTTACTTCTGTCTTCTCGAGGTGGCACCTTCCTCTGACCTCCACTATCTGGTTTCTGGTTTCAGAGAACCTATTCAGTCATTCTGATTCCCAGCATGCTGCTCTCGGGGCTCTTATTTATTTTCCACACAATGCTTACTTCATAGAGACTGTATCTAGCATTACTTTTTTGTATGACTTTTCTTTTTCTGCACAAGAAATGACCACCAACTTAAAACAACGCACATTTATTATCTCACAGTTCCTCTGGGTCAGGAATCTGGGGGTGAGTTACCTGGGTCTCACAAGGCTGCCACAGGGAGTTGAAGGGTTGCATTTCTGTCCGGATCTTGGATCCTCAAACAAGCTCACAGAGTTGTTGGCAGAATGTAGTTCCTTGTAGCTGTAGTACGGAGGGTCCCACTCACTTGCTGTCACCTCGGTGCTGCTCCACAGTTCCTTGCATGTGGCACCTTCTCACCACATGGGGACTTCCCTCTTCAAGGCCAGCAAAGGACCTTCTCCCCCTAAAATATAATCACAGGGATGACACCTGTCACCTTTGCCATTCTCTGTTGGCTAGAAGCCAATCATGCTACCACCTGCACCTCAAAGGGGTGGGGATTATTCAAGGATTTGACTCTTTGGAGTTGCTTTAGGGTATGTCTGCCACTCTCACGGGGCTTTGAGCAGCTAGCACCACACTGCTTTCCAGTCACTTCTTTCCTGAGATTTGTGGTGTTGACCTAAATATAACAAGATGGAAATAGATAGATAAATTAATTAATTAATTAATTAATTAATTAATTAATTAAAAAAACAAGATGGAAGCCTGAATGGGGATAAGAGACAGAGGGACAATTGGTGGTGGGAGGAAGGAAAGGGGGGAATAGAAAGAGAGGCACTCTGCTCCCATACAGCACTGAAGTTTTCTGTTAGATACATGCTCCAGGGCTCCAAATAGATGAAAGCAAAGTTAGAAGTGTGACATAAGCTAAAAGCTACATCAGTTATTCTTGGTCCTCTTCACCTGCTTCATAATTGTCAGTTCCTTCATAATTCTGGAATTAGGTGGTTAGTTACTTTTCTTTTTTTTATATATATATGAACATTTTTATTGATTTCAGGAGGCAGGGAGAGGGAGGGAGAGACAGAAGCATCAATGATGAGAGAGAATCATTGATCAGCTGCCTCTTGCTAACCCCACAACGAGGATCCAGTTTACAACTCAGGCATGTACCCTGGCTGGGAATCAAACCATGATCTTCTAGTTCATAGGTCAATGCTCAACCACTGAGCCATACTGGGCAGGCAGTGGTTAGTTACTTTCCAATGTCGTAAAAAAAATTTTTTTATGTCTTTGTATATATGTTAGGAAGAAGGCAAGGATAAGTACTAGTTTCATGATGCTTTGAACCAGAAATCCTAACCAAGCCAGTTTCCAGCAGGCTTCCACTCTGTCTTCTTGAGATGCTGCTGCTGCCTGATTTCTGGGTGTTTGGGGAGCAAGGTGAAGGGTGAATGTAACACATTGGACAGGAAACTCCCTGGCTCCATTGGGAAACCTCAGGGAAATCAAAGCGACAGCTGGTCTGTGTCTAGGAAAGCTCTGGGTGTCAGACACATAATCTGATGACTGACGGTCATTTCATCTTCAAATAACCCAGGGAAGGAGATGTTATTAAGCCGCTCTGTGGAAGAGGCTAGACGAATACTTTCCCCAATATCACAAATCTGTAAGTGACAGAGCCTGACTCCAAAGCTCTTTCTGGCATATCATGCTCTCGAGGTATGGGGCCATCTCAAACTGGGACTCTCTATTCTGCCACAACTTGTCCCACATCTCCCTGAAGCAAGAGCACACTACTAAACAGGACATAAGCAAGTCATTGCTAGACTTCCACCCTGGCTCCAGTCAGGTAGATCCCTAAGGGTGCAGCTAGATGTGTTTTAAATAGCAAGTGATAAACAAAGCAGTATGCCCCCATGCCCCCATGCCCTCAGGTCTCCACAACAATTTCCTACTGACCACAAACCCATTCCTGCAGACTGCCTGAGCTACATGCCTGCCTGATAACTGGGCGCAAGTAATTACTGAAACCAACCCCGCACATTCCAAAGTGTTTATCAATCATCAAAGGCTGATGTCTCAGCCACAGTAGCCTTATTAGGCCCAGGGTTTAGGCCTGCCTTGAGGCCATTCCCACAGCAATCTTGGGCAAGTCACAAAATCTTGCTGATAATCCACTTCCTCTAGAACAATTAGTTCCCAATGTGGTCCCCTGTCCAGCAGCATCCGTATCATCTAGGAATTTCTTAGGAATGCACATTCTTGAGCTTTTCCCCAGGACTGTGAAATCAGAAACTCTGAGGATGGAGCCCAGCCATGTTTACCAAGTCCTGATCTTCTGATGCACACTAATGCGGGGACCTCTGATCCAGTACCTCCTAGAGTTGTGAGAACTAAATAGCATACCAGGTTCTGTTCTGTCACCATGTGTGTTTCCCTAGCAGGGATTACTCCATCGCTGATGGGTAATAGAGGAATGATGTCAGGGTAATGTGAAAATTGCACGTTAGACTGCACATAATTGCACATTAAAATTTCACATTGTGATGTGAAAATTGCACATAGATTTTTATCATATCATGGGGGGGGGGGGGGGCGGGAGGGGTTCCTAAACAAGAGGAGCAAGGATAGCAGAAGTGGAATCCTAGCCTTCATTGGAAATGGACAAGGCCTGAGGCTCAGTTGCTGTACCATCTGCAGGAAGAATACGTTAACCCAGGGAAGGAGATGTTATTGGCTCCATGGCTCCCTCCTCCAATAGGTGCACTCCAGCCTCATGAGCTCCCAGCTTGTGTGAGGTTGCCCTGCCTCCCGTGCCCACTGACTCAGAACTCCTATTTCTGCCCCTGTCAGCCCAGAGCTTTTGAACAGTTTCCAGCTTCTCATCTCTATTGCTTTTTTGTGCATGTTAATACCCCCTATGGCAGCTTCTAGATACTCAGCTGCTGCCAACATGGTCTAAGTGACATCCCCAGGTAACAGTGATTATTGTGGTTGATCAGAGTTGCATGAGATTTGAATGCTCTATTATGGCCCTATTTTCCCCTTACATCCTATTATTGTTTTATACCAAGTTTTGCAGACAGCAAGATTTTCTGCGAAGTGTTGTTTTGTGTTACAGCAAAAAAAAAAAAAAAAAAAAAAAAGGCCTATATATGTGAAGTTCCTGGCACACAGTAAAACCTTAATAATCCTTCGTATTAGTCCATGCCTACCATACTTTGTCCTTGAAATACTGACAAAGGAGCCAAGAAAACCCGACAGTGACAATGCCAATGCAAAGGAGCCTGTGAAAATTCTGATAATGAAAGGGTGAAGTTCTACCCCTTCTGGCCAATATTTTTTATTGACATTCACTTGGAGCAATTCCTTCTGATTTCTTTTTGTTTTTCTATTTCTAGTTTGAGCAGCTTTTTCAAAGACTGGGGCTATTTTATCCACTTCTGTGTACTTAAATCCTTAATTATTTTCAGTCTTTTTCTTTGAGACCTTAGAAGATCATGCACTAATTCTTAGAGAGAAACAGCCAAGTGGGGAGTAATTATCTTGGCCACAAATCTCTGGTGTTTACAGAGTATGGCACTCAGACCTGAAATCTCCCATCACCCTTGCTGGCAGGGCCCAATTCGGTCTCCTCCGCTGACAAGAATGGAAATTGAGGTCTGGCTCAAGGTTCCACAGCAAGATGCTCTGGCCATGAAAGGCAGCCAGGTGTCCTGGCTCCTCACCCAGCATTCTGTCTCTTAAGTGTTTTACTCAGTAGTCATGCCCTGCCTTATGAGGTCACTTCTAAATTGTTTCCTTAAACATGGGGTCTGTAGGTCAAATTCAGCCCACAGACATGTTTTGTTTTCCCATGTAGGACCTTAAAAATTGGAAATTTTCACATTAAAAATTATTTCTAGTTTCACTTGAAAATTCAGAACATCTGGCAACACAGAGCTAATATCCGCATATGACAATAGCTGAGCTGAAGAACTCCTTCCCCTTTCAGCTAGGACAAGCTCATCCAAAATTGCCACAGGCTCTCTCCCTCCTCCACACCCTGGCCTATCATCTTATACACACCACACCACACCTGTCCACACAAGCACACACATTCCATATTAGCTTCTAGGGCTGCCATAGCAAAGTACCACAGACTGGGTGGCTTAACGGCCTTAACCAACACAAATTTATTTTTTCACAATTCTGGAGTCCAAGATCAAGGTATCCGAAGGATTTGTTTCTTCTAATCCCTCTGTTTTTGGATTAGGTCCCACCCTAATGACCTCAAATTAACTGTTTCCTCTTTTAAGACCTTATCTCCAAATCCAGTCAATCCTGAGGTGCTAGGGGTTAGTATTTCAATATGAATTTGTGAGGGGGGCACAACTCAACCCCCTCCTTTTAGATAACCTGCTTGGTCCCCAAGGCACTGGAATCTGCAACTGTGACAAACTTCGGCTTGCTTTTTAACTTTTCACAGCTTTGTGTCATTTATACAGCCTCTATATAAAGTACCTTAGTAGTAAAATCCATAAAGTACATAAAAATCCAGAAAGAGCCTCAGTGATGATCTACACTAATGGTTTTCAAACCATTTTAAGTCACAGAACCTTCTAACCACACTAGTGAAAGAGGAACTGATATATAAAATAGCTAAGCTTCATTCCTACTCTCCAAAATGGCTCCAGAGGGAGCTCCAAAGATACTAAGACTCCCTGTGTGAGACATGACTTGAACACTGCTAATCTAATTCAAATTTTTAGTTTATATATGAGAAACCCGAGGCCCATCCACATGACCAAGACCACAGAGATCTGAGTACCAAGTAGGACCAGATCCCATGTCTCCTAACTTCCATGGTTCCTTCTCTCTGTGCAACTCAAGCAAGGTCATGGCATCAGACTATTGAGTAATGTCTTTAAGGACAGAGAAATCCTAGTATTTTATTGGTGGAAGTTGTAGCCTAGAGCCTAGGTCTGGGAGTCAGGAAACCCAAACTGAGCTTTGCCAGGACTGGCTGCACAACCATAAGGACAAAGGATTGACCCCTCTTTTCCTCTTCATGAATAATGCACTAGGACTAGCTTCCACGGGCTTTAATGTCCCTTCCTTATGTCAAAATGCTAAGACTCCAGAATGTTACACTTACAATGATGCTGCTCCTCTTTCTTTTTCATCAATTGGTACAAAAGGGTTTCATGATTACTTCTTGCTCCAGAGGTAAAGGATCTAGTAATGGGCAGGCTCACCCTTCCACAGACAGAGTCCCCCACCACCACCGAGACGGAGCCTCAAACCATGTCTGGTGAGCACAAGTCCACCTCAACAGTGCGACTCTAGCTTGCTAATAATAAAAAGGAAAAAAATCAAAAAGGAAAAAGACATTCTACAGAAGAAGTTGCACCATGTGACCCACTCTCATCTCGATGATGGGAACCAAGCATTTGACACCGCAGGGAAAGTGGAAGCAGGAGGGTGGGAAGAACTGCTGTGCTACTTGGGAACTATAATTACAGAACTCCAAAGTTCTATAATTGCCCTCCAACCAACATTCCAGCGACAACAAACGTATTACTTCATGAGGTTGCCTGTGATGGACCATGCAAATCCTCATTTAGTTACTAGTATTTCATTTCTAGCCAAAACTTATGTATGACCCCAAATATCCAAACTTGGTAACCACCAACACCCATGTTCTCTTCCTCTTCTCAGACTTAGAGCAGGCCTACATTCCCTACCTCCCTGAACTCAGAGACTGAGTTCTGGCCAATGGAATGTGGGCAAGGCATCATGCATCTCTTCTAGGCCTGGTCCGTGAGACTCTCCAACATGTAGTTCTGGCTCCTTCCTCTGTGAGAAGAATAGAAAGGACTCTAGAGGCACAGAAGAGAACAAGGTCTAGGTTCCTGAATGACCACTTGAAACAGAGTTGCACCCCTACCCACATCACTGGTCTTCAATGTGGGCAAGAAATATATTTTCATTCTGTTTAGTCACTGGGACTTGGGAGCTACGGGCTTTGGCAGCTAGCATTATTGACTTTGATATATGCATCCTTTGAAGTACCAGACAAGCATACTCCTGTCCACTTGCCAGACCATGAAATATTTGAGGATCTCAAAAAGTGACAAGATGACAATTCTATCTTCCCCCTTAATATTTTCCTCCTTTTGATTCTCTCTGATCCATTGAACTCCACATGCTATCCTGAACACATTAGATCAGGACAGGGGTTGGCATCAAAAAGTTTTTATCTGGCAAAATTTTCCAAAAACCTAAGTTCTTGGTAGATCAGAAAGGATTTCTAATATAATCAGCATATTTGGAAGAAATGTCATTGGGGACAGAAGGATGTTTGAAGAGACTAGAATTTCTCCACCCCCAAGCTGGAAAAATATTACCCAAACCCAAACAGCCTTTCTCAACCAGAGTTCTACTCAGAATTAAGCCTCATTGTCCTATGAGATCCATTGCATTTAATGCATTTATTTTTCTCCTACACATCTAGAATTACACTTGTTATTTATTCTCCTTGGGAAAGAGAATTTTAAAGATCATTTCTGACTACTGTGGTTTAGATAAGCAACTCCACTTAAGAAAGGCTGGTTGGAGGGAAGGAGAAGAAAGAGTGAGGGCATGAAAGCATTGAAGGATCCTAGAGAGCAAAGAGAAAGGTACCAGGGAGTCAGAAGAATGCCAGGGAGATGTGGCAAAGGAGCCTGGGCTTGCTGAGCAGGTGAGGCCCAGGGTGGCAGCAGGAGCCAGTGAAGGAGAGGCAGCATGACAAGTCACAGGCACCTTCACAGAGATCCTGGCCACCCAGGCTCTTCCTAAGGCACCCTTCCAGGGGGACTGAGGCTGGTGTAAGGAGGGTTCTCCAACTTGGAACCTGCAGGGACCAATTGACAATTAAGGTTTTTGGGGGGCAGTGAATGAATACCTTTGACTACAACTTCAAGGACTTCCTAAAATCCCCACATCTTCTCCAACACTGTCAGGCAAGATATTCAGAAGACCTCAGATGACTAAGTGAGATAGTGTTTGGCCAGTGCTACCTGCCTGCAAAGTCTTGAGAGTAAATAGCTCTTCCCGAGGCTATTGTTTTTTGTTTTGTTTGTTTGTTTGTTTGTTTGTTTGTTTTTCTTGATGCTGACAGAGAACTTCTCCAAGATACTAGCATAGCACTTATTCAAATGCAAACATAGTCTTTGGACCTCCTAGAAGATCTTGCTGAACCACCAGGGTACTGGGTTTTTCCCTCATATTATGTTTTGTCAGAGGAATCTCCTTCCTAATGTAATCAGCCTCCAGAACTTTAGCCAAACAGCAATTCTGCACTAAAGGTCAGGACAAGAGGAGCCTTGCTATAGACTCCTGAAAGGGGCACCAATACCTGCGAACAAGGCTGGCAAATCCATTGTTGGAAGGAAGTAAATATTTGGTGGGGAGATGAAAAATAATGAAGTTACATTTTTCAGGTTTTTGGTTGTGTTTGTTTGTTTGTTTGTTTGTTTGTTTCAGCAAAAGCAGATAATTAATAACTATAAAGTGTTAAATGTGGGAATTACAGTAATCTTTAATAAAGTGTGCACAGCACTCATAAAACATATAATTACATATATAACTTGAGAAAGATTCGTGGGTTGTCTTTAGCCTGGGCTTTGCATTTTAAGTGTGATATGGGAAAACAGAATCAACCCAAGTTATCTAAGGCCCTTGAGGGAAGATTAAAGAAGTTGAGATGGTTTTAGTCTGTGATGAGAAAGCTAAGAAAGGGCTAATTTTCAAATATCTTAAACATTAGTCTCAGGCCATAGGCCTGCTGAACGTACCTCTCCCCAATTCAGAGCACTTGAACTCAAATTCTGGCTGAGAGCTGTTATTTTAAGTAGGAAGTAGAGTCATCTGTTCTCCCATCCACATATATCCACATTGGTTACTCGCTTCACTATCTTTCCATCCTGTCCATTAAGTTAGCATCATCGTTGACTCCCCAAACCATTCTACCCAACCAATCCCATAGGTCCTGCCAAGTCTAATGCCCCACTAACCCGCTCTTCTGACCTTCTGCCTCTACCCCATTTGGGATTCTCTTTACTTCTTGCCTACAGTTTTGTAACAACTTTCTAACAGGATTCCTGTAGCTTCCCCATCCTCAACCCTCCAGCCCATTTTTCATACTGCCCCAAAGCTCCCATCCAAAATATAAATCTAAGGGTACCTTTCACTCAATCAGCTTAAACACCTGCAATGGACTGTCTGCAGGTTTAGAGGTTTTCAAAATATAATACATAGTATTTTTTCAAATCTGCCTTAGCTCCTTTTTGCATCCAATCTCCTTAGCATTGTTCTCAAAGCCCCTTTACAACCTGGTCATTCCCACCTCTCCTTTCTTTGACCCCCACCTTCCTCCACTCTGCTTCAGCCCTATCAGACACTCACAATTCCTTGAACATCTGCATACTACCCTGCCTCTCTTCTTGCTAATTCCTAGGCCTGGAATGCATTCTTGTCTCCTCCATGAGATGAAATCAGGGCCATCTTTTATGGCCCAGGTCAGAAGTCATCTCCTCTCTTCAGCCTTCCCAAACCTAGGCAGAACTCATCACTTCCTCCTGTGGTGCCCACATCACTTGGCTCTGAAATGGCAATTGTCACATATTATAATTATTTGTACATTTTTTCTTTCTCACTATATTGTCAGCTTCTTAAAAGGAAAAATTGTATATTATTTATTTGTTGTTGTTGTTTTTCTCTCTAATACTTAGCACAGTATCTGGTATATTGTAAATGTTTGGTAATTGCTGAGTGAAAAGATAAGCTCCCAGTTCAAAGGTTCTCTTTTTAGTTTATTTATCACATCCAGCCTGGCAGTATTCAGCTTGGATTAGAACAAGAGTCAGGACCCCAGGAGCAGGTTAACGGGAGGTGAGCTACAACTGCCCCTAATGGCCCCTGCTGGGCATAGTTTTACATCCCATTGTCTGGATCAAAGCTGGTAGTTTCTGCCCTGTTTGTTCCTCTGTGTCATAATTGGAGCAAAACTCCTTCATCAGCCAGTCTGGCCACAACACAAATTCATGGGCTGGGAAGAAGGGACTGCCTGGTTCTTTTCAGGTTCCTATGGATACAGTGCCACCATTGATCCACTGGGATGCATCTGCGTGGGCAGCTGCCACTTCTGGACTGTAAGCACACAATGAACAGGCAGGCGGGGGAGGAGTGAATGGGATGGGAAAGTGGGGAAGAGCAAGAAAGAATTGAGAGAAAGCATATGGGCAGAAGTGCGGAGGGAGGAGGGTTTGGTATTTGTTCCTACAGAAGACAAATGTATTTGGTAGCTTCTCAAAAAGCTAACCATTTTTTAAAGTTCCTTTTGCTAAATATAAAATGTGAAAATCACGAGTGGAAGCTTGCCTTTCTTTCTTCAGCAAGGACAAAGTTCCTGGGTATATTTTGATCAGACATTTCTAGACACATCCTCCACAAGCATGATTAGACAGCCTGTCATCCTGACATGGGCTTTAAGAAGCAAAATCAGGCAGCCAATCTGCAAAAATATAATCTGGTGTCATTTTCTCCATTTTGGTCATTTCTTTGATGAACATGGACATTGATACATTCAATAATAATAATAATAGCACTATATATGGCTAGCACTTTTTAATTTATTAAGAAATGTTCCTGCCAGGCCAACATGGCTCAGTGGTTGAGCATTGACCTATGAACCAGGAGGTCATGGTTGATTCCAGGTCATGGCACATGCCTGGGTTGTGGGCTCATTCCTCTGTGTGAGGCATCAGGAGGAAACCGGTCAATGATTCTCTCATCATTGATGTTTCTCTCTTTCTCTCCCTCTCCCTTCCTCTTTGGAATCAATAAAAATATCTTTAAAAGAAAGAAAGAAAGGAAGGAAGGAAGGAAGGAAGGAAGGAAGGAAGGAAGGAAGGAAGGAAGGAAGGAAGGAAGGAAGGAAAGAAGGAAAGAAGGAAAGAAGGAAAGAGGGAAA
The DNA here is from genome assembly GCF_964339955.1 of Pipistrellus hanaki. NCBI lineage: Eukaryota > Metazoa > Chordata > Mammalia > Chiroptera > Vespertilionidae > Pipistrellus > Pipistrellus hanaki. Next base: position 34,992,089 of record NC_140506.1, read on the forward strand.
GAAAGAAGAAATGTTCCTTAGGGTGTCACAACAACCCAGTAGTATACACAAACTGGATTTTACCCCCTTGTTTCCTAATAAGGACTCTGAGGCCATTGATGAGATAGTGTATTGTCCCAAAGCTACTTGGTGGAGGCAGAGTCAAGATTCACACCCAGGACTTCAGTTTCCAAGATCGGTGCTCTCGTCCCATCCCTACACTACCTCACGCCTTGCCTGACTGCCAGCTAAGCCACAGGCTGCTTCTCCATTGGAACACAAGTGATAAAGAAAGAGGAGATGGATGGTTTGGGCAGGGGTGGGCATGTTGACAATGTTTTCATAGTCTCCCTGTTTTTTAAAACCCCACATTAGAGTAAATAAATGCATGTCCAAAATAAACCACTGGCTTACAACTTTTCTATCATCATTTCCTCTGAATGTATGATTCTGGCTCTCTTGCCAATACACTCAAGACTTTTGAATGTGGTTCCTTCACTGATTATTCCCTCAAATCCAGGTCACGGTTGCCGTCCCTTTGAGGGCTGTGAGATCAGTTCTGTGTGGCAGTCCATGATTGCTCTCCATTCACAGGAGCCATAGGAAGCCCCTGGGTGCAACTGGATGTCTCCTTTTTGACCAACTTTTATCACTTTCTCAAATATCTGTGCTTGTGAGTATAGTGATGGCAATACATTATGTTTACAGTTTATGAAGAGCTTTACTGCTTCACAGGCCTTACCCTCCCCCTCACTACAAGGTTCCCTCCCTGGCCATGAGAATGGGGCAGATCTCACAATTTAAATTGTATAGATTGAGACAGGGAGCCTGGAAAGGCTAAATAATGTGTCCATTTAACACAACTAGTAAGTGTTGGACTAGGAACTACTAATCCTAAACTTCTAAACCCAAATCCAGCCCTCTTGCCAGTGGGTCTGTGATTTTGTTGCCCTCTCCCACACCCACTGATGGGAAAATCCATCACCACTGATAAACAGAATTCAGAGCGCATGCCGGACTGTTCTTATCTGTACCTCCCATAAGAGAATAAAAGTTCTTAAACCTATGTCCATGGATTTAGCTGATGAGCCCTTGTAATTGAATGTTTTTTTCCTCAAAGAGAAAATTTATAATTTTCATCAGATACTCAAAGAAATGTAAGAAATTAAAAATCACTGTTCTGCTCTGTAAACTCATCAAACTTGATATCTAACACAGTGCCTTTCATATAAAAAGTGCCAGCTGGATGGATGGATGGATGACTGTGTTTTTCTGTCAAGCTCTAATTCTACAATTGACTGAACTATTATGCAAACTGAATGATGCACTAGACAGGATCCAATTAATGGGACAGAATTTTAGGGAGAAATATTTGAAATTTAGAGAAAATCTTGATTCTCAATGCAATTAAATGTGATGTGACTGACTCATACTCTTTGTTTTTCCAGTCTTCTCACCTATCTACCCTATCACCAAGCAAAAAAAAAAAAAAAAAAAAAAAAAAAAAAAAAAAAAAAAGGGGGGTTCACATATCACCAAATTCAGCAGAGCATATAAAGAAATTATATAACATGAGCTCCATCACTGGCTGAGTATACATCTTACATTTAATAGCTATTTCCTTGTCAGAATTATAAATCTCCCCCCCCCCAAAAAAAACCCTAATTTTAAATGGAGCATAAAAAATCACAACTCAACAAAATACAATTTTTTTTTTACAAATACTAGATAGGCAAGTTATATATGCACATTGTGGTTTTAGAGATTGTTCAAGTATGAGGTGGTTTGAGACGTCAGTCCAACATCCCTCAGTTGCTGGACTGATTTCAAGAAGATAATTAAAGTCAATGGTACCTGGCATATGAAATAAAACACCCACCCTCTTACTCTCTGGGTTTGTTAGACCAAAGATAATAAATTTGTCATAAACCAAGATAAAGGGCCACCAGGGAGTGACATTCCCCTCTCAGGTTAAAATGTCAGAATGGTCAAGGTAGACAAGGGAGAAGTAAACATGCCAATTGCCCCTCCTACCTAGACTGGACAGCCTGGAAGGAATCCTGGCCAGGCCTTTCAACATGCTGGCAAGAACCAACTCCTGGCAGCCTGGAAAAGAGCAGAGAATGGAAGCAATGTGCTGGAGAACAGTACTCATCTGTCCTGCCAGCACTCAGCCTCACCATGGCCAGAATCTGTCACTGGACATGTCCATGCAGCTATCAATAAGCTGTGCATGAAAACTACCTGGAAGCAGACTCTGACTCTAGGGTTTGGTGTTAAATACCAGAGGATATCGAGTGTCGTGCCAAGGACAAAGTTTTACAATCCTACATTCCTCTACGAGCGATGTGTATTCTTTTCCTTGTCAGATTAGAAAGAGGCGGCAGGCTACAATCAATGGATTAATATCAAATCAAAAGTCCTAAGGTCTGGTATCTGTTTTTAACTGGTGAACAAAAGACATCCGAGGTTTCAGGACATCAATTCAACCTATTTCTTACAGCATTATGATAAGAAGAAGAAGGAGAATTCTTTGTAGTTTATCTCATTTCTACAGTATCTTATCTTCACAACTCTAAGTAACCAGAACAGATATCATGGTTCCTAGTGTCCAGTATGAAATTAAAGATCAGAGACTTTGAGTAGCTTGCCCGGGTTCACATAGCAATTTCTAAAGTGAGGTCCCATGGTCTATGACTCCAAGTCCAGGGTTCCCTCAGACATAGTCTTCCATTAGCAGATTGTCAGGGCTCTTTTACTGCTACTCAAATGGTCCCTTATACTGGCCAGTTGTCTTATAAATGAAACCCCTTTATAAGGAGAACTTCTTAGCAATTTGATAGATAAGTCCTTTAAGTGGATAATGATCTAGAGTAAGCTTTCTTTTTAGTAATTTAATTACAAAATATATCCACATTTATTATTTTATGCCTTTAGAACAATTATCCAGTCTAGTCTAATAGCCTATAAAAATAAAAACTTATGCCCTAAACAGTTTGGCTCAGTGGATAGAGTGTAGGCCTGCGGACTCAAGGGTCCCAGGTTCGGTTCCGGTCAAGGGCATGTACCTTGGTTGTGGACACTTACCCAGTAGGGAGTGTGCAAGAGGCAGCTGATCAATGTTTCTCTCTCATTGATGTTTCTAACTCTCTATCCCTCTATCTTCCTCTCTGTAAAAAAATCAATAAAATATATATTTTTAAAAAACTTAAACTTTTGAAAGAAATTATTTAAGAAAAAGTTTGCATTATTCATTCAGTTCAAGAAATATTTATTGAGTGCTTACCAAGCATGCACTGTCCAGGGTATTAAGAAGACAAAAGTGGTCAAGACAATGTTTCTTCCGTAAGGAGTGTAAAAATCAAAGAGGAAGTCGAATAAAAACAGGTAAATGCATATGTTGCATGCAGAACTCCATTGGGATAAGGGCAGAGGGTTCCAAAAGCACACAGAAAGGACACGCCACCTAAGTCTAGAGTTCAGAGAAGGCTTTCCAGAAGGAATAACTTCAATGCCAATTATGTGGGAGAATAGAATTTTGCAAAACTTTTCTAGCCTCATCTGTAAATCTAGGGCCACTGGGGAACCAAGCACACCATACCCTTCCCCACTTCTTTGCTTTACCCACATTATTCCTTTAGCCAGAATACCTTCTCATGAATTAATTCCCATATCCTCTTTTCATCCTTCAAGGCTCAATTTTTGCCTTTTCTAGGAAGTCTTCTTTGATCTTAAGAAACAGAACAAAAACTAACTTGAAAAGATTATAAACACAGGATTCAAGTTCTTTTACATTTCCCTGATTTTTCATAAACCCTAAGCCCCTCAGCTATATTTAGTCATTAAAAGATCACTATGTCCATACTATCCAATACAAGTGTTACTGGGGCAGCCTAGGGATGGGGGGGGGGTGGGGGGGAGGCAGCGTGGAGGAGAGAATCATGACCATTTCTAAATCCTTCCAAGACTTGTATTATTACAATATCTTGATCTTCAGCCAAAGCCAGAGGAGGAAGAGATAAAGTTTCTCTTTCTCTCTGTTCCACTGGATCATTGGGGTTTGTGAGGTAGCCTGAAGGGTAACCACCATCTGAATCCTTGGTCAACTGGTAGCAAATTTGGGTGAAAATATGTCAACAGTACATTGCAAATCTCAATGTTTTCACTCTAAAATTACATACTGGCTCTTTTGGTCATCAGCAAATCTTTACAAGTGGGACCAAAACAACTTTCTTTGGGAATACCAAGAGAGAGACAATATTCATATTATAGACTTTCGCAAAACTCTCCGGATATCCTAACAATAAGTTACAGATGTTTAATCCTAAATCAAGAAGCTAAATATAATATAGATTCTACAAATGGCAATTTCCTACAATTTGAGGAAAATATTTGGTAGCTCAATTCCCACTAGAAATGGCTGGCCATGGTTCTGCTCTGTTAAACATCTGTCAGCCTTTCTTATGGACAGGAGCATCCAGAGAAGAACAACAGATGTTATTTAAAAAATGGAATTGATTTTAAAACTATTATACAACTTGAATTGTACTCTGGACATGTGGGTGCTATTTTATCACTGAAAAATATTAGAAAATCAAGAAACCTATATTCACATTTGCATTAATTCTATTACAGTAATTCTATTTCCTGATTTTCAAATTTTGTGTTATTACCTTACTCTTACTCTCCTTTATTTTGAAAAGAAACTTTATCAGTTTTCCTGTGGCATACCATTTTGTCTCTTTGTTTTGCTTGCAATAAGATATCAGCCTAATATTGACAGAGCAACTTACTACAGTGATTCTTTGTTCCAGAGGGGGGGAAAAATGCATGACTGGTACATTATTAAAATAGACAAGGAAGTGTGTTTCATTCCATTGGTTATTTACTTAGTGAATATTATCATGGTACCAGGTACTTTACAAAACACAAAGTGAGATAATTATGCAGCGCCCTTGGATCTTGCATTTGATATAAGGATCTCTGGGTACTTACCCAACGCTGACTCATAAATCAGCTCACCTCAGGTAGGATGCAAATGTTGCTCTAAATATATACTCAGTTTTATGGAATCTCCATGCCACCAAGCACTATGCAGACAGCCTTGCTGAATCTCTGAGGGCCCTGAGGAAACTGAAATGGGGATGGGCTTATGAAAGATGGCAGGTAAGTTTTAAAGAAAAACAGTAAAAAAAAAAAAAAAAGGGGGGGGGAGGGAAGCCTAACAAATAGAAGAGAAACTTGGGAAACTGAAAGCTATCACAGGGACCTTCATAGACAACTGACAAATCACTTGGGTTCTAAATCAAATGCATACTTAATCAGTCAGAGTAAAATGTTTACTTATCTCAAACTTGGCTCTTATCTATGTCTGAAACTGATTTTTTGTTTGTTTTTTTCCTGCACAGGAGATCATTTCTCTAAACTTTTTCAAGATATTAATAGTCTGAATTGTATTTTTATAGTCACAAAGTTGAAATCTGCTCCATCCTAAATAATAATCACATAGAATTTGCCACACATCATCTTGATATGAAAAATTAAAATCAGGCCCAAACTGGTTTGGCTCAATGGATAGAGTGTCGGCTTGGGGACTGAAAGGTCCCGGGTTCGATTCCGGTCAAGGGCATGTACCTTGGTTGCGGGCATATCCCCAGTAGGGGGTGTGCAAGAGGCAGCTGATCGATGACTCTCTCTCATCAATGATGTTTCTAACTCTGTATCTCTCTCCCTTCCTCTCTGTACAAAATCAATAAAATATATTTAAAAAAAATTAAAATCAGGAAAGCACCAATTGAGACAGTACTAACTTGTGAATTTGTGGGCAGATAAGAAGAAATCAGTAGATTATGTCTGTGAGGCTTTTCAGGTAATGCCCAAAGCCGAGCATGCCTGTGATGGGGCAGAGAGCAAAGGCAATGGGCAGCGATCACTCAGGGGTCCCTGACACTGGAGATACACACTGCCTCTCTAGACCTTCATGGGGAGGATCCACACATGTTTCTCCTAGGAAAAATTCAATGAGGCCTATGTTCAGAAGTAAAATGAAGAACAGAGACCCCATAGGTAAGTTTTCCAATTACTGTTTCAGAACCAGGGCCCAGGGACCATGCATGTGCAGGGGGGTCTCAGCTGCTATTCACTCCCAGGGTTCAGAGCTCTCTGTGCCGGGGCTGGTGGCTTGGGCCTGAGGGAAGTCTGTTGCCGGAGGGTTCAGCAACCTCCTGAAACAAACCCACATTGTACCCACTGCTGAAAGGTACGCAATCTGGGCACTGCACAACCTGGTAGAATACCAGGCAAGATTCCACTCTCAGGGAGGACTGAGGAGCTCTGGAAGGCAATCATTCTAAATGGGGAGGAAGTCAGGAATAGGATTGAAAAAGGAACAAAGCCTTGGTATTCAAACAGGGCAGTGGGAGGAGTCAGCCTACAATAAAAGCACCTTTACTCCACCCCGGCCCAGTGCCATGCCACAGGTTTAGCTGCTGGAGAGAGAAGACATCATGGCCAAACCATAAAGCAGCTGTTTCGATAAATGCGTTAGCTCAGTGGGGCCCAGGCCTCACGTTGAGCACAGTGTAACACAAAAGAGACCTTAGCCTTCTCCCCGGTTCTGCCACATAGATCATTGCCCAGCTCTGTACCCTACGATGTGGTCCCAGAGAGCAGAGCAGAGGAACTGCAGCCCTAGGGTCAACATCTCTCTAAGGACCCCCAGAATTACTTGAGGGGGGGAAGGGAAGTTTATCACAGTGCTCAGGAGAGCTGTTTTAGAAAATTGGGTATTTTGGGTGGTGATTCAAATAACTTCATACTTCTGAACATTTATAATTTCCCCACATTGGCAAGCTTTATTATCTGTTTCAGAACCAATAAATGCCAAGAGATTAGTCACTTGTCTGCAGAGCACATGAGGAGCGGAACAAAGGAATGGAGGGAGTGGGGGAGCTGTTGTTGGGAGAAAAAGTAACAGGCAAAGGTTTTAGGTTCTGCATTAAGAGAGAAAGCAGAGTTGTAGACCCTGAAAATCCCCAGTAGGGTTTGCTAAGAAAAATAACAGAAATATTTTAAACATTGAGGTAGGAGAGGGAATTTTAAAATTTCTTGTAGAAGTAACCATTTAATGAGATCTATTCTCCCATTCAACCAATGTGCTTATTTACAAATAAATAATTCTTATCTGTAGAATTTGGCCATCAAGATTTATTTTTTAATCTCCTACATATAGATGCCCAGTAATGTTCTTTGACAAAATGATCATTCCAAGTCCCTATAGGTCCCCAGTTGACAACACTTCATAGCCATTAGTTGAGTTACTATGTAGGCTTTAAAGTAATAGGATCACAATTCTTCTGCTATTGAGACCCTTTGGGGGATTCAAACTGCTCTTTCCAACCTTCAAGACCAATTAGGGAGGTGATACTGTATTCCGAATGCAAATGGTAGAGGTTTCTCTGACAGATCACACAAAAAGGAAACACTAAAAGCAAAAGGACCTGTAGTTGTGTCTACCGAGCAAAAGCACTCAGTGGAAATCGAAAACATAGACTCTTGCTTTGTTTGGTTTCCCTCTAAGAACGATGTTCATGATGAGGATACTGTCTATGCATCTTACTCTTTCTGTTGCCTATGTCTCTACAATATAACCGGGCTCTTCTGGCTGAGTTCTTTGCAGCATCTATGCAGCGTCTGTGGATGGCTGCCAGTCTCTCTTTGAGAATGAGGACACCTACGTGGCAGGAACCACAGCAGGGTTACTTGAATTAAATGCACAAACTTCAATGTTAGAGAAACAAATCTACTATTTTACAGGAGGTTTTTTTTTTAATTTTGTTTTGTTTTTGTCAAAAGAGATGTCTCTTTTCTTTCTATCCTGTTTCCTTCTATTTCCTAGTTCACTGTTTGGGCCTCACTGATTTCTTTATGGTAGTTCTCCTTTAAACTGGGCTGCCAGGACCCACAGCGGGCTGCCTCCAACTGCCATGCAGAGAATAGGAGGAAATGATGAGAGCCCTCAGCCTGCATTTTCACTCCTTGGCTGAATCTCTCTTTCCCCCTTTGCCAAGTCTCTTGACTTTCTCCCAGGGAATAATGTTTTATGCTTTCAAAGCACTCCCATATTCCTAGACCTGTCCAGAGGGTTAGCCTTCAGTGAATTAATGTGTTCAGATGGAAAGATTCCATTTTGATTATGTTGCCTGTTTCTAAACAGATAATAAGATATGTTCAGAAATACACAAGGACATGATGGATAGCATAGCATCTTTTAAAAACATTTTTTAAAATTCCAGTTCTTTCATATTTGTGTGAAATATAACTTGACTTCTGTCTGTCCAAATGACTTTTTTGGCCTTCATACATAATTAGAGCAAGAAGTAGAACATGAGACAAATGGTACAAACTTCCAGTTATAAAATAATGTAATAATAAAATAATATTGATAATAATAATATATAAATAAATAATAAATATAATAATAAAATAATATCATGGGGATATAATGTACAGCATGGTGGCTACAGTTAATGCAGTATAGTTAATACAGTACTGTGTTATATATTTGAAAGTTGCTAAGAGACTAGATCTTTCCTACAAGTTCTCATTACAAGAAAAGAAATTTGTGACTACGCATGGTGATGGATGTTAAACTAGGCTTATTGTGGTAATCATTTCACAACATAAATATAAAATAATTATGCTTTACACCTGAAACTAACATGGTATATTTTGATTATATCTCAATTTTTTAAAATTAGAACATGAGAGAAATCTACTATAAGCAAAAGGGAATCTGGTCAGGATTCAAGAGGGACCCCTAAGGATGGGATCTATAGAATCTTTTTTTTAATTTGTTTTTATTGTTAAGAGTATTACAAATGACCGAAACTAGTTTGGCTCAGCAGTAGAGCGTTGGTCTGCGGACTGAAGGGTCCCAGGTTTCTAGCTCTCTATCTCTCTCCATTCCTCTCTGTAAAAAATCAATAATATATATATATATATATATATATATATATATATATATATATATATATAGAGAGAGAGAGAGAGAGAGAGAGAGAGATAAAGAGAGAGAGAGAGAGAAAGAATTACAAATGTCCCCCATCTTTCTCCCACTGACTCCTCCACCCAGTTCCCAGCCCACCCTACCCTTCATTACATTTGATCTATAGATTTCATCTATCAATTGATCCATCTCTCTATCTACCTATCTACCTATCTTTTTTTCACACATATAGTGGGTATCATACTATCAAGCATTGCATTGCTCTGCCTGATGGACACAGGATAAATTTCTTGTCCTTCACACCCCCATGGGTCATACTGAATTTCTCTTCTCCATGCTGTCAATACAACCTATGTGGATCATAATAATCACCAGCAGTTTGTATTGTAATTGCTGCTCAGGAAGACCTTAAAATTCTTTATTTATTGATTGATATATAATTATTTTGATTGCTATAAGAGAGGGAGGGAGGGAGAGAGAGAGAGAGAGAGAGAGAGAGAGAGAGAGAGAGAGAGAGAGAGAGAGAAACATTGATCTGCGGTCCCACTTATCCATGCATTCATTGGTTGCTTCCAGTATGTGCCCTGACGGGAGGTCAAACCTGCAACCTTGGTGTATCAGGATGATGCTCTAAACAACTGAGCTACCCAGTCAAGGCCTAAAATTCTTAAAGACAAACTCTTGCTCTTTCCCCCATATTCCTATACTCCAACCTCTCCTCCCACCTTTGCAACATGGAAGACACAATGAGTAGATGTCAACAGATATCCCACCACAACAAGGGGGGAGCCTATTTGAGAATGCAAGCAACTGATGATGTGAAATAAGGGATGAAGATGAAGAAAGATTTCAGGAGGTCAGGGACAGTCTGATGCATTGGGGTTTTTACCAATATTAAGATGAGTTCCAGAAAAAAAAAAATTACCATCTGCTTTAATCATCTAGTTTTCAATTTAAATTTTTAAGAAATAATACTGTAAATAATCATTTTTTTAAAATCCTAGTTAAAAGAACATAGGATACCTGACAATTTGTACCAGTTTCTACATGCCTTTTCTCTGTTTACTTTATTCTCTTTGGTTGGTGTCAAGGGTAAACCTAAATAGGAACACTGTTCAAATTAATGAACTAAGCTGTGTGATTCTTAATACAGCCTTCAGGTCTCAGGCACATCTTGATCTCTCTTATATGAAATACAATCTTCTGGAAAACAAAGGCAACTCAATTTTCCTGGCAACCTCAGAGGCATGCCCATCAAATTTATTCCTGTTTAGTATGTGTTTCTTAATTATTCATCTGCAAGACATTAAAATAGTTCATTAGGATAAGAGGTTTCATTTGGATATTAATTTACAAATAAAAATCAGGAAGAAGTTTGTATAAATTATTTTTGTAAATATATGGTTAAAATTTTAACCAACCAGTTAATAAAATCTTCTTGGGAAAAATAATCCAAAGATAACCAATCTGACTTGGAATAATTTTATCACAGTCCATCTTCTGTGAGCCTCTTTAGTAATCTAAAGGGTGAGATTAGACCCTCATTATGAACTACTTATATACATCATTTGAGTTGATGGGAAAGTAATTTGAAGAATGAAGAATTCGGAGCCTGGTAATGAGTTTCCTTTGAAGTTGGGGAGGGGTGGCAGTGGGAACCAAATTTAAGATAATTGCTGGTTGTCTCCAAGGAGTCCAAATGTTGATGAAGTTTCTGTATTTAATAATTAAAGATGCCAACCTCAGAGAAAGACAGAGGGACATTGTTGGTAACCCCTTGACATTTCAGAAGCCTGCATCTTGGTCTGACAATCTACTATCTAACTTCATCCTCCTCTTCACTCATTACTCCTCATTGCTCTGTGTTTGCTGGGCTTTCCACCATAGGCAGTCAGACAATTGAAAGCCTGAAGGATGAAAGAAAACCTGCTTAGGAAACGACTCTAGCAGCATCCCACACTGTGGTTATAAAAACATCCACCTTTCTGCCTGAGGTACGCTCCTGGAGAACCAGGGTAAGGAGGACACCTCTCCCAACCCTCTTCAGGAAATCAACAGGGTTTGCCCAACTCTTTGAAGTTTATAAGCTCTATATCTTGGTTAAGTCTGGTTACTACATTTGTAAGTAACCTTTTCCCAGGACAAAGGTGCAACTCTGGGTGTGGCTTTTTCTTCCCCTTCATTCAAATCTCTGTTAGACTCATGAGAACCTTTCTCCAGTCAATCATGGCACCTCTGAAATGTTCTCCCAGGATCTTCTAGCCAGGCCTCAAAGTCCATTTTCCACATTTGGCCTTGCTAGCCCTTCATCCAATCAAAAGTGCCTCTTGGCACAGCTGTGTGGATTAGGGGAATTATAATGGAAACTAGAAATATGCTCATTCCTCATGCTAATTTCCAGAGTATCCCTCTGTCCTAGAGGCTTTTTACAGCTCTGCCCACAGAGCAGCTAGAGGTAATCGAGAATGAAGAGCAGAATGCCCACAGATTATCCAAAAAACAAGGTCAAAGTCATGATCTCATCTTAACAAATCACATTTGCAATGACTATTTCCAAATAAAGTCACATGCTAAGGTGCCTTGGATGAGGACTTCAACATATAACATTTAAGAGACACAATTCAACCTCTAACAATATCTAAGGTAGTAATTCCCAAATCCTGATCCAGGGCTGAAGCAGATGAAAAGTGCAATGGCCATGTCAGATCCATTTCTCCCAGATCAAGTTTCTTCTGTTATGTTGTAGACCTTGCTATGTGACCCTGCCTTTTATAGAGAGTTCCCTGATCCCTTCACATACTTTTCATTGGCCAGACACCTGGTCTACCACTGCCTGCTCTGCCCCAACCCAAAGAGAGGACAGAATAAGAAGCTGGTGGGGATGGGGGTGGGGGCAGCTATTATACCATAGGAGCTCTTAAAATAACTGAAAATGAAATAATATTAAAAAAAAAACAAAACAGTATTTACCAATATGGGAGAGATGAGATTGTGCAGCCTTCTGAGGGGTAGCAGATATATTGAAGTAGCAGATATATTCCTGAATGTCTTCATAGGAGAACAGATCCCACTAAAGAATTGTGGTTTTGCTGAGTATGGTTTTCAAGGTGGGGAAAGCATTTTTATTGGTCAGATCAATCAAATCAAGACTGAGTTCTGCCACCAATGTTCAGTCTCTGTCCTTTGTCTACTCAATGACAACCACCATCACCCTTACAAAGGTAGTGTACACATATTACCAGTGTGAATGTAGATCCAAAGTATGTCATAGCCTCAGGGACCCACAAGTACACCCTACCCAGGGTATTCGAAAGTCAATGAAATAACACCAGGAATGATGTTTCCATTTGCATTGACAGAGTCAGGAAAGACTGGATTTTTTGCACTGAATATGATTTTTAAATGTACCTTCTAGAAGCTGGACATTTGGGCTCCATTTCATATTATTGAACATAAACCTTCCAGTCGAAAAACTTGCAACAGCTAAGCAAGTATCTTACAGATGGGAGATTTACTCTAATTTTACTTTTTCATTCCACATTCAAAAAATTAACTACTTTCTAAATACATATTTTATTTTAAAGCTATTGACTATGTTTCTCCGGAAGGATGGTGCTGCTTTCTGTCCTTTTGTGTCTGAAATAATGACGAGAGGAGGTGATAATCTGCTTTCAATGTCCTTACTTGACAAAAATAAAAATGGGCGATCCTAAAGTGATTCACCCCTTTCCTCTACACACACACATGTATTTCCTTTTACTTATGTATTTATTTTTTGTTTATTAGACTGTGATATCCAGCAATCTGTAAGCACTAGTTAAAACTGGGAGAACTGGGAGAGGGACGGGGGAACCTTCAGAGATGGTTCAGATTATACAATCTACAGTAAAAGACTCTAATTAATATCTGAATAAACCTAATAAAAAAAAACCTCCTCCTGAATATCCTGCCCTGCCTCACTCCGAAGAACATTATTTTTTAATCTCACCCAAAACCAGTCCCTTTGTAATGCCAGGGTCTTTATTTCTGCTCATCATCTTTGCCTGCTACCCATGGGCTTTATGCAAAATATATTTCTTTCTCTCTGTCCGTGATTATGGGCTGGTGAGTAGGCTGTCTTGGACTGTCTAGAGAGCAGGAAGCAGATGGAAAATAAATACAGTTGAGGAGTTCTGGGGGCAAAGCTACAGACAGGAAAAGAAAGCCAAGAAATAAACAAGCAGGAAGGAGACTGATTTTTCTGCCTTTCATCCCCAGCTCTGCTAGATAAGACTTAAACAGCGGATGTCAACTGGGCTCAGTTTCAAATTCTACTCGGCTTCTATTCCAAGGTAGATTTTCACTTTGAAAAGTCAATTTCTACATTTAAAAAAAAAATTATGTTAAAATAAGCGCTTAATAATTGTTCCAACTCATTTCAAATGTTATAATCATTATCACACTAGAGCTGTATAGTGAGAATTTTAAATCGATTCAACACGAGTATTGCACATGTATATATAGTGCACGTATGTTGACAGTAGAAACACTGACCTAGATGGACTTTAAGTGTATTCAAGCAGAGCATCAGGCCCAGGTTTGGGGAAGATTTTTAAGTGATTGGAAAACATGACTGCATTGCCTTCATCATTCTTCCAGTGCCCACTGCTCCTCCCTCTTCCCTTTACCCTCCTCAAACCCAGCTTGAATGACAGAATCTAAAACCAATCATTCACAACTCATAATGAACATAAATCAAAGCATTATCTCTGACTGCAAGTCATTATTTTTGTTGTAAATACTCAAAGACAATTCCATCTGATTTTCTTCAGAGAATTTCTTCCTTAAAACTTCCTATTGCTGTAACATGTCTTCAATATTCCCCTCTGCCCCGCTGGACCAAATGCTTTCCTTCTTCTTGGGGTTTGTGTAGGTCATTAGTGTAACCAAGGGTAACATTCTGGAGCTAGATTGCCCAGGTTCAAATTCTGACTTACCCACTTGCTAGTTGTATATGACCTTCTCAATGCCTCAGTTTCCTCATTTGCAAAATGAGAATAACAACACAACCTTCTTCATAGAATCATCGTGAAGATTAACTATGGTAAATGGTAAAGTTATTGGAACAATGGCTGACACTTGAAGACTGGCTTGTATTATTACTTTCATTGTACAGTCACAAATTATTGTGAACATATTTTTCTTGATATTAAAGAAATAACATTTTGAAAGCAACTAGCTCAGCAAAAAATAATAATTTAAGAAATATTTTATTTCTGAAGGTCAGCATCTTTTGACAGAATTCTGTCTCCATGATCATTTTATATCATATAAGACTATCTTGGTAACATTAAAAATGTTGAGTATTTTGCTGAAACCGGTTTGGTTCAGTGGATAGGGCATTGGCCTGCAGACTGAAGGGTCCCAGGTTCGATTCCGGTCAAGGGCATGTACCTTGGTTGCGGGCCCATCCCCAGTAGGGGGTGTGCAGGAGGCAGCTGATTGATGATTCTCTCTCATCGATGTTTTTAACTCTCTATCCCTCTCCCTTCCTCTCTGTAATAAATCAATAAAATATATATTTTTTTAATGTTTAGTATTTTAAAGACTTCAGGTAGAAATACATTTAGGACAAGAAAGTGTCTGAAATGTTCATCTTTTTCCAATATAGGCAATAATCATCTGTTGTTACTGATCTAAAACCTTAATACTGTACATTCAGTTTGTCTTCATTCAAAACATGCCTTACTTTCTACAAAATCTGTTTCAATCTCTCTCAATTATCAATTTTAAAATGCTCTGAATAAGAATTTTTTTTGAGGAGAAGAGATGCTGTTTAATAAGTTAGCAAGGGGTAGAATAATTGAGTTCATCGTAAAATAATTTTTACAACATGGCACATTGACCACCAAAGAAAGAAAACATGTCTATTAAACAATGTTTTTTGGCTTTGGCAAGCCATGTCCTATATTTTCAAGATCACATTGTCACTTTAGAAAATTTAACAAGATGCACTCAAACAAATGCATTTAAATGTTAAAGGAATCATAAGGACCTGTGAGGGGAATAGGCAGATTGTGCCTCTAACGTCATCCAGTGGGAGTGCATCCTGCATGGCTTTTGCAAATAAGGCTGAGTGGGCAAGGATTAATTCAGATGTCAATTAACTGCATTTGTACTTTACAGTTAACATAAACTTGTGAACGTTAAAAAAAAAAAAAAAAAGTTGTCTTCTTTATGTTTTAATTTGTAACTGTGAAGGAAAGTATAGTCTGAGGAACAGCCCAATAGCTCAGGTCAGAATATTTAATTGTTTACGCAAGATGTTTTATGGATTAACTGTTGAGTGTTTTGATAGTGTTAACTACTTGATACGAGCTAATGAGACATGTCAAGGAAATGGTATTATTTATTCACTTAACAAACATTATTTTATCTGCTCTGTAGAACCACCTTAGCTCTCATGAGGGACCAGTTTTGAAGTTGTATTGAAACTCGACAGTGTCCTCCATATACAGTAATCATCATGTTTTAATTATAAAGTCTTGAGTTTTCAACCATAACTGCTGAGTCAATCTTTAGGGTCTGCATTATGATCAGAGAGAAGGTAATCTACTTAAAGCCTTGGGTTTGGCTGGGAATCGCCAAGGCTTCATAAGCCTGTGAGTTGTAACAGAGACATTTTAATAGTTACTTTAGGAAAGTAGATCAGCTGGGGAACTAGGAAGAAAAGCCAGGCTGAGAGGGAAACGTAGGCACGATGACTATATTTTAAGCTGCAAATTAAATCCAGCAGTTGGACCAAAGACCTTTAAGTACTTTAGAAAAGACTTTAGAAGTTAAGAACTTTGCAATTACTCTGATTTCCAGCTTTCTGACTCGAAATGTATTTGGAAGTAAGCTAAAAAAAAAAAAAAAAAAAAAAAAAAAAAAAAAAAATTCAAATATCTCTGTCCTAAGGAGAAAAAAAGATCTGCTACATTTACTCAACTTTTCACTGAGAACAAGAAAATAAAGACTACTTTAATATTGGGCTACAAAGGCCAGCTCCATTCCAACCGTGGCCTTGACTGATTCAGGGTTTTTCAGGGTTTCTGAGCAGGGCCTTGAACCTGTATCTCCATCACATTCTTGGCCTCTACCTATAAAAATGAAACTAAAACAACTCTTTTGTACCTTACAAGGAAGTCGTAAAGATTAGAGTTAGAACATTAAACTTCAAAGATGAAAGGTTCAATATAAATTCCAGCATTATTGTGGAGAGGGCAGTGTGAACTGATAGAAATGTGCTGCTTAAGCAACTCCTACCTGCTGGCAGATCTAAACTAGGATGACCTTGCTATGCAGAGGGAAGGGCAGGAGCACCATGGACTGGGAAGTACATTATCTCAGGGCCAATTCTTGTGGTAATAACACTTAATTGTCCATATTGGGTAGCTCACCATAAAGATTGACTACTGCAATTTAATGCATACCTGCTACTCTACTCCCTCCCTACTCCCCCAAAGAATAAAATAAACATCTGTGCACCTACAATGTACAAGGCTGTGCTAAGGGCTGGAAATATAGGAATAATAATGCATGGTTCTTACCTTTTCAGAGTTCAGAGTCAAAATAGGAGAACTGTGCATTCCCTATGTAGTATAGAGAAAGGTAAGTCTGCCCAGAGCTTAGGGCATCCCAAAGCAAGACCCACACCAAAATAACTACCCAATAATTGTGTGGCTGACTTCCATCAGCAATGATTATATTAGGCCATAACATTTTCTGTGACAAATCCGAATTTCACACATTTTTTTATGTTTCCAAATCAAAAAGCGATTAGTGATACTTAAATCTACAAATGCTCCAAATTATTACTGAAGGTATTTTTAAAAGGGCCAAACGTTATAGTTGCATCACTCTGCACTCAGAATCAGTAAGCTCAAGGGGTCCTTCATCCCAGATGACATG
Source organism: Pipistrellus hanaki (assembly GCF_964339955.1). NCBI lineage: Eukaryota > Metazoa > Chordata > Mammalia > Chiroptera > Vespertilionidae > Pipistrellus > Pipistrellus hanaki. The sequence continues at coordinate 35,009,007 of NC_140506.1, forward strand.
CTTAGACCAAATTTTTGATAGCTGGCCAAACTCAAGTTGATGTTCAGTATTGCCAGGGGTATGGAGAAAAGAATACTTGTGTGTGTGAGTGTGTGTGTGTGTGTGTGTGTGTGTGTGTTTGTGTACACACCAGGGACAGCAGGCTTAAATGCCCTATTTTTGCCTTGGGTCCCTGTATTTCTCCTATTTGGTAAAGAATAAATGAATGACAAGTTCAGGTGCTGCCTCAGGAAGCTCATTAATCTGAGCCTAAGTCATTTGAAGCAGTTATCCCCCTACTCTGTCGTAAAGATCTCTGGGCCCTGACCTCCCCTGGAAACCTAGTCCCAACAATCTGACTCGTTTAAATTGGGAGCGCCTTTCCTATGTGGAAATAGAGTAAATTGTCAGCATATTTTCTAATAAACTAAAGAGAACTGTTGACATGCCTTTAACTTTCCAACCTCTATCATCGGAGCTTGGCTTTCCTCAAAAGAAATCTAAAAACTAGTGATTTTCTTTCAAAATACCTTCCAGTTTTTCTAAGCATCTTTTTAAGAATACAGGTTTAAGTGAGCTAGGAGAAAATGGGTATCCATTTCCTCATCTGTAAAATGAGACAAGATGATTCCTGAGGTTCCTTTTTCTCAAGGATCCTAAGCCCTGAAAAGTTCTGCACAGGAGTCGAAAACAGAGATTGGCAAACTCTGTATACAGAAAGTAAAGTCAGATAGTAAAGGTTTTAGGCTTTGTAGCCATAGGGTCTCTATAGCAACAACTCACAATGCCCTTATAATGCAAAAGCAGCCATCCTGTATAATAAAAGGCCAATATGCAAATTGACCAAACAGCAAACAACTGGTCGCTATGACATGTACTGAACACCAGGGGGCACATGCTCAATGCAGGAGCTGCCCCCTGGTGGTCAGTGAGCTCCCACAGTGGGAGCACTGCTCAGCCAGAAGCCCTGAGCCAGGCTCATGACTGGTGAGCACAATGGCAGTGGCGGGAGCCTCTCCTGCCTCCTCAGGAAGCACTCAGGATGTCCGACTGACAGGTTAGACCCACAGGGAGCAGGCCTAAGCCATCAGTTGGATATCCTCTGAGGGCTCCAGAACTATGAGAGGGCGCAGGCCAACCTAAGCGACCCCCCTGAGTGCATAAATTTCATGCACCAGGCTTCTGGTAGACAATAACTATATAAGTTTTATTTACAACTACAAGTGCACAGCTGGATTTGGCCTGACTCTGATCTAAAAAAAACAAAACAAAACAAAAAAAAACCAAGCTCTTATTTTATACTTCAATGCCACCTTTCCCATGACTATGTCCAGGCTCAGGTTTTCTGAAACCACCCACAACCATTCAACAATTGGTGGACCTGGGATTCCTAGGTATATAACACACATCCAAGCACACACAGGATGGGAGTGGACAAACTTGAAAAGCAGAATGTCTTTTGTTTTGTTTTTATATCAACTCACTCATGGTTTTCAGAATGAGTGGAGGCCTACATTTTTGCTTACTATGCTTTTCAATGAGACTCAATTTTGTAATTTATTGGGCATCACCATAGAGATAATGAATGAAGTGCTATAGTTTCTTACACTCAAAGCATGGCCCATGGACCTGGAGCCTCAGCATCACCAGGGACCTTGTTAGAGATGCCAAATCTTGGCCCCACCCCAAACCTATTGGATCAGAATCTACATTTGAACCAGATCTTGAGGTGGCTTGTATGAACATTCCATTTGAGAAGCATTGCTGTTGACAATACATTAGTCAAGGTCCTAGCAAGAAACAGATGTCAACCACAGGTGGAGCAAAAGGAGAGTTGTAATGAGGGACTTCTTAGGGAGATGGGGCCAGAGTAACATAAACACACACAGGAATGAAAAGAAACCTTTGGATTAAGCAACACCTATAGCCATTACAACCTCTGGGGCTGAGGGAACACGAAGGAGAAAAAGTGATAGCTGAGCCCATTTTTTAAAAGTGATAGTTTGCCCAGTCAGTGTGCCTCATTAGATTTTGTGTCATCATGGACCAAGTGGTCACTGGTTTGATTCCTAGTTAGGGGATATGCCCAGGTTGTGGGCTCAATCCCAAGTGGGGGATATGCAGGAGGTACCCAAATGATGTTTCTCTCTCACATTGATGTTTCTCTCTCTCTCCCTTTTCTTTCCTCTCTCTCTAAAATAAAAATAAAAACATATTTCTTTTTTAAAAAAAAAGTGATAGCTGAGCACTGGGACCATCGAGGAGAGGCTGCCTAGTATAGCTGTTATCAAAGAGAAAATTGCAACTTCTGGAGACACATCACCAAGGCAGGGATCAAATACAGTAGAAATACCCCGGCCTCTTTCCTCCTGCACCCACATTCCTGATGGCACCTCCCATTGTCCAAACCCAAGCAGAAGACAGTGCAAAGGAGTTGTGTGTGGGGGGAGAAGGGGACCCTCAGGAGCCAGTCTTCCAGGGAACACAGCTGAGAATGAGGGAAGGCTTCAGAGAATGGCCAGCACAGCTAGAGGGCGCTTCCAGCTGGGTTCAGTTCTCCTGGGGCTCTAATTTGGTGTCCCACCAGCTGGTGGCTACCATCTGCCATATCTCCTCACTGGTAGCTCAATGTCCTTGATTAACACTGTAATGTTGGCTTTCTCTTTTATTCAGAATTCAAAATTCCTCCACTTCTATCATTGCCCAAACTAAAACACCACTAAAAAGAACATATGTATCTTTATGCCACCTCAAGAAAAACCACACCTCAAAATTATTTCTTTTTTACTATCATCTCCACACCCCAACATTAAACACCCCAGACCGTGGGCAGGACTTCAGCTGGCAATGAGTGTGGCTCAGAAAAGCTGGCCTCCCTCTTTCTTATACCTGCGGCAAATTCTCAGAGATAGTTTTCAAACCAGACTGCACATGGTTTCCTAACATACACAGTGGACCAAGTTATTTCTTTTTCCTTTTTTTAGACCAAGTTATTTCTTAGAAAAATATAAGAATCAATAGCGTTGAAAAGAGTAAAAGAAGGAAGCAACAAATAAACATGTAATGAAGAGCCTTCATCTTAGTTACCTATCTTAGGCAAATCACTTATTTCAACTTCAATATATAAAAGGGAGATACAAAGATGCAGTATCTCATAGAGTTCAAATGAGATGAGGCAGAGAAAGCATTTGAATGGCCTATTAGCTGTAATTATTATTACTGTGGCAGATACTGAGCAATATTGCAGATGCTACTAGAGAGGTTTTCATCATTCAAACCCAACTACCATCTCTGGGTTATCGGGAAAGGTCCAGTCAGACATGCAATCTTTACTGTGGGACAGAGTGTCTGCCCCTTTTCCTATCGGGCCAGTCTGAGTCACGTGGGCAACACAGAAAATAATAAAAGGACCCTCTTCCTCTCCTTTGTGGGTCTGACAACAACAACAAGCCTGGGGAGGGAGCTCCCTCTCCTAGCCTCCTGGCCTCATCGGATTGGCAGCTCTTCAGAGGCAAGGTGTCTCCCCAGTAGAACCACAGCACCGCAGTCCTCACCGAGGCTGCCCAATCATCTCAAAGAGAAAGAGTAAGCACTGTACCACATCCCGTTATCTTTTGAATTATTGTCCACTTTCTCCTAGGAGAGGCTTTTGCAAGGGGTGTTGAGGACGGATGCTGACAGGAAAGAAGATGCTGGGGGTGGAAGTTCCTTCCACGTGGTCCCTGTCTTTTTTGTTTTCAAATAATGCTCACCAACTATCTATTTGTCAACTCTTTACACCTCTCTCTATATCTCCCATTATCTACTCTTATAGCCACCAATAATCCCAGCCTGAAAACAGACAACAAAGTCGAGTTATATTGGGGACTTTGTCTTGGCAGCAATGACTGACACAAGGGCACACAAAGCAGTACTCTGAGAGCCTTCAATGCAAGGCAAAGTGACAGGAACAAGGAAAGAGAGAAAAGGAAGAAATGGAGGGAGGAAAAAGGAAGGATAGTATGGCAAATTTGCAGTTTGATATTTCTAAACAGTTCTGAATTAGTCATCAGGACAAAATACTGAAGATCATTGTATTTCTTAGACATATTTTATGAGTTACAATTATTTTTATTCTAACTTATATTAGACACTTCCATTGTCATTGTGCTTGGACCCCAAATTATAAAAAGAACTATGACCTGAATTGCCATGGGAAGGCTGGGCAGGTCTGATGTAGACCACAATAAACTCTGATGGCCCCATGCATGCAGAACACAATGGCAAAATGACTCAGTAAAAATCACCCGACAAGCCCGCCAAGTGCTCAGGGCATCCGGCCATCATATCTGTGTTTATTCCACCCAAACAACAAACTCTCGTTCCCAGGGTAGGCAGGTGGTATTTCTTTTTCAAAAGTTCAACACTTATCAGCCACAAAAATTACCTGAACCCAGAGGAATCATACTGCTTGCTTTGTTTCGATCAAAGCTCTCTTTCAGAGTGTGCCTTACCAGGTCACATACTTCCTATGTGAAGTAAGGAAAACCAGGACAAAAAGTGTTATTCAATGTTTGTGCAGAAGTTGCAAAATCCGGGTTTCTCAGCGCAGCTCCAAGGAGTTGCCACAGTCACCAAGTTTATTTGGGAACTTTTGCAAACACACATTTGACTCATTAAGCATGTTTTCTTCCCTAGATTAGTGTGCAAAAGTCACAGAAAAAATTACTTAGTGGGAGGGTACACTTGAGTGCTGCTTAAAGGTTTTTCTCGGCATTATTCAGAAAGAGGAAGGAAGGTACACAAAATGGAACCACACTGACAGGTCGTTTCCTTCAACTGATTTTTTGTTTTGTTTTCACATCTTTTGACTTTTTTGTGGTTAGCCTTAACCAAAATGTTAAGTTGAGTTGTGGAGAAGCTACCAGATTATGAGTTTCATGGTATTTTTTATTGTGGTGAAATATAAGTAAGTCAATTTTATGTTTAAGTGCATGGTTCATGGGCATTAAGTACATTCACATTGTTATGTAATCATCACCACCTTTCATCTCCAGAATTTTTCATTTTCCCAAATGGAAACTCTGCACATATAGAAAAATAACTCCCTGTTTCCCTCTACCCCCACCCCTGGTAACCACCATTGTACTTTCTATATATGAAGTAGATCTTCTGGGTATCTTATATAAGTGGAATCATATAATAGGCGTCCTTTAGTGGCTGGCTTATTTCATTTAGCATGTCTTCAAGGTTGAACCACATTGTAGCATGTATCAGAATTTCATCACTTTTTAAGGCTGAATTATACAATATTTCATTGTATGTATATTCCACATTTAGTTGACCTAGTCATCTGCCTGATTGAAATTTGGGTTGTTTTCATGTTTTGGCTATTGTGAATATATACCTTCTGTGTGATTTAATTATCTTGACCAAAGCTTCCCCCTTTCAGAGAAGACCATTTTTTGAACCTAGCGTATGTCTTTGAAAGAGCTGCCATGAGCCTGGTGAGAGAGGAAGTAGGAAACTCCTCTTCACCCCAGCTAACTTTAACCTTGACAGCCAGTAGAGTGACAGAAGTTGCAGCCAAGACACTGCTTTCTTTGATACTTTCTAATGTTATGAATTTTTTTTTTTTAATTCTTAGGGACTCCTTTGGAAAAGTGTCTTCACCATTAACATGGAGGGTGTGACTTCCCAAACAGCAATTCGGTAGCAGGAGAAATTATTTGTCTCCTTGCTAGATGTGAAGAAAGTCTGAGTAGTGAAGAAAGTCTCAGGGGGTCACCTGGGTGGTTGATTCTCAAAGTAAAACAATGTTGTTTCTTTGATAAACAAAGTCACTCAGAATAAGAACTACAAGATCAGAGAGGAGCAAAGATAGTGGTTTCTGGATGGAAGAAAAATAGGATTAGTGCGGCTCCTAAGAGTTACAGGCATGCCGAAACCAGTTTGGCTCAGTGGATAGAACGTCAGCCTGCCGACTGAAAGGTACTGGGTTCGATTCTGGTCAAGGACATGTACCTGGGTTGCGGGCACATTCCCAGTAGGAGGTGTGCAAGAGGCAGCTGATCGATGATTCTCTCCATCGATGTTTCTACAATAACTCTCTATCCCTCTCCTTTCCTCTCTGTAAGAAAACAATAAAATATTTTTTTAAAAGAGTTATAGGCATAAAATAGCCAAAAGTATGAGGTTTACAGTGCAGCGTCAAGAGAAGAACTGTCCAAGTCCAGCAAGAGAAGTCAGGAAGAATAATCCTTAGAGAGAACCCAGCAATGGAAATGACAATTTTTACAGAGCTCAGCCACAAAAGCTCAGGAGGGGTGCAGCTGGTGTCTAGGTAGAAAAGATTCTTCTTGTTCCAAGTCAAAGATCTCCAGGCCGTGTCAAGGCTGCAGCCTAGAGAGCAGAAGTCAGGTGGAGTCTCAGGAAAGCCTGCAGCCCCAAGAGATCCATCCAGCACAGGCATGAAAGAGGAATGAGAACATGTGGGGATTTATGCACTGCTTCCAACAGCTAGCCATGCTGTGGGAGTTGAGCAAGACTTGGCAATGATCTTTCTTGGATGGGTTACCTCAGGCCTCACAGCCCACTCAGGTTCAATCACCCACATGAGCCAACTGTGGAGGTGAGGCCTCAGCAGATCACAGTGTCAGGGAAGAAGGGGTGGGAGGAGAAAGTGTCTGGACCCAATGAGTTTGTGGATAAAAGGACACTTTCTCACATTCCCTCACAACCCATTTTCACCTTCAGATGTTATCATCAGAGGATGACACCAGATCTTCCCAAGACAGAAATGGCAGACACACTTCCTTTTGATCCATCTGAAAATCCCCATCAGGCAATTATTTCATTACTTCACTCAATGAGCTGTGGTGCTCTCACTCCATGTGAGGCAAATGGGAATAAGACAATTTTCTGCCTGCAGGTGTTCACATCTAGCAAGGAGACAAATAATTTTAAAGGAAATTATAGAAGAATGTGATCAGGGTTGTGAAAGAAAGAAATTTGGAGTGAATTAAGGGCACTCAGGAAAATTTATAACCAAGAAGAATCTATAACCCAAAGCAAAATCACTCAACAAGTTTGTATTAGTTTGCTTTTGTTGCTATAACAAGTTACCACAAATTTAGTGGCTTAAAACAACACAACTTTATTATCTTAGGGTTCTGGAGATCAGAAGTTCAAAAATGGGCCTTCGGGGACTAAAATAAAGGTGTCAGTAGGGTTGCAGTCCTTCTGGAGACTCTAACAGAGAATCCATTCCTGTCTTTCTCAATCTCTGGAGGCCATCTGCTTCTCTGGCCATGGTCCCCTTCCAACAATGACATCACTCTGACTTCTGCTTCCTTAGTCACATCTCTCAACTCTGACACTCCTGCCTTCCTCTCATAAGCACCTTGTGATTACATTGAGTCTACCTGGATAATCCAGGATAATCTCTGATCCTAAGACCCTTAATTTATTCACACCTGCAAAATCCCTTTGCCATGTAAAGTAACATATTCACAGGATCCAGGGTTTAGAATATGGATATCTGAGGGGAATAGGGAGGGGCATTTTTCTGTCTACTATGAAATTGACTCCTAAAAACTAAAATTATTTTAGATGAGTAAATATTTTACATGAGTAAATATTTACATGAGATTTACATATCATTATTATCCTTGTGAAAGAAAAGAATATCCTCGTTTTTTCTTCATCTCTTTTTTTTTTTTTTCTGAGAGAAAGAAAGAAGTCACACAAGTTTTCTTCCATTTGGAAACTCACCCACAAGTCATCTAAATCATTGTGGATAAAATCAGCAAACATCAGACATCTTCCGCAAAGCCTATGCTCTTTTATTATTTATAGTTTCTCCAAACTGTTCCTACAAGTCACTGTGAGGCTCCCCATGCTGATTCCTCATATTCTGGCCTCGTCGCTCTGTTTCCCTGTTGGTAGAAACTAGTGGTAGAAGCTGCTCCTCTGAGCAGACTTGATTTTTCGTGAACTGTTACAACATACATTCATCACCTTGATCTTATAAATGAGACATCAAAATAGAATTTAGAACTATTACCTGAAACTATTTATTTCTATGTATAAAATCACAAGTTGAAAGTCATACGTTTTCTAATATATTTATTATTATATTTCTATAATTGTGGCATGTGATGGGGAAAATAAAAACAAAAAAATGTAATCCAACTAGAACCAAGAATAAACTTGAAATAATGATATAACCTGAGCAAAAACTTCAGCTCTGGACCCCAGATCCAGTGCTCTTTTGCACTAGCTAAGCAATATTTCCCATGTCATTCTTCTCTTTGAGAGAAAAAAAAAAGGGGGGGGGGTAAGAATTCACTTTTAAATAGACACTGAGTTTAAGTTTTTTTTTTCTTCTTTTCCTTAAAAATCCTCCCACCAATAGCAATAATTGGGTTCCATAAAAAGTCCATCCTGTTGGTTGATGTTTGACTCTGTAAAATATAAACAAGTTTCAACAAGAGGACAGAGAATATGTAATCAATATACCTTGGCTCCCGTTCAGAATGGCCAGACCTCTGGCACTTGATCTCTTTGCAGAAAATGGATATTGGAAAGAAAGATCACACTTCATTTAAAAGCAGAACAACAGATGTAGGGGCGATGGTGTCAGGGAGAATCAGTTACATATCTGATGAAAGTCTTTGTGAATCTCAAATAATGACAATATGGCAATCCTTTTATTTCTCTCTGGAATTCCCCAGAGCAGCTCCTCCAGACACCCTCCCCCTCCCCACCTCTCCCTCCCAGCCAGATGGCCTCAGCAACTACTGTACAGAGGAAATCCAGGCCAGACCCACCAGCTCCCTTCATGTTCCTCCTCAACACCTCGAAATCACTCACTCTTACCTTCCTTCCCTCAGCTCCTCTTCCTTCCCCCTCAGTTCTCATCTCTTCATCTCTGTTCAACGGGCTGCCTCCCCTTGATCTCCTGACACATTAAAATCCAAAGATCTTGGCATGGATGCAACTCATGAACCTTCTCCTGCCTCAGTGCTGTATGCCTTGTGCTCTCTCCTCCAGCCATACAACTCACGGATAACTCTCCATTCCTCTGCATCCACGTTTTTCTCTGCCTTCAAGCCCAGCTCAGCATTAACCCCTGTGATGGTGCTCCAACCACTGGCCCTTCCCAGGAAAAGTTAATATAATACTCCCTGCCTTGTGGGGCAAGAGCCCCAGGCTCTCCTCCCACAGAGTTCTTACACCCAAAATAGCATATTATGTCCACCTCTCTGTCTCCCTCAGAAAGTCCCCCAATGGAGATCTCTTCAAGAGCAGAGAATTCAACATTCTCTCTAAATCCTCAGCAGTTACCACATTGCTTATGGTACTTATATACACCCAATAAAGGTTTGTTGAGTGATTGAAAGAATATTCATGGTTTTCCAGTAAAAAAAAAAAAAAGAAAAAAGAAAAAAGAAAAGAAAGAAAGAAAGAAAGAAAGAAAGAAAGAAAGAAAGAAAGAAAGAAAAACCCACAGCTCTGCTACCTTCTGGAACTGCTATCTCGTTCTATATCACTGCTTCCCTTTCTCGCTAGACTTGCCATAACTCAGTCTTCACCCCTTTGCAAGCTGATTTCTGTTGCCAACTCACCCTTGGGTCTGCTTTACTGATGCTGGATTATTTCCTAATCACCTTCTCTAGGGCTGTTTCTCATTCCCACTGTTCTTGTCCCTCTGCGGGGGCGTCTGATGACTTTTACATTCCTATATTTTGGGTCACTGCCTTCCTCTAGCTGAAGTCTTTAGTTGGCTCCTCTGCCTTCCCAGCTTCCCATTCACCCACTTTGTCTCAGAAACGTTCTCCTACCCCTACTCTCCCACTGCCAATTTCATAAAGGTTCTAGCCTCCTGGGTCTCTCCGGAACCTCAGAGTACATGGCCTGAGAGCATGTGTGAATTGAAACAAGCCTCCTCATCACACCAGCCCCTGAAAACAAGACAGTAACTAAATGAGGAGATGTGTGTCTGCCCTTAGTACAAGGCTTTAGACACTTAATGAATGTTAGAATTAGGGTTTAGGGTTAAGGATAGGGTGAGGGTTAAGATATAGAAAATTATATTAATTAGCCTGTTATTTTGGATTTCTACCAAGTGGGCTCTACACTCTTATCACATTGGATGAAGTCTTTACTACCTCTGATAGCTTTTTAAGAGTAAAATATAGGCAGAGACCAAAAAAAATTTTTTTTGTTATAGTAAAGACCTAGTTAAGTTTTTGACAGCCTTCAGTTTCTCTTTAAGAAGGTATGTTCTACCATAATATTAAATACTCACGTTAGATATATACTCTGTCATGAATTGTCTCCTGTTTTATATTTGGGAATAATGCATTCAGCAGGAAAGGAGATACCTTTGACTCTCACGTCCATGAAGAGGGCACAAATGTCCAGATGATTCTAGGGCCCTTTTTGTTTATGCACACCACCGATTTCTTAGTGATTATTTGCCTTTAAAAATATATTTTATTGGTTTTTTACAGAAAGGAAGAGAGGATAGAGAGTTAGAAACATCGATGAGAGAGAATAATCGATCAGCTGCCTCTTGCACACCCCCTACTGGGGATGTGCCCGCAACCAAGGTACATGCCCTTGACCTTTCAGTTCGCAGGCTGATGCTCTATCCACTGAGCCAAACCAGCTTCGGCGATTATTTGCCTTTAGTTTTGTAGATACACAAATACTAATAGTGACTGTCACTGAACACACACACACCCTTTTTAAAGCAGGCAATTAATCATTTTCTCCCCCAAAATCATAGTTTACAGTCAGAAGACAATTGGGCGCACACATGCTCTTAAATAAACTGACACACATCCCAGCTAATGGATTAGTTCGCATGGAGAAGGCATCATGGGAAGCAAACCTGTGTTCCCAGATTTCTCGGGCAGGTGCTCTGCCTGTTAACATGAAGATCAGCCCTTGGACACACTGCCCAAAAACACTTACCATTTCTAACACGGCTGATTCTAAGATAGTTTTGCTAAATGGGAACCTGGTTTACAGGAGGGAACCTAAGAACAGTCAGCTCAGGAGGAGCTCTTTGAGGGAGGGGTATTTTGTTTGTTTTCTTACATCTGACTTTTCTAGTAGAAGATAATCATGCAGTAACTAATGCTTCATGCTTTCAAATTTCTGTGTCTCAGTCATCCATTGTTCTTCATATTCCCCCTGTCAGTGAGTACTGCTATGGGCCCTGAGGAAGCAGAGACCTATAGGAATTAATTGGCTCAGAAGGGAGAAGGTTTGCACACACATGTAGGCATTCACAGGTGCTACCTATTCACATGTGCACACACACTCCTCACGCCTTGGCACCTTCCTTAGCATTCAGAGCCTCACTATGATCCCTTCCCCTTTCCTTACCTGTATCTCCTAAGCCGGTCTTTTAGCCCATACAGTCTGCCCTTCTGGGTACAAAGTTCGGCTTCTCTAGAAATCACTTTACTGAGAGAAGGGGCCATAGAAAGTTTGCTCAGAGTTCCAGAAAAGGGAAACTCATGGTCTGTTTTTCTATTTCACCAAATCGCCCTCTCCAGAGCAATAATATAAAGGATAATATTGGGGGTGGGGGGAACATTTACATGACAAAACACTAGATGTCCCACATTCTTGTAGAAGAACCTACCAGTGGAACTTCTAGGTTGGTGAGCACATGGAGGTCCTGAGAGAGTGGGGCGCTCAGAGAGGGCCTGGAAGGTCCAGCCCTTCCCCATGCCAGGCCTATGCATCTCTGCCCTCTGGCTGCTCCTGCGTTAGAGCCTTTACAATGAACCCCCAGAACCCCCACAGCATTCTATCTTTACTTATAGCATTTACAGACAAGGGTAATCCATACTCTTTTCCAAAATAGGATTCACAAAGATATCAAATGTGGCTCCTGCAAACCTGCCCTGTGTTTCCCCTTCTTGAGGGAAGACAGGTTCAGAATCAGCTGAAGCTGCTCCTTGGAAAAGGGCTGGAGGAGCAGTATGCTCCCCTGGGAGTCAGTTCCCCAGCGGTCCAGCAGCATGGCTTCCTCCCAGCAGGGCGCTGACCCTTTGTTTTCCTGTTCCTTTTGTAATCCTTCAGTAATCCCACCTGCTTTCAAAGACACCGTCCTCCTTGTTCTCAAATCCCACAAAGAAAGAAAGGATTAGGCTCCCACTAACCCAGCACCTCTCTTGTTCTGGCACCTTACGAAGTAAAGGGTCTCACTCCCCTTCCGTAAGAGGAGCGAAGCCTTCCCTCCCTGCAGGGTCGCGTTCTGCAGCACATTTCCTCCAGAGAGAGGGCTTCTCTGAACAAAGACCCGACTGTGTATAGTGTGGGAAACTGTCTCTTGCTGGAGGTTGGAGCACAGCCTCCTACAAACCCAGACATGCACGAAGTTCCGCATTTCACCGCAGGAAGCAAGACTGGTGGCTTCAGGCATCATTAATCATTTTGAAGTGATTATTCTTAAAAAGGAAAAAGACAGGGATGCAGGTTGAGTTAAGTCATGCCCAATAAAAATTATAGTCTTCTTCTCCTCGGAAAAGCATTTCCCTGGTTCCATGTGGAATGTGAAGAACCGGCTGGGCTGACAAAGACTGAGGGATCTGTTTCCTCCTTAATTAGGACTCAAATACTTGGGATATGACATGGTCAGAGGGAATACCTTAGAAGGAGTTTCAAATGGTGAGATGGAGGGGGGCGGGGTGCTTTACTTCCTTTATCTTCCTGTCCAGGAACACACGTTTAGGAGGAGGACACAGCAAGAACTATTTGATGGTTTTGTTTCTTCCAGGAATCTTCTTTTTCCTTCATTGGCATGGCATTAAACAAAGCTTGGGACAACCCAGCTCTGTGCTCTCATTCAGGTAGGGGAGCAGTGAAGCGCTCTCTCCCACCATCACAAGGCCCAGGGACCACTTCCCTCCCTGGAAGGGCTGCCCCTGAGAGGGTGCCTCCCCGAGAGGCCAGAGCACCAGCCAGTCCTTCAATTTTCATTCTCACAGGAAACATCCCCAGACTTACGTCTTTGAAGTACAATTGTTTCTCTAACAAAGGAAAAGTGCTAACTAGAAAATGAAATCTTCAACTCTATCTTTCCTGGGAGATTACATTTCCTGCTGTACTGAGAGGAAATTCACTTACATAAAATTGGATTAATATTTTTTTTCTCTGAAGTCTCCTGGTCTACCAGAGGCATCTTCTCTCAGTTGCCCCTTTCTGAACCCTTGGCTATTTCCCAATCTTCATTTATTCCTTAATCAGGGCATCTGGCTCTGGAGTCAATATGGGAAATCATAAAAATAAGGCAGAAAAGAATCTTCCCTTTTGACCTTGTCTACATTGCCTCCTTACCCCCTAGGCCTGCATATGATTTACACGGTACAAACCTAGACAGGCCTTCATTTCCATCTCATCTCACAGCCAAGTCCCATCATTTGCTTTAATTTAAAGCTAAAAATGGAAGCCATCAAGAGACTTGACAAATTTCATCTTAGTACTCTAAGCTACATATTTTAAAATGTAATGTGTGTTAGGAAATTAAATTTGTTTGTTTTTTCTGAGTTTGGTTTCTTAAGCTCAATTTTGTATATACTGAAGAGGAGCCTTTAAAATTTGCTCTGAGTTACAGTGAAAAGACTGACAGCCTGAGCAGGTGAGGAAGATGCTCACATGGGAGGGGGAGTCTGGCATGGGGTGCTGGAGCCCAGACCAGGTAAGGCTGATGTCTACACGGAGCATGGAAGGGACAGCCAGGCATGGGAAGTAAGAACCCACATAAGGCAAGGAAGGCATCCTCTTCTGGGGACTGGAGTTGGGGGTGTCAGAGCCCAAGTAGGCGGAGGGGCTTCATGTAGTGGGTGGAAGTGACCCCAGAATGGGGGACAGAGCCTGTGAATCTAGAGGAGGGAGCCTACCAAGGGGACAGGACAGCACATAGATGGGAGATTGGTTACACACAAGAGGCATTTTTAGCCTAGCAGAAAAGGAGAAAACTAGGATGCACCCTGTGTGTTGAATTAGAATTGAATATATCGATGCAAATGAATGGTTTTCAATATACATAGACATAAGCAAAAATAAATATAGCTCTGTCCACTGCAAGAGCCTGGGAGCAATGACAGTTAGCGTTTCCAGTGCCTAGATACTCACTTCTAAATATCATCTTTCACTAAAAGAAACCAGGGATCCTTGCAGAAACAGCTGATTCCAAAGTTGGAACAGGGAAAGTACAAGTTAAGTGGGAGATCTTGCCATGCCAGAAAGCAAGGAAGAGCTCAATGAGCAAGGTAGAATTCTCAAAGGGACACAGAAGCCAACTTGAATGGGCTCCCATTGGTCAAATCAGGGACAATTCAAGCATCAAAAAATTATAATAGCAACAGATTATATTCCACTGAATAAAATGGGAAACTAGAAGTCCATTCTGAAATAAATAAATAAGTTGGAAACTTGATGAGGAACATAATATTTATACTGTTTCAAAGTACCTTCCCATGAAAAGCTTAGGAATTACAGAGGAGCAAAGGATAACTTTACAGTGGGGAAGCCCAGCAGATTCCATCATAATCAAGTGATCACAATGGACATTATCGGTATGGAGCCATTTAAAATTCTGTACTACCTGGGAAGACCCAATGGAAAGAACACAGAATCATTTCTATAGCATTGCTCTCAAAAGGCACAGCCTAAATCTAATCATAAAGTAACATCAGGCAAGTACAAAGTTGAGGAAATTCTACATTGTTACTGGTCAGTAATGCTCAGAAGTGTTATGATCATTAGAGATAAGGAAAGACTGAGGACATGTTTGAGACTAAAGAAGCCCAAAGAAATGTGACAACAAAATTCAATATGTAATTTCAACCTGCCTGGAACCTTTAAAGAGAATTTTACTAGGACAGTGGTGGTCTGCGGGTTAGATGGTAGGAATGAGTCACTGTTACTTTCCTGGAGTGGGTGGGTGTGTTGTGGTTAAGCAGAAGAACGTCTTAATTTGTAGGAAAGACCTGCAAAGTGATCAGGGTGATGGGCATTATGGCATTATGTGACAACTCATTCTCACGTAAGTCAGGGGTAAAAGTTATTTATATCGCACTTCCAACTTTTTTTGTAAGTTTATCATTGTTTCAAAGCACTATTAAAATTTAATTTTAGCTCCTAAGCACCTGAAAGGGCAGAGACCACAGAAATTTAATCTTACCCAGTACCTGGCACATGCCCAGTCTAAGTGAGTGCTCAGTAAATATTTGCTGAATTTAAATGTTTGAAAAATCTCTGAGATACAGACGGAACACAGTAAAAGGGTTTCTATTAAGGCTTGTATATTTATTTTTAAAACACTGACAGGGTTTATTATGTGCCAGACATTATTGCAAATAATTTACAAATAGCCCTATAAAACAGGTACTAAGAATATCCACATTTTACAGAGAAAAGAACTGAAGGACAGAGAAGTTGCATGGTCTGCCCAAAGGCACACAGCCAATGAACAGTAGAACTAGCGCTGAGCCCAAGCTGTGAGACTCCAAAGTCCATGCTCTCAGCCACATTTCAATGATGCCTCTTCAAGATCTCACCAGCCGAAAATTTAAGATTGTTGCCACTCAAAATATACCACTTGCAATTCTCCAAGTGTATTTTTTGTATATTCTAAATTTACAAAATAATGGCATAGCCTTTATTTTATAATGTATAGAATCAGCCCAAGAGAAACTCATTCCAGAGCTTTGCAGGCATGGGTTGTCCACAAGGTTTGGTCTTCACATAAATCTTGATCACTCAAGAAAGCCTTTGGTTTTTAATTATACCAACCACTGTTTATATGGCTCCAATTTTTTAGATTTTTATCTGTATGCACCTCTCATTCTCCTATTGGCACTAGGATTTTAACCGGGCGTAGATATATCCTTGGCATATCATGGTAAGACTAATTTTCCATATGACAAAGAAAGTCCCATGAGCCACTGGTCAAGGTCTTACTTTATGACACTTCACTGTCATATTTCCCTTCAGGCATTGAATCAAATGTGCCTCCTAATGGAATGGATGTATCTATAGTCTTTACCAAAATAAAATTTTAAAAGTTGAAGATACTCTGCCTTATATGGCCTTCTCTGCCTTGTTTTCTCCTTCCCGTGAAAATATGTCTTATGTCCATTTATGTTCTTCTTAGGAACATAAAATTATAATAGCAACAGTCAACACTAAGTTGCCTATCTATTAGACTCCTCTTTATAGCAAATGGTTAAAAAGTAAATCCAATAAATTAATACTTTTCTTTATAATTCAGTACAGCAAGTTACTTTATAAAACTATAACATGTATGACACAATGAGTTCTATTTCATGAGAATGGTTTGACAATTCTTGTCACCTATGATATTATCACAAAAATGTATCACAAGTTTCAGGTAGGCTTAGAGAAAGTTCTGTGTGCCAAATTGTGTTTTTATCTTCAAATAACTTTTCGTTATCGGAACAACATATTCCATTTGCTGTGCCCCATTTCTAGAGGGGTGAGAGCACCAGAGATAACACAGGAAGAGGGAAGCTTTCATTCCATGGTAGCTGCTGTTTCCTTTTATGAGAGAGAACTGTAATCTTTACCTGTACTTCTCTGTGCCAATTTCCAACCATCTACAGGCACAGTTTACTCAACGAATAAAATCTATATGAGAGTGTGAGTGTATGTGTTCCTCCACTATCTTATCCCCATTGTAAAATCACAGTTGCAATGGTATCAGTGCACCACCCACATCCCCTCACCATTATCGCTCTGTGCACACCTGCCCAGCTTCCAACTGCAACATTAGCCCTTCTCTGACTAAGGGTGTATTCTTATTGCCTGAACCCAGTGTGCTGCTTTGGAAGACAGGTAAAAGTATTGTGAAATGAATGTCCCCAGGAAGAGTCCTCAACCCATGACTGAAACAAGTGGGTGCATAAATACCCCAATTCCCTTGTCCCTCAGGTAGGAGGACTTTGAGAAAGTGCTTTCTGTATGATGCCAGAGCTTCCTCAGAGGGACTGACTTCCAATCGCTCACAGTGGTATCTGGCTTGATAACACACCATTTTTTGGTGGTCTTCTCACTTTCCCATGCCCTACTAGTGTTCCCTCAATTAACTAGTGCACTTTCATCCGCACTTTGGCATCTTCTCCTGGGGAAACTCAAACCAAGGCAGTCACTCTAGAGCGAAGAATATGGAAGTTGATCAAAAGCCACTGGACAAACAACTGTCCTGCTGTCCCTATTGTTGACAATTCCCCCACAGTAGAACTTTAAAGCACAATTCGTATCCAGATCTTAATTTTTCTCCACCTCCTCTTAAATCTCTCCTCTTCCCTCTGCTTTCTACCAATGTGCAGCATGTCAGTGATAGGTTTCTTCTTCCCTAGTTCTCAATAGCCCTTACCCCAAAGATTTACTTTCCTGGCAATCTGTTGTCAGAGATGCCCACTGTAGTGGCATCGACCCTTTTGTTCGATTGGCTTTTATAGCCGTATACTTATTCTTTTTCTGTGCATAACAGATCTAACCTACCATATGTTTACTTCCACCAGGGTTGCCCTGCCATCTGGACGATGGAAGCTGATGCCCCAGGGAAGACATAACCATAAGCCAATTTACATTAAGACACAGATTCTAGACATACAGTCAAAGTGTGGACACAGAGCTGACTCCACCAGACAATGCCACCAGACTCTGATTTATTTCACCCACAATACACGGAGGCTCCCGTGTCTCATAGACTGAGGCAAAGACCTTATTTAGGCTGCATGACTAATCCGACTGTTTATTCCCTCGCTGTACTCATCTTTATTTGATCTGAGTGCACAAGTCCAGGACAACAGTTTCAAGTGCCCCTTCCTCCACCCTATCCAATTCCCTCAAGGCTTGCTTTGAAAGGAACCCAAAGATACTGTACCTATTGATCAGCTTTTTTTTATGGTTGTTCTTGACATTTCTATGATCATTAAAAATTGTTTAAAGATTAAAGGGCTGATCACAGTCATACATAAAGATTAAAATCACTTAGTGCCATTTTCTTCACCATCTTTCTTGTCCTCCAAAACACCATGGGGGAGGGGGGTACAGACTAGCTGTTAGTGAGCTATTAATACTTTCTGTCCACTGTCTAAAGTTTTTGCTCTTGCTCTTGCTCTTTCTTTCTTTTTTTTTTTTCTCTTTTTTTTTTCTTTTTTGTGACATTGTGTATAGAAATAACCTGTCAGTATTTTCAGCAATCATCTCCCTTCACCACCCTAGTGCTTCATACACTATTACCAAGTATTCCTCTAGAGCACCAAGCAGGGGGGAGTGGAGTGCCTTCTCAGCAGTCACCATTTGCTAACTCGGCTCCAGGAATCCTCTCTGCTTACTGAGGATTTGAAGCCCCGCTGGGAGGAACACTGGTATTCCCTCTGCTTTGGTGCTGATAAGATACAGACTCTTGCCAGTACAGCTTTCTCACTGCCCACAGCCTTCTGCAGAAGAAGCACTACTATGCATCAAAAGCAGCTTTACTGATAGGTTTACACACACATACACACACACACACACACACACACACACACACACTTCATTTCTTTTATTCAGCCTGGAAAGTTTTCAAAAGCTTTTTCCAAATCTAACTTTAATAAAAACCCTCCAGGTGGTCTTCTGGGGGGTAAATTACATTCCTAGTATCTAGAATAGTAACTGACATAATAAGTGCTCATTAAGTATCCATGTCTTTATCTACTATATGTCTGTTTAAATAACACACCAGGACAATGAAGAGGCATCCAGCAGAAAAATACTATTTGTGAAAAATAAAAATAAAAAATTAAAAAAATTAAATGAGAGCATTCCTTAGAATTGGTACACTGAATGAATAGAGTTAATGTCTTCTTCTTCCCCACAGCTTGATTTTCTGGAGAACTTCAAGTATGAGGCTAATTTAAGTATATTACAAAAGCTAAAAAGATACAATAGGTTGTAAAAAGAGTGTAAGAAAGAGATCATTCCATTCTCTGATGATTCTTGTGGTAATTTGATCAAGGGGCACCAACACCCATTACTGTTACAATAAGATGGGCATCGTCCTCTGACAGTCCATTATTATAAGAATTGATGAATTTTTTGTCTCCTCAACTACTTAGAAAACAGGACTATTAGGTTGTTTTGCATTCCCAGTGCCTGGCACAATTCTGCATAGTAGGCATTCAATGATCATTTGGATTGCTGTATCCTGGGAAATAACCATGTAATGTGTGTCAACATTATTAAAGGCCTAAGCACTTACTTGTACAAGGTGGTCTTTTCATACACAGGCTAAAAGGTCGCTGTAATTCCAGGACTAAATTAAAAACCAGCTAGGATCCTATGGGGCTCAGAGGCCTTAGGCAATGACAGAGGGGCTTAGGAGTGGGGAGGCCCAAGTTTCCTGCCTTGAGTGGAGACGCACTCTGAGGACAGAACTTACCTCTGGAGCTCCTTGCTGGGTCAGACTAAAGCTATTATCTAAGGGACTTTCTGGAAATCACACCCTTCCTGTCTGCCTCTTCCCCATTAGGCTTCTCCCATTCCCATACCAGGTTCTCCTGGGAACACTCCCTTAATAAATCAGTGACTCATGGGGGAAAGCAAGTTAAGATAGAAGGATAGATTCAAGTTAGGCAACTACTGCACATACTGTCCCATTCCACAGCTCTCTCTTCCTCTTTCCCTCACAGTGAGCACCAGTCCTGCTAACAACTCTCTGCCAGATCTCCAGAGTCCCACCCACACTCCATTTCTACTCATTCTCCCCTAAACCCACCACTTGCTGCTTCCTACATACATATCGCCACCCTTGAACTTTGACTTCTGCTGCTGCCCATAATATTCTTTCCTACCACCATCAAACCTCTGTGGCTCATTTGATGGACCCAGCTGCTCAGATGGGCTGAGCCTCTACCCCATTCTGTCTCTAGAGCAACATGGGAGAATCCACTGTACCTCTTGGATGACACACTGGCCTATATGAGCAGACATCAGACAAATGGGGCAACCTGCTAAGGAGAGGCAGATTCCAAACAGGGGAAAGGTACAAATAGAAAAGAAAAGGTACAAGTGGAGAAGCTAATGTTATGGAATGAGAATGTGTAATGAGGCCATTTCAACTCTTATTGAGAGAAGCAAATCCACTCAAATTCTAAATTATAAAATGACTTTCTATGTCTTTCCCCATCCTCTTTCTCTATAAGAAACGTCTCCTATTGAGTCCATGCTATGGTGAAGGCAACACTATGGCTGCCTTTTAATCACCTGAACTTGGATGATAATAATAATTTCACCTAATCGGTATACTAAGTCCTGATCTCCAGGAAGATGGTGGCCCCACTACACTGCTTTAGAAGGTTACTTAATTAATTCAGCTTTGTAAATCACTGCAAAGTCAACAAGAATAGAGACAGACTAGAGGATCCATTCTTTCTGGGGTCACCTGATACAGTCATGCAGATCTTTCCTGATCCTCTCAGTCTGTTTTGGCTTCAAAAATAGAAAGCCAGGTGGTATTGGAATCTATGTTTCTTTCTGAACAGTGTTCACTGTTCACAATTTAGAACTTCCTCTATGTTATATGTCTGATGGCAATATTTACAGGGAAGTATAGAGAGTTGGCCTTTTGGTCAATTTCCCAGCCCTGCCGTGTCAATTTTTAGAGAGTATGACTCCCCTACCCCCCATTACACACACACACACACACACACACACACACACACACACACCTCCGACTAGATAGCAGGTCCCAGGACTCTGGCTCGAGGCTGTGTTGATTAAATCAAAGGTGAGCAACCAAATCAAGACAGGCTTAGACCAGGAAACAGGACTTAGAAATACAGGGGAATTGAGGGGGTCTCAGGAGTCTAATCAATCTCTGTTGGGTACCTGAACTAAGAAATTACATAAAGTTGAGGCTGGGGCAATCATGCTAGTTCAAAAGAAAATGAAAGGTAGCATGATAGTGAGAGAGTTCTGCAATAGTCACTCGGAGAGAGAAAGTGATGGGCAAGGACGCGGCCCCAGTAACACAAAGCAATAGCCAGCTACTAACATACCGGTACCTCCAGATGCCTGGCTAAAATACCTGACCTTGGGTTCCATGACACACTCCAGATTTTTCTAACAAGTTCTCCTCTTTGTTTAAGTGAATTCAAATAGGTTTAATTCCAGAAAGAAAGGGGGTGATGGAAATCCCTGTCTAAAATAAGAACAGGAAGGTATGGGACCTTGGTTTTAGTTTGTTTAAATACCACCACAAAGACAGGGGACCATTCAATTAACCAGTGATTTCTGACTTCTCAGCATTATACTACTATCCTTTCTGTATTGATCAGGAGAAAGTGCATCTACATTTAAAATAGATGATGTAGTAGCCCCTTATCACTTTAGGAAATATTCTTGAATTGGATAATAGAATTTCTGATTTTCCAGACAATTCAACAGGGTCATCTAGACTTTCAAATTGCCATGTAGTAACTAGAGACCATATGCATGAAAATTCATGCATGGAGGGGGGTCCATCAGCCTGGCCTGCATCTTCTCACAGTCTGGGAGCACTCAGGGGTGGGAGGCGACCCAGCAATGAGGGGAAGACAACACCCCATCACACCTCTGCTGCTGCCACTGCTGGCAGCACAAGCCTCAGGCAGCCCTGGGGGTCTGGGCAGTTGCCATCAGAGGCTTGCCTGTGCTTTGGGCTGGTCCTGGGCGGCTGGGGGCTGAGGAGACTGGGGGACTCTGGAGGCAGGCATGCAGAGCAGCCATACCCACCTGGGGGCAGGCCCTGCCATGCCATGCCTGCTGCCCTGGCGGGGCTGAGAGGACTGGGCACCACCATCTTGTGGCTGTGGGTGCATCATTTTTAAGGACGGGGCAGTCAATTAGCGTATTCCCTCCTTATTGACAGTGGGCGCCGCCATCTTTGAGGCCAGGGCAGTCAATTAATATATTCCCTCTTTATTAGACAGGATTATTACTAAATTATAAACTGATAAATTCATACAGTCTTATAAAACATTGCAGATGAGAGAAGGCGTGGAGAAATAGGCTTATATCCCTTTTAAGTCGGGATCAATTTCAGAAGAAACTCAGTAGTGCCAAGAATAACTGATTGTTCTCCCTGTGATGAAATGCACTTTCCAACAATAGTCAGTCCTTCCCACCAGTACTGGGTTACGTTGTCAACATGACTTGGTTCTTCTCGTGCCAACATGAGGATTGGCCTCGTGACTCACGTGCCAATATGAGAGCTCAGTCCTCAGTTTCTCTTCCAGAAGTGAGAGCATGACCACCCTGATAAACAAGATAGCTTCTGCTGCCAAACATCCCTCCGCAGGAGGCTGCTAACCAGCGCCACCTGAGCTGCTGTGCTTTCTCCTCTGGATCTGGATGTAGCATTTTACACATACATTTGAGTCATTTGCCAGCCTTTGGCAATTTCCAAGTTTCCCACAGATTAATGAAAAAACCAGCTGTTTCCAACTATTTGGAATAGAGCAATATGTGATAAAATGAAGATAGAGGAAATCTTTATCCAATTTCTCCTGCAGTCAGAGAGATTTGGAACATATTGGGAAGAAAAATTGCAAGCTCAATTGTTCAAAGATTTTTCAAAAGAAGAAAGAAAGCTTTGTATTAAATTTCTGAGAATGCCTTTTATTTACCAAACAGAGAGGGCTAAAAAGCTATTCTTTGATTAATCAGCTATGAGCTCATGCTGCCTTCCTAATTCAGCCTGGAAGCAATTTTAGTGAAAGGTGAGCAGCTATGGCTAACGCAAAGGGCATTTGGGCCTTTTAACAATGATATGAGAACAGGTCTCAGGGCAGCAGCTAAATGAAGCTGTTGTGTCAGCCGATGCTCCTCCAACTATCCTTGCTGAAGGACCATTCTTTTTGTTTGTTTGCTAATTTAAAATCTTTCACAGAATCTTTTCAACAAGTAGTGCTCAATTGGATCCCCATAGGCAAAAAAAAAAAAAGGAGCGAGAGACAGAGACACATCCACATTCCCCACCCTTTACAAAAATTAACTCAAAATGAATTCTAGACCTAAATGGAAAATCTACAATTAAACAATTTATAGAAGATTCACTATGACACCAAAAGCATGAAGCATAAAGAAAAAAATTGACAAGTTGGAACATATCAAAATTAAGAACTTCTGCTCTTCAAAAGACACTGTGCTGTCAAGAGAATAAAAAGGCAAAACAGTCTGAGAGAAAATGTTTGCAAAGCACATATCTGATAAAAAAAAAAAAAAAAAAACAACAACAACAACTTGTATCCAGAATGCATAAAGAACTCTCATAACTCACTAAGAGGAAAACAAATCTATTTTTTTTATTTGACAGAGGATTTGAACAGACACTTTATCAAAGAAGATATAAACATGGCAAATAAAAAGATGTTCAACATCATAAGTCAAATACAAATTAAAACTATGAGATCCTATGACAAAGGCTAGAATTTGAAAAACTGACAATACCTTGTGCTTGCAGGGATATGGGCCACTGGAACTCTGACACCTTGCTGACTGGGTTGTAAGATAGCACACCCCTTTGGAAAACAGGTTTGCAGTTTCTTATAAACTTAAACATGGACTTTCCATATGACCCAGCAATCCCCTCCTTCGTACTTACTCAAATGGAACAAAAACCTGTGTACATGCAAAAATCTATGCACAAATGTTTATAGTGGCCTTGTTTGAAATTGTCAAAAACTAGAAACTACCTGAATATATATTAACTGGAGAACTGATAAATTGTGGAATATCCATAGAATACTACTCAGCAACAAAAAGAAACAAACTTGTAATACACACAACATGGATGAATCTCAAATGCATTATGCCAAGTAAGAGAAGCCAGACTCAAGCAGCTACATAAGGTATACAAATATTGAATCATTATATTGTACACCAGAAAATAATATAACGTTACTTTGTCAACTGTGGCTCAAGTTCTTAAAAATAAATAATTTTTTATAAAATAATTGTTAAAGGCTGCATAATGGATAACTACATCTATGTGATATTTTTGCAAAGGCAAACTATAGGAAGAAAATAACAAACCAGCAGTTGCCAGGTGCTGGAGATGGTGGGAGAGACTAATTGACTACAAAAGGGCCGGAGGAAATGTTAGGAGTGATAGAACTTTCTATAACTTCATTGTGGCTTGGCTACAAAACTGAATATAAGTGCCAAAACTCACACTTAAAGGGGTGACTTTTATTGTGTATAGATTTTACCTTAATTGTTAAAATGGGAGACAATCCTTCACAGACTGATACTATTGCAAAATAAATTTCTAGGGGAAAAATGATAAAAGAAAGGCCTACATAATAAAAGTCCAACTTTTTTTATCATTAGATTCAATAAACATAAAACTTTTCTTGTCAAAAGTTGGTGGGAAGGAGGCAGGCAGACACAGATGGGACACAGACCTGTGCCCCACAAGCTTATAAAGAGTCTGGAGAAGCCAAGGAGGCACAGGGGGAAGGCTGATGGGGAATGGGAGAGATAAGTTGAAGGAGGATGGTGAGACAAAAGGGAGAGTGGCCATGAGAATAAGGAGATTCTTGGCAGAAGAGGTCATTTGAGTCATGTTAATGGCCCAAGTGAAGGCTGGCCGACTCCTCAGTTACACAAGCACACTCAGGCCTTGAAGAGATGCCTTCAGACACCATCCTTTTCTAAGATTAACAAGGCTATTCAAGTAGTAACTATTAGCCACGTATGCCTATTAAAACGCATCATTAATTAAAATAAAATAAAATTTAGTCTCAAAAAATATCAGTTTCCCACTGCACTAGCCACATTCTGAATGCTCGGTAGCTACATGTGGTGAGTGGCTACCTGATGCACAGTGTAGTAACATTCCATCATCACAGAAAGTCCTATTGGGCAGTGCTACTCCAGAGAGGCTGGGCTAGTCCTCCCATCACAGACCTTCTTATGCATGTCTCTGTGAACATGGTCCATGAAAAAACATGTAACGATAAGCCCAACCAATGTCCCCAGCCAAAGCCATTCTTGCACAGTGCAGATCGGTGGGGACTTGGCCCTCTGGTGCCCACTGTTCCCTCACAGAGGCAGTGTAACTGCTTGCTCTCCATAGACTAAGGGTGCCATTGACATTTGGCTTCCTTCAAACTATACTGGCAAACATCTAACAAGATCCAGATGCACAAGTAGTGGATTTAAAGTTCTGTCAATATGGACACTAGGGCCTGCAATGAAACACTTGGCATTTGATTTAACTAAAATGTTAAACTCACATTTTATTGGTTCAATAAAATGGGAACAACAAGTTTTTAGGTTGGAGCCTTCCCAAATGTGTATGTGTTTGTATGAATGTGTGCTTACAGTGTTTCAAGATATAGTCAAAAACTGGTCTTCCATATAAAGCTTCAGTTATAATGGTCATTTTTTATGGGCCCAAAATGTTATTCATGATAAATGTGTTGTCACACAAAACTCTTTCCTGAGTTGAGTGATAAAACAAAATTGCTGATAAGCCACCTTGTCTGAGAAGAGTGAAGACACAGACAGGGGAAGAGATTGGAACTGTCAGAAAATAGGAACCTTCCCAAAGGCTGTGACATAATCCCCCAGTGTTTTCCTCGGGAAGGGCTGGCAGAAACGTGCCAAGATGCAAGCAACTGACTTAATGGAAAGTGAAGCATAGCAAGCATTGGAGCTGTGGAAGGGGATTTAGAAAGCAATAATGGTTATATTAAATGCTTCACTCAAGATAAGCACGACAGTTTAAAAAAACAAAAAACAAAAAAAACCACAAAACTTGCTTTCCCAATCAATAGGATCATAAAATATACTTTCACTCCCTGACACCAACTTTATCTCTTCCCATCCTGTCTAAAATGTAAACATGGGAAAGTGGAGACTTACTTTTCCCTATTCCTCCCACTGACTACAAACAACAACAAAGCCTAGACATTATAGAGAACACATGTGGAAGACTCTGAAAGGTGGAGATAAAGAAAAACTGCTGGGAAGCTCAAGACCCCAGGAATAAAATGGTGGGAATTTCCTGGGTTGTCTTTTTACCTCATGTGTCTCAGACTGGGAGCTGAAAGAGCTGCCGAAAACGCCAACTAATGTAGGCCAACAATAATAACAGAGGTCCGCTCTCTTTGGCCGAAGGACCAGGAAAGGAACAGCCTAGCAAGACAAAGCTTTTAGACAATAAAAGCTCCATTGCCTTAAACCAATCATGGAAAATAGTATGGCTCAACCCCAGACCTGTGCCAACAAAGGCTAATGGGAGCCTAGACTTTCACCCTGGGGAGGGTGTAATGAGGCGCCAAACCCTCACTCCCAGACACAGAGACCATGTGGGAAGCCTGGACTTCCACCCACACCCAGCAGTAGTGAGACGTCTCTCCTCCCCTGCTAGAGTGGTGGCAGGGCAGACCTAGAAGACAGTCAGGATGTTCATCATTACCATTGGCACTAGCAACTCAACAGCAAAAAAAAATAAAAATAAATAAAAAAAAATCTAATTTTAAAATGAGCAGAGGATCTGAATAGACATTTTTCCAAAGAAGATATACAGATGTCCAACAGGTATGTGAAAAGATGTTCAATGTCACTAATCATCAAGGAAATTCAGATCAAAACCACAATGACTTACTACCCAAAACATGTTAGAATGGTAATTATCAAAAACAAACAATAATAAGTGCTGGTAAAAATGTGGAGAAAAGGGAATGCTGTGTACTGTTAGTAAAAATGTAAATTGGTGTAACCACTATGGTAAACAATATGGAGGTTCCTCCAAAAAATTAGAAGTAATACTACCATACTGTGCAGCACCAGCACAGCCAAGGGTTCAGCAAGCCTGAGGGGGGCTGGTTAAGGATGAAGAAAAGACAGACAAAAGGAATAAGCTGGGTCTAGGTGGATCCTCTGTGCCTGGTTGAGACCACAGAACAGATCCAGATTGCAAGCTGAGCCTTTATTTTATAGTCAGAGGTAAACAAGATAATTTACAAAGTTCTTGTAAGTTTCACTTGTTTTGGCAGCACTTGCTGAACCTCCCACAGCCCATTAGCTACCTAGGAAAGATCTTGGGAGCATCACAAGATCAACCTTAATTATGCTAAGGGGGCTGTTCCCCCTAAGCTGGGACTTGTTTTTGGCTTTGCCAACAGGTCAGTCCAAGGCTTAACCCTATAATCGCTTCCTACACCATATGATCCAGCAATTCCACTTCTGGATATTTATGCAAAGAAAATGAAATTACTAATTCAAAAAGATATATCCATCCCCATATTCATTGCAGCATTTTTTACAATAGTTACAATAGGAAAATGACTTAAGTGTCCATTGATAAATGAATCAAGAAGCTATTATCTATACATGTGTTTATTTATATACACATACACACACACAAAAAGATACATACCTGATAATACTATCCAATCATTAAAAAGAATAAATCTTGCCATTTGCCACCATATGCATGAACTTTGAGAGCATTACCTAAGTAAAATAAGTCAGACAAATACCAAATGATCTCACTTATATGTGGAATCTAAAAAAAAATAAATATATAAACAAAAAATTGAGCTCATAGATATGGAGAACATAGTGTCAAGGGAAGGTGCAATAAAGTAAATAAGTCATGAGGATGTAATGTACAGCATGACGACTAC
Organism: Pipistrellus hanaki; assembly: GCF_964339955.1. Lineage (NCBI taxonomy): Eukaryota > Metazoa > Chordata > Mammalia > Chiroptera > Vespertilionidae > Pipistrellus > Pipistrellus hanaki. The sequence continues at coordinate 35,036,681 of NC_140506.1, forward strand.
AGTTAATAATATTATATTGCATATTTGAAAGTTGCTAAGAGAATAAATCTTAGATGTTCTCATCAGAAGAGAAAAAAAATTGTAACTATGTATAGTTACAAATGTTAATTAGAATTATTGTGGTGATCATTTCAAATGTATACAAATAATGTACACCTGAAATTAACATAATGTTACATGTCAATTATACCTCAATTTTTAAAAATGTTGTATAGATTGATGGTATTAATGCCAATTTCCTAGTTTTGATATTGGAAACCTTGGTGTTGCAAGCTGTAACCAATAAGGGAAACTGGGTAAAGAGTACATGGGATATCTCTATATTATGTCCTACAACTGCATATAAATGTATAATTATCTGAAAAGAAAAAGATTAATTTTTAAAAGCAGAAACAGCACAGCTTCTAAGATAGACAATTTCATTAATTATGACCAAATATCTAGTGATTTAGGATTCATTTCCCACCCTCCAATCTAATACTCATTAAAGTACAATACCCACTGTTATGAAATTGCTTTACTGACAATTGAGTACAAAATTCATTCTCCATTCAAGGAAACACAGCTCTGTTTTGCAGACAAAGAATAGAAGGAGACCTAAGAATAATGAGCTGTACTTCTTTTCTGGGTGCTTAATAATACTTATAATTCCTCAGGCACAAAAAGATTTATTAGTGAATGCATTAATTCAAAAGCATTCATTATATGTTCTACCATTTGCCTAGATTTATATTTGTTTCATTTAATATTTCAACTCTTTGATAATAAGACAGTTTGACTGGACAATCACTAACTCTCCCCTCCTCCCACCCTCAGTTCTTAAATTTATAACTCCAGGTCCCACTCCCACAGTCATCTTAGAACAAACTGTTATTAATAGAATAGTACCTTGTGACCAGAGAAAAATAACACCATTATTTTGCCATTAGCAGGTAATGGCTGTTCCTTTAAATCAATATTACTGAGGTAGTTAGTGCTGCACAAAGCCCGAGTAACACAGATGGGTTACTGGGCAATGAGAAGGTCAGGATTATTTGGAAATTACCATTCCTCTTCTTACTCATTTCCTATTGCCCAGAACCAATCTGTGTGTCGTACTTGGAAGAAAAAAAAAAATGATGGGCCACGGAAATTGTTTTTCCATGGCTCTGGCAACTGGATGTAAGACCTAGAGGTGGAGAATTATGTTTTCTAAAAGAGCATGTGCTTTCTCAAAAATGCACTTGGGGATTTTAGCATAACAACGGCCTCCAAGTCAACTGCAGTGAAGACAGTGAGAACTTGGTAAAGGCCTGTGGGCCAGGGCTGGGTGGAGGGGACAAAGTGGGGGAAAATGGGAGACATCTGTAATATTGTCAACAATTTTTTTTTAATTAAAAAAACACACAAAACAGTGAGAATTTACTTTGTGTTGTTCAAACCCTATCATAAGCATCACAGCTTTGGAATTGGGATCCTCTCCTAACCATACTCGAATCCAAATTTCTTTGTGGGTGAGAAGAGATGAAATTCGCTGTTACATCTTATGACAAGAAATGTTTATAAACTATCTTCAAAGACTCCTTACAAGATATAACAGCCTTTACTCAACACAACATTTGGATGAATTAAGTGTAAATAAATATTAAAATGGCTATTAAATTTCCATTCAAATGCATACACATGGGTTTAATACTAATAATTAACAAAGAAAAGCTGGCAAAACACATGTAGAATTCAGCCAAACACAAAATGCTTGAAAAATAAGTCAGACTCTCTGAAAACATAGAGCACTACTGGGCGTGCTCATCCCTGGTGACAAGAAACTGAGAAATTGAAACTAGGTCCATTTAAATAAACTCTCTGCTCTCACCAGATGCTACAGTTCATTCCTGCCAAGGGGCCCAGTGGGCTGGCCCCTTAGTGCCCAGAACAAAGCATGGATCTCCACATACCTCCATTCTGTCAGGGCCCCATGCACAGATACCACCAGGGCAGAATTTTATCTCCTTCACCTCCAACCAGGGGACATGTTCAGGCAGAAGTCTCACTTGCTTTTAATTCTTATTTTCTTACCACTAGTTCTTGAAGGGCATTTCAAAACCCCTTTCCCCTTTTGAGGTTAAATGACTATCATCAAGCCTCTAGAGCACATGTGTCAAACACACGGCCCGCGGGCCAAATCCAGCCCGCCAGGCCTTGCAATGTGGCCCGCACCGTGCTGTCATCACTGCACTCCGCTGTCAGTTTATGACATTGTCAGTTTATGACTGTTCAGCAAACCATTCGGCCCGCGATTTAGGCTGGATTTTAGATTTTGGCCCCTTCTCTGATTGATTTCGACACCCCTACTCTAGAGTCTAGAACTTTAGGTTTGTACCTATCCTGACCTGGAGTCCCTTCAGTGACATTACAAAACGGAATATAATGATGTGATAAGACCGAAGCCCCAGCACAGCTATCCAATCTACATACCAGGATAGACAAGGATGGGTGCTTCAGACCTGCCCCCCTCAGCGTCAGGTGAAAATGTAGAGGACAGGAATGCATGTGGTTGACCCCTATCAATCCTTAACCCTACTTGCTTCTGACAGGGTCAACACAATTGCAGATACTTGATAGTTGTAGAGAGCTCCACAATTTATAAAAGATTTGTCTCCACATCATGTCTTTAAATCTTCACAATAATCCTCAGAGTGAAGTATGGTCATTTTCTGATGAGGCCATAACTCAGAGGAAAAAAAAACCCTGCTCAGGTCAGTGGGTAGTGAGGTGCTCAGGACGTGAGTCCAGGGATTCCCTGTGCACGTTCAGTGCTCTGTCCACCATCCCATCGCTGAGGCAGAGCTGAGCCATTCAGAAGAACCCAGAGCTGCTGGGTCAACTTCATGTATGCCCAATGCCTTAAACACAGAACTTACATTAGCTTTAGAAGATCTCATGGTATCCTGAGCTCTGCTGCTCAGATTCAAACAGCCAAGCCAGCATCTCATCATCATCAAGACTTCTTTAGTGTTTTAACTCTTACACTATATGGACCTCAGTGTTTTTATGTGGAAAAACAAAACAAAACAGAATATTCTGGACATTTAAGTCTATTTGCCACCATAGAAGGTCCCAAATACCCCCATAGATATCAAAGCCATGTCTGACAAAATATCTGCCAAGATGTTTTAAAAAATCATGGTACCCAATCAATTGACACTTTTTTGCATTCTTTTTAAAGATGAGCAGAAAGAAGTAACTATATGAAGTCTTAGAGAATTCATACAGTATCCTTTTTCGTTAGTAAGAAGGTATTATCTAATTCTTGAATTCAAGCCTGTGCCAAAAAGTTAAGTTGAGATGCTCCTATTCATCTACTATATCTCATGTTTCATGATCATTAGAATCCAAAACTATAACGCATTAAAGCAAAGTTTTTTGTTTCATATTAACTGATAAAATAGTTCCCTACAAGCATTTTGAATATGGAACACTCTAACCTAATCTTTATATCAGAAAGCCAAACCAGCTAATTTTGTGGGTATCAAAAACAGGTTTATTTGTATAATTTATAAAAATAGCTTAATTGCCCATCACTCTTGCATACTTTGGAAATAGCTTATTGAAACTAGAAAGCCAAATATTGAAAAACAACCAGACCTACAGTTACTGTAAGTCCTGGCCCAAATAAAAGCAGTCAGATCAGAAAAACTCAAGAGAAAACAAGCTCTGGAGAAATTTTCACCCCATTAATCTATTTTTCTGACAGAGTAATAAATCTAGTAAATTGAAGAGAAGCAAACAACATACTACGTCTTAATTTAAGAAAGGCTTTTTTTATTTAGTCTCATACAGCAGAGATTAACTAATTAGAAAAATATTCAGAACACAAAACTTCTTGGTAGGTTTTAATGTATATAGCTAGCTGGAGGATTGGTGTATTAGAGCCAGGAAGTCGCTATGAATAGGCAACTCAGCAAAACAGCTTTTGCATTGTAACCTGTGGCATGAGTATTTTGTGTGATAGAACTCTCACTAGGTTTGAGAACACCACCCCATTCAATAGAAAAGCCAGTCCCCTGGACAGGGGTCACCGGAGTAATAACACACAGCCTTTCTGCCCTTGAGAGATTCCCTGAACACTGGATTATAGGAGAGGAGCAAGAGGAAGAGGAAGTGTGAGCAATTGGGGGGGGGCGGGGGGGAGAGACAGGTAAGGGGAAGATAATGCCAGCAAGAAGAGTTACTGAAGAGGAAAAGAATGAGTAGGATGAAAAGGATCTTTGGGCCCTAACCGGTTTGGCTCAGTGGATAGAGCATTGGCCTGCGGACTCAAGAGTCCCAGGTTCGATTCCAGTCAAGGGCATGTACCTTGGTTGCAGGCACATCCTCAGTAGAGGGTGTGCAGGAGGCAGCTGATAGATGTTTCTAACTATCTATCTCTCTCCCTTTCTCTCTGTAAAAAAATCAATAAAAATATGTTTTTAAAAATATTTTTTTTAAAAGAAAAGGATCTTTGGGTCATAGTAGGTATAAGTTGAAAACAAATCAATGTTATATAGCCAGAAGGGACTTGAAAGGTCACTTGCATCAATCTTTGGTGAAATGAAAGATAAGGACACTATATAAAGTTTTTCATAAAGGTTTGTTTTTGTTTTTGTTTTTGTTTTTAGTTGAATGCAAAGACTGTCCTTTATTTTGAACTCTCTCTACCTTCCTCTCTTTCTCTTCCTCTCATTTATGTGGTGGTCACAGTGGGTGATGCTCTGATACTTTTTCAGTGCCCTTACTTACCAAAAAGAATTGCTGGTAATTCTGCCCGTCCTCAAAATCATTTTAGAAGTTTTATTGGTCAGTAAAATCCAAAAGTCTAGAAATCACTGGCCTAGTCCATCCTTTTGTCCTTTTCACTAAGTAAGTTAGTCTCAGCATCCAGGTCCATCTGAAAGCTCCCCGACAACTCAGACAAAATTCAGTCTCAAAATGTTGTGGCTGGTCCTGGGCTTACTCAGTGCCACGTGGCCCACTTGCCTGATATTGTAACTGACTGGAAAAGGAAGGTGGCAGGCGTATTCTGGGAATATCAGAAGACCGAGTTCTCACACAAAATTGAGAAGGGAGGACATTAACTCACATCCCTGTGTCAGACACCAACAAATTAAAACAAGGAGAGGCCTGGCCCAACGAGGAAACAGCAGGAACTGATTAGTTAGGATTAAGATTCTTGTTTCTAGACATGTGCGGTAAAATATTGCTTGGATCAATTCTATTTGCCTCCTTTGAGGAAGCCAAATTAACTTAAACCAATTGTTAGAAGAACAGCCAGTTATGGATACTAGTCTAAAATATCCACCCCGAAGGCTTCTTGGTTGAAACATTTAACAGCCCCTTTGATAATTCAGAATTCCTCCAATAATTGAATTCATTTGGAATCACACCTTGGTAGGTCCTAAACTAATTATAGAAACTTCAAACAGGAAAGGCCTACAAAATTCTCCACCCTCTCCCCGCTCCCGACTTCCAGATCCTCTGTTCAAACCAGACGATGAAGAAAGTGCTAAGTCGAAACCGGTTTGGCTCAGTGGATGGAGCATTGGTCTGCGGACTGAGGGGTCCCAGGTTCGATTCCGGTCAAGGGCATATCCCCAGTGGGGGGTGTGCAGGAGACAGCTGATCTATGTCTCTCTCTCATCGATGTTTCTAGCTCTCTATCTCTCTCCCTTCCTCTCTGTAAAAAATCAATAAAACATATTTAAAAAAGAAAAAGAAAAAGGAAAGAAAGTGCTAAGCAGGGGTTGGGGTCTCACTCAGGTAGTGCTTTCCAAGGAGTTTAGACCTCTTAGCACCAAACAACTGTATTCCCCCAGCACTACCGGAGCAACGAGTGTGCCCTAATGGGCAAAAGGACAAAAATCATCCTTTAACCCAAGCTGACCGAGTCACATTCAGGCAGAATCACTGGCTAGCCCTCTTCACACACACACACACACACACACACACACACACACACACACACGGGTGTGTAGACACATCGATACACGCTTTCATTACATTGTTTTTGTATCCTCATGTCCCTTATAAAAGCCTCTGCCCCCGAAATACACACTGAACTACATGACCCATACATAGCTGTCAGTCACCCACGCCGACACTGGTGGTTAGCAGGCGTGTGCAGCACGTTGCTACACTAGATCACCCAGTGACAAGGTGCCATTAAGAACCAAAGAAAACGGGGACCCTGCCACTCAGCTCTGCCACTCGGGAGCTGTGTGACCGCAAGCCAGTCATTTACCTCTCCAGGCCTCTGTTTGCTTGTCTATAAAAAGACAGACGCAGAAGACTGGCGCTGGCCACTTCCCTCGCAGCCTTACCGTTCAAGGCTCTGGGCTGCTACAAATGACTTAATAACCACCGGCAGCTAAACAGGGAACACGCACCCCAGCCAGAGGGGTTAGCAGAATCTGCGGCTGACCGTAGCCAAACTTAGACTTTAATGTGAGGTTCTTTTTACAGTGAGTTTTGGAATACACTCAAAAACCGAAAGGAAATTGGATTCCAATCCCTAAGTCAGTCCAGCAATCGTTTTTTTCCAAGGGCAAAAGACAAAACCTGCAAACCTTGGAGAGAGCAAGGAAGGGTGTGGCTGCTGCATGCCAGCAGTCAAAGGTAGCGGAGTTCCGCGGACAGAGCCCCTGGCTGCAGGCTCCGAGGGGCCGTCCATCACCCAGCATGGTCCCTGAGAGCAGCCGGACCAGGCCTCCAGCTTCCCTCCCTTGTTCACTGCCACTCCGGTCTGGAGCTACCACCCTCACCCCGTGCTACTCCTCAGACCCAGTAAAAACATCAGCATTTATCAGAATACTGATGGGCCTTCAGAAACAGAGAGGCTTGCTCACCCAAAGGAAGAAAGCAGACCTTTGAACAATGCAGCACAGCTTCGGGGCCGCCTGGGGTGAGTGGGAATTAAAATAATCAAAATCAATGGTGATAGCGTGCTCCAGGAGCGGTGCTGAAATGCAGATTACCCACTCAGTAGTCAACTCACTAATGGCATTAGATAATATGAAACACAAACAGCAGGAAAAAAAACATCTAAGCCAATTACCCTGATTATGCTTCTGACATCAAAAGATACAGCAGATGAAGCTACATTTCCATATATTAATATTTAAGCCAGCATAGAATAGCAAGTAATGCACATAATGAAGACCCACTAGACGTGAGTACACAGAGCTAAACTCTCTAATCAAGCAAAAAAAAAAAACCAACAATTTTCTAAATGATAATTAGCAGTAATCATGTTCTTTAAATGCAGGACAAACTGCAATATTTTTTTTTAAATAAAAAATTTTAGAATTCCCTGTCCTAGCTACAGTACATTAGATATAATCAACGGAGCAACGGCGGAGTAGCTCTCAGCAGATCTTCTCAATAAATGGGCCAGCAGAGAAACTGGTGTGATCCAAAGTAGGCATTGACCAGAGAAAGACAAAGCTGACGAGGTAGCATGTTCTAAGCAAGAGAAAGAAAGGAGGGAAGGAGGAAGAGGGAATCTAACAGGAATAGGAAGATGAAACTAGAAATCTACTGCTCCCAACCCTAGCTGGTTTGGCTCAGTGGATAGAGAGGTCTCGTGGAGTGAGGGGTCCCGGGTTCAATACTGGCCCAGGGCACATACCTGGGTTGTGGGCTTGATCCGCAGTGGGGGGGGGGGGGGGGGGTATTTAAGAGGCAGCCAATCAGTGACTCTCTCTCACCATTGATGTTTCTGTCTCTCCTCTCCCTCTACCTTCCTCTCAGGAACCAATAAAAACATATTTAAAAAAAAAAAAAAAAGAAAAGAAAGAAAGAAAGAAAGAAATCTACTGCTCCTAAAATATTTCATTGAAACAGTATACAACTCTGTCCAGGCCTTTAGCTGGCTCTTTGCTTTATTTCTCGATTTGCAAATGATCATTCACAGGGAGCAGGCAGAATTCTCGCCCAGTGAGCAGTGAAGAATGTGAGTGGGATTTGTCTCCCTACCTGTGTTAATATTAATAGGGGGGAAGTGGCTAATTAAAGCAACAGCATAGATTCACAATGACCTACACACACACACACACACACACACACACACACACACACATCATCCACAAAGTATTGCCAATTCCTGGTACACAAGAGTATTTGTAAGAACAAAGCAGGGTCAGCTCATAGGCCAATACCACTGAAGGCAGCGTGATTCCACTGTGCCCCTCACATAGACCCCATCGCTCCTCTCTCTCTGCTCCGCAGAGGAATGAGGAGCTGAGAGGAATGCTGTGCCAAAGACTGCCATTACCTGCAGAAGGAGCCACGCACAGAGCACGGAAGCGACTTTCCTGGCATCCCGGGGCTGGGCCCTCAGAGGAGATGCGTTTTCATCATCGCCTCGAGGAGACACCCAGATGAGCTGCGATTAGAACCTTGCACAGGAACAAACGCCAATCTGGAAAGCCAGCTCTGGTGTGTCCTGGGGTTACGTCAGATCCGTTCCTGTGGCGCAACATAACGCGAGGTCACTGGACGTAACGCGATGTGACAAGACGTAACGCGATTTCGCTGTCAGTCAGAACCCACCTACATAAGCACCTCCGCCACTCTCATGGAGCACATACACAGCAGTAACGAAGTGACACAGTGAAGAAAATGTAAAAGAAAGATAACAACTCCTGATGTTTACTTGTGGTAAATAAATAATAAAAAACATAAAGCACATATGTACATACGTCGAAATGACAGAACTTTTTTTTTTAATGTCGTTTTTTAACATTCGTTTAAAATCTTGCTTGGCGTTGACTTGTATTGACATAACCTTCAAACACGTGGTATCTACAGAACGTGTGAAGTGCAATTAACAAGTTTTGCTTGAAAAAGTTTGTGTTTGGTTTGGTTTTTGTTGCAGAACTAGGGCTAAGAAGATGGCGGATGAAGAGCATATTCGGCACTGCATGCTTTACGAGTTCCAATTAGGAAGAAAAGCAAGTGAGGCTGCAAAAAACATCTGTAGTGCTCTTGGTCAAGATGCAGTTAGGGCCAGAAAATGCCAGCGTTGGTTTGAGAAATTTCGCGAGGGAAATTTTTCATTAGATGACAAGAGTGGTCGAGGCTGTGTGTCCAATTTTGATCAAGAAGCTCTTCAAGCTCTTTTGGTGCAAAATCCTCAAATTACCCAACAAGAGCTTGCGACAACTTTAAATTGTTCACAAAAAACAATTTCCAATCAATTGCGTGCACTTGGCAAAGTCCAAAAGTTTGGAAAATGGATTCCTCATGAGTTGACCGACAACAACCGTAATCAAAGAGTCACAATTTGCAGTTCGCTCCTCTCTCGTCAAAACCATTTGCCATTTTTAGAGCAAATTGTTACCGGAGATGAAAAATGGGTGCTGTATGTTAATTTGAAAAGGCGGCCTCAATGGTTGGACAAAAATGAGGCTCCGCAGCCCACGCCAAAACCTGACTTGCATGCGAAAAAAGTGATGTTGTGTGTTTGATGGAATTTTAAAGGAATTCTTCATTATGAACTTCTACCATCTAACCAAACCATTACAAGTGCAGTGTATAGTGCCCAATTGGAAAGATTAGCCCAAGCTTTAAGAGAAAAAGAACCCGCGCTGATTAATCGGAAGGGCGTAATTCTTCACCACGATAACGCACGACCGCATACTGCAAGAATCACTGCTGAAAAACTGCGCCAGTTGGAATGGGAAGTTCTCCCTCAACCTGCATATTCTCCTGATATTGCCCCTTCCGATTACCATTTGTTTCGTTCTTTGCAAAACTTTCTTCTTGGAAAAAAATTTAATAATGAAGAATGCCTCAAAAATGCATTGACCGAATTTTTTGCATCAAAATCACAAGAATTTTACAACAGAGGGATTAAAATGCTTCCTGAGCGTTGGGCACAAGTAGTAGAAAACAACGGCAACTATATTGTTGATTAAATTTTGTTGTATTGTTTAAATAAATTCGATTTAAAAAAGTATTAGAAAACGACATTAATTATTACTAGACCTAATAATAAATAAATGGGATGGCGACGTAACTACGAAACGACGTTCGTCGAGTGCGACGTAACCTGGGTACTGACTGCCTGTATTTAATTCCTGAGGTTCCAAATAAATTTTTTAAAATATTTTATTGATTTTTACAGAGAGGAAAAGAGAGGGATAGAGAGTTAGAAACATCGATGAGAGAGAATCATCGATCAGCTGCCTCTTGCACAGCCCCTACTGGGGATGTGCCCGCAACCAAGGTACATGCCCTTGACCGGAATAGAACCCGGGACCTTTCAGTCCACAGGCCAATGCTCTATCCACTGAGCCAAACCGGTTTCAGCAAGAAATTTGTATTTGAATTCTCACACCAGTGAAGTTCTTATAATGTCAATTTAACAACAAAGCCAGGTTGTATTATGGTTTCACATTTAACCACCACTAACAACAACAAAAATAGTACCCATTAAAAATAAAACCCATATTAAGTCAGTCTAAATTTTTAAAGCACAAATAAGAATGTCAGGCTAATTCATACAATGCCAAGTGCCCATGTGTTTGCCCTCTGGTTGCCTCATAGGCCTGAGGCAGGAAAACTTTAGCGTCAAAAATCCAGAGAAGCGTGCTGTCTGGTGTGCCAAGTAGTTAGAGCATCGGGTCCACTCACCAAAGGGTCACTGGTTCAATTTCTAGTCAAGGGCACAAGCCTGGGTTTCGGTTCACTCCATCCCCTTCCCCTCTCTCTGGGCATGTGTGGGAGGCAACCAGTCGATGTGTCCCTCTCACACTGATGTTTCTCTCCCTCTCTCTCTCCCCGCCTCCTTCCCTCCCTCCCACTCTCTGAAAAACAATGGAAAAAAATATCCTCAAGTGAGAATAAAAGAAAAATTAAATTTTAAACAAATCCAGGGAAACTATGAAATGCACTTAATACACACTTTAAAATGCTAAGGATTTCTCAGACAGAGTGGCTCAGTGGTTAAGCATTGACCTATGAACCAGAAGGTCACAGTTCAGTTCCCGGACAGGGCACATGCCTGGGTTGCAGGCTCTATTTCCAATGTGGGGCAGCCAATCAATGATTCTATCTCATCAGTGACATTTCTATCTCTCTCTCCCTCTTCCTTCCTCTCTGAAATCAGTAAAAATGTGTTTTTTTTAAATGGTAAGGATGGTAAATTTCATGTGAGGTGTATTTTACCACAATAAAAAAATAAATAAATAAAAAGGAAAACCATTCCAGCAAAATTGTGAAAAGCTATACCTGAGGCTGAAGAAAGAAAAGATCAACAACAACAGAGGGGGTGGAGAGGATAAAAAGTAAAGGAGGTGACCGAAAAAGATTTCACTCTTGGTGTTGGGCACACAATGCAATGCACAGATGATGTATCATAGAATTGTACACTTGAAAGCTATATCATCTTATTAACTAATGTCACCCCAGTACATTTAATTTTTAAATTAAAAAAAAAAAAGGTGAGAATAAATTGCTGCATAGGGTGTGAAACAGGACCATCACAGAGGCCTCCACGGGACCACGGGCTCTAACATATTACTTTCTGCCTTTCTTTTTTCATATTAGCAGCCCACATAGGCAGCTGTTGATTTCCCAGTACAAGCTGCTTTTCAAACCATTACATTGTGCTGACCAGGACTTCTGACCCAGGTGACTCAGACCTGGTACTGAGGGTGACCACTGTCAGACCCCAGAGTGACTTCTCTTTCCCAAATTTCTTTCCTCACTCTGGGTTGCCCAGTTTTTGCTAGTCTGCTGTAGATGTTCTACCATCTGCCTCCAGCCTTGAGCAGAAAGATAAGGAGACGCACATTTCCCAACCAATCACTTTACAGACTGGAGGGAGAAACAGGGCTGCGTTTGGATGAGTGGAGGATCTTCTGGACAACTCCTGTCTGAAAGGGACACAAAGTAACGAGGTCACCGGGAGCTAAAACAAGAATCCAAAAGGAGGCTTTGAAAAATAGCCTGTGTATTCTAGCGAGATTTAACATTGTATTTAGAATATTTACTCCCAGCCCCTAAATATGAAAGAGCATTTTGTTAAAGATTAAAGATCCTGGAAGACGAAAATGATAAATAAATAAGGTCCTCCTGTTGGACCTAACATTGCCAAGACTAGCAATCTGCAAAAGAAAAGGAAACTATAGCCCCTCGGTGCTCACTGAGCGTCTACTCTATGATCAGTGATTTTCTCAGAGCTGTGGGAAACAGGTGTAAAGGAGCATGGCCGGGTCCCTTAAGAAGTCTGCTTTCTTTTTAGAAAATCAGACTAAACCCAAAGCCCTTACTGATGCAAGATACTAGGTCATGCCATACAATTTAGCTCCTGTCCTTAAGCGCTGTAGGAGATTGGTGATAGGGGTGTCCTCTACAGTAGGTCCCTTCCTTTGTATTGACCTGACTGTGCAACATCCCTGAGGAAGGTGTACCTTCTATTTAAACCTTGAGAAAGAGATGTGTTGGTGGAGGGGGGCGGGGAGGATTGATGTGTATCCACAGTGAGGTCTGGCTGATTCTGAGTCTATTCTATGGAATCTGTGGCAGGTCATGTCTACTGAGAGATTCCAATGGTGAATAGGTCACTCCCACCGCCTCAGGCTGAGGAGGTAGCCACCCTTCAGGTGGCAACTTCACATATCTCTCTCATGGCCCTGCCTCCCCTTGACACTGTTCTCGCCTTTATTCAATAAACATATAAGGAGACCTACCAGATACCATTGACTCAGAGACTCAAGGTTCTAGTTCACAGTCTAAGAAGATAGATAAGCCAACACTCGATGAAACCAACCAAGCGGTAAGAAGTGAATTCTGCCTGAAATGGAGCTAGGGAGAGTGGGAGGGTTTTCTAAGTACACATAAAACAGAAACATTTCTAATGCGCAGATATGGCTGTAAATTTGTTTTATCTATGAATCATTTTAAACTAGAAAAAAAAATGTAATGAACACCCACACAACTACCACTCATATTTTATAAGCTGTGTTTCTCCACATACAATAATTGAAATATCTTTCCACCATAAAATGGTATAAACAAAATTAAAAGCAAATGATAAATAGAAAGATCTATTTGCAAGCAATATAGTAAAAGTTTAATAATTTCAATATGTGAAGAGTTGCTATAAATTGGTAAGCAAAATAGTACCATCTAACATAAAGATACACATGTAGCCCGGCTGCCATGGCTCAGTGGTTGAACACTGATCCATGAACCAGGAGGTCACAGTTTGATTCCCAGTCAGGGCACATGCCCAGGTTTTGGGCTTAATCCTCAGTGTGGGACATGCAGGAGGCAGCCTATCAATGATTCTCTCTCATTATTGATGTTTCTATCTCTTTCTCCCTCTCCCTTCCTCCCTGAAATCAATAAAAATATTTTTTAAATAAAGATACTCATGTGCAATTAGACAACTTCTCAGAAAATTAGAACCATTTAATAAACACATTAGAAAAAGGTTAGTTTTATTATTAATTAGAAATTTGTAACTTACTAATTATTAATTAGTAATAATCACAAATATGCAAACTCAGGTTACAATGAGATACCACAATTAAGTACTGGTAAGAGTGTGAAGATATGGCTGCTCTTGTAAACGCCATTGGTTAAAACATTGGAGGAATTCTGAATTATTAAAATTATACACTTTGACCCAATAATTCTGTTTGTGGTAATCTTCTCAAATTAAAAAATCACAGATTTGGGAGGATTTATACACCAAAAAAGTTTATTGTAACATTATTTATAATTGCAAAAACTGCAAACAATTTAAACACCCAAAATTAAGGAATGGCTAAATGAAATTCAGAATAGCAGTAGAATGTGTGCGTGTGTGTGTGTGTGTGTGTGTGCATGTCTGCTTAGGTTTGGGTGCTCAAGATTTTTTATTCAATCAATAAGTCAATTAATGGTCATTAATACTACATTCTTAAAGGAAACTCCCCCTTTTTTCAACTCCCTAGAGTGGGTTTATTATCCTTGTAACCACATGAATTGCCTCCCCCCAAAACACAGCCTCATTTTACAGATTTTAAAAATGAGACCCTCCAGGGTCAGACAGCTAATAAGTGGCTTCTATGACTCCAGAGGCCACGTTTCCACTCACACTCCTGCCTTCCCAAGAACGTTGCTCCTGAAACAACCACTGAATGATAATGAAGCTTCACATTTGTTAAATAATGAGCTTAACGCAGAGAAAATGATATGCTTAATATTATCTAGCAGTGAATCACAAACTTTATTAATAATAATTCCTTACAGAATGGGGAATTACAGCAATTTGCCTTTTTAACATTGCATTAAAAAACAATGTAATAAACTTTTAAGCAAACTGATTAAAAATGTCAAGAAAGGTAGTATTTATGAATAAAGAAAAGTCATGGGGAAATTAAAATCTGAAGGCTTTATTTATACATTGAAAAGAAGAAGAAGAAATAAGCAATTACAGAAAGTTCAAAGGGGATGATGGGTAGATGGTTTGCCCGGCTATTTAATTAGAAAAATCTGCAGACGAGGACACTTATTTTGAAGCTCTCCATGAATACAAATGAGCATGTCACATCACAGCAATGTCAGTCCAAGAGCATAGTATCTTAGTATTTCCATTCTCTTCAGGGAGAGAGAGAACTGCTTTCTAAATACAATGACATGCCACTTATTAAGATTCAGATGCTGTACAGCCTCAGCTTTCCAGGGAAACTCTGACAGGGTATCCGAGCATGAGCAGCAACCAAAATAGCTGATATGTCAGAAGATTCACTGTCAACAACAAGCTCACTGTGGCAAAGAGAGAGGCCAGCTCACTGGCCTGGTTGAGAACGTTTATAAAAACCAGCATCGAAAACAGTAAGAGAAGGTGAGAACAAGCTAGAATATTTCATAGAAAAACTAACAGCCCTGCCAGTCTCAGCCTTTCTCTGAGTACTGTATTCGAACATATAAGATTTGCACAATAGCTGATTTTGAGTAGCTTTTCCCAAGTTCTTCTTTTAGCGTCTTTTTAGGGTAATAAAATCCTATACCAAAGAAAAATAATTAACTTTGCTTTATATTCAATTCTAATGAACTAAATTGTGTCCCTAACCCCCAGCTTGATCGCACTTGGAGACAGAGACGTTAAGGAGATAGTTAAGGTTAAGTGAGGTCATAAGTGTGGTGTCTTAATCCAATAGGATTGGTGTCCTTGTCAGAAGAAGTGATGCTAAGAGGACCCTACAGAGGAAACACCATGTAAGGATGCACAAAAAACACATCTACAAACCAGGAGATCAAGGCCTCACCAGAAACCATCGCTGCAGACACTTTGATCTTGAACTGCCAGCCTCCAGAACTGTGGGAAAATAAATTTCTGTTGTTTGCATCACCCAGTCTGTGCTATTCTCTTATGGCAGCCTGAGCAGACAAATATGCCAATATTTCCCCAAACTTATCTGAACACAGAATATTCAGGTCCCAAAGCTCATGGTAACATCTCTGAAACCACTCAGAGACTGTGTCCATGGTAATTCAAAGAATTAGATTATAGCTACCTCATCACACTTGATTGACAACAGTTAACAACAGGATAGTATTGTCCTCTCAATATTTAGTCTTTATTAAGAAACGTATCTATCAAAACTTTTTTTATGATGCTTTTTGTAACAATGCTTAGAAAACAATCTTCACTTATCTGAAAACCTCTATTATGCCGCACTGTTCATTAATAATAATTATATTATTAGCACTACCTCTCAGCACTTACTTAGTCACAGGACTAAGCATGTCACAGACATTAGCTCATGTGGTCTTCCCAGCAGCCCCTAGAGACAGGTACACACTTGACAAAGGGAATTGTCAAAAAAAGAGTATGTTGACCAAGGTTGTGCAACTGGCAAGTGGCAGCTCTTGAATCCAAATCCACATCCTCAGAAGCCACTGCCCACATTCATGCTCACACTGCTTTGCATTGCCTTACTTCCTATCTTGGGGAACAGATCACCCAACAATGGTCAGTTCTTTGGGTAAATAGTGATAGCTTCAGCAATTAAAGGTGAGATCAGAATGAAAGCAAGTCTTTTATCAAATTGTGCTGCCTATTCAATACTGACTAATAAACACACAAAAAAAAAAACCAGTCTTATAACCTATCCCTGAAAGCTGGGTGACATCCCTTTTCTCTGTCCTCAGGCTCACCAGCAAACATTTGCACTAGAGGTTAACTCACAGGCAGACAAAAGGAAACTCTAGCAGCAGAACAAGCTAGGCTCCTGGTTAAACCAGTTGCAGAGTTTTCTGTGGGACATATGGCCATGCCCAAGAGAGCTCTAGGCCAATGGTCGGCAAACTTATTAGTCAACAGAGCCAAATATCAACAGTACAACAATTGAAATTTCTTTTGAGAGCCAAATTTTTTAAACTTGAACTTCTTCTAACGCCATTTCTTCAAAATAGACTAGCCCAGGCCGTGGCATTTTGTGGAAGAGCCACACTCAAGGGGCCAAAGAGCTGCATGTGGTTCATGACCACTACTCTAGGCAAAAGCTATTGGGCTTAACAGATCCTTATTCTCATTCTTGCAAGGGTGATGGGGACTGAAAAATCACTTTTTAGCCAGCCATGCATCTTGAATATAATTCACATTACCAAATATGTGTGTGTGTGTGTGTGTGTGTGTGTGTTAGAAAAATATTTTTTTATCATTCTTTATGCTAATTAACTAACTTTCTGGAGTATATTTCTGTAATCTATAATAATAAAAGCATAATATGCTAATTAGACCGGACAGCCAAAAAGACCTTCTGGACATCCTTCCAGATGACCTTCTGGATGAAGCCAGGGCTGCAAAAGCCAAGCCCCTTGCACAAATTTTATACATCAGGCCTTGAATAATATATAAAGATGCTATAGCCATCTCTGAAGTAGGGATTCCTCAATTGGGTGATGCAAATGTTAATAACTATTTTTTTACCAGTCAATGTTGTTCAGACAGAACCAACAGAATATATATAGACAGAAATTTGTTTTAAGGAATTGGTCCACAGGGTTGTGGAGGCTAGGGGACTCCAAAATCTGATGGGATAGGCTGGAGACTCAGGAGAGAGTAGAGTTCAAATCCAAAGGCAGTCTGCTGGAGAACCAGGAAGAGCAGATGTTGCAGACGAAGCTGGAAGGCGGACTAGACTGCTGGCTGGATTTTTGCTTGCTTGGAAGAGGTCAATGTCTGTTCTATTAAGGCTTTCAACTAATTGGATGAGGTCTACCCATCATGGAGGATAATCTGCTTTATTCAAAATCCCCCTATTTAAATGTTAATCTCATTTCAAAAAAAAACCCCTCCAGAATAATGTTTGATCAAATACCTGGGCCCTGTATCCCACTTAAATTGACCCATAAAATTAACCATCAAACTACCCCTATAATAACTACTATAATAACTACTCATCCATTACATTGTTTACACTGAAGTATTTTAAATAAATGCCTCTACTGTACTCATGAGAATAGAATAAGCTCCTATAACAAATACCTACTCCCTAAAACTTGGGGGCTTAAAAGATTCCGGTTCTTTTTCTCTCATGTAATGGACTGTCTGGGGTGAGGGCTCCAGGCCAGAGGCTGTCTTCAGCACCAGCTCCCAAGGCTACTCTGACCGCTGCAGACCTCAGGTCTGGGAAGGGGCATAGCCCACAGAGATTCTGTCGGCCAGGCTGGGAAGTGGCCCACATCACCAAAGGAGAAGCTGGATGATGCTGTGTGTCTGTGTGCCCGGGAAGAATGATGGGATGGCTGTCCGTCGCTGCCACACACGCAGTGTACTTCCTGATGGTACCAGCAAGTGGACCTGCCACTGATATACAAATGCACATTAGTATGCCCACCACCCCCCTTTTTTTCCTTCAGAGCACTTAGCTCTCTTGAAATGCTCTTGTTCATTTACCAGTTTGCTTATCTGGTTTGCAGCAGTGATGGGGCGTCAGAGTGGTGGTCCCCAGGGTGTGGGCCCTGGGTCAGGCTACACAGTGCTCATCCTGGCCCTCCACTTCACTGTGTGACTTTGGGCAAACTGCCAAACTCTTGGAGCCTCTGTTTCCTCGTGTAAAGACGGGCATAACACCTGCATTGCATGTTATTGTGGGCTGTTCTAACAACCCCACTGCAGCACTAATGAACCTGTCCCTAGCTGCCAAGAGTATGGACAGCTGATCAGAGATGGATAGCCTTGTCCAGGGTCACACCCCTCCTGGGGGCACCTGACATCCACTGACCTCTGAGGAACATAGGAAGATGAAAAAGCCCCCTGGAATCAATATGGGACACCTCTGAAGGGCCTTCCCAGTCCCCAGCTCTGCTGCAGCCACATGGCAGTGCCCCCCTCCCTCTGCCACTGCCCGCCCAGTCCTGCTGCCCGCACCACCCCTTAACCCCAGGTGTTGATCTCAAAAGCATTCCCCCATAAATGCACACACAGCTCCTTCCCCGAGTCTGACTCCTAGAGAGCCCGACCTAAGGCACTGTCTCACAGGCCTGTGGGGATTCAAGGAGGCAAGCCCTGGAAAGCCCACAGAACGGAGCAGTGAGCAAGTCCGTGAGCATTTGTTGAGTTGAATAATACTTTGTCCATTTTGTAAATAAAAATATATAAGAATAAAAGTTAAAAGAACATCCATAACTACATAAACTTGTTTTTCTAAATTATGTTGAAAACAAAATTCAAAAGAAAGTAAACTTATTTAATGCCATTTCTTTTTATGACAAGAAAAATCCTATTGTGTGTGGTTCTGACTGCCAGCTGTGCAAGAGGAAAAGCGATGAAATCAAGAACTATACATAGTGAAGTCTTTTATTTTGTCCTTATTTTATATTGAGTATGTTATTCTACAGATCAGTGTGACACATATTGAGATGAGAGAGACAAGTGGTTTTATCACCCTATGTCTTTCAGGAAACCTAGGGGCTGTTTGATTTCTCACATTTCCTCAGTTCTGAGTCTTACTGCAAATATAGCTGGCACAAAACCTCTTAGATCTCTGCAACCTCACTGGCACCGAAGAAATAGACACACAGATATCTGGGATATTGCCTTGCCCCGCCTCTCAGGCCATTCGCATAACCATTCAGCCCGGGTGGCTTCTTCCTGAGTGAACTGCCTTCACCTTCAACCCTGCTCAGCTGCGGTTTTTTCTCACAATAGTGTTCCATTCTCTAAATATGAAGGAGACAACAAATTCAATGTCTAAACTCCACCAATCATTTTTAAATAATTTACTTCTGAGATCACTTTTAAAAAGCAACTTAAAAATAAAAAACACAACAATCTAAAGGAGGTCACCTTCAGCTCCAGGTGCGGAGGGCACTCTTGGCAGAGGCCTTTGCGTTCATTTCCCTCCTGTGCAAATATGCGTACAGATCCCATAGAAAGAAGCACAATTACCAGCCTCTACCAGATCAGTCTCCTTAAATTGAATGTCAAAGAAATGTCCTGGGAAGTCATTTACATGTAGCCCACTCCTCGCCCCTCTCAGATGAACTATATCAATTCACAGGGGAGCAAAACCTTCTCAGAAACACATTTACATTTACATAAAGTGGAGTGGAAAACAATTGTGTTTCTCTGAGAGAAAAACGACAGGTGCATCAAGGAGTCTTCTACCTTTTCATGGGATACTCAGAACTCTGCTTACATTTGTGGAGAGGATGCTTGGAAAGGCAACGCTGATTATTGCCAGCAACTGTTTGAACCATACCCGAAGGCTTTCCCCTTTTCCCTTCTTACAAGTACTCCTTGCTTAGTTTTAGTATATGTTGCCCCTAAAAAGGAAAAAAAAAAAAAAAAAGTATCGTGTGGCAAAACTTTCATCTTAAAAAGGTTCCTCAGAACATTTCCCCTCTCTTAAGTAAAGATTAAACATTTAGCCCTACCCAGTTTGGCTCAGTGGATGGAGCATCAACCTGTGGACTGAAGGGCCCGGGTTTTATTCTGATCAAGAGCACATGCCCAGGTTATGGGCTCCATCCCCAGTAGGGGGTACACAGTAGACAGCCAATTAATGATTCTCTTTCATCGTTGATGTTTCTATCTCTCTCTCCCTCTCCCTTCCTCTCTGAAATCAATAAATATATATATATTTTTTTTAAAAAAAGATTAAACATTTGGCTCAGCTGATGTGGCTGAGTGTTTGAGCATCGACTTATGAACCAGGAGGTCACAGTTTGATTCCCAGTCAGGGCACATGCCCAGGTTGTGGGCTCCATCCCCAGGGAGGGGCATGCAGGAAGCAGTCGATCATGATTCTCTCTCATCGTTGATGTTTCTATCTCTCTCTCCCTCTCCCTTCCTCTCTGAAAACAATAAAAATATAATTTTTAAAAAGACTGTACACAATGATTTTATAAAAGACACTGAATAAATACTATTATCTACATGTGACATTCATTTACACTATATCTTACGATCTATTGACATAAAGCAGTTTATGGGTCAATATCACTGGCCAAAGGCAGAGATAGAGGTCAGATTCCAGCCATCTGGAAATCTACTATCACTGGGCTAATGCACGAGCCTTTCACCTCTACAGATCTGGTTTCAGCTTCATCAGTTAAAGCTGAGTTGGGTGGTCTTGTCTTACCCACATTAAAGACTCATTATGCAGTTTTGCCTCACAAAGCACCACTGGTCATGGGCATCCATTAGGATAAGCCAACCTTAGGGAAAAGTCCAGTTTCCCAGACAGGCCTCCCTCTCTGATCACTTATTCCCTGCTCTGGCTGACCCTGGACAAAATTAAGCAGTACACAGTTATTATGGGGTTACTCTCAGTCTATAAGTCAATGGTGTAGAATGGAAATAGACCGAGGAATGGAACAAGAGACAAAAGACCTGGGTCCTCATCCCAGTTAGCCTTAAGCAAGTCACTAAGTCTCTGTGGCTCAGGATCTTCATCTGTAAAATGGAGCTGAAAACCACCCCTACATCGTGAGTGTTCTTGGAAGGATAAAAAGGGCTCTGGCTATGAAAGCCATAAGTCATTTGTAAATGACAACCACTATTTTGGGGGGTCCCTCCCTTCTTCGACATCCTACATTTTCCACATGTGCCTCCCCATTTACAGAGACCCAGTGCCCTCTGATTACCTCTGCTCTTACCCAAGTCCAGGCTGTTATTAATCCTACACCATGGGCCTTTGCTGCCTGCTGCATCCCAGTAAGATTTCCCTGCTGATTTCCCCTTCCCACAAAATGCTAGGTGTCAAGCTGAGAACCTGCTACCCCTGTGCTAACAGAGAAAGTGCTGCCCTGCCAAGCACTTATTAGAGACCCTGAATTTTCCAAAGCAAGTTCAATATTGGCACAGGAGGACTAGGAACTCACAGAAAATAAAGGTACAACCCTTGTCGCTTTTCAAAACAAGAAGAGGGCCTAATGACTTCATACCACTCTGGGCCCAGGCCTAGAAATCCAGGGCCAGCCCAGTCCTGGGAGAAATAAAGATGACTTCCATACTTCCAGATCCCAAACTCCTGTGAACTGTCTGCATCCCCAAACCACAGGAAACTCTGTAGACGGCATGTCTCACCTGCGATCATAAGAGATTGGCCTCAACTCGGAACTTTCTACCATTGCCAAGTGGATTGTTATTCCCTTTACTCCTCTCATATTACCTCAGATACATTGATCTGTTAAATTGGAACCAAAGACTCTTTTAAGCTAGTTCAAAATTATCCTCTTGTGGCTTCCTGATAAATATAACTTTTTTTAAAAAACCCGAAGAGATTTCTCCACATATCCCTCAATGCTTCTGAGGCACTTTTCTTCGGCCACAATTTGGTTTATTCTCAGGAAATTCAAGCCAGGATTAATATGGTCCTGAACCAAAATTTTAGAGGCACTCATGTTGCCCCCAAATCATATTAAGGTAAGTGTCTGTTTCACTGAACAGAATTATTTTTATATAGGGCCCTGCGTGGAATGCCCCAGCTGCCACATTCCCCTTCCCTCCCTAGTTCCCAGAAAGAACAATGCATTCCAGGTCATCCTATGGGGGCAAAGCTCTTGGGACAAAAGAAAAAACTCTCCAACTCCCTCACCTCAGCCCGACCCACCCCAAACATACACCCACTGCTAATCCATGTTTCACAAATGAGGTCATTTCTCAGAAGACATTAAGAGTCAAAAAAATTCACAAAAAGCAATCCAAAGTAATGCTTTAAAGCCTGGTGAGGAAGCAGGCGGCAGGTTCAGGTTCAGGGCTGGGGAGGGGTGATGCAGGGGGCAGGAGAAGAGGAGGTGTTAGGGCTTCTCTTGCATATTGAGCAGCAAACAGAGCTCCCCACCCTCCATCTTCCTTAGCCAAGGAAGGGGCTTTGGTTTTGTCTTTTGCTTATTTCTAAATAACAGTTTACATACAATATTATATTAGTTTCAGGTCCACATAGTGATTAGACATTTATATATCTTACCAAGTGATCACCACAGGAAGTCTAGTACCCATCTGGCACTATACATAGTTATTACAATATTATTGCTTATATTCCCTGCGCTGCACTTTACATCCTGTGACTATTTTGTAACCAGTATTTTATACTTCTTAATCTAGCTGAGGGCTTTATTGAACATTAAAAAAAAAAATAAAGTGACTGAAAGCCTATTAAAATTTTAGATTTTTACATCTCCAGCCCCCAGAAATAGATCAATAGGTCGGGACTTGGGACTTGCATTTTTAACAAGTACCACAGGTTATTCAGAAGCAGGTGACCAGAGAAGCTCACCTTAAGATTTTCTGGCCATTGACTTCATGAAATAGAGCAAAACCTGCAGGGAGTGGCTTGGAAGTGAAGATGCTGGGCTTTCTGAATGGGTCTCTCATAGGCAGGCATGATCCCTGGGAAAGGTGTGTGTGAAGATGCTCAAAGAGAAGGTTGTGACTTGAGAAAATCAGCTGACGTGATTGCTACACTTCATGTATGCATAAAAGGAGATGCTACGGTGCTTAACCATTACTTATAGAGGGCTTTAAAAATGTATTCTTTGATCCCTGCCCACTTCAAAATTGGACTTAGGACAAAAAAAATGTCCCAGACCAATGCCCATAAGTAATAGCAATGAACAGCTGTGAAGAATGACTTTATCTTGCCTCAAAGTGAGTTGATATAGGCATTTCCACCAACCTTGCAGAAACACCATTTCTGTATTTTTATTTAGTCCCATAGATAGAAGCAATGTTTTTACACTGTGCTTTGTGTTATACAAGGAGGGGATACTTAAAGCAGCCCTATAATTTTTTAATATAAAATAAATATCTACACTGCCCACTCTATTCTCTTGACCATCTCAAAACAGAATACTTTCGTATGGATTTCTTTTTGTGGAACTCTGTTTTGAAAGCTATTTTTCAATATTCCAAAAAGACATTTCTAGTATTCCAAAAAGGAACTCTTGCATTTCTCTGAGTTAAGACCATATGGGCCAATATTGAATACTGTCAGTTACTTGAGGATGTTAAGAATCTTTTCTTAAAAGATACAGAGGTCCTTGATAGCAAGCCGTTGGGGAAATCTCCCTGCAGAGGAGCAGCTCACTCTTCAGCTGTATCCTGGCAACTAAAGGTGGCTTAATCAAGACTTAATTCATTTCCCAATTAAAAGCCTTTATAAATGTTCTGCTCAAGAGCTATCTCTGGAAGCACAAATCACTACATCTGTCATTGAATCACATGCAATGTCAGGTTGAATTTTTGTTTTTTAATGATTTTTATTTTGGTCGCAAAAAATAATAATAATAATAAGGCAAGAAAGAGCACAAGAAAGAAAAATGAGCACATTCTAAAAACCAAATAAGCTGTCTCCCAAAAAAGCATGACTTTCTTGGTTGTTTATCATATGCTCGAGTGATTTGCATATTGTTATTTCAGGTGGAACTTTCCATTGCATTTTCATTCTCTCAAGAGGCTGTTGGTACCACCTCCACATTCTTGTTGCTATGGAAACCATGTAGGACAAGGAGCAAAGGCAATAAGGCTTTAAACAAAAATATTAACAAAGGGATCATCTGGAGAGAACATGAAAATTGCTTTCCATCAAGCAAAAATATATTGGGAAAAAATACCAACATTTATAACCTGCCCTAAACAAATAATTACCTAGCAATAAAGATACTTTCACCATCTTTGTTGAACTGATCTTATTCTTAAAACCTGAATAGCAATCATAGAGTATATGTTATACAGCCTGAATTTTATTTACTTGCCCTCTCAGGTGTCAAAGCCTTTAGCTTGTCTCACATAAAAAGAGATTGGTTTAAAATTTGCCATGCTAAATTGGTAAAAATCATTCTAGATTCCTCACATTCATGCAGAAGTTTCTATGGCTCAAGTTATCAAAAGTGGTAGTGAACCTAGAAGTCATTATACTCCGCTTTGAAATGCGTATGTGACCTCCGAAAACCATCTTAAACTCTAAAAAGTTGTTCCCTCCTCTGGAAAATAAGATGACACCACTTACAATCTAATAAAAAGTTTGGCACATGGTTGGCATTGAATAGACGCCAGCTAGCACGGTGGCATTGAAGCTGATTGCCTCAGCACACTCCAAGTGAATGGAGGAAACTGATTAGAGGATCGTAGTGGGTGGCCAGACAGTTGAGAGAACAGTATCCAAGCCTGGTATAAAAACTGCTGTGAATAATCCATAAAGTGGGTTATCCATAGGATCAAATACTGACTATCCATGGAAAAGAGCTTCCCCCCCGCATCCAAGATAAAGGCCCTGGTGGACCCAATAATTCCAGATTGTGGTTTGACACCGAGCACTGGCAATGCTCAAGCCCACAGCTCAACTATTCAGAGCACAGAAATATCACATTATGATATCCGCCCTGTGGCAAAGGCAATTTGAGAGCCTTGCACACTCTTCCCCCTTCTCCACCAGCATCCAGACTGCTAAATATTTGGTGCCAGTGGTTACAGTTGATTCCATTTCCAGAAATGCAAGGCAGCTGGAAAATATTCTCCTCCTAGGAAAAAAACCTACACTGTTACTATCTCGTCAGTAACCACAGGAAACCATGATGAGACATATAGAAATCGATTGTCATGCAATGTAAAGCACACAATTCACCAAACCCCAAACAGGAAAAACGTCCATGTTGGAACTATGACATGAATTTACCCACAATTCACATTGTCATGTGTTATTTCTGGCTATAGTGAAAACTGCTCCCTTTTCTACAAGTGTAGCTGGGTGAATTTAGACTTTGTGGGTTTTTTGGGGGTTTTTTTGGTTTTTTTTTTTTTTTTTGGGGGGGGGGTAATGTAAACTTAAGTTTGTTAATGTAAAAATTCCTTCCTACTCAACTTCTTTAATTATTTTACCAAAAATGAGAAAATAAGCTGACTCTGACCCTCACACTTCCGCTGCCCTCTATTTTTATCATGTTAAATGAGTTGGAGAATTCATTCAAAAGGTTTAAATAAATCACACTTAGCTCCATTTTTTAAATCTTTCAACTTAAATTAACAGTCTTGGCAAGAAAACCTCTGTTGGTAGGAATCTACAATGTGTCCTAAAATGTGGTAAGCATTTTTTTACATTTTCTTGTTAAATCCTCACAACAATACCATGAAGTAAATATGTTGCTATTTTACAATGGAAGAAACCAAGGCTAGGAGAGCTAAGTTACTTGCCTAAGGCTATAAAACTAAAATTGATTAAGCCAGGATAGACCTTTTTATTTCAATCCCAGTGCTCATTCTTCCACCAGGACATCTAATTGAACTTATCCAAAAGTCAAAAGTCCAGTTTTCCAGTAACTTGATTAAGAGTCATCCTTACTGCCCTCACCATTTTGGCTCAATGGATTGAGTGTTAGCCTGAGGACTGAAGGATCCCAGATTCATTTCTGGTCAAGGGCACATACCCAGGTTGTGGGCTTGGTCCCCAGTAGGGGGCTTGCAGGAGGCAGCCAATCAATGATTCTCTCTCATCATTGATGTTTCTATCCCTCTCTCCCTCTCCCTTCCTCTCTGAAATCAATAAAAATATATATTTTTTAAAAAGAGTCACCCATACTTATCTTTGATTGCTATGATGATACATTATTTTTTCTTCCCCAAGTCTATATTAATGGTTCCAACTCTGGGAAGCTTTTTTTAATTATTATTATTGATTTAAGAGAGAGAGATTTGTTGTTCTTCTTATTTATGCAATCATTGGTTGATTCTTAGATGTGCCCTGACCAGGGATCGAACCCACAACCTTAGTGGATTGGGGAGACTGCTCTAACCAACTGAGCTACCCGCCCAGGGCAGGGTAGCTTTTTTAACACAGATGCATAGGCTCCCACCCTCCGGGGTGAGAATCAGGCATCCTATATATAGTTTTAAAGTGCACCACATAGTTGAAATGTGTAGCTAGGATTGAAAACCACAGCTAAAAATATAAAATACAATATTTTTTTCTGAATCTAAAAAGTCATTGATTGCAAGTCACATCCTGATTTCAAAGACATTAAAATGGGAACAACAGTTAAAAATAATACGATGTCAGAGATTGTGGGACCCATCCTAGTTTCAGGGGTGTTAAAATATGAAAAAATGTACATTTCAGAATTGTTTAAAAAGAGAGAGAATTTGTCAAATAGGGTGAAGAAAGGTAAGACATGAGGTTGGGCTACTCGATTACATAAAACAGAGAAGTTAGAATAAAATGATCTCTAATAAGTTAGAATAGAATAAAATGACATCTTTTGTATATAATGCTTTGTGATTTGATGATTTTATATTTGGTACCCAACAGTTCACTTGTCTCCTTAATATGGAAGATCAGAATCATACATAGTACATCATCCCCCAAAAAGTCAGTCAGTCACATGCAGTCCAGAAGCAGAGCAGTTGGAAATGGAAGAAGATAAATAGCCTCTTTCAACTATGTTAAGGATCAGGGGCAACCTCCCCCCTCCAGCCCACTCCTCAGAGCTCAACATCCCCAGGACCTATTCCACCATTTCTGTCCCACCAAGATTAGCAACAGCTAATATATGATTAGCAGCAGAAAATATATGCTGGGAAGCAAAAACTTCAGCCATATTAGTTTCTTAAATGTGACTTTTTGATGGTTCTAAGATAAAATATGAGCAAAAGCCTTGTAAAATACATTTCTCGTGCCCCTTCCCCCCGCCCCCCCCCCCCCAAAAAAAAGAGATAAAACCAAAGTGATTACTTCAAAAACAGGGTCTAGTGTCTGGACAGTTTTCCATGTCAACAACAGTGGACATTCGCATCAGTTCATCAGTGGACATGTTAACCAACAACAGTGGACATGTTAACCAACCCATGATTTCTGAACCTGAGGTTGTCTACCTAAACAGAGAAGCAGAAAATCAAGTGAGGAAGACCTGGGCCATGTCCTACGGGGAAGGCAGGCAATGCTATATGCGTGAAATCAAGAGGGAGTGAGCCTGGTCAGCTTCACTCAGAGAGCTCCACAGGAAGGAAGATTAATAGGCAATACAAAGTCCCACAGAGAATAAAGCACTCACATACCTCAATTGCTGTGTTAGCTAAAATATTAGGTTGAACCATGTGAAGTTGTCATATAATTCAGTATATTAGGAGAAGAGGAGAGTTCCAAGTTGATAATTATTCAGGAGTTGTGAACTCCAAAAGTCATCAATAGGAAGGAATTTCCAATTTGGGTTCAAAGAAGAAACTCACTGGTGCTGGAGTCACTCCCTCTTCCTATCCAGTGTGATAGCATGCTGGCAAAACAGGAAATGAGCTGCCTCTCAGACGAAAGGAGAAATCCCCTGGGAGACTCGATGACTTCTTTCTCCAGCTGATAAAAGATTATAGTCTCAAGTCTGTGGTTCCAGATGCTCCTTTCCCTAAAGCTCACCTCTCCAATGACATGAATCATGCTTTCCACAGAAATGGCATCCTGTTCTTCTTACTCACACTCCGCTGTTCAGTTTGGTCACCCAGGATATGAGATAATAAAACTACTGAAATTAATCTGTTATACAAAACAAAGAAAGCTCCTTGGGTCTTTCAGAAAGGAGCAGCAGAGCAATTTGTTTTCTCCCATGACATCCAGTGAGGCCGCCTTCTGAAAGTGTGTTCTTCAATCTGGCTCTTCCAACTATTTCATAGCAAACCTGTGGCTCAACATTCACATCAGTTCATCTTCCCAGCTGTCCCCTGGGCAGTCAGCTTATACTCCGCCACATTCCCCTTCTCTAAACACACAGTACGTGTTCCTGATATTTCACTGGGTTTGCCATTCTGAAACTAGGAAAGTAGATTATATTAGTGTACCAAGGAAATGTGAAGGAACCCAATGAGCTGTGAATCTTTTGACTAGAATCCCAAAGTACATGCATTAGGTTAACTACCATCAGTCTCAGATTTTCTTGTTTCCTTCTGTTCCCCCATATTTTCAACACTGTCTCAGACTGCTCCCTTACGGTCATGGCTAATTAAATGAGAATATTCTAAATGAAGGAAATTGAACTGGAAGCTTTTAAAATTCCCTTCTCATCATCTAATTATATGAGTAGCATTTATGGGCAGCCTAACTCCAGCTAATTCACTCTCTGAATCTTCAGCTTTCATACAATTTGAACATCAAACCCTAAAACCACAGGGTGGGTATTTTCCACTGCTCTGGTGACATATTCAAGTTTCCCTAAAGCATGTTCTGCCAGTAGACTGCTTTAAGGCTAACCCGGGTAGCCAGAAAGTCTTCAAAAACCACATTCAAATGACTACTGTTGTCCTCCCTACTTTGAGCATTCCAAGATTTTCATCTTCAATGGCTCCAGATAGAGCCACTCAAATTAAACATGGTTGAGGAGAGAAAACTTGACAGGAAATTATAGGGTTTCTGTAGTCTCCCTAAAATTCTGGCTCCCTGGCATCCCATTACACTAGACAACATTACCTCTGTATCCAGCAAATATATAAGAGAGCTTTACAGTGACAGAAGATTCATCCTTCAATCCATCCATCAAATTTTCCCACTTGTACTCCTCAACATCTTGCCAACCATCCTTTCCCATTTCTACATCTACATTCTTAATAGGGGTCCTGCTGACTTACCACAATGTCCTTTCAATAAACCCAAAAAGAAAGACTAGGAGGAGCCACTGTCAAAGCAGCCATATCTGCTTAATTGCACCAGGGAAGATTCTTAGATAGCATGTCATAACTCATACTGGATGAAGCAAAAAATCCATGGGTAGAACTAACTTCAGAGGTCAAATGATGTCATCATCATTTCAACTCTCCACTGTGTGGATTTCATTCTTACCTTCACCTTCAGAATCCCCAAGAAGCAGGTCATTTGCATAATAAAGTAAGTTTTCCCCCAGCAACAAAGAGGTCTGAGCAAAATGGCCTGGAAGGAGTCAGTGCTCAGGGGCAGAGGGCTTGGTTGTAATCTCAGCTCCTCTGTTGTGTGTCTTGAACAATTTATTTCACCTCATCGGTAGAATGTCACTTCCTCTGTGAAACTTTTTCCAACTACCTTCTCCTTCTTCATCAAAGTAGTCATTTTCCTCCCAAATACTCACAATATGCTGTATGGCACTTATCCTGACCAGATTCTGAAATGGTAGCTTTTGGAGAACAAGAATTGTCTTTTTTTTTTTTTTTTTTTTTTTTTTTTTTTTTTTTGTAGGACACAATGGGTACAGAATATTCCATTCACTGGGAGGATCAGAAGATCTCCATCTAATCTTTGAAGTCACATGATATATATATTATCATTCCACCCAAATCCAGATTTATCCTTGCCTGGCTTGTCCAACCCCCTCTGTGTCCTTCCCTTCTCTGGAGCAGCTTCCCAAACCCAGTCTCCACCTTTGAGATTTTCTGGACTAACTTCTACCCATCTCCACATCCAACTCCCATTCCTCTGTGTAACCATATTCCATATGATCCCGAGTACTCCTTCCATTGCTCATAAGGGTTAAAAATGCCTGACATGTGGCCTGATCTTGCCAGTCTTTCAGAGTTTTCTTTATGTTTGTTTTGTTTGTTTTGTTTTAATTGATTTCAAAGAGGAAAGGAGAGAGAGATAGAAACAATTTATTTCACTGACGATAAGAGAGAATCATTAATTGGCTGCCTCCTGCCCGCCCCATACTGGGGTTCAAGCCTGTGCTCTGACTGGGAATCGAACGGTGAGCTCCTGATTCATAGGTCTACACTCAACCACTGAGTCATGCAAGCCTTGCGTAAGTCTTTCAGTTTTAAGCCTTCATGTTTGACTACTGCAAGAATCCTACTCCCACTTGGCTTGCAAGGTGCTGTATGGATCCATCTACACAGTGCCCTAAGCATATAGCTGTCTCATAGATGTTTTTAAGGATAATGAATGGTAATGACATTCTGACTGAATATGTTATTCTGTAGTATATGCTCATACTCCAGATGAGCACAAAATTCTATTTAAAATGTGTAATCTGGTGAGTCTCCATAGGAGAAGGCAGCCAACAAATGTATAGAGGGTGGCAGGGCTGATAGTTTGAAAGAACATAGTCAATATAATCATATAACGATATATATTTGGAAAATGTCAAAAAATTAACTTATTTTAAACATACTATACCTTTCATTCATGGATACTTGGCACCATATGAGTCTTTTCTTACCTTCATGACACCCTTTGATTTCACAGGTATGGCTACTAAAGTTCAAAGAGGTTAAGTTACTTCTCCAGGGTCAAACAGCTAGGACACAGTGGGTAAACTTGAACTCAGGGCCAATCTTCACAAAGAGGCAGTCATGTGATGGGCCCAGCCTTCTGTGATTTGCACTCCGTCATTCTCCCTCCCTCCTTGATCTCAATGGGGAAGGGCCTTGAAACTTCAGAAAAAAACTTTTTGTCTTATAAAATGGGGTGAGAAAGACTCTTTCTCTAATAGTAAATAATAATAATAATAATAATAATAATAATAATAATAATATATTCTGTAGGGGGGCTAAGGTGCAACTAACACTCAGTCTCACAGAACAAACCCCAACACCCACCTCCTTCCCTATGCTGAAGAGCCTACAAGCCTCCTGGTTTCTGCCCAGAAAACAAAGCGATTGGTTGCCCTGGCAGCTCTCCTGGTCTCCCAGGCTCTGCTCACTGGCCTCTGAGAAGCTGGACAACCTATGTCAGTAACTCCTCACTTAGTGTCCTCTAAGTTTTTGGAAACTGTGACTTTAAGTGAAATGACATAACGAAACCAATTTATACCTAATTGATATAAACAAGAATTAAGTTTCTATGGCACATTTCTGGTCTCAAACACATCTCCAAATCCTAAATAGAGACCCAAAACACTTTTAACATTAAACATTGAAATAAATTGTTAACAAAAACAAATAAGATCATTCTTTTCCAACCTGCTTATTCCAGGTCAGGGTCCTGGGTAGCCCAGCCTCTCCCGGCAGCTCAGGGCATACGGCGGGCACCCACCCCGAACAGGGGTCTGTCCCGCTGCAGTGCCACTCACACCCACGCTCACTCTGACTGGGACCATGTAGACATGCCAGCTCACCTCACAGCACATCTTTGGAATGTGGGAGGAAACCAGAGACCTGGGAGAAAACCCATGCAGACATGGGAAAACCTGAAAACTCCACACAGACAGTGGCCACCTGCCTGAAATGCATGCTTTTTTTTTCATCAATATTACAACCAAACAAGATTGAATGCAGCGAGGTTATTCGAAGACCTGCTGTACTTCTGAGCACCCCCTACATGCCAGGCGTATTCCAGACAATGTTGCTAGTTTTTCATTACCATGAGGTCATCAGAGAGCTGAGTGGTAATTAACAGGTTATCTGAGCCTCATCTGGTAATGGCAATTCCTTTGAATCAATAAAATCTCATTTTTACAAATATAACCTGGCATGGTGCACTCCCCCTTCGTGACTTGCAATTCAACGTCTCGTTACACACTACGTTTTGTGTAACGATTTTTGAAGAGCGGCTTACATCATCCACTCCTCGATGTTCAGAATCACTTTCAAGAAAAAGCTTTGGGGTAAGATTTCACACTTGGCAAATTTAAGCACCACCGTGGAGGCATAGAAAGCAGAAACAAAAATAGTTTTCAGGGCAAATTAGGTCATGAGTTTTGTTCGGCTATGGAACTGGCCTCACAGAGCCCTTGCTGGGAAAGTTGTAAACAAAAGGAAGTGCTCGTGGCAGAGGTCCCGCAGAGTAGGCCCAGCCCCAAAGCAAGACAGCCTGAGACGCCATCAGGTAGCAGTCCCAGCTGCGGCAGAAGGAACATTCCCTGACAGGTTTTTGCCTAAGGAGAGGGCAAAATACAGTCAGAACAAGTAAAGCACTAGCATTTCTAAATCACAATTTTTAAAACTCCTAGTTCAGCAGTCGGCAAACTCATTAGTCAACAGAGCCAAATATCAACAGTACAACGACTGAAAATTTTTTTGAGAGCCAAATTTTTTAAACGTAAACCTGTTCTAACGCCACTTCTTCAAAATAGACTCGCTCGGGTTGTGGTATTTTGTAGAAGAGCCACACTCAAGGGGCCAAAGAGCCGCATGTGGCTCATGAGCCACAATTTGCCAACCACAGTCCTGGTCTTGTCAACTAAGACTCTTTTGATTTGCAAAGGGCAGGCTCTTTAGCAGATAAAAGATTTTTCTGAGGTTCAAGTGCCAAAATCCTAAGTAATCAATATATAAAGCTTATCCATAAATCATGTCTTTCTGGGTGGGAATGGAGTGCTGAGAAATGAGAGAGGAGAGCAAAAGTATTTATTATTACCATTCTCTTCAGCCCTGCCCTACAATAGCCCCAGCTGCCAGACTCCCTGCCCACCACCGCCTCACCCCCTTCCCTATATGCATGCTCTCTCCCAACCCTCTGCCCCACACACTGCCTCAGTTACATTCTGTGGAGGGTCCCTGAGCAGAGGGGCCTGTGCTTGAAAGCCCATGCAGGAAGTTTTCCTAGAGACTGTTCACCAGCCAGGGCCAGAGCCTGTGACAGTCCCACCCCCACAGCCTGGGTGTAGAAGGGCAAAGAGAGGGCCAACTGACCTGAAGGGGTCTCCTGGTTGGAGCAGGAAGGACATAGTGTGTGGAGTGGGACTGGGGGTGAAGGGCTGGTGGAGAGAGGCCAGGTGGACACAGCAGCAGAATTCAGGAAGGATTAAGCCAATAGGCCCTTAAAGGCCAGAGGGCCAAGGACATCTCATTAAGTGCTCACCCACCACAGCCAGATGATTCCCCCAACCCATCCTGCAAATGCTGCCAGCCCTTCCTGTGGGTGAACTTAGATGACACCTGCAGGATGAGGAGGGGGCAGAACTCTGCCGATGACTGGATTTAGCAGGAAATGACTGGTCCCTGCAAACTAGACTGTTTCCCTTGAATCTACGAGATTAAATTTTCAAATACCAAGGAGAATAAGTTCCAACTGCTTGTGAATCTCTTACCCATTATCCTATGTAATAAAAGGCTAACATGCAAATCAACCAAACAGCAGAACTACCAGTCACTATGATGCACGCTGACACCAGAGGGCAGACACTCAACACAGGAGCTGCCCCCTAGTGGTCAGTGCCCTCCCACGAGGGAGCACTGTTCAGCCAGAAGCTGGGCTCACAGCTGGCAAGTGCAGCGGCTGTGGTGGGAGCCTCTTCCGCCTTTGCAGCAACAATAAGGATGTCCGACTATAGGCTTAGGCCCATTCTCCACATAGAGTAGGCCTAAGCTGGCAGTCAGACATCCCCTGAGGGCTTGTAGACTGCGAGAGGATGCAGGCCAGGCTGACTCCCCTCCCCACAAGTGCACAAATTTCGTGCACTGGGCCTCTTGTATCCATTATAAAGAACTATTAATTAAGCCAGCAAAAATGTTAGCTTTCACCAGAATAGTAAATAAATCCAGAAAAGAAGTGAGAGGGAAATCTGTGATATTATTCCTTTTTAATTTCTACAACACAAAATAATATAAACTATAGTAGCATTAGAACACTTGGAAATTTAAGCCATAATCCCATCTTGGAATACCTGTCATTTTTTTCATTTTCCTGGTATTAAAAGGTTCTATTGCAAGAGCTGGCTTGAATATTTAAATTAAATCTTCAAAATAAATGAGGCAAAGCATTTCAAAATGCAAATCTGATCGTGTGGATTCTCTCCAACATGTTACTCATGAGAGAGGGAGCTGACCTGCTTTGCTCACCAGAGTAATCCCAGCACCCAGCAGGGAGGCTGGCTCACCCCCGCTTTTGCTGAATAAAAATAAAAGTAAATGAATTGATGTAATGATGATACTACTATAATAACCTGGTTATTAATTAACAGGAAAGGAGTAAAGGGGAGACTAGATAACATAGGCCTGACATTTGTACAACTTTGCCAGGAAGCTGCAGTTAACATTCTCCAAGTCTGTTCCCTGCAGATCACTGGTAGAATGGACTGAACAATAGACGCATGCCCAGTAAGGTCTGGGTGATGTGAGAAGATGCTTACCTGTCAGTCACAACTGGGAGGGACTTAATTGGCCAGAGTAGGTGTGGCCGCTGCAAGGGCATGAAATCTGAGATACTTACCTCCTGATCAAAGAGAATTCCTGTCTTGCTCTCTGTTGTGCTCCCAGCCCTCTTGCTCTCTTGGGATTCCTGTTGCAGTGGGCGTGCTCCCCTGCATTTGCCCACATGGCTCACAGCTATGGGGGACCCACACATGGACGGTGATTAGCCTGATGCTAGGTGGGACCCAGCTCCACCATGGAACACACACTCTGGACACTGGCTGTGCTTTGGACTCTACTGAAGCCCCAGCTGCACATTTTCTAGTACTGGTTTAAAGACAATGGGGCTTTGCAAACCGAGGGGTGTGAGTTTACACACCACACACACACACACACACACACACACCAAAAAAACAAAAACAAAAACAAAAAAAACCTCATTTTCCCATGTGAGTTTTAGAAAATTCCTTTTCTGAAGATATTGCAAGAACCCCACTCCCACTAACTACAGAGGAATTCCTCCAGCAGCAATGACATTGGTGAACCAACTCTCTCATCCTGGCTTTGAACCCCTGTAACTACAGAAGTCACATCTACTTTCCAGATGAAGGATGACAAAGAACCGCTTGAGTTTCAGTGTTTAAACTGATGAATCTTTGCAGTAACTAAGAAATGATTTAATGTTTCTGTTCTATTAATTGCAGTTATACTCTCACAAATATATATCGATATATATATATATATATATATATATATATATATATATATATATATATATATATAGAGAGAGAGAGAGAGAGAGAGAGAGAGAGAGAGAGCTTATTTAATAGAGTTCTTGATCTCTGGAATCCAATTTATAGGCTTGAAAGTTTGAGCTTAGAACTGAGGAAATTTGCTAGAGTAGGGACAGGTATAATTCCTTTATGTTGCAATTAAAATTTATGGAGCTGGCTTTGCTTTGTTCCGAAGGAGAAATACATATGGAAAGAACATTCCATTAAAATACTTAAACGCAAATGAACACACTTCCTTTTTTTCTTTTTTCCAGATTGGTTGGCAGAAGAATTAATTTATGTCCATGACAAAACCTTTCCCCTGAAAAAGAGTAGCAAAGGCATACCCTTTTGGTTTTTATCTCCTGATCATTTGGTCATCTCTATACATTGTGTTGCACAGAAACATTTTTATAGATTTATGACTATCTATGTAAACACCTTTTACTCCAACAGTTCTCACATTATCAGCAATTGAAAGAATTTGAGATTCTCAATTCTCTACAAAATATGAGCAAAAATCCTGCAAATTCTGCTTCCTCGCCTGCCCAAATCTCTCACGTGGTAATTTAAAAGTCTTTATCAGCATCACCATGAACCACATAACAACCTAGCCTTCCTAAAAGTAAATGCACAGGGGGGAAATTCCTCTCAATGATAAGCAAACAGCAATTATTATTCCCTGTTATTAAAATGCTCTCAGTTAATTGCACAGATACCGGCAGAGAGATTACCTTAAAAGGCTAGATACCGCAGGGGAGTCAGAGTTTTGAACCTTCTGGTCTAATTTAGAGGACAGTTTACAGAGAGATTCAGTAAATATTTGTGAGGAACCATTAACATTGAGTAAACAATTCAATGCCTGCAAAGAAAAATGCATTTAAATAATTGTGAAAGAATCTTCTTTGATAAATGCTGAAAAGGAATTATTTTGAAATGAAAGCAGCCTAAATACATTCACCGAAGAATACTACCAACCACATTTTCTAAGCTTTCTTTGTTGTATACACAGTTTATCATTCTGGACTGTATTTATAAGAAGCACATGTTCAAAAAAAAAAGAAAGAAAGAAAGAAAGAAAAGAAAAGAAAAAAGAAAAAAAAGCTGCTGTTTTCACTCAGGGATTATTTTACAGGGAATTCAGAGAGCTCAGCCCTTTCTTAGCATTTTTCCTGTTTCAGTCCCAAGAGACCTGGAATTTCACCGTTTGTCCTGTGTGCTGATAACATACCACTTGCCAAGATTTGATCCTGTACTTCCATTGACAGAGTGGAGGAGGAAAGAGCCAGGAATTGAGGGCGTTCTGAGGTTCCTCTTTGCCTCCAAAGGACAGAGAACGCTACCCAGTGAAGATGAAATAACCTGGAAGGCTTCCTGGCCAATTAAAATCTGACTTTGATGAAATATTTTGTTTAAAGAGAAAAATGGTGTCTCTCTGGTGGAAACCTTTTGGGACAGCTGCTACAGGGGAAGCAGGTGCTTGAGTCTACCCTGAGGGTTTCAGAAATATTAATATTTAAACCTTTCACGTTTCACTCGAGTTCAGGGCCACTTCCTAACGCCCGGAGGAAGACAGAAAAGGAAAATCACAAGCCACAGAGAGGGGGAGAACACCTTCTAATTTGATGGGGGGGGGGGGGGGGGTCTATTGTCTGCATCCCAGCTCAGCCTCTGTTTGCTGTGTGTTCACAAAGGCGCTGCATTACAATTTCAAAGCTGGCTTCTTCCTCTCCCCGTGGCAAAGACATAACATGTCATCAGAAGGCAGGCTTTGCCAGGACCATGATTTGTTTGTCTAGACTGGTCATTGAACTCTGTTTATTACTAAACATCATGTGGAAGTGGCAGCGAATCAAAGGGGTTTCTGGGAACCTGCAAGGCCTGTCTTCCCAAGCACAGCCAGGAAGGCTTGGGGACAGTCTCCCTTCTCTGCGTCCACAGTCCGGAGGGGCCTGCCTTTCCCAGGACCTGGAGGCTGACCATTAGACTAACCTTTCCTCTTTTTGACCCAGGGCCTGACCCCAGGTCGTTTGTAGCCCTCAAGGCCCCTCCCCACCATTGTTCGTGTGGGCAGCCCTCAGAACTCTGTTCTGGGCTATTGCCTGGAGAGGTCAGGAGGAATGACTAATGATTAACATCTGAAAATGGAACAAGAGAGAGAGGAAAATGCTACCCATCATAGCAAAATCTCCCAAAAAGAGCAGAGGATCCAAAAAAAAAAAAAAATGCACATAAACAATAGCTTCTTTTCAAAGTGTAAATGTGGCATTTAAAAGTACTTTTCAGATTTGGTTGTAGAAGGACACGTAATTAGCAGATACACGGTGATCATTTTTATGGATAATTGTTAGCTTAATGTTTAATGAATTTATAAGTTCTCTAAAAGATTTGATCTAAAAGATAAAACCAAATGGAGATTTACAGCTTCCTTTAGAAAATAAGGCATGACTTGATTTTTTAAAAAGTAACTCCGTTGCCTATAAAATTACAATTGCTTTGGACAAATATGGTCTCCCCTGCAACATTTCTGAAATGCATCGATTATGTTAAGGAAGACCTAGGAGCGAAAGATAGCTACCAAGCTCCATAGCCTAAGGATAAAGGTCTCCAGCAGGAAAGGCCGGGGCAACGAATCCACATGAACTTTACACAGCTAACTGGGGGCAGGTTATCTAATCTGTATTTCACTTCGGCCTTGGAATTGAACGCTATTACACCAAAGGGGTGTTTAGCAACATAAAGCAGCACTTTCAAACGAAGTCTAGCTTCTGCATTATGACAAGTCAGTGGCCCTTCATCAGACACAGAAACCTAAAGGGTCAAAACCCGTAGAGACCTAGACCCTGACCAGGGCCTCCTGGCCCTTCCTCACGGACATCTCAGGAGCCCAGCAGAAGACTTGGCCATAGCCCTCTCTCTTCACTCTACCTGCATCCATCCACAGGGTAGAACTAGAGACCCATCAGTCCCAGAGGGTCAGCCACAACTATGGCCTGCAAGTTCCTGACAGTCTGGAGAAATCCAGGGGAAGGAAGGAAACCAAGGCTCCTGGGCCCCATCCTGACCGAGGTCCTTGGGATGGCTTCTGAAACCTCAGGACAAAGAGGACTCAATGGTGCTGCCCCAGTGAGCCTGCCTTGATGCTGTCATACATCAAAGCCAATGAACAGGGGCCTCGGGCTCCGGCCTTGGAGAAAACTGCCTGTGGTAAAGTCAGCTGCTCTAACATTATCAGCATCCCTGTCGTGGAAATTAAAAGGGTTTTGTGATTACAGTAATGAATGCACTGTGTATGTCTAGGAATGTGAATCCTCTTACACAGCTACTCCAATGGTACACCCCAAGGGCCTCTGCTTTTCTTTTCACTCCTCTCCCAACGCTATTTGGAAGGTGCCTATCATGCTGAAACACGGGTTGAATTAAATCGAATACATTCGGTGGAACTTTTAAAACTCCAAAACAAAAACAAAAAAAAGCAAATAGTCATTTTGTCCAAGTTCACACAGCAAGTCATTTTTTTTAAAGGTTAAAAGGGATATCAGATGACAGCAGGAAGAGCAGATGTATGAGAAAGGGTCTCCCCCACCCAATGTGGACATTGATTTTCTCTCTTTTTTTAAAAAGAAGTCTTTGCACAGAGGTACCAAGTTATAATTTAACTCTCGAGTTAACTATAGGTCCCCTTGTCTTTCAAGTCATACAAACACAAAGGGCTTTAATGATCTTTTAACTGAAGCGAGAAGAAACAAGCCATGTGCAAATCACTTCTCCCGCTAACAGCTAACACCGATTCTCCGGCCACTCCAAGACGGGCCTGTGGGACCGTGAGCCACAGCCCATTCGTAAGAGAAGCACAGGGAACTCTCAGCAGTCCAGACAAATTTAAGTTTGATAAACACAGGAAGGTTACTAGCTTGAGAGGTTCTGATTATACAATGAAAACCTGATACACCTGAATAATAAATAATTATTATCCTAAAAAAAGAGAATAGTGGATGTTTAGTTAAGTCAGTTCTCCGTTTCAATTAGACCAAACCTAATGCATAAACATCTTCTTCCACCACAATGAAGAAAATAAAAAAGAAAATCCATGAGCACTCATAATAATCAAGTGGGAAGAGACACCAATAGTTTTACAACGTGCCCCTCAGGAAGGCACGCATCTCTTAAAGGAGACTAACGGACACATGCACTTTATATAGAAACTCACCCTTTAAATGCAACAGAGGACTTAGTCCTTTACAAGGACAGAAATCCTTTTAATGAAGAGGACAGTGAGCTATAGGATTATGAATACCTTTTCTTTATTCTTTTTCATAGTTCCCAAGTTTTTTACACCAAGACCAATTTTTACCTATAAAATTAGAAGAAAAAACTTATTTTTTAAAGTTAAGAAATCCTGTGGTAGACTCTTCAGTGAGAATCATCTGAGCTGGCCCATTCCCTGCCATTCTGTGAATTAGACACAGACAACAGGGGAGACATAGCCCCACGGGAGGCTGCCAACTCAACCCTGGTGCCAAGCACCACACACTGGGCAATCCTGCACTCAGTGCTGTTAGCTGGTTCTGTGGCCCAGATTCCTAGTGCATCACGTTTTGTGTGTGTCCGTTGGCCCCTGCAAGCAGTGTCCTCAATCGTCACACACTGTCCAGGAATGTGGTTCCTGGCCCTGAAATTTCACTCAAAAATCCTGTCTACAGAAGGCACCCAGACAGCTAAGTCTTGAGAAACAGAGAAATTCTCTTTACAGTTCAGCATAAAGGAATACCAGGAGGAGGGGCTTCACCAAATGAACAGAGGGCATGCCTGTGGACAACAAGCAGAAAATGCCTGTTTTCATATCCTCTTTCTACACGGGTCACTTAGTAAAGACAGATCTTTACTCGCTGCAGCTTTGGGTCTTCAACAACCTCAGCATCCAGTTGTATTTCTTTTTATTTTTTAAACAATGTCTCCAGCGACCTCACCCCCAGGTTAGCAGTGACACCTTCCTAAGTGGCCATACAAACTCGCTCATACCTGTGGGGGACACTGTCACTTTTAGTGCTCACTCTAAAGGGCACACAGGTCCTCTCCAGCGGTTTCCTGTGGTCCTGATCTGAGTCAGATCTGGATTGGACATGCTCAGCTCTCAACTCTTCCCATGTTGGCCAAACCTTCAAGATCAGGCTGTGAGGGGTGGAGCAGCCATCCAGGTCATCAGAGGGGTGCCTGATTGACATGTATGGAAAAGGAGGATGGAAAGGAAGAAAGACCTGTTACCCAGCCAGACATATGCACAGGATTAAGTCTGGCCTGTAGGACTGGCTAGGTAATTTACAGAGCCCAACACAAAATGAGAACATAGGTCCCTTTTCCCAAAAGTATGAAAAATTTCAAGACAGTCACAGCAGCGCATAAACCCAGCATGGGGCCCTTCTAGGGGCAGAGCCCTAGCTGGTCCTGCCAGCTATCAGTGGTAAAGTCACCGGCTTCTGTGTCCAAATAAGCAGCAAATGGGCCATCAAGAAGTCAAAAGCTCTACATCCCAGTAGATGTAGAGCTACCTCTTATTTGCAGGTAGCTCAAGGCATTGTTCAAAATATTTTTTCTACTTTTTCATTTGGGGCTTTAATAGTGATCCACAGCACAGTGATCTGACTTGAATTTGGCAGCTCCTGATTCTAGAAGTGGAGAGGGGTTAAATATACACCCCCATCAAATTAAAGAAAATAGTCTTCATTGTAACAGAACTGGATGGAATTCAAATAGCTTTGAAAAACAAACCAAGAAACACCATCTACACTAATAAAAGAGAAACATGCAAATTAACCATCACTCTGCTATGCCCACAAGCCACACCCACCAACCAATCAGGAGTATGCAAATTTAACCCAACAAAGATGGCGGCGGACCACGGAGTTGGAGAAAGTAGGAGGCTTGGGTTGCCCCAGCAATGGAGAAAGCCAAACTTTTCGCCCACCCTGATCAGCCCTGGCCTCCACTCAAGGCTACAAAGTTTCAATTATAGAAGATATATAAATCCCAGATATCTGCTTCCAGCCAGCCCTGGCCTCCATTGAAGGAGGCACTGGGGAAAAAGAAAAAAAGGAGGGGCTGAGACCTTGGGTCGCCGGGGGGTGATCAGGCCAGGATGGGTTGACAGAGGCCAGGATGGGTTGACAGGGGCCATTGGGGATAAGCATACCAGCAGGTGTGCCAGTTGGGGGTGATCAGGCCATCAGTGGGGGTCAATTGGAGGTGACCAGGATAGCAGGGGGTGGCAGTTTAGAGTTAGAAGGCCAGCAGGGGAGCAGTTTAGAGTGAGCAGGCCAGCAGGGAGGCAGTTGGGGTGAGCAGGCCAGTAGGGAGGGAAGGTGGGGGCAATCAGGCCAGCGGGGGGGGGTACATTTGGGGGCAAGCAGACCAATGGCAGGGGGCAGATGGAGACAAGCAGGCCAGCAAGCAGAGTGGTTAGGGGCAATCAGGCAGACAAGTGAGCAGCTGGAACCAGCAGTCCAAGATTATGAGAGGGATGGCCCGTTTAGGCCCAATCCCTGTAAACCAGCAGTAGGATATCCTTCGAGGGGTTCCCAGATTGGAGAGGGTGCAGGCTGGGCTGAGGAACACCCTACCCTAGGGGTGTCGAACTCAATCAGAGAAGGGGCCAAAATCTAAAATCCAGCCTAAATCGCGGGCCGAATGGTTTACTGAACAGTCATAAACTGACAATGTCATAAACTGACAGCGGAGTGCAGTGATGACAGCGCGGTGCAGGCCACATTGCAAGGCCTGGCGGGCTGGATTTGGCCCGCGGGCCGTGTGT
This sequence comes from Pipistrellus hanaki, assembly GCF_964339955.1. Classification (NCBI taxonomy): domain Eukaryota; kingdom Metazoa; phylum Chordata; class Mammalia; order Chiroptera; family Vespertilionidae; genus Pipistrellus; species Pipistrellus hanaki. The sequence continues at coordinate 35,078,736 of NC_140506.1, forward strand.
TTGACACATGTGCCCTACCCCCAACCCTCACCCCCATGCATAAATTTTGTGCACCAGACTATTAGTAAAGCCATAATTTTCTCTCCTGGTATACTCATGCTCAGATAGAAGCTAGTAATGAAATTCACCTTTTTCTGGGCAGCCAAAGACAGAAATAAGAGCCTTCCCTTCCTAGAACCCTTGAGCCAACCAGGGCCCAAGCTCCCAGCTGGACCAGTCCTCCCTGAAGAGTTTCAGGATCTCCTCATCGCAGTCTTCCTGGGAAGTCTCCGGGCCCCTGTATTCCCACAATTACATCCAGGTCTCGGCAGGGAACCCAACAAATAAATGTATGTACATATTTTAAAACCAATTATTTTCTTTTTTATGCTCAAAATGTAGTTGGAGCTGAGCTTTTAAATAAAATTTGTAGGATTCAGGACTTCTCCAGGCTGGATCCTCCATCTTTAATAAACTGTCTTAAAAAATGTCCAGGCACCAACCTTGCAGCCTCCTGAGCCCAGAAACTACTTTGCAATGCAAGTCCCTTTTTTTTAGGAGAAAAAAAGAAATTTTAACGCTGGCACTAAAAATGTCCTGCCTAGGTGGGTGAATGGTCTGTGGAGCCGTAAAAACACACCCGAGCCCCGCATGAACATACCCTTGGCTTTCAAACATCTGAACCACATGGCTATTAATGGTCTGGTGTGCACACACACCCACAGTTCCTCCTTGGGGAACTAAGCAAACACATGAAATTCCTAGGGCTCTGGCTGAAAGAGGCGTTTCTTTATTCTGAGCAGCTGCATTTAGGTGGAAAGGGGAGGGAGAGAGAACAGATTGGCTGCAGCCTACTGTGCACTCAGTTCTATGTGAAATGTTTCCACAAGGTTTGGTTTATCGTGTCTTCCCAAAGTCCCAGCGTAAAGGTGACTGGCTTTCCACAGGTGACACAGCTGACCTGTGGTAGAGACAAGGTTCACTACCACCTCAGCAGGCCCCAGAGCCTCCTCTTACCACTCCATCACAGTGGGGTTCTGATGCTCCATGAGCCAGAAGCAGGCTCAGAAGCTGTGCTGCTGACACAGCTAACTGGAAGAGAAGGGCTGATGTGGAGCACAGGAGCTCATAACTTGTCTTCTCTGCCCCCTAGAAGGAGTGCAGCCCCCAAAACAGAATATAGGACTGGAGGCTGTGGCATTCAGAACATTCCAGAAAATCAGTTAGACAGAGCGACAGGGGGTCCTCACGGGCAAGCAGAGCCCAGGCTGGAGGAGGCATGGAGCAGGCACTGTGCAGGAATCCACGTGGTCAGGCCAGAGGCAGCTGGGCCATCTCTTCAAAGAAGATACTATGTATTGTGAACTCTGAGACATGCTGCCTATTGTGTGCTCAGGTGACAAGCCTACTGTGTGCTCAGTTTAAAGGCTAATTCTACTCTTCATTGGCTGGGTGACCTTGACCAAATGTCTTAAACTCTCTGCTTCAGTGTCCAAAACCAAACTTGAGTTTTCGAGGGTTGAAATTATCCTATATAATAAAGAGGTAATATACAAATTAACCGCCACACCCTTGCACAAGATGGCTGCCCCCATGTAGTCACAAGATGGCTGGCAGGGGAGGGCAGTTAGGGTCAACTAGACCAACAGGGGAGTGCAGTTGGGGGTGACCAGGCCTGCAGGAGAGGGTAGTTAGGGGACACTGGGCTGGCAGGGGAGAGAAGTTGGGGGCAACCAGGCCTACATGGAGGGCAGTTAGGAATGACCAGGCCTGCAGGGGAGGACAGTTGGGGGTGATTGGGCTGGCAGGGGACAGTTAGGCATTGATCAGGCTGGCAGGGGAGTGGTTAGGGGTGATAAGGCCAGCAGGCAGAAGCGGTTAGGGCCAATCAGGCACGCAGGCAGGCGAGCAGTTGGGAGCCAGCAGTCCCAGATTGTGAGAGGGTCCCAGATTGGAGAGGATGTAGGCTGGGCTGAGGGACACCTCTCCCACCCCACCCCCACCCGCCCCACCCCCCACCCCCCGCTCCCCGTGCACAAATTTCATTCACAAGTCCTCTAGATGCACAAAATTTATGAAAAGCACTTTCAATACCTAGGACATAGGGAGTGGGTAAAAATTGTTAGACATCACGCATCAAATATTTTCTGCAGCAGATCTGAGACCCCAGAAAGTTCTCTTAATTACAAAGAAGCAGAGACTTTGGGGAAAACTTGGGGCCCCTCACCACCACCACCCTCCAACAACAGCCCCCTATTCAGGGACCCCTCCCACAGACTGTTCAGTGGTCTTTGCTCTGAGGTGCGGGAGGGGGTAACATCTGCTTTACGACTCAGGCAGACCGGGATCCATGAGCAGCAGCTTGCAGATTGTGTGCCATCCCACATTTCCCTAAGGTTCAGCACTAAGAACACTCTCATGGTGAAAGTTGTGCACTGGGGGAGGGCAAAGGGAGGGCGAGGGAGGAGGTGTCCCTCGGCCCAGCCTGCACCCTCTCCAATCTGGGACCCCTTCTCATCTGCTGCTTCTAAGAAAAAACTATCAAGTTGCTGAGGCTGAAATTTACAAATCCCAGGGAACCATTCACTCCCTTTGTGATTATAATAAAATGTTTGGGTGCTGCCAGAGGATTTGCCATCCTCCACACCAGTCCCTGGGCCTCCCCCAAGAGAAAGCCACCCTTCTGAGAGGAAAAGCTTCCCCAGCAGGGAGCCTATCAGCATTGCCATCAGCTGGAGAGCTGCTTTGCCTCTAAGACTATCAGGAGATTAATGGTTCCATTTGCAGCTGCTTAATGGTGTTCCTGGGAAGCGTCCCTCCTGCTGTCTGCCCCTGGGTTGGCCCGGGGATTTAGGGTTAATGGGGCAGGTAGAGCAACCCTTTGTTTCCCCTCGGCTGGGTGTGTTAACACTGATCTGTTTCTCCACCAGTCTCTAGTTTTAATCTCAGCCCTGTTCTGATGGAATGCTCCTCTCCCACCTGCTCCTCTCAGGGCCAGGAATTGAATATCTGGAAATTGATAGCTTCAGTGAATGCCCAGTTTGTGTCTTCCAAGGACCCAGTCCTCCAGGAGGCAGCTATCTACAGCAAGCTTAACACAATACGAACACGCAGCAACACCCGGCTTACCAGAAGGGCTACTATCTTTTGCAGGACTGATAGCTCCGTCGGCACCTTTGCTCGGGACGTGAGAATTCATAAGATTAGACAAGGGTTGTGTCTTGCTTGTTAGTTTCTTGGCAACCTCCTTCTCCCACCTCCTCCACCCACTTGTGTTCATTCTCTGTACACTACAGTGCTAAGACCCCTTTCATACCGTTGACTTAATCTTTTTATTCCTTATTTAATCTAAAAGTAACACTCTTGCCAGGCTGGTGTAGGTCAGTGGTTGAGCGTCAACATATGAACCAGGAGGTCATCATTCAATTCTGGGTCAGGGGATATGCCCAGGTTGTGGGCTCAAGCCCCAGTGTGGGGCGTGCAGGAGGCAGCCAATCAATGATTCTCTCTCAGCATTGATATTTCTCTCTCTCTCTCTCTCTCTCTCTCTCTCTCTCTCTCTCTCTCTCTCTCTCCCTTCCTCTTTAAACTCAATTTTAAAATATATTACAAAATAAAGGTGACACTCTGACTCCATTATATATTTTGTTGCACTTTTAACAAGTTTACTGCAGGTAAGTAATTTACTTTCTGCCCATATTTAACATATCTTATGAATTCTGCCTATGTTGCTTGTTTCCTTATTGTCAGCATGCCTAACACATTAGTGAGTATTGCCTGTATCTCATAAACTACTAGCTTGCTTGCATAGTAATGTGTGCTTAACTTATAACTTTCAAAGATTCTATTTGTTTTTCCTGTATTATTTGCATATTCTCAATAACCTCATGGACATCCATTATGGATCTCCTAAATATAAATGTAGATTACAAAATGGTAAACATAAAATGATTGTAAGTAGATAAGAATATGAATTTACATAGATAGAAATTGGAAATAATATGTAAAAATGGAAAGAAAGAAAAAAAAACAGGCTAGGATAGTGATATCACCAGTAATTTTTGTTTTAAAGCTTTAATATGTTTGCAAATTTTCAATAGCATTGTTTTTAAATAGGCAAACATTCCATATATATTATAAAGTACTTCTTTTTTACTAAGAATTCAGATAAGAAGCATCTAGCTGCAAAACCTACCCTGGGTTTAAGGAATCTGTGAAGTAAACTGAACTCTTGGACAAATGTATGGACCCTAACTCATTTATTTCCCTAAGAAAAGGCTTTAACCACAGGTAAATTTACATATTTTATAACATAATTTTTAAGCAATACATTTTGCTATGTTGTTTGCACTTATTTGAAAGTAGCTATTGAATATCACCTGGCTAGAATGCATTAATTTTCTTCCTACTTATAAAATCTCATTTAAAATCTCAAGGTATCATTTAAAAATTGAAATAACTTGTGTGTGTCTTTAGTTGAATTTTCCCATTTATTCAATCTATAAAGCCAAAAACTAATACTTTGGCATTCTGTGTGTGTGTGTGTGTGTGTGTGTGTGTGTGTGCGTGTGTGTGTGTGTGTGTGTGTTTATTATGTACTGAGCAGTTTTCCAGAATGCCAATAACTCTCAGCTATGATCCACTTTAATCTCTCACATTCCTATTTATACTCTGAATCCGTTTTTGTAAAAGAGACAGAGCTTTAAAGTGGCACTTGGAATTTCCCAACTTTTAGAACTTAAAAAAAAAACACACATATCTGCATTGTAAATGGAAGAAACAGTTAGCCAATCTTCATGGCGTAATGCTCAGAAATGTACCTCGATGGTTCCCAGCTCAGAACCTGCCACACCCCCTAGCAGGCTGGTGAGAGCTGAGCTCTCCTTTCAGCAGAAGGCTCCGCAATTTCGAGTCTCTGTGTGATGACATGAATAGATAGAACCGTTCAAATCTTATCTTTTGGATTTTGCTGAACGGCACAACTTGAATAGTGTGCAACGTGAGCAAGGACAGACATCCTGAGCTTGAAATTTTCAAATGCCACTGCAAAAATTTAGAATGTTCTTGATATGACTAAGGGCTGTCTTTTTAAAGTACTCATAGTAGTCTGCATAGGCAACTCATAGTACCATTTCAACACAAGAATCATTTTTCAAGTTAAGTTTGGGCTGGTTCAAACAGAAAGTTAGTGCCCTGGCTAAGGTAGATTGTTTGCTTTACGTCTTCTCACTATGTCTGCATGTAATGAGGAAGAGAGGCAAATCCATCTAACTAGTGCTTACAAAATCATTAATTCTGATAAAATCATAATGCAATTTTGTTTGCTCAAAGCCACTCTTTCATTTGTACTAATTGGTTAATGATAGTGACCATGAGTTTTATTTATGTGGAAAATAGTGATGAGACTTACCTATTTTGTAGACCAATAGATCTCCTGCATAGAGTGCAGCATTGTCATGAAAGTGCTTCCCTGAGACAATGGTCCTAATTGGTCTGCCATTACTTGGTACCATATTGGAATTCCTGTCATAATTGTTTTTAGGGCCACTTTACACCAAGAAAAGAACATCAAGATATTATAATTGAGTCTTGTTTGATCACCTACTTTATTCATTGAATTTGATTGCTAAGGACTTTGTAAGAATCATTTTTATCTCCTTTTTTAATATGTTTTATTGATTTTTTTTTACAGAGAGGAAGGGAGAGGAACAGAGAGTTAGAAACTTCAATGAGAGAGAAACATTGATCAGCTGCCTCCTGCACACCCGCTTTGGAGATGTGCCCGCAACCAAGGTACATGCCCTTGACTGGAATCGAACCTGGGACCCTTCAGTCCACAGGTTGATGCTCTATCCACTGAGCCAAACCGGTTAGGGCCATTTTATCTTCTAAGTACAGAGATTTGCCACCTTTGAGTATATGCAGAGAAAATGCCAGAGTGGCAAGAGGATTTGTGCTCTGCTTCTCAGCTACTTTGGAAAGAGGACTATGTCCAGCGTTTGTGCATGTTGGACAGTAAATGAGATTCCTCCTCTCCATGCTGAGAATGAGGGCCCTGTCTCTCCCAGCAGAGAGGAGTCTCTACAGTGCCCTTTGACAGGAGGGTGGGACCACGGAACTACAGGGAGCAGAGGGCTTCCTGCCAGAGACCCTGCCTCCGTGGAGCTAAGATGCAGCTTCCTAGGCCTGAAGCCTGCTTCAAAAGAGCCTGTGGGGTGTTCCCTGCTAAGCCCCAGGATTTTTCTGGTCCTTTTCTTCCTGTTTACTCATCATGCAAAGTAGAGCCCCTACATAGGGAGCCCAGGATTCCCTCTCCACATGCTGGGGGCCCATAGGGAACTCAGATCCAATGAAAGAATGTGATAACCCAGGGCCCAGGGCCCGGCAGATAGAGTTTTCATAGGCTGGAGACCATGTTTCTCAGCCTTCTATTTTGGCAACACCTTGGGGAGCTCCTGAATAAGGACAGCTTGTTTAAGCTGGAGCCAAAGTGTCACATCAGGGGTCAGGAAAGTGGCAAAATTCTTTTGTTTTCAAGCCCTGGTAGCACTTAGTTTACAACTGTCCCAAAGACTGGATAGGCAGGCTTCGTTCAAAGCATAAACCCCGCCTTCACACAAAACTGTTCCTCATCTCAGGGTAAAGGGATCCTAAAGACAGAATCCCAAAGGCCAACCCTGCACCAAAGTCTGCCCCTACCAGGTTCTCACTGCTGAGTTCTCAGCTCCTCACCCATTACCACCTGGAGAATTAGAAAAGGGGTTTCTCCAAAGACTATCACTCCCCCGTTCAAGGACTCTATTTCTCCCCCGTCCCATTATGTCATGTAAAATGCACCCCTTTTTTGGTGCCGTGGGAAAGCAGCTCAAGGATAAGCTAATCACATTGTCTTCAACAATTCAGTTAACCGGACCCAGGCACCCAGCACAACCAGTTTCTTCCCACTTGTTCCCTTTTCTACCCCCACCCAGAGGATCGCACTCTGGCAAGATCTACTCCAGGCCTGACCTGAAGTCTTTATGTGCTTCCCATGTCACAGAAAGCAAGGCACCGCCAAAACCGGTTTGGCTCAGTGGATAGAGCGTCGGCCTGTGGACTGAGAGGTCCCAGGTTCGATTCTGGTCAAGGGCATGTACATTGGTTGTGGGCACATCCCCAGTGCAGGAGGCAGCTGGTCAATGTTCCTCTCTCATCGATGTTTCTAGCTCTCTATCTCTCTCCCTTCCTTGCTGTAAAAAAATCAATAAAATATATTTTTTTAAAAAGAAAGAAAGAAAGAAAGAAAGGAAGGAAGGAAGGAAGGAAGGAAGGAAGGAAGGAAGGAAGGAAGGAAGGAAGGAAGGAAGAAAGAAAGAAAGAAAGAAAGAAAGAAAGAAAGAAAGAAAGAAAGAAAGAAAGAAAGAAAGAAATGAAGGCACCTCTGCTAGGCCACAGGCCCACTCCTAGGTTTTACCTCCTGCAGCTCCCGCTCAGCCTCTGAGCCTAGTCTGGACAACATGGCCCGGCCTGTGACCCAGAAACCCCCCAGAGAGAGTGCTGGAAACAGAGCAACTGCTGAGCCTCCCTGACTTCCCACCTCCTCCCACCTCCTCTCCTTCTTTCCATCCCTCTGTAAGTTATCCTTTTCAACTTCCTGACTTTCTCAGTTTCTTCACCCAGGAATTAGCATTCAACATCCCCAGCAGGAGCACTTCAAAGCAACCCAGAGTCACTATCTATTCTATCCAGTAAATATCCAATCTACCAACTCACCCACACAAAGACAGACATGTGTAACGTAAGCCTGTTTCCTTGTAGTATGTTTAAATTCCCAAAATTATCCATTGATAAATATTGGTGGAGAAACAAAGCTCTGGATTTCCCTCCCTGACCTGACAGCATGCTAAAAAGCATTAAGTCCAAGCGCTGATGATGGATATATCAGTAACTCAACAGAGCATTCCATAAACACTGGGATTATATTCATTTGCTCCTCTGGTTACTATTAAGGTCATGCTACCCCTCACTCCTCAATGCTTATTCCTCCACTTTTCAAATGCACCTGCCGTGTACTTCTCATTTTGAGGCCTATAGACTACTCACTTGTTTCGATGGCCCTTGACAACCCTACAACATATGGCTGCATTGGTTGTGTAGACACAGAGATGAAGTTTTCATCCCCCAGTCTCAGAGCCTACATTTATTCCAGACCAAAGCTACTCAAACCCCAGTGTCTATCAAAATCACCTGGGGGACTTGTTTTGAATGTAGATTCCTGGGTCCCATGTGCTTTGGATCCTAGGAATCTTCTTTTGTAACAGACCCGTGATTCTGAGAAGGGCTCTTTGAGAAACACTCCTACATGTGTCTGAGGCTAAGGATCACTCCTGCTTCTTCTTTGCCTCTACCATGGTTTCAGTACTATTTATATTATACAACGGGCCCTCAACAGACTGAATGACACTGAAAAATGTCATTACATGGAGGTTTAGTACTTCATATCACACAGGGTATGTTGCATTGACCCTCCAATATTCTTGTGCCTATTGTAAGACTGACAGACAAGCAGCTATTAAAAAAAAACCAAAAAACAAAAAAAAAAACTACTGGTGTGTATGCAGTGATGATAAATGCATCTTTCCCCAGTTGCCAGTGACTCTTCTCTTTACCTAAGAAAAGTTGTGTGTAGCCTGGTCATTAGCTTCTCTGCTGTAGTTAGTGAGATGTTAACTTTTAGCAAGCCATTAGTTGAGAGATCGCAGATCACGTATCTACTCTCCCACTGTTTAATCTCTGTCCCCAAAAATGCACTTCTCACATTCCTTTAGGATGACCTAGCTCTTTAAAGCCCAGCCCCAGCTGAGGGACTTATAAGTACCATTCCCAAAGAATTCACTAAAAGAGTGAACGAACTCATGAGAATTCTCGCTCCAGAGTTTCCTGGCTACTCCGGGCCATAGGAAGTGAAGTGTTTCAGGTGGGTGACCCCAGAAACGCCAGTGTCCTTCCCCAGGTTCCCAATGACAAGAGGGGGACAGACTGCCCAGACCAGAGGCACCACTAAAATCCGGAGAAAGCTTTGTATCTGCCTTTTATTTTATTTGGTTGTAACTTTCACTTCTACTGGAATTCTTATTCTTCGGTAACAGGTGTATTATTTTAAGGCTATCAAAATACCTTGCTCTGACTTGTTTTTACTTTAAATTTAGATGAACAAAAGAACCATGGGATATTTCAAAGTTTTAGTACATATCATTGAGCATTTTACAAAAATATCCTAATGCTTCCACATAATGCATCACATTGTATTCAGAATTAAAGCTAGCACCTGTTGAATTAACTGTGCCAGACACTGTTGGGAGCACTCTACTTAAAACAGGGTGGGGCAAAAGTAGGTTTACAGTTGTGAGTGCATGAACAGATTATTCTTGTATTATCATTTACTAATTATTGTATTCTTTTCCATCCAAACAACTGTAAACCTACGTTTGCCCTTCCCTGTACTGACTTATGAAAACAAAACAACATCCCGATGTGGTAGGCGCTACAATTATCTCCATTTCACAAATAGAGAAAATGAAGCTTAGAAAAAGTACTAACAGAGTATATTTATGCAGGGCAAGACTTCTATGTAGATTATTCAGTCACCTCCAGACCAAAAGTCATTTGCCTGAGGACTTTTATTCAAAATTTCTAGCATAAAAATCATAGAGTCTTTATGAAGGCATGTGTGTTTTAAGTAAGCACAATTTTTTCACAGAGGGTGCCTCTGGTATCCTAATTGGACATTTCTTTATTGTTCAGGACTCTCAGACTATTCAAAGATGTTCAGCATCCTTAGTCCCAGGACATTATTGCCAAGACAACCACATTGTCACTGAACAGCCAAAAATACTGACAAATACCCTGGCAATGCAGGACACCCTGCTTAGCATACCTGGGAGGGGCAGGGCAAGATTTTAGCTTTGATCCTGTGTAAACCACATTTGGTTAAAACTCATGGTCTCCCAAGAATGGGGCATAGATCAGCAACGCTCTGATGGAAGACTGGAAGTTAGTTTGATAGCCCGTCGCATGAGGAGTGGTCATGTTTGACAGCTGTATTGCAAGGTACAGAGGAAAGAACATGAGTATGAAGGTCCGGCAGACCTGGCCTGGAATCTGACTGAAAAAGGCTCACAGTTATCAGCACAAATTAACTAACTTCTCCAACATCTCAACTCCCTCATCTGCAAAGTGAGGTCATACCTACTTCAGAGAATAAAATCTAATAAAATAGCTCATGTGCCTGGAATTAGAGCACCGTGTGGAACACAGAGACGCTCTAAACAAATTTGAATTCCCCTCCCCATTTCCTTCCTTTGCCACCGAGCCAGAGGTCAAAGATGAGGTTTCTAGTCTTTACCCTGCCATGTGACCTTGGCCGTCTCTTCCCATCTCTGAACCTCAGGTTCCTTGCCCATAAGAAGAGATGAAATCAAACCGTTTCTAAATACAACTTACACTCGAACACTCTGACCTGAAGGTTGAGGAAAGGCAGAGTGTGAACGAGCAAGAACAGCCACGTGAGCAGATCCACTCCTGCCACCTGCTCTCTAAGGACAAGACTGGCATTTATCACTGCAACGTGAAAACAGGCATCTTAATAAAATGTCCACTCAGCTTGCCCTTACATCCACTCCTGAGCACCCTGAGGACACTGGAGAAGGACTGAGCCCAGGGGACCCTGTCACTCCAAGGTGGGACTAACTGAAAGCAGCCCAGGTCTGACCCATTGTCTGGGGCACTGCCCCAGGGGGCCTGTTTGTGGATTTTGGAGCCAATCACCAGGGGTAAGAGGGTAAGGCCAGTGAGGACTCCTAATGGCCTGCCCGCCTCAGCCACGATAAATTCATGAACCTGGTAAAAAGGTGAAAAGAGAGCGAAGGATCACTGCCCTCAGCAACACCTCCCACAGCCATCCCTGGGAGGCCTGGGACCGAACCCAAATTTTGCCACCAGGAAGCTGCCTCCTAGGCTATTGATTTTAAGCTGTTTATTTAGAAACTGACTCAGAAAGAACCTTTGACCTTTCCCCTTTCCTGTCCTAGAGATTCAATAGAAAAGCCTGCTTCAGGAAGGAATGTTCACTTGAGCCTAATTTCAATTAAGAATGGTAAATAAGAGCACTTCGGATGTGGGCCTGTTAGCCAGGAACTCTGTGGCCCCCTGTTTCTGTTCCTGCCACATGTCTTCCCCTCTTCCTCAACTACCTGTAAGTCACCCATTCTCACTTCTGAAACCTAAGATCCTACCCTCCCCTTTCTTCGTTGTCCAAAATGTCATATATACCCAGTGTTGCCTCACCTGCTTACATGAGCTTCTCATTCTCGCATATTGAAATTTTTCTTTTCTTTTCGTTTCGTTTCTTTTCTTTCCTTTTCTCCTATTAATTCTCTCTGTTGATTTAATGTTGATTTGATCATTAGTCCAGTCAGAAGAACTTAAAAGGTGGAAGGGAAAGTATTCTTTTTTTTTTATCTTATTTATTTTATTTTTTTAGCCCTCACATCCAATAAGCAGAGGCAACCACACAATCGTGTGGGGCTTCGTAGCCCTGCTCATACCCCTTCCTCTGCACATTTTGTACTTTGTTCACATGAGGAAAATCCTAAGAAGCCATGGTGAGAGGGGAGGGGAGAGAGTGGAGTAGCCCACAGTCCCTCCAAATCCCCAGCGGTGAGTGAGGGCCACAGCTCTGGGACAGACAAGCGCCCACCCTACACACTGGCATTAATGCCGCTGACACCAGGCGGGCACTGAGAGGGTGGCCCTGCCCTGCCCACCCTGAGCCAGGAGGAAGTTTCCAGGCAGAAGTTATTTAATTATCAAGCAATTCTCAGGTTCTCAGGTGGTTTGAACCACGAGGCCACCTGGGTTGCCAGGAGGCCTAAGGTTCAATTAGTGCAAACCTCTCATTTACAGGAAAAAAAAAAAAAAAAAAAAAAAAAAAACAAGTCCCAGGGAGGAGGGATGATGTGCCCAGCACTGCAGTGAGGGCAGAGCTGAGACCTGAATCCTGAACCAGGCCCAGGGCCCCAGCCCAGCACTGCTGCTCCCGGAGCCAGCGTAACCCCATTTGCAGAAAAGCCAGCGGTACCCCTTAGGCTCACTGGATTGCACAGACCAGACAGCTGAGCCCAAAGATCAGTGTTACATGTCAAGTTTTTCTCTTCTTTTGGTGATCGGTTTTCAAGGGAATTTTACTCCTTTGGGAAAGTATGAGAATATTGAGGCTGGCAGGTCACTGGTGTTTTCAAAGGCCTGGCAACAAGAATTGCCTAGAGCGGGGGTAGGGGCAGATACATAGGGAAGGGATGGAAGAGAGGGAAAGGAGGCGGTGAGGGCAGTGGGAGGAGGAGAGAGAGAAAGGGGAGGAAGAGCGAGGGAAAGGAGGAGAAAGGCTAGCACTGTGTTTGCTGTGTACCTTCTGTGTGCCATAGACTTTAGAGCCACTAACTCATTGAGCCCTCACAGCTCCGGGAAGCAGGCACTATTAGTATCTCCATTTCACAAATAAGGGGGAGCAGAGAGGGGGGTAAGAAGAAGTATAGGCAGCGTGGCCAAGTCAGCCAACTAGTTAAGTTTCATTACAAATGAGCAATTGGTGAACTGCTCAGCACATCAGTAGTTACTTATCTAACCATTTCAGGAAGCTTCAATATTCCTATACCTTCAGTTCTTAAAAACCAAAAAACAAAAAACAAAAAAAATCTACCATCTACAAAAAAGGTGATAGGTCTGTAGTTTCTTCTAAAAAGTTGGTAAATTATTTACCTCTTAAGAACTACATACCACAGAGTGAAAGTCACATTTTAACATTGGACCTCAAACTGCAGTATTTAGTGGCATTTAATAATTATTATCCAACAAATGTGCTAACACTTTACACCGGTGCTGAGCGGAAGCCTCCCCAGGCGCCATCCCATCCGCCCCCTCCTCCCCGTCAGCATCCCCCTCTGCTCTTCCTCCGAGGGAACCGCCACAATAGGAGCCTTGTTTCTGATAAGAGTATCTGTCACTGACACAGAGGAGGCGATGTGCTTTTTATTGAGTCGACCCCCTTAATGAGTAACACACAAAAGATCATTAATTATAAGCCCTCCTCTGTTCCCGGCCCATGGACACATTTGCATTTCCAAAAGCTGCACTCAGCCCTTATGAAAAGGTTTGCGCTGCGTTTTGTGGGGCTGGTAGGAAATGGCTGCACCCAGAGACACCTGCCAGCCCCAACTCTCACTTTTTTTTTCTTTCTTTCTTCCTCTCTCTCTCTCTCTCTCTCTCTCTCTCTCTCTCTCTCTCTCTCTCTCTCTCTCTCTCTCTCTCTCTCTCTCTCTCTCTCTCTCTCTCTCTCTTTCCTAGAGGCTCGACACAGGAAATTCATGCAAGAGTACGCCTTCCTTCTCCCAGCTGCCGGCATCGGCTTCCTTCTGGAACCTGGGACCCAGACTTCCCTCGTAGCCCTGGCTTCATTCGAAAGGTCATCCAGAAATATGCCTAGTCTAATTAGCATAGTATGCTTTTATTATTATAGATGTATTTAGGAAGCTGCTGGGAGGTTTCCAGGGTTTTTACTTTTTTTATTGTAATATATTTTATTGATTTTTATAGAGAGGAAAGGAGAGGGATAGAAAGTTAGAAACATCCATCAGCTGCCTCCTGCATACCCACACTGGGGATCAAGGCCACAACCAAGGTACATGCCCTTGACCGGAATTAAACCTAGGACCCTTCAGTCTTCAGGCTGACACGCTATCCACAGGACACATAGTTAAACAGCACAAGCTCCCGGGCCCAGGGGAGGGGAGGGTGTTCACAGGGAAAGGAGCAGCGCCGTCCTGAAACAACAAAGGTCCGTGGGGGAAGCGGCGAATTTCCTGCCTCTTGTGTGCTTTTGTGGCAGCACAAACACCACCTAAACCGAGAATTTTGCTGCGTTTTGGGACCACGTGTGAGTGAAAAGAAAAAGAAAACGTCCTGTTTGGCGTAGCTGTGTTCTCCCTGGGAAATAGGGATTAACTTGTCGAACTGAAACAACTTACCGAAGCCGCTTCCTCAGATGTGCTTTGTGGGCTCAACACACCGGGGCAATCCTCGCGTTTACATTTCACATGACACAAAGTCTCATAAGATTACTTGTTTCAAAGGAACGATGTGGGCAGGCCTGTTCTCCACCGAGCGAGGGATGTGCTGTATGTGCTAAAAGAGGACACGCTGTGCAGCACTCCTAATCCCACTTGGGATTTGGAAATGGATGGGGAGGAGGGTGGGAGAGGGATCCTACCTGGTGAACACCTTCTTGGCCTGAAAAAGTGAATGAACAGATCCTATGTCATCAGGGAAGCACAGATTAAAATGCCGATGAGCCTGGCTGGTGTGGCTCAGTGGTGGAGTATTGAGCCAGGAACCAGGAGGTCAGGGTTCGATTCTTGGTCAGGCACACACCTGCCCAGGTTGCTGGCTTGATCCCCAATAGCGAGCATGCAGGAGGCAGCCGATCAATTATGTTTCTCTCTCATTGATGTTTCTCTCTCTCTCTCTTTTCTCCCTTCCTCTCTCTTTAAAAATCAATAAAAAACGTATTTTTAAATGGCTATGAGATACCACTACACAAATATTAGAATAGCTAAAATCCAGAATACTAACACCACCAAATGCCAGCAAGAATGTGGGGCCACAGGAATTCCCATTCATTGCTCATGGAGATGCAACATGGTGCAGCCACTTTGGAAGATCGTTTGGCAGTTACACAATTAAACACACTCTTGCCATATGACTCGGCAATAAACTTCCTTGGTATTTACCCAAAGGTTATACTATGCAAAGACCTGCACGTGGTGCTTAGAACACCTTTGCTTATCATTTCCACAACTTGGAAGCAACCAAGATGTCCTTTAGTAGGTGAGTGGATACACTGTGCTATAGCCAGACAGTGGAATATTATTCAGCACTAAAAAGAAATGAGACATCAAGCCATGAAAGGACAAGAAGCAACCTTAAATGCATGCTTCTAAGTGAAAGAAGCCAATCTAAAAAGGCTATATGCTACACGATTTCAACTACATGACATTCTGGAAAAGGCAAAACTATGGAGACAGTGAAAAGAGCAGCTTCCGGGTGCTGGTGTGGGGGGTGAATAGGTGGAGAGCAAGAATTTTTGCAGCAGTGAAAATACTCTGTATGATACTACAATGATGAATATGTGTCATATACATGTGTCCAGACTCATAGACTGTGCAACACCAAGAGTGAACCCTAGTGTTAATTATGACTTTGGTGATAAAGGTATGTCAATGTAGGTTCATCAGTTGTAACAAATGAACCACTCTGGTGGGGGGTGTTGTTAAGCGGGGTGGCTATGCATGTATGAGGGCAGGAGGTGTACAAGGAATCTCTGTACATTACTCTCCATTTTGTTGTGAACTTATAACTGCCCTTAAGAAATAAAGGTTTGTCCTAACTGGTTTGGCTCAGTGTAGAGAGTATTGGCTTGCAGACTGAAGGGTCCCAGGTTCAATTCCAGTCAAGGGCATGTACCTTGGTTGCAGGCACATCCCCAGTACGGGGTGTGCAGGAGGCAGTTGATCAATGTTTCTCTTTCATGGATGTTTCTAACTCTCTATCCCTCTCCCATCCTCTCTGTAAAAAATCAATAAAATATATATATTTTTAAAAAATAAAGTCTTATTAAAAAAATTTTTTTAATCTTTGAAGTTATGTCAGGTGCACTCCCAATGGACTTAGACAGAATAAGCAATTGAATAAAAGCCATGTGGGAGGGAAAAAAAATAAAATATATATATATATATATATATATATATATATATATCCAAAAGAACATGAGGCTCGCAGAAATCCATGTAAACTGGGAGCCACCTTAAGCAGCCTGGATAATTGAAATGTATATGGAAATCTCACACTCAAACACAACAGAATACAAACCACGTGGAGGCACTGAGCAGAGGAATTAAGAACACAGGCCTGGCAAATTGCTTAAATCTTGCTAAGTCTTAACTTCCTCATCTACAAAATGAAAATAATATAGTTACCTCCTAAGGTTGTTGGCAGGATTAAGAGCGATCCTGTGCTAACAAATGTTCAATACATCCAAACTATTAATCATAATAATCTTGACGAAACAAAATAATCCAAGCGATAAAGAAAAATGAGCTCACACAGGAATTTATTCAGGTTGGTCAGCATTAAGGACATCATCACTCTCAGTCTGCCCCTCCTGCGAAGGCAGGGATTCTTACCTTGGGATCTACGTAGCCTTCAAACTCCCTGAAACCAATGCAAAATCTTGTGTATAGGTACGTTCTTCTAAAAAAGGAGCCCATAGTTTTCATAAGATTCTCAGAGGAGTCTGGCACCTTCCCAAAATTAGGAATCCATGCCCTGAGGTATAGTAAATTCTTACTTTAAGTCTTGTTTTCAAGTCTAAATGTACACAAAACTCCCTTTCTTCTTTCTCTTTTAGTTCAGCCAACACACGCTGCACGTTTCAAAAGAATTTCACTAAGAATCTAGGGAGAAATTAGAAAGGGAAATAAAGCACATACAAAAAGAAAGTAACATCAAAGTACAGTGCACTTCACTGATTCTACGATCAAGACAATAGAGCTGCACGTTGGCCGGGCCTGCTTGCAGGTGTGTGGGTCCACTCCTTCCCTCACAGCTCCTCTCTGTTGTCCTTTGGAAAAGTCACTGCTTTCTTTGTACTTAAACATGGAATTCTTTTCCAGAACATCCCATCTGCTTGGGTTTGTTCATATAGATTCAGACCATTGCTTCTCTCTTAACAGAACTGCTAAAGGAGAGTTTACTAATAACCAAAGTGGGGGGTGGGAATCATTCAGTCTCTTGATGACTAGATGACTAGGAAGAGATGCAGAGGAGATTAGAAAGAATTCAGGGAGAACCAGAAAAGGAAAGGAAAAGTCATGTTAGAGTCCTATACAATCAACAACAAAAATGTGATTCAATAAGCACGCTCACCATTACCAGTTACTGAGTCCTTACCGTTAGTGAGTTTTAGAGGCTTTCCTGAATAAGATTCTTTTTCTAAGGAAGGATCAGAGGTAGGTAAGGAATACAAAGATATTAGGCCTCTTAGATCCCTGAATATGCTCTCCTTACCTTCTTCTAAGATTAAGTCTAAAAGGGGAGGGTGGGGAAGGAGCATGAAGAACAGAGAAGTTTCTGAAAAACTCTCACATCCAATTCACAAGTCCTGAGCTCTGGACTAGGCTCTAGAAAATATGAAAATGGAGAGAGTTGAGGTCATGTCTACAAGCAACTCTTCTCTAAGGAAAGATATAAATGATAAACAAATAGTATTCAAAGTGATAAGCATGTGGCTCACTATGTGAGGGGGAGCCAGGAGAGGAATAAAGTTGGGAAAAACACATCACATATTGAAGACCAGATTCCCCTAATTTAAAATTATTTCTAGGATCTGCCCTTTCCTATTTACAACTACCCTGTGTTCCTCCTAGACCCAGGCCAAAGTTGGCATGAAAATTTTTTCTGGGATTAAAGCATTTCATGGTAAAATGAGGAAGATGAAAAGGAGAGTTTTCTTTTCTTCCCTCCCTGCACCCCTGTCCCTCTCCCCCATCCAATAATCTAAGCACATGCAACTGTGGTCTTTCCTTTGCTTCCAGAATGCTTTGTTCTGCAAAATTCAGAAATCTGTGATCAGAAACTACTTTGCCAAAGTGTAAAGAAATCTCAGGGTGTGAGCTTTATACAAGCAAGAAAACTATGGGCACACAGTCTGATTTCTTAGACCAACTTGGCACTAATCAATCTATTACTAACAGGATGTTACTTCTAAGCTCTACTTCCTAGCCCAACTTCTGTCACCAGGGAGACAAACCCTTTCGCATGGGCCCTAGTCCAATTCTCAACCAAAACTGTTCTCTCTGCCATCACAGGAACCTCTTGGAGTGAGTCATTGAGACATAAAAACCTTGAGTGACAACAGTTGTGGGTAAGGGAAAGGTAACAAGATAGGCCAAGTCCAAGGTCCACCAGAGGAGTAAAGGAGAGGGATCGAGAAAACCCTATTTACACTGGAAGGAGGTCCAACTTTTCACACCTTACCAAAGAAGATAGACGAGTTTCAAACAACTTACTTAAAAATACTGACCTGCCAAAAATGATTTTTTTGGACTGCTTTATTAACCCATTTTTAAGGAAGGAAATGGAAGTATCTCTGGGAGTCTGTGCTACTGCATGATTTCCATCCTGTACCTCTGAGTACAGAACCAAATCTTAGTCTCACCCCTGGTTCCTCACTAATGAAATTCGGAACTATAGCATGCCTATTCTCTCCAAGCTAAAGCAAATAAGCTCATTAAAATCTTGGTGGGACTTCATAATTTGTAGGAATTTTTTTTTTTTTTTTTGCTTATTTTATTATCTTCAAAGGGTCTTAGTGTAATCTCTAGAAAGATAAAAACATGTCCCTATATTTCCATAGCCATCTTGTGTGGTTTTGAGAATGGTTCATTCATTTTTAAGCCATGTTCCCTCCAAAATTAGCCTGGCTCTCCTCCAGATCCATTTCTTTAGCAAAAGTCCTTGCTAAATAAATCATTGATGGGTTTAATAAAGTCACGTAAGAGAGAATTCACCTACTTTGAGTGGGCCTCGACAGGCACTAAGCCATACCAGGTGAGCAGCGCATGTTTTATGGAAAACAAAGGACAGCGTCCACCGGGCAGCAGCCATCATGGTCATGGCAGCTGTCTCAAAGTCAGTATCATGGGAACCATTGCTGTTGTCATCCCTGGAGCCAGAGCCTGAGGATCAAGATGACATTGTGAGCTCAAGCTTTGAAGTCACTCCTTCTACTTTAAACACAAATAAGTGGCCTAAAGAAATCCATAGGGCAGGACTTAAATTGCAAAGATAGCAGCTCACTGAAGGCTGCCCAGGGCCCGAAAACAAACAAAACTTTCCACATTTCTTCTTTGTTACTAAAGAGAAACATAAGCACTGAAAGAATTCAACTGCTTCTTCAGTACCTAAAGGATTGGAAATAGGAAATTAGTATATCCTCAATTCAACATTGTTATTGATTATAAAACAACATCCATTTAAAAACCATTGTCTCCACATCTTCACCAACACTTGTTACCTCCTGTCTTTTTGATGATAGCCATTCAACACATGTGAGGAGATATTTCATCATGGTTCTGATTTGCATTTTCCTCATGATTGGTGATGTTGAGCATTTTTCCTTATGCCTATTGACTATTTGGATGTCTTCTTTGGGAAAATGCTTATTTTAGGTTGCCTTTTCATTTTGTTGATTGGTTTTTTGTTTGGGGTTTTTGGGTTGGTTTGGGTTTTTTTTGTTTTTTTGTTTTGTTTTGTTTTGTTTTTTTCTGTGCAGAAACTTTTAAGTTTCATGTAATTCCACCTATTGATTTTTTTTTCTTTTGTTGTTTAAGTGAGCTTAAAAAAAAAAAACATACAAAAAAAAAAAAACAAAAAAACCCACCAAACATAAAAATGGAGCCACCCATTGGGAGAGATCTAGGATGGAGCTATGACAATTCTAATTAATGAATTAACTACTAGTCCAGAAATCAAAAGGTGTGGTTTCTGTCCCAATTCTGCTGGTAACTAGTTTTAAAACAGTGGAGGTGAGGAGTTTGTGTGTGGTGGGGGAATTATTTTTTCTTTCTAGGCCTCATTTTCCTCATCTATAAAATAAGATTGGATTAATCCCTGATCTTTGAGTTCAAGGAAAGGGAGTGTGGACCTGCAATTAATTTCTCCTTCAGGCATTCTTTGAAAGAAAAGCTCCCATTATCTTCCTGAGAAGGCAGTGGGAATGTGCAGGAAAACACCCAGCGTGGTTTCTGCTCTGGGACTAGTTCCTTAGCAGGTTCTGGAGGCTGCACCAAACCGCCCCCAGAACCAGAGCTGCACCCTCCCCGTTGCTAACGTTATTCCCTCGTAAGGAATTCGCCAAACGAATACAGCAAAGGACGAGGAAAGAAAATGCAGCAGAGCTCCTCTAATTGGAAATTACCTTGGCAACCATGCAAAGCAATTTTAACTAAAAATGGTGGCAACCAAGAACAAAAGCAATGATTCGATGCCCAAGCCTACATCTCTCAGATTCAGCCCATAGCCAACTGGCACGGACAAGCCACCCATCGTGGGAGACAGACGCAGGCCCCTGGAAGAACTGTACGAGTGGTGGCGACAGGGGCCCTAACAAAACACACTTTGGAGGACAAACAGACAGTTGGCTAGTTCTAAGAAAAAGACTTTTTCCTTTAAAAGCTATCTTTTGTGAGTCTTGGATTCTTCCAGCAATGAATGCAGTGCCAAGCTGTTAACCCAAAGACTGGAGCCCTACCCACCTCCTCCAGCGTCCCCTGCAGAAACCTTGCTCCTGCTGGAAGCCCTTTTATCAGCACTTCAGCTGTTCCCGCCTGGGCTCCCAACACCACTGTCTAAGAACCTATCTGCAAACACCAGAATGCTAATCCCAAAACAAGGTGTTAATTGGCCTCTGGGTGATCCCGGCTTCATGCACAATAACCCTACTGAATGTTTCTTTACAACTGTTAGAGGCTCTGCCCTCACTGCCGGTCCAAAGTGCTGGGCCTCTCACCTGGGTTTCTGTTTTCTTCGCTTTCCTCTCAGCTCGTGTTTTAGGTGAAGAAAAAGGGACGTGAACGTAGTAAGAAATATAATGGGTCTTTCTCTCTTCATCTGACAGTAATTACAGGGTGTTAAACCCAACGTAAACCGGGCCTCACAGAGTCCTCAGGAAGAACCGAATTAGGGGGAAGTGTGTCATTCCTGAAGTCTTCATCCAGAGCTCGGGACCCACCGCTAAATAATAAGCACCTCTCGGTGCCTCCAGCCTAGATGCCCACGTCATTGCATTTGGGCCAGTTTCCCTGGCTATTGGCTGTTTACCTGAGGCACAAATCCAATCAGCAAATTGCTGACATGAATCCTTTGTATCATCTTTATTTTCATCTCCCACCTCTGACCTGCAACAACTGTGTCCGCTCAGAATCTGGGCCGTGGGAGCCCTTCCTGAGCCACTAAAAATGAAGTCCTGTGGCTGTGGGACAGCCACAGGGTAGGAGGATCCCACGGCATCACCAGCAGGGACAGCTGCCTCTGGGTCCTGCTCCCAACCGCCCTTCCCCTCTATTCCCCCAGCCACCGCCACTATTTCTATGTCAGGTCTTTGCTGCAGCATGAACAGAAGCAACCTGGGCTTCTTATTGATTTTCAGTTGAGTAGATGATGGCCCTGGAATAATGAAGTTTCTAGAAAGTGCAGTTCCTGTGTCTTGCTTGCGAGCTGGGCCGGAGCAGAGTCAGAGGGAAGGATTGGTGATGGTGATGGTGCTTCCCCCAAACTCTCCAGGCAGACAGCGTTGGCTGTGCTTGTGAGACCCTCCTGGGACCGCGTGTACTTCCTGATGGGTCTGGCTGCCGAGCTGCCTCCGGTGGGACTGGCTGGGAGCCTGGAGACAGGATGCGGGGTCTGTGTGGGAGCAGAGACGGAGCCTGGCCGGGGCTGGGAACCGAGGCCTCAGACATTACTTCACATCTTAGCGGAATGATGCAAGGGTGGCTCTGGTAAACAGCTCAGCGTTTGGTTCTCTGTCCTCAGCGCTATTCTTGTCACCAGGCCAACGGCTTCATCAGAAGAATGAAGCAAGGATCCTTACCTAAAACCCTATTTTGTTCCTGGTAGTAAACAGTAATGATTATAGGCTCCTTAAACCGATCGCTGTGCAAAAGCCAGAAAGAGAGAGGGGGAAAAAAAAAAAGTGGCACCACCTTTCTAACCACTCATCTCCCTAAAGATTACGTTTAAGTCCTTGTCTATGATTCAGTCAACAAATATTCACTGAGCAGTTTTATGGGCACGGCAGTGGGCTGGGTGTTAGATTTGCTGCTGGATGATGAATTCGACACCATCCTACCCGCAAGGGATGTGCAAGGCGCTATAGAGGCCAGGCGTGCACATAAAAACCAGACCGTCCTAAACACCGTCACAGGGACCCGGAGCTGGTGGAAGGGAAGGCGATTTCTAGCTGAGGGCGAGCAGTCGGGATTGGGCTGTGTTGAGTTATCCTTGTGTGTTATACTCAGGGGGGAGTAATTCATTTCTGCTATTGTAAGTCAACTCTATCCCTTCCCCATATAGTAGACTATGTATTTTACATAAAAATCTCACCTGGTCTAGTCTCTATGTTGCTTCCACGATGATAGATGAAAAGGAGAGGTCAGGAGGGAGGGGTTTCTAAAATTGTTTAGAATGATATCCAATAATAAACCCCATGGTACCCATAGAAAATGTGAAAAACATTCCTCCGGTGGGACTGGCTGGGAGCCTGCGGAGTGAGGGTCAGGAGACAGGATGCGGGGTCCATCCGGGAGCAGAGACTGAGCCGGCCCAGCCCTGGGAACTGAGTGCTCAGACATTGCTTCATATCTCAGCGGAATGACGCATTGGTGGCTCTGTTGGATAGCTCAGTTGGTTAGAGCATCGTCCCAATGCGCCAAGGTTGCGGGTTCAATCCCCAGTCAGGGAATATATATTGTAAAAGAATCAACCAATGAATACACAAATAAGTGGAATAATAAATCAATGTTTCTCTCTCTCTGCCTTCCTCCTTCTATATAATCAATGAATAATTTTTAAATGGACTGCAGCTGTCTTGACTTATTTACCGTAACTCTCCTCTTTCAGCAGTCACCCCAGACACACCCTACCTCCCTCTCCCCAGTGCCTAAAACATTTCCTAGGGGCCTTCCCTGAAGACTCTATCCAAGAGAGCTTCCCCCCTTCCCTGAACCCTTTAATTCATTAAATGCATCACTCTATTTATAATGCTTATTTTGTTATTATCTATCTTCCCAACCAGATGCAAACTCCTCACGGATGATGGTGTAACCAGTGCTTAGCAAATTGCCCAGCACAGGAGATGAGCACAGATTATTTAACACGCAGATAAGTGAGTGAACAAATGACCAGCAGTCTTCCTCTGTAGACTGTGGTTGCTGCACCAATCAAATGAAAGAATTCTAAGCAAGGACATTCAAACCTAGCTCCTCACCAGAAAATGTTGAGCATTTAAACAGAGTTTTCCTAAAAGAGATATACGATAGGCAAATTGATGGGAAAACATTGGGTGTTTTGGTCCCATTTTTTAAGAATCAAAAATGCTTAAATATATTTTGTTCTTGCTAAAAAGCCAGAGAACTAGAAATTTCTCCTCACATGTAGGCAGACTGATTCAGTGTGGGCAGTCAGGGGCCCTGGCCCAGCCCCTTCCACTGGAGGCCACTAACAAGTAGATACTTGCAAAACACTTTCTGACAGAATCAAAATTGCCTCTGTTCATACCCACAAACTCGCATGAAGTGCCTCATCCAACCTAACCCTAGCAACGCCTTATGGATCCTAAAAGTGGGTGGTCTGAACCTCTGTCTCCCAGCCTACCTCAGCCTCAAACAAACCCCACATTAGTCCAGAACACAGAGGCCAGAGGGCTGGGATGGATCAGAGATGTTGGTAAATACAGTGGCTTTCTTTCTTTAATCAGCAGGAAACATAAGCTTCTGTTCAGGCCGGGGGGTGGGAGGGAAGCACTGCAAGTAATTTCTATCTGAAGCTGTTTGGTAGCCCATGTGAAATGCATTGGTGCTGTCATCTAATTCACAGCAGACCCGGTTCCAAATTTTGTTTTTAAATCAATCTTTTTCTGTTTCCTGTTAACAAAGAACATGGGGTTATTTAAACACAATTCTGCTGGGTTTTCCCAAGTGTTGATAAGGCTTGGAATCCTGTGCATCTCGTGAGAAAAAAAATCTAAAATACTAATTAAAAGTTTTGTTCTCACAATCAAATCTTGAACCTGTGCCCTTTGGCTCCACTTCTTGTATGGTAACTCATTTCGATCTTCCTTTAAAAGATAAGCTGACAGTGTGTGGGAAGTCTTATCAGAAGGTTATGGATTGTTACTTCTGACTTTGAAAGGAAGTGTAATTTGCTATAATATCATACTTCATAGAGGGTGTGAGGCCAACCTGTGTGCCCAGCCCCTAACCTGTGACCCGGGACATACCTGGCAGTCAATGAGCACATGTTATATTACATTTTTTCTGAGTTAATCAAAATTGTCCATCTCTAGGGTTGGCTAGATAAACAGAAGTGGTTTATTAAATAGATTAGATTTAGGCTCAGGTTGAATCCAATGACAAGAAACTGGAACTGGATCTGACATTGGGTGACTCGGTATTTTTTTTTTTTTTTTATCATTTTAAACAGATAACTCAGATCCTGTTGTTTTGGAAGGCTGCCCAAAATCTGCTCTACATATACGGAAACCATAAAATGCAAACTAGGGCTTTGACGAACCACCTGCTTATTTCCCTGAGCAGACTTTGTGTTTTCTAAACTGAAATACCAGCACTACAGACCTGGATTTTCAGAATTGGAACAGCCCCAGAAATCCAAAGCCTGCAGTTAATGTACAGCTTTCTTCGCTATACCTGAGCCCTTTCCTCATGTTCCCCTGCCCCAACACACACACACACACACACACAAACACACACACGTGCCATTCCAAAATTTCACATTACTGGGAAGAACAAACATATTTTACAGAACTTAAATATTGAAAACAGCCACTATAAAATTTTAGAGACGGTTGGAATTTAAATGCTCTCAAATCTAATCCACTTATAATTTAGAACAAGATACACTCAAAATTTAAATATTAATGCAGTGGTGGACTCATCCAGGCAAACTTACTTCTGAATCCTTTGGAGACCACAGAGAAATTTCTGGAAGGGTAATGGTGTGAATACCCTTTTGCAACCAATACTGTAGGGAGCTGGCAGCAAATTGTATTATTAATAAAATGTCCATTTTGCTTGTTAAACATACATCGTGTTTGGAAAGCTTTGGGTGGGGGTAGAAGTAGGTGGAAAGGCAACATCGGTGGCCATAGCCATTGAGGGGAACCAAACTGAAGTTACCCCAACCACTCTCCCGGCTTCTAGAAGGCTCTCTGCCTCGGACAGGAGGTTGCCTGAAACAAGGAGGAAAGGCAATGCTGAAGGAAGTGCTTGTTCATGAGGAGAAGAACCTTTCCTGAGGCGTATCCATTTCTTGGCACCTCCCCAAATGTTGGGGTGCTCTTAGGCCGCTTCTGGTTGTGGGGAGACAACAGGTGAAATTCTAGTAGCCTGGCTTCCCAATCTTTACAACTAAAAGCTTTTTGTAGAAGAAATCTTAAAGTTAAGCCAGATTCAAGCCTTTACAATAGGATGTTGATCTAAATCATGCCTGACGTGTCTGTTCCCTTTGCCTTTGCGAGATGAAACAGAAAACTAATTGGATCCTGTTATTCTATTTTGCCATTTAATAATTTTTAAAGACTCATATTTTGAATGGATGTAGAAACTTTTTTTTTTTTTGCCCAAGAGCAGCATCCTCTTGTAGGTATTCTCCCAGTGGCTCAACTCATATCCCCTGGGTGTTCCATAAAGGAGCCTTGAGCTCTAAGCAAGACCAGAGAGCTCGCCAGCCCACCACATAACAGAGAGGTCATCTCACTCCAAGAAGAGGCATCAGGGTGCAAGGAGTGGAAAGGGAATTTTTGTGGGTGACAGAAAACACCTCCAGCTAAAGCACTGCAGCCTGCCCCTCCTTCTCTCCTCCTCACCCCTTCCTCCTTTGCCTACTCCTCCTTCTTCTCCTCCTCCTACTCATCATCATCTGTGTGAAGACAGAGGAGCTAATTTATCAGACCCCTTCCAGCACAGGGTTGGGGCGAGTTTTCCCCTCCAGGGCACCTCCTTTCCTCTTCAAATTCATCCATGAGGCTCTGTGGGGCCTGCAGGCAGGCACATTCCAAAAAGGATCTTGAATATTTCATTGTCAGGAGAATCCTCATTAGCTGGTTTCTGTGCTCATTCTTTTCTCCAGCTCTCACTTGAAGGCAGGACTAGCTAGCCTTTGTCCCCTTCTAATTTGCTTTCTCCACCCCTCACACCCCAAAGCCACCGCCTCTGGCACCCCTGCTGAGAACAATAGACGGGGGAGAAAATATTTCCGGGATTAGGCTCATAAATCTTTCACTGGCTTCCCTGGAAATTCTCTCTCCTTGAGCAAGTCAGGCATGGGGGAGCCTTAGAAGGTCTTTCCTGACTCATCAGCACGTTTCTGCAACATGCCAGCTGGATCATCAGAAAGTTATCC